>NW_027361878.1:1842500-2502500 GCF_039654945.1 Dendrobates tinctorius
GAACGGCAGCATCATCTGATGCTGCAGTTCTCTACCCAAGATCGTCGTGGGACACACTCGTGGACTGCTTCGGATCGTGGGTGAGTATTTTTGTGGTTTGTTATGTTAATATTTATTCCGGAAAGACAATGGCTTCGGGGAACAATGTGACAAGTATTGGTAAGTATGTTACTCTATGTTATATGTACTGTATGTCTATGTATGTATTGTATGAATGTATTGTATGTATGTAGTATATATGTGGTATGTATGTAGCATGTAGTATGTATGTAGTATGTATGTAGCATGCATGTAGCATGCAGTATGTATGTAGCATGCATGTAGTATATATGTAGTATGTATGTAGCATGCATGTAGTATATATGTAGTATGTATGTAGCATGCATGTAGTATGTATGTAGTATGTATGTAGTATATATGTAGTATATATGTAGCATGTAGTATGTATGTAGTATGTATGTAGCATGCATGTAGCATGCAGTATGTATGTAGCATGCAGTATATATGTAGTATGTATGTAGCATGTAGCATGCATGTAGTATATATGTAGTATGTAGCATGTAGTATGTATGTAGCATGCATGTAGTATATATGTGTTATGTATGTAGCATGTAGCATGCATGTAGTATGTATGTAGTATATATGTGGTATGTATGTAGCATGCATGTAGTATATATGTAGTATGTATGTTGCATGTAGTATGAATGTAGCATGTATGTAGTATGAATGTAGCATGTATGTAGTATGCATGTTGTATGTATGTAGCATGTAATTTTTTTTTTTTTTTTTTTTTTTTTACATTTAACACATTAGCCGGATGATGGGACTACTACTGTCCCATCATTGGCTAATGTGTCAATCACTGTCATGGTAGCAGGCATCGCCCGATGGGACTTGTAGTCCCATCGGACGATGCCTGCACAGACCCCCGGAGCCTGCACAGACCACCGGCAGGCCGGCACAGCCCCCCGGCAGGCCGGCACAGCCCCCCGGAGCCTGCACAGCCCCCCGGCAGGCCGGCACAGCCCCCCGGAGCCTGCACAGACCACCGGCAGGCCGGCACAGCCCCCCGGCAGGCCGGCACAGCCCCCCGGCAGGCCGGCACAGCCCCCCGGAGCCTGCACAGACCACCGGCAGGCCGGCACAGACCACCGGAGCCTGCACAGACCCCCTGGCAGGCCGGCACAGCCCCCCGAAAGGCCCGTACAGACCCCAGAGAGGCTGTACAAGGGCAGGAAAGGGTTTTTCTTATTCCGATACCGGAAGTCCCATAGACTTGAATGGGACTTCCGGTATCGGAATCGGCGATACCGATACTTTTTTTAAAGATCGGCCGATACCATCCGATACGATACTTTGAAGTATCGGACGGTATCGCTCAACTCTAATCACCAATAAAAATTCCTATTGAATCACAGCAAACAGAGATCTTAAAAACCTTGAGAAATTTACACATAAAAATATAATGACAAACTGTTAAAGGCAACCTGTCAGGCGATGCATGTTGCTCAAACTATGGGAAGCAGAAATCGCAGCCAGGTATATAAATCTCTGAAATACTCTGGGGGTTCAAAGATAGTTTTGAATAATAATTTCGAAGATCCAACTGTATACCATAGCCAAGAACAGTCTGGCTCCCTATCAGTAGGCTTCTCTCAGCGCTGATAAACTTGATTGACGGGTCTTTCCATTGAGTTTCCATAGTTAAAGACCTGTCAATCTGCAACAATAATAATAATAATTTTATTTACATAGTGCCGACATATTCCGCAGCACTTTACATTTTAGAGTGGACTGGTACAGACGATAGACATAACAGCATAACAGTAATCACATTGGTCATAACAGATACCAAGAGGAATGAGGGCCCTGCTCACAAGCTTACAATCTATGAGGAAAAAAGGGAGACACGAAAGGTGGGTGGTAACAGTTGCCTTCATTGTTCAGACCAGCCATAGTGTTTAGTATGTAACAGTATGGACACAGAGTGATAATAAATGCATAAAGCATGTGGGAACATGATGCGGGGAACCAGGTTATGGTAAAACTTTTGACTGGGCCACCCAGGGATAGTTAGGTTAATGTGTTGAGGCGGTTGGCCAGTCTGAATAAATGTATTTTTAGGGCATGTTTAAAATTGTAGGGATTGGTGACTAATTGTATTGACCTGGGTAGTGCATTCCAAAGAATTGGTGCAGCACGTGTAAAGTCTTGGAGATGGGAGTGGGAGGTTCTGATTATTGAGGATGCTAACCTCAGGTCATCAGCAGAACGGAGGGCACGGGTAGGGTGGTAGACTGAGATGAGGGAGGAGATATAGGCTGGTGCTGAGCCATGGAGTGCTTTGCAAGTTTGTACTGGATTCTGCAGTGGATGGGTAACCAGTGTAATGACTGGCACAAGGTAGAGGCATCAGTGTAACGATTGGTGAGGAATTTGATTCTGGCTGCAGCATTTAAGACAGATTGGAGGGGGGAGAGTTTGGTAAGAGGGAGACCGATTAGTAGAGAGTTACAATAGTCCAGACAAGAATGAATAAGAGTAACATTAAGAGTTTTTGCAGAATCAAAAGTAAGAAAAGATCGAATTCTGGAAATGTTTTTGAGATGCAGATAACAAGAGCAAGCCAGTGATCAGATGTGGGGGGTGAATGAAAGCTCGGAGTCAAATATGACCCCAAGACAGTGGGCATGTTTCTGGGGAGTAATAGTGGAACCACACACTGAAATGGCAATGTCGGGTATAGGTACATTAGTAGAGGGAAGAAACACAAGGAGTTCAGTCTTTGACAGGTTCAGTTTCAAGTAGAGTGAGGACATGATGTTAGAGACAGCATTTAGACAATCACTGGCGTTTCTAAAAAGGCAGACGTGATGTCAGGAGAAGAAGCATTTTTCTCGTTCGCCTTATTGGGGGACACAGAGACCATGGGTGTATGCTGCTGCCACTAGGAGGCTGACACTATGCACAAAAAAGGTTAGCTCCTCCTCCGCCATATACACCCCACCGACCGGCAGGAAATTCCTCAGTTTAGCTTAGTGTCAGTAGGAGGTGGACACGGGTCTTTTATTAGACCCATATCTACCTCAGTGTGTGTCGTTTCTTTGCAGGTTCCGGAGGGATATGGAGTGAACAGTCACATCCGTACTCCCACAAAGAGACTATGAGTAAGGCGTGTACTGCCACCCCGTATCCTCATAGGTCTCCGCAGCAGGACCAGGAGCCTCGCACAAGTAGGTGCCAGCCGCACGGACGGTCCTTGCCCCCCGCCTCCCACCCTCTCGCCTACCAGAGCCTGAAGGTTGGATGAGGCGCGGATTTCATAGAGACAGACAGCGTGGGATTTTCAGGTACCTTTATTGTAAGGCCCCCTGCCTGGGTGAGTATGTCAGTCTTCCCCCGGCGTTTTCTCTTGGAGCGGTCGCCAGGGGGACCACGTTAGGGTCCCTGCACGCCCCGCATCCCCCCACGGTCACTGCATCCATGCAGGCCCCGGGTCTTCACGGGCCTCGTTCTGCGCTTCCCCCCCTTTTTTCCATCTCGGCAGGGGTAGCGCTGGAGTCGGGCAGTTCTGGGCAGGGACGCGGCCCAGTGTTGCGACGCATCTTCCGCGCCGACCCCCTGCTGACAGGCGGCCGCCGCAACTAATTTAGGCCCCGGCTTGTGTTCGGGCCTACCGCAGCGTCACGGCCCCGCCCCTTTCTTCTAAGCGGGCTTCTCTCCCGCTCTCCCCAGGCCCTCCCCCGCCTTTCCCTCTCCTGCCCAGCATATTATGGCTAGAGGGCAGCAATTATTAACCCTGCGAGGAGCTCCGCCCTTCCCCGGGACCCGCGTTTTTCTACAGGCAGGCGCCATCTTCACAGCCTGCCAGCCGGATGCAGCTGGAGACACTCCCCAGCCCCTGAGCAGTTTCTGCAAGCAGCTTTTTGCCTCTTTGGGACGGCCAGCCGGACTTCTCCCTGATCTGCATCCCCGGACAGGTCGAGCAGCATCGCTTTTGGGGACACCGGACCGTGAGTAGCTCTGCACGGCAGACTGACCCTTCTCCGCCCTCTGTCCCCCAACCTTCCGGCACTACCTCAGGGGTCAGTCCTCTCCCCTCTGCCTGGACTGTAGCAATCCAATCCAGCCCGATGCCGCTCAGGAGCCATCCATAGCCCCAGGGGTGAGTGAGCCCCCCTTGCCGGGTTGGGCCTCCTCCCTATCACAGTCGGTGGCAGACCTCACCAAGGTGTCTCAGTCCCTAGTAGCCGTTCTGGATAAGTTGCCCTTGGGAGCTTCTGCGGGACCTAGCACGTCCCAGGACGTCCCATCTGAGCCAGCCAGTGTCAGTCGCAAGAGACCCAGGCAGGATCTCCAGGCGGAGTCCTCTCCTTGCCCTACCTCACCCCATACTCCCCAGCAGTCTCCCTCTCGGGCCTCATCTCCCGAGTCAGGTGAAGCGCTTTCGGAATCTGAAGAGGTCTTAGAGCTGGATTCGGATCAGGATGCGAATATGAAGGTTACGGTGCAGAACCTCATTGCCGCGATTCACCATACCTTCGACATCACTGACGCCCCTGCGAAATCCTCAGATCAGGAGGTTTCGTTCAGACGGGCGGTAACACCTTCCAGGGTGTTTCCCTTTCATTCCGAGTTTGGGAAGATTTTTACCAAGGAAAGGGAAGATCCGACTAGACGCTTTCAAAGAGGAAAGCGTCTCAGCGTGCTGTATCCGTTCGCTAAAGAGCTCACGGACAACTGGGCCGCTTCTCCTTCAGTGGACCCTCCCGTATCCAGACTCTCTAATAATACTGTTCTTCCGCTGTCGGGTGTAGCATCTCTAAAAGATTCTAATGACAGAATCATAGAATCCCTAGCAAAGTCTGCCTTCGAGGCTGCATCTGCGGCGGTATGTCCAGTCTTTGCTTCATCTTGGGCAGCAAAGGCTATATCCGCTTGGGCAGAGGACCTTCGGCAGGGCATTCTGGATAAGGCACAACCGGAGCATTTGGCCGATCTCGCCAATCAGATTTCCCATGCGGGGGATTATCTGCTTTCTGCTTCCTTGGATGCCGCATCTTGCGCGGTTCAGGCGTCAAGCAACATCGTGGCAATCCGACGTACAATTTGGCTCAAGGCCTGGCAGGCGGACTTGTCCTCTAAAAAGTCTGACTAATCTGCCTTTTCAAGGAGTGCGTCTCTTTGGGTCCCAATTGGAACAGATTATTAAGGACGCTACCGGAGGTACGAGTTCTCTTCTCCCCCAATCCAAGCCTCGCAGACCTCCTCCAAGGCGTCAGTTCCGTCCCTTTCGGTCTTTCCGCCGTTTCAATGCGGCGGAAAACCCTTCCAACCAGCAAAGGCCACAAGCACGTCAGGAAAGAAAGAAGGTCTCCTTCAGGCCCACTCCGTCCTGGCGGTCCCACTCTTCCCAGGGAAGACCACCCAGATCTAGATCTGGACGGTCTACGTCCGCATGACTATCATCGGTCTTCCGTGGGTCCCTTCCAATTGGGAGGTCGACTTCTTTTCTTCAGCGACGTCTGGTTCGCCTCAGTAGAGGACGCTTGGGTCAGAGAGGTTGTATCGACAGGATACAAAAGAGTTTGTTTCTCTTCCACGGGATCGCTTCTTCCATCCCGTCCGCCATGGGATCCTGCCTTGATCCCGGGGTTCGGTTCGGCCATCGCCTCTCTCCTCAGCTCCGGGGTGATTGTGCTCGTTCCCGAATCGGAACGATTCACAGGGTTTTATTCAAACCTGTTTGTGGTGCCGAAAAAGGACTGGGCGGTTCGACCCATCTTGGATCTCAAGTTACTCAACAAGAGAGTTCGCCTCCGCCACTTCCGGATGGAGTCGGTTCGCTCGGTGATTGCCTCCATGAAGGAGCAGGAATTCATGTGTTCCATAGACATCCAAGATGCCTATCTACAAGTGCCCATATTTCCTGGACATCCGAAGTTCCTGTGGTTTGCGATTCACCACGAACATTATCAGTTCGTCGCGCTCCCTTTTGGGCTCGCCACCGCTCCCAGGGTCTTCACGAAGATTATGGCGGCGTTGATGGCCTTGTTGAGGATCAGAGGTCTTGTTCTTTTTCCGTATCTCGACGATATTCTGATCAAGGCTCCCTCCTTTCATCAGGCCCGCCTTAGTGTGGCGATCGTTCTAGTCCTGTCTGATCCCTACTCAACGCCTTGTGTTTCTGGGCCTTCTTTTCGACGCTCGTCGGTCAAGGGTATTTCTCCCACAAGACAAGATTCTTTCCCTGCAGCAGGGCGTCCGATCACTACAGATCGCACGGTTTTCATCTCTCAGGACAGCCATGAGGATTCTGGGGAAGATGGTGGCAGCAATAGAGGCAGTTCCCTTTGCCCAGTTTCACGCCAGGCCCCTCCAGCAGGCCATTTTGTCCAGGTGGAACAGGTCGGCTCTGTCTCTGGATCGTCCGGTTCGTCTTTCATGCCGGATCAAGCGGTCTCTCAACTGGTGGTTGACGTCTCCCCTCATTCTCTCGGGGCGGTCCTTTCTTCCCAGATTGGCACAAAGGACGCCAGCCTCATCGGCTGGGGTGCAGTGTTCCGCAATCACACTGTTCAGGGTCGATGGTCGACTCAGGAATCAGCTCTGCAGATCAATGTCCTAGAGATACGAGCGATCCTTCTGGCTCTCATCCACTGGGAACGGCGCCTCAAGGGCCTGCCTGTCAGGATTCAAACAGACAATGCCACAGCGGTGGCGTATATCAACCGACAAGGGGGGACACGGAGTGTCTCAGCCCTGGCGGAAGTGTCCAGAATTCTTCAATGGGCAGAGTCCTTTGTTCCAACAATTTCCGCGGTTCACATTCCCGGCGTGGACAACTGGGTCGCCGATCTTCTAAGCCGCGAGGGTCTCGTGGCAGGGGAATGGTCCCTACATCCGGAGGTGTTTCATCTGCTCTGCCGTCGGTGGGGAACCCCGGACGTAGACCTCATGGCGTCTCGCTTCAAAAGGAAGGTACCACAATTCGTGTCCAGGTCTCGGGACCCCCTGGCAGTGGGCGCCGACGCTCTGGCCGTTCCTTGGTCACAGTTCGAGCTCCCCTACCTGTTCCCTCCCCTGCCTCTTCTTCCCAAGCTGTTGAAGAAAATCAAGGCAGAAGGGATTCCAGTCGTCCTCATCGCCCCGAATTGGCCCAGAAGGTCTTGGTTCGCGGACATTGTCAACCTTCTCGTGGACGCCCCCTGGAAGCTTCCCGACAGGGCAGATCTGCTGTCGCAAGGCCCGATTTGCCACCCCAATTCTCGGTCGCTCAATTTAACGGCGTGGCTGTTGAGACCGAGGTTTTGAAACGGGCAGGATTCTCTGACCGAGTGATTCATACCATGATCCGCGCCAGAAAGCCTTCCTCTTCCAAGATCTATTACCGTACTTGGAAAGCCTATTTCTCCTGGTGTGAGGCCAATGACATCGCGGCCATGGTTTTTTCGCTTCCTTCTGTTCTGGCGTTTCTTCAGACAGGGCTGGATGCGGGGCTTGCTCTCAGTTCCTTGAAGGGTCAAGTTTCGGCACTGTCCATTTTATTTCAGAAGATACTGGCCTCCCGGCCCCAGGTCAAAACCTTTCTTCAGGGTGTGGCTCACACGGTTCCTCCGTACCGAGCGCCCGTGGATCCTTGGGATCTTAATTTCGTTCTTGGGGTTCTGCAAGGTCCTCCTTTTGAACCTCTCAGGGATGTTTCCCTTGCCCTCCTTTCTTGGAAGGTGGCCTTTCTGGTGGCCATTACTTCCATCCGACGTGTGTCAGAATTAGCGGCCCTTTCTTGCCACTCTCCCTTTTTGGTACTTCATCAGGACAAGGTAGTTCTGCGGCCTCCGCCCTCTTTACTTCCGAAGGTGGTATCTTCGTTTCACCTCAATGAGGACATTGTTCTGCCATCCTTCTGCCCGAGCCCAGCTCATCCTCGGGAGCGATCCTTGAACAAGCTGGACCTGGTCAGGGCATTGAGAGTCTATCTAGCCAGGACATCTTCCTTGCGGAAGTCAGACTCTCTGTTTATCATTCCAGACGGTGCAAGGAAAGGTCACCCAGCCTCAAAGGCCACTATTGCTCGCTGGATCAGATCGGCAATTTTAGAGGCATACCGGGTCAAGCATCGTGCAGCTCCTTCAGGGATCAGAGCGCACTCTACCCGGGCGGTGGGTGCCTCCTGGGCGGTGCGCCACAGAGCTTCCGCGCTGCAGCTTTGCAAAGCTGCAACGTGGTCTTCGGTTTACACTTTTGTGAAATTCTACAGGGTCCACACCTACGCTTCAGCGGACGCCAGCCTAGGTAGAAGGATTCTGCAGGCCGCGGTGGTGAGTCCACTGGCCTGATGGAAGTTTGTTTCCCACCCCAGGGACTGCTTTGGGACGTCCCATGGTCTCTGTGTCCCCCAATAAGGCGAACGAGAAAACAGGATTTTTTGGGTTGCTTACCATAAAATCTGTTTCTCGGAGCCTTCATTGGGGGACACAGCACCCTCCCATGTTCTACAACTCCTGTTCTTATGTTTGTCGATTGGTTACAGTTGAGTTGTTCGTTCTGTTTTCAATCTATTCCGTTACTTCTCCTACTGCATTCTCACTAACTGAGGAATTTCCTGCCGGTCGGTGGGGTGTATACGGCGGAGGAGGAGCTAACCTTTTTTGTGCATAGTGTCAGCCTCCTAGTGGCAGCAGCATACACCCATTGTCTCTGTGTCCCCCAATGAAGGCTCCGAGAAACAGATTTTACGGTAAGCAACCCAAAAAATCCTGTTATTTGGGTGTCATCAGCATAGAGATGGTACTGGAAACCAAATCTACTGATTGTTTGACCAATAGGAGTAGTATACAAAAAGAATAGAAGGGGGCCTAGAAGCGATCCTTGAGGAACCCCAACAGTAAGTGGAAGATGAGAGGAGGAGGAGCCTGAAAAAGATACAGTGAAGTAGCGGTCAGTGAGATAGGAGGAGAACCAGGAGAGAACGGTGTCCTTGAGGCCGATCGAGCGGAGCATAATGGGAAGGAGCTGATGATCCACAGTGTCGAATGCTATGGAGAGATCCAGGAGAATTAGCATGGAGTAGTGACCATTAGATTTAGCTGTTAGTAGATCATTAGAGACTTTAGTGAGGGCAGTTTCAATAGAGTGTAAAGAGCAGAAACTGGATTGTAGAGGATCGAGAAGATAGTTATGAGAGAGATTGCGGATAAGATGGGAGTGGACCAGGCGTTCCAGGAGTTTAGAGATGAAGGGAAGATCAGAGACAGGTCTATAGTTAGAGGCACAGTTTTGGTCGAGGGATGGTTTTTTAAGTAATGGATGTATGATGGCATGCTTAAATGAGGAGAGAAATATACCAGAAGAGTGAGAGAGGTTAAATATTTTTGTTAGGTGGGTGGTGAAAGCAGGGGAAAGGGACTGGAGGAGATGTGAAGGAATTGGGTCACTGGTGCAAGTGGTTGGGTGTTGTGAGTTCATTTTTCCCTTCACCATTGAGGTCTGATGAACTCCCTCCTCTAGTGAAGGAAGGTAGTGAGACTGATTACCAAACACCTGGGCAGCTAGATGATGACTGGGCGGCTGGAATTGAGGACTGAATATAAGGCTGCCGATGCCCTTCTTCCTGGCTGGTGATTTTCCTGCTGGATACTTGGAGACCAGTCTGATTCCTGCGTCTCAAAGCTAAGTTTTTCTGCTCTGCTTTGTACTCTTCAGTTTTGTTTTTGTTTTGTCTTGTTTTTTGGGAGTTCTGCCATCCCCGGCCGGGGGTGAGCAGAATTCCATTTTTGTCTCTGATCTGTTGAACTTTTGCTCTGTCTTCAGAATATACCTGAGTGCTGATATAGTCTTTTGAAGCCTAGCGACTTCAGTGCCTGTTTTTCCTATCAGTCGGTTGGCTCATTTTGATAGGGTTTTTGCGGATGGCAGACAGCAGCTTTCCTATCCTGTCCTATGTAGTTAGCTTGGGCCCCATCATTTGCTCAACCTATCTTTCTATCTGTGTTAGTGTTTTCATCTTGCTTCACCGTCATTATATGTTGGGGGCTGCCTATTGCTTTGGGGTCTGCTCTGGGGCAGTTTAGTTTTTCCCCTTTCTGTCTTTAGGCTATGTAGTTCTCCGGCTGTGATCGAGGGGTCTAGGGCACCGTAGGAACCCCCCACGGCTACTGCTAGTTGTTGTGGATAGGTTCAGGGGTCCGCAATCCGATAGATGCCAACCTCTCTGGTTTTTCTGGACTTAGCTGGTATTTTGTTTTTTCCTCCTTCGGTGACTCATAACAGAATCACCAGCCATACCACAGATCCTAGGGTACTCAATAGCAGGAGAGAACTGTAAAAAAAAAAAAAAGGAAAAAAAAAAAAAAAAGTGTCAGAATTTTTTTTTTTTTCCTCTATATCTCTGAGGCCGTAGGGGGAATTTTTCTCTCAATGGAGATGAAGCAATTGTCTGATCGTGTGGAGCAGCTCGCTGCTGAAGTGTGGGGAATATCTGCCTATCTTGCTCATTCACATGCTGCTGAACCAAAGATTCCTACTCCTGATGTGTTTTTTGGGGATCGGTCTAAATTCTTGAATTTCAAGAATAATTGTAAATTATTTTTTGCCTTGAAGCCTAACTCGTCGGGGAACTCCGCGCAGCAGGTTAAAATTGTCATCTCTTTGCTGCGCGGCGATCCCCAGGATTGGGCGTTTTCTTTGAAACCTGATGATCCTATTCTGAATAATGTGAACGCATTTTTTCAAGCCTTGGGGTTGTTGTATAATGAACCTAATGCTATTGATCAGGCTGAAAAGACCCTGTTGGCATTAAGCCAGGGTCGGGATTCGGCAGAGTTGTACTGTCAAAAATTCCAAAAGTGGGCGGTCCTTACTACCTGGAATGATGGTGCCTTGGCAGCCCTCTTTCGGAAGGGTTTGTCAGAAACTGTAAAAGATACTATGGTGGGATTTCCTGTTCCCTCTGGTCTTGACGATTCTATGTCATTAGCCATTCAGGTGGATCGGCGTTTACGTGAACGCAAAACTACACGATTGACGTTGCCACCTGTTGAACAAATGTCTGAACCTATGCAATGTGATAGAGTTTTGTCTAGGGCGCAACGTCAGTTCAGAAGGCTTAATAAACTGTGTTTTTTTTGTGGAGATGCCTCGCATATTATTTCTGTCTGCCCTAAACGAGAGAAACGTTGTGCACACACGTTTTCTGTGGGTGGTGTTCAACCTAAGTTTCTTCCGGTAATTACTCTGATCTGCTCCCTGTCCACATTTTCCACCAAGGCTTTTGTGGATTCAGGAGCAGCTCTGAACCTGATGGACTTGGATTTTGCTAAACGTTGTGGATTTCCTATGACACCTCTGCGGACGCCTATCCCTTTGAGGGGTATTGATGCTACTCCTTTGGGGAAGAATAAACCTCAGTTTTGGACCCAGGTGGTAATGCGGGTCGCCTCAGACCATCAAGAAAATTGCAGATTTTTGGTGTTGCATAATTTGCATGATACCATTGTTCTGGGGTTTCCCTGGTTGCAAATCCATAATCCAGTTCTGGATTGGAAATCTTTGTCTGTGGTGAGTTGGGGTTGTCGGTGTGCCCTTAGTGATGCTCTTGTTTTCTCCACCTCTCCCTAGTCACATGATGTTCCTGACTATTTGGCTGACTTTTATGATGTATTTAGTGAGAATGAGTCTGCGTCTTTGCCTCCTCATAGGATTTATGACTGTGCAATTGAGCTGAACCCGGGGTGTAAATTCCCCAAGGGTCGGCTTTTCAATTTATCTGTACCCGAGCACGATGCTATGCGATCCTATATTAAGGAGGCATTGGAGAAGGGTCATATTAGACCATCCTCTTCACCCTTAGGTGCTGGCTTTTTTTTCGTGGCTAAAAAGGATGGTTCATTAAGGCCTTGTATTGACTATCGTGCCCTCAACAAAATTACTGTTAAATATCAGAATCCGTTACCCCTGATTTCTGATCTATTCTCCAGAGTTAAAGGTGCTTGCTGGTTTACCAAGCTTGACCTCAGGGGGGCGTATAATCTTATTCGCATTAAGCATGGGGATGAATGGAAGACGGCGTTTAATACTCCGGAGGGACATTTTGAGTACCTGGTGATGCCTTTTGGGCTCACTAATGCCCCTTCTGTCTTCCAGTGCTTCATGAACGATATATTCCGAGACTTTGTGGATAAATTTTTGATTATCTATCTGGATGATATTTTGATCTTCTCCAAGAATTGGGACTCTCATGTGGAACATGTTCGGACTGTGTTCCGGATTTTGAGGGAGAATTCCCTGTATGTCAAGGGATCAAAATGCCTTTTTGGGGTACAGAGTATTTCATTTTTGGGATTTATTTTGTCTCCGTCAACTATTGAAATGGACCCGGCCAAGGTACAGGCCATTTATGATTGGGTTCAGCCCACTTCTTTGAAGGCCCTCCAGAAGTTTTTGGGTTTTGCTAATTTTTATCGGAAATTTATAGCTAATTTTTCTGGTATTGCCAAGCCATTGACGGATTTGACTAGGAAGGGTGCTGATGTGCTGAATTGGTCTCTGGAGGCTGTTTCTTCCTTTCAGGAGCTGAAGCGAAGATTCACTTCTGCTCCGGTTTTGCGGCAACCTGATGTCTCACTCCCGTTTCAGGTGGAGGTGTACGCTTCTGAGATTGGTGCAGGAGCGGTGTTGTCCCAAAAAGATCCTGTGACATCTAAAATGAATCCTTGTGCTTTCTTTTCCCGAAAGTTCTCCCCATCCGAACGTAACTATGATGTGGGGAATCGGGAACTGTTGGCCATGAAATGGGCATTTGAGGAGTGGAGACATTGGTTGGAGGGAGCCAAACACCAAGTCGTGGTCCTTACTGACCACAAGAATTTGATTTACCTGGAGTCGGCCAAGCGCTTGAATCCTAGACAGGCTAGGTGGGCCTTGTTTTTCACACGTTTTGATTTTGTGGTCTCTTTTCTTCCGGGCACTAAGAATGTCAAGGCAGATGCCCTCTCTAGGAGTTTCCTTGCTGATTCTCCTGTTGTGACTAAGCCTGCTACCATCTTAGGTGAGGGGGTAGTTCTTTCTGCCATCTCGCCCGATTTGAGACGTGCTCTGGTAGTTTCAGGAGGACAAACCTGAGCGTTGTCCCAGTGGAAAGTTGTATGTTCCTGACCAGTGGAGGAAGAGAGTGATGTCTGAAGTTCATTGCTCTGCATTGGCTGGTCATCCAGGTATTTTTGGTAATAGAGATCTGGTGAGTCGGTCTTTTTGGTGGCCCGCCTTGTCTCCTGATGTCAGGAATTTTGTGCAGTCCTGTGGGACTTGCTCCCGGTCTAAACCTTGTTCTCGCTCTAGTGGCTTGTTGATATGCCTTTGCCGGTGCCCAGGAGGCCATGGACCCATATTTCAATGGATTTTATCTCTGATATGCCTGTCTCTCAGAAAATGACTGTTATTTGGGTGATTTGTGATAGATTCTCTAAGATGGTCCATCTTGTACCATTCCCTAAGTTGCCATCTTCCTCTGATTTGGTGCCCTTGTTTTTGCAACAGGTGGTTCGCTTGCACGGGATTCCTGAGAACATTGTATCTGACAGAGGAGTTCAGTTTGTGTCTAGATTTTGGAGGACTTTCTGTTCCAAGCTGGGAATTCAGCTGTCCTTCTCCTCTGCGTTTCACCCTCAGACCAATGGGCAGACGGAGAGAACAAACCAGACTTTGGAGTCGTATTTGAGATGTTTTATTTCTGCCGATCAGGATGATTGGGTTTCATTTTTGCCCTTTGCCGAATTTGCTTTAAATAATAGAGCTAGTTCTGCCACTTTGATGTCACCTTTTTTTTGTAACTTTGGTTTTCACCCTCGATTTTCTTCAGGGCAGGTGGAGCCTTCTGCCTGCCCAGGTGTTGACACTGTGGTGGAGAGAATGCACCAGATCTAGAACCAAGTAGTGGATAAGTTGTCTCTCTCCCAGGAAAAGGCCCAGCGGTTTTCCAACCGGCGTAGGACCGTTGGTCCCCAGTTTAAGGTGGGTGATATGGTTTGGTTGTCATCAAAAAATATCGCTATGAAGGTGGCTTCTCCTAAGTTTAAGCCTAGATTTATTGGACCTTACAAGATTTTGGAGATTATTAATCCGGTCTCTTTTCGGTTGGCTCTTCCTGTCACATTTAAAATTCATAATGTATTTCATAAGTCCTTGTTGAAGAGGTTTGTTGAACCAGTAGTTCCTGTGGTGGCACCTCCTGACTCTATATTGGTTGAAGGTAACATGGAATATGAGGTAGAGAAGATACTGGATTCTCGTCTGGCTAGACGGAGACTCCAGTATTTGGTTAAGTGGAAGGGTTATGGTCAGGAGGATAATTTCTGGGTCTCTGCCTCTGATATTCATGCCGAAAGATTGGTGCGTGCCTTTCATCGGGCTCACCCGGATCGCCCTGGTGGCATGGATGAGGGTTCGGTGACCCCTTCTCAAGGGGGAGGTACTGTTGTGAGTTCATTTTTCCCTTCACCATTGAGGTCTGATGAACTCCCTCCTCTAGTGAAGGAAGGTAGTGAGACTGATTACCAAACACCTGGGCAGCTAGATGATGACTGGGTGGCTGGAATTGAGGACTGGATATAAGGCTGCCGACGCCCTTCTTCCTGGCTGGTGATTTTCCTGCTGGATTCTTGGAGACCAGTCTGATTCCTGCGTCTCAAAGCTAAGTTTTTCTGCTCTGCTTTGTACTCTTCAGTTTTGTTTTTGTTTTGCCTTGTTTTTTGGGAGTTCTGCCATCCCCGGCCGGGGGTGAGCTGAATTCCATTTTTGTCTCTGATCTGTTGATCTTTTGCTCTGTCTTCAGAATATACCTGAGTGCTGATATAGTCTTTTGAAGCCTAGCGACTTCAGGGCCTGTTTTTCCTATCAGTCGGTTGGCTCATTTTGATAGGGATTTTGCGGATGGCAGACAGCAGCTTTCCTATCCTGTCCTATGTAGTTAGCTTGGGCCCCATCATTTGCTCAACCTATCTTTCTATCTGTGTTAGTGTTTTCATCTTGCTTCACCGTCATTATATGTTGGGGGCTGCCTATTGCTTTGGGGTCTGCTCTGGGGCAGTTTAGTTTTTCCCCTTTCTGTCTTTAGGCTATGTAGTTCTCCGACTGTGATCGAGGGGTCTAGGGCACCGTAGGAACCCCCCATGGCTACTGCTAGTTGTTGTGGATAGGTTCAGGGGTCTGCAATCCGATAGCTGCCAATCTCTCTGGTTTTTCTGGACTTAGCTGGTATTTTGTTTTTTCCTCCTTCGGTGACTCATCATAACAGTTGGGCGAGAAGATGCAAGGAGCCTGATTACTTCTTCTTCTCTGACTGGTTCAAAATTAGAGAGTGAGCTAGCTGCACTGGGGGAGGAAAGAAGATGCATGGTATGAGGTGATTGGGAGATAATTTCCTGTCGGATATGGTCAATTTTTTCTTTGAAGTATTTGGCCAGATCGTCGGCTCGAAGATCCGTGGTTTGGGCCTGCACTATTGGGTTGAGTAGGGAATGAAAAGTGTTAAAGAGATGTTTAGGGTTCTTGGACAGTGAGGTAATGAGGATGTTGAAATAGATTTGCTTGGAGAGGTGAAGGGCAGTGTTGTGTGTTCTAACCATAAGCTTATAATGGATGAAATCTTCATGTAGGTTGGATTTTCTCCACAGACGTTCGGCGCACCTGGAGCACTACTGCACGAAACGTGTTTGCAGGGTGTGCCAGGCTTGTCACCGTCTGTGTCGTATTGTTCTATACATAGGAGGTGAAGTTTCATCCAGGGCACTTTGAAGTGTTTCATTGTAATGCTTCAGTGCAGAGTCAGGACATGAGAGGTAGGAGATAGGGGCCAATAATGACTGCAAGTTATTCATGAGTTTCTGAGTATTAATGGCCTGTATGTTTCTATAAGTATGGAAAGTGGGGGTGACCTGAGCGTGGTGGCAGTTCTTGATAGAGAATGAGAGAAGGTTGTGGTCAGAGAGCGGGAGAGGGGAGTTTGTAAAATCATCCATTGAGCAAAGCCGAGAGAAGACCAAGTCGAGGGAGTTTCCATCTTCATGCGTTGGAGAGTTTGTAAGCTGCGAAAGACTGAAAGAGGAGGTTAGAGATAAAAGGTTAGTAGCAGATGGGGAGAGGGGAAGAGCGATGGGGATGTCGAAATCACCTATGATGAGGATAGGGATGTCACAGGAGAGAAAATGTGGAAGCCAGGTGGCAAAGTAGTACAGGAACTGATAGGATGGAAATGATAGGATAGGATAGGGCCGGGAGGACAATACACCACTGCCACTTGCATGGAGAAGGGGAAGTAGAGTCTGACGGCATGGACCACAAAGTAAGGGAAGACAAGTGAGGATACTTGAGGGATTACCTGAAAGGTACATTTTGGTTATAGGAGCTGACCAACCCCTCCACCTGCTCTATTGTCTGCTCTTGGGGTATGTGAAAAATGCAGTACCCCATATGAAAGTGCAGCAGCAGCGGAGGTGTCTGACTGCTGGATCCAGGTTTCAGTAAGAGCCGGAAGGTTAAGAGAATCAGAAAGGAAGAAGTCATGGATAAAGGAGAGTTTATTACATACTGAGAAGAATTCCAAAGGGCACAATTAAATGAGACAGAAAGCACGCAGGGAATATTAATAAGATTAGAGGGATTTCTGAGTGTAGCAGTAGGGAGGTTTGACTTGCTATAACATGGGGGACCAGTGTTGGGAGCGATGTCTCCTGCAACTATGAGAAGGATAGAAAGAGTGAGCAGATGGTTTATTGATTTGTGGGAGCGTCTCTTATTTTGGATGGTGGGACTGAATGGATCTGTGCAATTTAGCAATGAGAAAAGAGCGTGAGTGCTATACATAGGAGAGGAAAGGACTGAGGGGCCGATATGGATGGAGTGTAACGAGTTAATGCAAGGGCGGTGGTTGTGAGTAATTGCTGCAGCCATGAGATAAATTAGACAAATGCATATGGTAAATATTTGGTGCAATACAGATGAACAGGGAATAGATGTCTTTAAATGTCTTACCTTTCTCCTGCCCTGTCTAACTGCCATGCTATAACTGCCTCATACTTAGATCAAATGTTCTTCGATTAAATGTACATAAATGCCCCCTGCATAAATGCTTCCCCAAGCTTGGTCTGAATATATAGCAGGCTAGTTCTCAGATCTTGGGTTTTTTTTTTCTCGCTACCAATCAATCAAACTAAATTGAGCCAGCAGGACCCAATAAATGTTGTGGACAGATAAACAAATGTCCAGCACTACATGGATCATAAAGCACTTTGAAAAGTTGCTTGACCTCACTACATAAGGGGACAAGCAGAGTAAGTTGAAATAACTATATACCAGATATATATATACTTGCTAAGATGAAAACACATATGTAGCATTCAGGATTAACTGCTTGCTGACATTGAATGGAGTGGAGACAAACAGGAGTTTATTCAGAGCAGAGAATGGAGCTAGAGATTGTCTTGGGCTCCACTGGACCAGTCTGGATCTTCAAAGTATATAATAAATCCAAACATCGTGCAGCCAGGTTCTGATTCATGTTGCCCGAGGTTTGGATAGCATGAATTGCCTGATAGGTTTTCTTTAGCAACAATTGGCATGTGGGTATAGCAATGATGTTGCCTGCTAAAACAAGTAACTTAAAAATGTTTGAGCATTTGTCCTTCAAATGTACAATAATTATAGTCTTACATTACAAGCATTATATAATTATCACATCACAAAAATTGAAACAATTATGAATTAATGACAGGATATCACATCATGTTTCACAAATATGAGAGAAGTTAAATAAAATATACACATAGCACATGATTTTGTGTCAAAGGAGCAATAATGTAAAATATATTGGGAAACTAAATGTTCAGATATCTTCCAACTATTTCCTGTCAAGAATTAAGTTACATTTAGCAGCCTGTAGTTGACAATGTAGTCACTTAGAAAAAAAGGAATATAATAGTATTAAGATCATAAATACTATGACTGGGTGACAGAGAAATGCTCTAAAAATGTTGTGACGATCAGGGCTATTTTCACAAGTGGCAAAATTTGGTCAAAATTCCATTACAACTTAGAAATCCAAGCCATCATCTGTTGTGTGCAGATTTGTTAAGAATTTCATCCAAATGCATTTCAAAACAATGCAAAAAGGGAAATCCTCACTAAAATGATGCACAAGAGTAAACAAGCTACAAATTCAAAATATGTAGCAAGTAGAATTTTGAATAGACCTTATTTCCTATTTGTAAATGAAACTTAAAAACCCTACAGAATCAGTCACTAAGATATGTATTTTTTTATTAATCTTTTCATTGCAGTATGCACAGTAGCTCCTGAGACTGTAGGATGCACTTGGTCAAACTGGTATGATGTGGATTATCCTAGTCATGGCAGTGAAAATGGAGATTTTGAAACCTTCGACAACATAAGAAAAAAAGGATTTAACATTTGTGATGAACCACAAAATGTTGAGTGCAGAGCAAAAGCTTTTCCATATGATTCTCTAGCAGACCTTGGTCAACAGGTCACATGCAACAAATATGTGGGTCTTATTTGTCTTAACAGTCAACAACAATTTCCAGGAATATGTTACAATTATCAAATCAGAATACAATGTTGCTCTCCAAGATCTTCAATACCTGATTGCACAACGGCACCAACACCATCAACTACCATTGAAACATCTACATCTACCTCTACTTCTACAACATCAACAAAAACAAGTACAGAAACAATTACTTCAACTCCATCCACAACCTCATCCGAGACAACTTCAAGCACACCAAGTACTACTGTAACAAAGACAACACACATTGTTCCACCTTCAACATCTACAACTGCAACAACAACCATATCTACCTCAACCACTAGTGTTTCTACTACTTCTTCTACAACTTGTCCTTATGCATATTCCATGAAATGCTCTTGGTCATCGTGGATGGTAGATAATGATGCACCAACAAAGTCAGTTGAAGAAGAAATGCATCCATCAAGAGATGGAAATCAAAATGTTAGAAAGCCTCAGAAGGGATATTTTAATAAACTATTCAAAAAGATTTTCAAAAGTTTCTCAAGTGAAGAAGATGTAGACCGTAACACTGGTAGTAAAGATTCTAAGCAACAAGAAAGCAAGCCCATCAAAGGATATTTCAATGATTTATTCAAAAAATTCTTTAAAACTTCTTCCAGTGAAGAAGAGCAAAGCCATGACCTTGGAAGACAAGATTCTGAAGAAAAAGTCAGCAAAACAGATAAAATATTTTTAAATGAAATAGTCAACAAAGTGTTCAAAGATTTTTCGAGTAAGGAAGATATACCGTCAAATGTCTTCTCTGGTGATGATCTTGATAGCTCAGAACTGTTAAAGTTTGCAACTTATGAAATATGTTCAACGCAAGAAATGGGCAGTAGTATTGAGTGTGAAGTAAGACCAGAATTACAAAACATAGTAAAAGATGTATCATCGTGTACCAGGGATACAAGCATTGCTTGTCTTCTAGCCAAACAGGGAGGAATTGATGCACCAGTATGTGACAATTATAGAATAAGGGTGCAGTGCTGCTCTAAAATCTGTGGTGAAACAACAACAACACCTACATCATCTTCAGTCAAAACATCTACACCCTCTGTCTCAACAACAACACCTCCTATTATACATTCAAGTTCCACAATGAAACTTACACCTACAACAACACCACCTACCTCAACATCAATTAAAACATCAACCAGCTCCATCTCAACTACACCTCACATTGTATATTCAAGCACTACAACACCAAGTATAACAACCACTTCCACTTCATCTACAACATCAATAAAGACAACTACTCCTGTTTCTACAACTACAAGTACTAGTAAAACTATTGTTTCAACAACAGCAATCACTCATTCATCCACTAGTATTTCCACTACTTCTTCTACAACTTGTCCTTATGCGTATTCCATGAAATGCTCTTGGTCATCATGGATGGTAGATAATGATACACCAACAAAGTCAGTTGAAGAAGAAATACATCCATCAAGAGATGGAAATGAAAATGTTAGAAACCCTAAGAAAGGATATTTCAATGAACTATTTAAAAAGATTTTCAAAGGTTTCTCAAGTGAAGAAGATGTAGACCGTAACACTGGTAGGAAAGATTCTAAACAACAAGACAGCAAGCCCATCAAAGGATTTTTCAATGATTTATTCAAAAAATTCTTTAAAACTTCTTCCAGTGAAGAAGAGCAAAGCCATGACCTTGGAAGACAAGATTCTAAAGAAAAAGTCAGCAAAACAGATAAAGTATTTTTAAATGAAATTGTCAACAAAGTGTTCAAAGATTTTTCAAGTAAGGAAGATATACCTTCAAATGTCTTCTCTGGTGATGATCTTGATAGCTCAGAACTGTTAAAGTTTGCAACTTATGAAATATGTTCATCGCAAGAAATGGGCAGTAGTATTGAGTGTGAAGTAAGACCAGAATTACAAAACATAGTAAAAGAGGTATTATCGTGTACCAGGGATACAAGCATTGCTTGTCTTCTAGCCAAACAGGGAGGAATTGATGCACCAGTATGTGACAATTATAGAATAAGGGTGCAGTGCTGCTCTAAAATCTGTGGTGAAACAACAACACCACCCACATCATCTTCAATCAAAACATCTACACCCTCTGTATCAACAACACCTCCTATTGTAACATCAACATCAAGATCACCACCATCACCTCCATCATCCACAACAGGAACACCTATAACATCAACAACACCAGGAACATCAACTAAGTCATCAACAACGACAGGAACACCAACCACAAGACCACCAATAACCTTCACAACTCCCACCACTACCACCATTAAAACTAGTACTAAAGGTAAGATTGCTTTTAATATTAGCATCATTGAGATTTCCTGTGTCAGTATATTCTGTTGATTTACTCTGGATCTATATTCTTTTTAAATTTGTCTTTTTTTTGCATTGTATATTTTCTCCTCTTGTGCATGTGTGAGATGATCATAGGTGGGAATTAGTGCATGAACTTGAATTAGCGGCTTTAACATAAGAGGTTGATCCATTAGACAAAACTGTGAGACAATTCTAAAACCATAAAACAAATCTGGACATTATGAAGATAAAACTAAATTATTTAATTGTAAAGGATAACATGGGGTAATACTTTTAAGAACAATATCAACATTATTAATTGATTGATTTTAACAATTTTTTATTAATATTTATCTATATATTAACACTTACAAAGATTAGCTATTCTAAAATCTTTTTTTACAATATATTAAAAAATATAATACAAAATTATATATATGTATATTTATATATACATATATACAGTATATTCTGTATATACAGTATGTGGGAGGGGTGATACAAATAGAAGAAAAAAGGAAAAAAGGGTGGGTATACCTAGGTAAAATCTCGTCCAATGCGCTGCTATGTCTCTTAAAACTCTATTAGATATTAGAAGATATATAGGAGTTCAAACCATACAATAAAGTCAAGGTGTCGCCTGAATGAGGCTTTCCACAGAGAAACGTGCTTTGGGTGTGATGAATCCCTGGCCTCTTGCACTATAGATAATGTTACCTTTACAATTAGATCTACTGTGTTTGCTTTTGTTATTATGCTTCATGTGTTCCTTTTTTGGTTCAATACCTCCATATGGATGTAAGATATAGATGTAAGAGTTTAGGACACTTTTGTCACATCAATCAAATACATTAGTATATGGATATAATACCATGTATATGTATATAAGATTTGTATATAAGATACAATTATTAGAAGTTATTAGGATTCTTCTTACAGTGACCAAGCTCACCATTATATGGGATTTTATTGAGTAGTTTGGCATGACAATTTGTATCTATGTGACACTGTGTCTTTTTAATATTGCATGAACTCCTTGTTTATATAATACGCACTTTTTTACAGATACAAATATTTCTGATATTTGATTGACACACAAGTGTTCTTCTCATTAAAGCACAGCTCTGAAATCCATACTGCAATTTTAAGAGTAACTGCTGTTTTAATTTTTAACTCGTAAATCAATAGTACACATGAAAATAAGCAACTTTGTAATATATCTTATTAGGAAAATCAGCTTCTTTAACTTCCTGGACTGATCTTTCTGTCTCAATATTTTCAAGTCATAGGGAAAATCTGTGTTTTCTGCAGACAGATTTTAATATTACTGAGGTTGAAGATAACAGTTGCGACTGATGAAATTTTATGAAAACAGGTGGGGGAGAAGAGGAAGGAGGGGCTCTGCATTTAGCTCCTCCCTTCAATTCCCACCCTTCTACATGGAGTTTCAATGGTTGTAACTGTCATCTTCTAGCTCAGCAATGTAAAAATGATTGTTCATTGAATGCAGATTTTACCTGAGAATTAATAAATTTTGAGAATAAATGGTCAGTCCTGATGGAGAGAGAAACAGATTTTGGTCGTAGAGTATATAACAAAGTTGCTAATTTTGTTGTCTACTATTGCTTTACGAAATACCAATTCAAATGACAGTTACATTTTATATCAGTTTGGGTCATATGTGTCCATCACGTGATCAGGATGAATTCTTATCTACTACCAGCATTAAAAACACCTATTGAATCACAACAAACAGAGATCTTAAAATCTTTGAGAAATTTACACATAAAAATACAGTGACAAACTGTTAAAGGCAACCTGTCAGGTGATGCATGGTGCTCAAACAGTTGGAAGCAGAAATCACAGCCAGATAAATAATCCTCTAAAATATTATGGTGGTTAAAAGATAGTTTAGAATAATTTAAAGGTCCAGTCGGATACCATAACCAAGAACAGTCTGGCTCGCTATCAGTAGGCTCCTCTCAGCGCTGCTAAACTTGATTGACAGGTCTTTCCCTTGAGTCTACATAGATAAAGACCTGTCAATCACCAACAATGGAGCTAGAGAGAGACTGTCGGGGGCTGCACCGGACCAGTCTGGATCTTCAAAGTATATACACTAAATCCTAAAATCGTGCAGCCAGGTTCTGATTCATGTTGTCCGAGGTTTGGGTAGCATGAATTGCCTGATAGGTTTTCATTAATAATAACAATTACCATGTGGGTATAGCATGATGTTGCCTGCTAAACCAAGTAAATTAAAAATCTTTGAGCATTTCTCCTTCAAATATACAATAATTATAGACTTCACCCATCAATTTATTAAGTTAGTTTAGCTAAAATAAAAAAAAGAAAAAAAAAAAGAAATAATCTGTCTTATAATACAAACATTATATAATTGCACAGCCCAAAAATTAAAACAATTATGAATTAATGACAGGATATCTCATCATGGTTCACAAATATGAGAGAAATTAAATAAAATATTCACATAGTGTTAGGGTTTCCGGATCGCACCAAATATAAATTATGTGGAGGTGCAATCGCAACCCAGGGTCCACCGTGCTGTGGTGGAGGAACCGCAGCTAATAAACAAAGGGCGAAACGATGCTGCGTGCAAGTTAATGGTCACTCCGTGTGGAAAGAGTGCAAAAGTACCTGCTAGGTTGCTTCACAGAGCGGTACAATAACGGAGCACTTGAAGGTATACCCTGTTAGACTTCACAGGAGTATAGTAAGTAGTTACGCTAGTTGGGGTCCCTATAGCTACCCCCCAGGAAAGTTGAGGCTGGTGGTTGCGCTTGTTCTGACACTCATTTGTGCTAAACAGCACATGCGACTTAGGATGCTCACAGTAAGATGCTAATCCAAGCTGCAGTTCCCATCCTATACTGCCTGCATAGACATACAATTGATGTGCTAGAGGCGGCACACATGCACACAGAGTGGTAACATATCCACTGACACACATAAAGCATAGAGGATCTTAGCACATCGACGTGCACCCCAAAGACCCTATCATATGCTCCACTTAAGTCCAGTCAAACAGGACCTTGCTGGTGGACCAATACAAAACTGCCACATCCCCTCAGTCGCTGACAACCGACCACGAATGAGAGGTCGCCACCTCACAAGCATGCTTAGTAGAGTGATTTCTGAACTTAGTCTCCTGAGCATCTGTTAGCCGCTGTTTATTGCTGGTTACCATAGCTTTGGCTGGAAAGCCAGCAGGAACTAAGCGAACTGCATGGGTCTGAGCAAGATGCTGAGACTGATGTCTTTGCTGAGCAGCCTCCACTGCAGCCGAAGCAGAATGGAAGACGGCAGAGGCAGACAAGGCCTGGAATCTATCCTGTGCAGCAGGAGAATCCTGGCACCTAACACATAGCACATGATTTTGTGTCAACAGAAGAATAATATAACATAAATTGGGAGAGTAAATGTTCAAATATCTTCCAACTATTTACTATCAAGAATTAAGTTACATTTAGCAGCCTGTAGTTAACAGTGTAGTCATTTAGAAAAACATAAATGTAATATTAGGATTATAAATACTATGACTGGGTGACAAACAAATGCTCTAAAAATGTTGTGAAGATCAGGGCTATTTTCACAAGTGGCAAAATTTGACCACAATTCCATTACAACTTAGAAATCCAAGACATCATGTGTTGCATGCAGATTTGTTAAGGATTTCACCCAAATGCATTTCAAAACAATGCAAAGCGGGAAATCCTCAATAAAAGTATGTACAAGAGTAAACAAGCTACTATGTAAAAATACATAGTAAGCTAAAAAATAAGTAAATATTATTTCCTAATTCTAAATAAAATTTGAAAATCCTATTTATTTACATTATACTGTAGATTGCTGCATATTTGAGGAACTAAATTCAGAAGTATTAATGTACAGCAATTCCTAAATTCTAAATCTGAAAATAGCTGAAAAATACACAATTAGTCACTAAAATATTTTTTTTTATTAATTTTTTCATTGCAGTATGCACAATAACTCCAGCATGCAAGTGGTCAGACTGGTATGATGTGGATTATCCTAAGTATGGCAATGGAAATGGAGATTTTGAAACCTTTGACAACATAAGAAAAAATGGATTTAACATTTGTGATGCACCACAAGATGTCAAGTGCAGAGCAAAAGAATTTCCAGATAATTCTCTAGCAGACCTTGGTCAACAGGTCACATGCAGCAAAACTGAGGGTCTTATTTGTCTTAACAGTAAACAACCATTTCCAGGATTATGTTATAATTATCAAATCAAAATACAATGTTGTTCTATAACATCTTCAGTACCTGATTGCATAACAGTACCAACACCATCAACTACCATTGAAACATCTACACCTACCTCTACTTCTACATCAACAAAAACAAGTACAAAAACAATTACTTCAACTCCATCAACAACCTCCAGCACACCAAGTACTACTGTAATAAAGACAACACATATTGTTCCACCTTCAACAACATCTACAATTGCAACAACAACAACCATATCCACCTCAACCACTGGTGTTTCTACTACTTCTTCTACAACTTGTCCTTATGCATATTCCATGAAATGCTCTTGGTCATCGTGGATGGTAGATAATAATATACCAACAAAGTCGGTTGAAGAAGAAATACATCCATCAAGAGATGGAAATGAAAATGTTAGAAAGCCTCAGAAAGGATATTTCAATGAACTATTTAAAAAGATTTTCAAAGGTTTCTCAAGTGAAGAAGATGCAGACCATAACACTGGTACGAAAGATTCTAAACAACAAGACAGCAAGCCCATCAAAGGATTTTTCAATGATTTATTCAAAAAATTCTTTAAAACTTCTTCCAGTGAAGAAGAGCAAAGCCATGACCTTGGAAGACAAGATTCTAAAGAAAAAGTCAGCAAAACAGATAAAATATTTTTAAATGAAATAGTCAACAAAGTGTTCAAAGATTTTTCAAGTAAGGAAGATCAAGATATACCTTCAAACGTCTTCTCTGGTGATGATCTTGATAGCTCAGAACTGTTAAAGTTTGCAACTTATGAAATATGTTCCACGCAAGAAATGGGCAGTAGTATTGAATGTGAACTAAGACCAGAGTTGAAAAACATAGTAAAAGATGTATTTTCACCGTGTACTAGGGATACAAGCATTGCTTGTCTTCTAGCCAAACAGGGAGGAATTGATGCACCAGTATGTGACAATTATAGAATAAGGGTGCAGTGCTGCTCTAAAATCTGTGGTGAAGCAACAACAACACCCACATCATCTTCAATCAAAGCATCTACACCCTCTGTCTCAACAACAACGCCTCCTATTGTACATTCAAGTTCCACAACGAACATTACACCTACAACCACACCACCTACCTCAACATCAATTAAAACATCAACCAGCTCTATCTCAACTACAACACCTCACATAGTATATTCAAGCTCCACAACACCAAGTATAACAACCACTTCCACTTCACCTACAACATCAATAAAGACAACTATTCCTGTTTCTACAACTACAAGTACTAGTAAAACTGCAGTTTCAACAACTCCAATCACTCAATCATCCACTAGTATTTCCACTACTTCTTCTACAACTTGTCCTTATGCATATTCCATGAAATGTTCTTGGTCATCATGGATGGTAGATAATGATACACAAACAAAGTCAGTTGAAGAAGAAATACATCCATCAAGAGATGGAAATGAAAATGTAAGAAAACCTAAGAAAGGATATTTCAATGAACTATTTAAAAAGATTTTCAAAGGTTTCTCAAGTGAAGAAGACGTAGACCATAACACTGGTAGGAAAGATTCTAAACAACAAGACAGCAAGCCCATCAAAGGATTTTTCAATGATTTATTCAAAAAATTCTTTAAAATTTCTTCCAGTGAAGAAGAGCAAAGCCATGACATTGGAAGACAAGATTCTAAAGAAAAAGTCAGCCAAACAGATAAAATATTTTTAAATGAAATAGTCAACAAAGTGTTCAAAGATTTTTCGAGTAAGGAAGATCAAGATATACCTTCAAACGTCTTCTCTGGTGATGATCTTGATAGCTCAGAACTGTTAAAGTTTGCAACTTATGACATATGTTCAACACAAGAAATGGGCAGTAGTATTGAGTGTGAAGTAAGACCAGAGTTGAAAAATACAGTAAAAGATGTATTATCGTGTACCAGGGATACAAGCATTGCTTGTCTTCTAGCCAAACAGGGAGGAATTGATGCACCAATATGTGACAATTATAGAATAAGGGTGCAGTGCTGCTCTAAAATCTGTGGTGAAGCAACAACAACACCCACTTCATCTTCAATCAAAACATCTACACCCTCTGTCTCAACAACAACGCCTCCTATTGTATATTCAAGTTCCACAGCGAACATTACACCTACAACCACACCACCTACGTCAACATCAATTAAAACAACAACCAGCTCTATCTCAACTACAACACCTCACATAGTATATTCAAGCTCCACAACACCAAGTATAACAACCACTTCCACTTCATCTACAACATCAATAAAGACAACTATTCTTGTTTCTACAACTACAAGTACTAGTAAAACTGCAGTTTCAACAACTCCAATCACTCAATCATCCACTAGTATTTCCACTACTTCTTCTACAACTTGTCCTTATGCATATTCCATGAAATGCTCTTGGTCATCATGGATGGTAGATAATGATACACCAACAAAGTCAGTTGAAGAAGAAATACATCCATCAAGAGATGGAAATGAAAATGTAAGAAAACCTAAGAAAGGATATTTCAATGAACTATTTAAAAAGATTTTCAAAGGTTTCTCAAGTGAAGAAGACGTAGACCATAACACTGGTAGGAAAGATTCTAAACAACAAGACAGCAAGCCCATCAAAGGATTTTTCAATGATTTATTCAAAAAATTCTTTAAAACTTCTTCCAGTGAAGAAGAGCAAAGCCATGACATTGGAAGACAAGATTCTAAAGAAAAAGTCAGCCAAACAGATAAAATATTTTTAAATGAAATAGTCAACAAAGTGTTCAAAGATTTTTCGAGTAAGGAAGATCAAGATATACCTTCAAACGTCTTCTCTGGTGATGATCTTGATAGCTCAGAACTGTTAAAGTTTGCAACTTATGACATATGTTCAACACAAGAAATGGGCAGTAGTATTGAGTGTGAAGTAAGACCAGAGTTGAAAAATACAGTAAAAGATGTATTATCGTGTACCAGGGATACAAGCATTGCTTGTCTTCTAGCCAAACAGGGAGGAATTGATGCACCAATATGTGACAATTATAGAATAAGGGTGCAGTGCTGCTCTAAAATCTGTGGTGAAGCAACAACAACACCCACTTCATCTTCAATCAAAACATCTACACCCTCTGTCTCAACAACAACGCCTCCTATTGTATATTCAAGTTCCACAGCGAACATTACACCTACAACCACACCACCTACGTCAACATCAATTAAAACAACAACCAGCTCTATCTCAACTACAACACCTCACATAGTATATTCAAGCTCCACAACACCAAGTATAACAACCACTTCCACTTCATCTACAACATCAATAAAGACAACTATTCTTGTTTCTACAACTACAAGTACTAGTAAAACTGCAGTTTCAACAACTCCAATCACTCAATCATCCACTAGTATTTCCACTACTTCTTCTACAACTTGTCCTTATGCATATTCCATGAAATGCTCTTGGTCATCATGGATGGTAGATAATGATACACCAACAAAGTCAGTTGAAGAAGAAATACATCCATCAAGAGATGGAAATGAAAATGTAAGAAAACCTAAGAAAGGATATTTCAATGAACTATTTAAAAAGATTTTCAAAGGTTTCTCAAGTGAAGAAGACGTAGACCATAACACTGGTTGGAAAGATTCTAAACAACAAGACAGCAAGCCCATCAAAGGATTTTTCAATGATTTATTCAAAAAATTCTTTAAAACTTCTTCCAGTGAAGAAAAGCAAAGCCATGACATTGGAAGACAAGATTCTAAAGAAAAAGTCAGCCAAACAGATAAAATATTTTTAAATGAAATAGTCAACAAAGTGTTCAAAGATTTTTCGAGTAAGGAAGATCAAGATATACCTTCAAACGTCTTCTCTGGTGATGATCTTGATAGCTCAGAACTGTTAAAGTTTGCAACTTATGAAATATGTTCAACGCAAGAAATGGGCAGTAGTATTGAGTGTGAAGTAAGACCAGAGTTGATAAACATAGTAAAAGATGTATTATCGTGTACCAGGGATACAAGCATTGCTTGTCTTCTAGCCAAACAGGGAGGAATTGATGCACCAATGTGTGACAATTATAGAATAAGGGTGCAGTGCTGCTCTAAAATCTGTGGTGAAACAACAACACCATCCACATCATCTTCAATCAAAACATCTACACCCTCTGTCTCAACAACACCTCCTATTGTAACATCAACATCAAGACCATCACCACCGTCACCTCCATCATCCACAACAGGAACACCTATAACATCAACAACACCAGGAACATCAACTAAGTCATCAACAACGACAGGAACACCAACAACAAGAACACCAATAACTTCCACAACTCCCACCACTGCCACCATCAAAACTAGTACTAAAGGTAAGATTGCTTTTAATATTAGCATCATTAAAATTTCCTGTCAGTATATTCTGTAGATTTACTCTGGATCTATATTCTTTTTAAATTTGTCTTTTTTTTGCATTGTATATTTTCTCCTCTTGTGCATGTGTGAGATGATCATAGGTGGGAATTAATGCATGAACATGAGTTAGCGGCTATAGCATAAGAGGTTGATCCATTAGACAGAACTGTGAGGCAATTTCAAAACTATAAAACAAATCTGGACATTATGAAGATAAAACTAAATTATTTAACTGTAAAGGATAACATGGGGTAATATTTGTAAGAACAACATCAACATTATTAATTGATTGATTTTAGCAAATTTTTATTAATATTTATCTATATATTAACACTTACAGAGATTAGCTATTCTAAAATCTTTTTTACAATGCATTAAAAAATACAATACAAAATGATATTTATGTACACTCACTGGCCACTTTATTAGGTACACCTGTCCAACTGTGTGTTAAGACTTAATTTCTAATCAGCCAATCACATGGCGGCAACTCAGTGCATTTAGGCATGTAGACATGGTCAAGACAATCTCCTGCAGTTCAAACCGAGCATCAGTATGGGGAAGAAAGGTGATTTGAGTGCCTTTGAACGTGGCATGATTGTTGGTGCCAGAAGGGCTGGTCTGAGAATTTCAGAAACTGCTGATCTACTGGGATTTTCACGCACAACCATCTCTAGGGTTTACAGAGAATGGTCCGAAAAAGAAAAAAAATCCAGTGAGCGGCAGTTCTGTGGCCGGAAATGCCATGTTGATGCCAGAGGTCAGAGGAGAATGGGCAGACTGGTTCGAGCTGATAGAAAGGCAACAGTGACTCAAATTGCCACCCGTTACAACCAAGGTAGGCAGAAGAGCATCTCTGAACGCACAGTGCGTCGAACTTTGAGGCAGATGGGCTACAGCAGCAGAAGACCACACTGGGTACCACTCCTCTCAGCTAAGAACAGGAAACTGAGGCTACAATTTGCACAAGCTCATCGAAATTGGACAGTAGAAGATTGGAAAAACGTTGCCTGGTCTGATGAGTCTCGATTTCTGCTGCGACATTCGGATGGTAGGGTCAGAATTTGGCGTAAACTACATGAAAGCATGGATCCATCCTGCCTTGTATCAACGGTTCAGGCTGGTGGTGGTGGTGTCATGGTGTGGGGAATTTTTTCTGGGCACTCTTTGGGCCCCTTGGTACCAATTGAGCATCGTTGCAACGCCACAGCCTACCTGAGTATTGTTGCTGACCATGTCCATCCCTTTATGACCACAATGTACCCAACATCTGATGGCTACTTTCAGCAGGATAATGCGCCATGTCATAAAGCTCGAATCATCTCAGATTGGTTTCTTGAACATGACAATGAGTTTACTGTACTCAAATGGCCTCCTCAGTCACCAGATCTCAATCCAATAGAGCATCTTTGGGATGTGGTGGAACGGGAGATTCGCATCAGGGATGTGCAGCCGACAAATCTGCGCCAACTGTGTGATGCCATCATGTCAATATGGTCCAAAATCTCTGAGGAATGCTTCCAGCACCTTGTTGAATCTCTGCCACGAAGAATTGAGGCAGTTCTGAAGGCAAAAGGGGGTCCAACCCCTTACTAGCATGGTGTACCTAATAAAGTGGCCAGTGAGTGTATATATATATATATATATATATATATATGTGTGTATATACTGTATATACTGTATGTGGGAGAGGTGATACAAATACAAGAAAAAAGGATAAATGGGTGGGTATACCTGGGTAAAATCTCGTCCAATGCACTGCTATGTCTCTTAAAGCTCTGTTAGATATAAGAAGATATATAGGAGTTCATAATATATAATAAAGTCAAGGTGTCCCCTGAATGAGGCTTTCCACAGAGAAACGTGCTTTGAGTGTGATGAGTCCCTGGCCTCTTGCACTACAGATAATGTTAACATTACAATTAGATCTACTGTCTGCTTTTGTTATAATGTTTCATGTGTTCCTTTTTTGATTCAATACCTCCATATGGATGTAAGATACAACTGTAAGAGTTTAGGACTCTTTTGTCACATCAATCACATACATTAGTATATGGATATAATACCATGTATATGTATATAAGATTTGTATATAACATATAATTATTAGAAGTTATTAGGATTCTTCTTACAGTGTCCAAGCTCACTATTATATGGACTTTTATTGAGTAATTTGGCATAACAATTTGTATCTATGGGACACTGTGTCTTTTTAATATTGTACTTTTTGTTACAGATACAAATATTTCTCATATTTGATTGACACACATGTGTTCTTCTCATTAAAAAGCACAGCTCTCAAATCCATACTGTAACTTAAAGAGTAACTGTTGTTTCAATTTTTATCTTGTAAATCAATAGTAAACATGAAAATAAGCAACTTTGTAATATATCTTATCAGTAAAATCTGCTTCTTTAACTTCCTGGACTGATCTTTCAGCCTCAAAATTCTCAAATGATAAGTAAAATTTGTGTTCTGTGCAGACAGCTTTTCCCATTACTGAGGTTGAAGGTAACATTTGCGACTGATGAAATTTTATGAAAACATGAAGGGGAGAAGAGGAAGGCGGGGCTCTGCATTTAGCTCCTCCCTTCAATTCCCGCCCTTCTACATGGAGTTTCATTAGTTGTAACTTGTCATCTCCTAGCTCAGCAACATAAAAATGAATGTTCATTGAATGCAGATTTTACCTGAAAATTAATACATTTTGAGAATAAATGATCAGTTCTTGCGGAGAGAGAAAAAGATTTTGGTCGCAGAGTATATAACAAAGACTAATTTTGTTGTCTACTATAGCTTTATGAAATACCAATTCAAATGACAGCTACTTTTTATATCAGTTTGGGTCATATGTGTCCATCACATCATCAGGATGAATTCTTATCTACTACCAGCAATAAAAACTACTGAATCACAGCAGAGATCTTAAAATCTTTGAGAAATTTACACATAAAAATACAGTGACAAACTGTTAAAGGCAACCTGTCAGGTGATGCATGGTGCTCAAACAGTTGGAAGCAGAAATCACAGCCAGATAAATAATCCTCTAAAATATTCTTGTGGTTAAAAGATAGTTTAGAATAATTTAAAGGTCCAGTCGGATACCATAACCAAGAACAGTCTGGCTTGCTATCAGTAGGTTTCTCTTAGTGCTGCTAAATTTGATCGACAGGTCTCTCCCTTGAGTCTGCATAGATAAAGACCTGTCAATCATCAACAGAAGAGCTAGAGAGAGACTGTCGGGGGCTGCACCGGACCATTCTGGATCTTCAAAGTATATACACTAAATCCTAAAATCGTGCAGCCAGGTTCTGATTCATGTTGTCCGAGGTTTGGGTAGCATGAATTGCCTGATAGGTTTTCTTTAATAATAACAATTAGCATGTGGGTATGTCATGATGTTGCCTGCTAAACCAAGTAAATTAAAAATCTTTGAGCATTTCTCCTTCAAATATACAATAATTATAGACTTCACCCATCAATTTATTAAGTTAGTTTAGCTAAAATAAAAAATATAAAGGAAAGAAATAATCTGTCTTACATTACAAACATTATATAATTGCCCAGCATAAAAATTGAAACAATTATGAATTAATGACAGCATATCACATCATGTTTCACAAATAAGAGAGAATTGAAATAAAATATACACATAGCACATGATCTTGTGTCAAAAGAGCAATAATATAAAATATATTGGGAAACTAATTGTTCAGATACCTTCCAACTATTTACTATCAAAAATTAAGTTACATTTAGCAGCCTGTAGTTGACAATGTAGTCACTTAGAAAAAAAAGAATATAATAATATTAGGATCATAAATACTATGACTGGGAGACAACCAAATGCTCTAAAAATGTTGTGAAGATCAGGGCTATTTTCACAGGTGGCAAAATTTGACCACAATTCCATTACAACTTAGAAATCCAATACATCATGTGTTGCGTGCAGATTTGTTAAGGATTTCACCCAAATGCATTTCAAAACAATGCAAAGAGGGAAATCCTCAATAAAAGTATGTACAAGAGTAAACAAGCTACTATGTAAAAATACATAGCAAGCTAAAATTTGAGTAGATTTTATTTCCCATTTGCAAATAAAATTTGAAAATCCTATTTATATACATATTTATATACATTATACTGTAGATTGCTGCATATTTGAAGAGCTTAATTCAGAAATATTAAAGTACAGCAATTCCTAAATTCTAAATCGGAAAATAGCTGAAAAATGCACAATTAGTCACTAAGATATGTTTTTTTTATTAATCTTTTCATTGCAGTATGCACATTAACTCCAGAATGCAAGTGGTCAGACTGGTATGATGTGGATTATCCTAAGTATGGCAATGCAAATGGAGATTTTGAAACCTTCGACAACATAAGAAAAAAAGGATTTAACATTTGTGATGCACCACAAAATGTCGAGTGCAGAGCAAAAGAATTTCCAGATAATTCTCTAGCAGACCTTGGTCAACAGGTCACATGCAGCAAATCTGAGGGTCTTATTTGCCGTAACAGTCAACAACAATTTCCAGGAATATGTTACAATTATCAAATCAGAATACAATGTTGTTCTATAACATCTTCAATTCCTGATTGTAAAACAGTACCAACACCATCAACTACCATTGAAACATCTACACCTACCTCTACTTCTACAACATCAACAAAAACAAGTACAACAACAATTAGTTCGACTCCATCTACAACCTCTTCAAAGACAACTTCAAGCACACCAACTCCTACTGTCACGAAGACAACACATATTGTTCCACCTTCAACAACATCTACAACTGCAACAACAACCATATCCTCTTCAACCAGTAGTGTTTCTACTACGTCTTCTACAACTTGTCCTTATGCATATTCCATGAAATGCTCTTGGTCATCATGGATGGTAGATAATGACATACCAACAAATTCAGATAAAGAAGGAGAAATACATCCATCAAAAGATGGAAATGAAAATGTTAGAAAGCCTCAGAAAGGATATTTTAATGAACTATTCAAAAAAATTTTCAAAGGTTTCTCAAGTGAAGAAGATGCAGACCGTAACACTGGTAGGAAAGATTCTAAACAACAAGACAGCAAGCCCATCAAAGGATTTTTCAATGATTTATTCAAAAAATTCTTTAAAACTTCTTCCAGTGAAGAGCAGAGCCATGACCTTGGAAGACAAGATTCCAAAGAAAAAGTCAGCAAAACAGATAAAATATTTTTAAATGAAATTGTCAACAAAGTGTTCAAAGATTTTTCAAGTAAGGAAGATCAAGATATACCTTCAAACGTCTTCTCTGGTGATGATCTTGATAGCTCAGAACTGTTAAAGTTTGCAACTTATGAAATATGTTCAACGCAAGAAATGGGCAGTAGTGTTGAATGTGAAGTAAGACCAGAGTTGAAAGACAAAGTAAAAACTGATTTATCACTGTGTACCAGGGATACAAGCATTGCTTGTCTTCTAGCCAAACAGGGAGGAATTGATGCACCAGTATGTGACAATTATAGAATAAGGGTGCAGTGCTGCTCTAAAATCTGTGGTGAAGCAACAACAACACCCACTTCGTCTTCAAACAAAACATCTACACCCTCTGTCTCAACAACAACGCCTCCCATTGTACATTCAATTTCCACAATGATCATTACTCCTACAACCACACCACCTACCTCAACATCAATCAAAACATCAACAAGCTCTATCTCAACTACAACACCTCACATAATATATTCAAGCTCCACAACACCAAGTGAAACAACCACTTCCACTTCATCTACAACATCAATAAAGACAACTTATCCTGTTTCTACAACTACAAGTACTAGTAAAACTGCAGTTTCAACAACTCCAATCACTCAATCATCTACTAGTATTTCCACTACTTCTTCTACAACTTGTCCTTATGCATATTCCATGAAATGCTCTTGGTCATCATGGATGGTAGATAATGATACACCAACAAAGTCAGTTGAAGAAGAAATATATCCATCAAGAGATGGAAATGAAAATGTAAGAAAACCTAAGAAAGGATATTTCAATGAACTATTTAAAAAGATTTTCAAAGGTTTCTCAAGTGAAGAAGATGTAGACCATAACACTGGTAGGAAAGATTCTAAACAACAAGACAGCAAGCCCATCAAAGGATTTTTCAATGATTTATTCAAAAAATTCTTTAAAACTTCTTCCAGTGAAGAAGAGCAAAGCCATGACATTGGAAGACAAGATTCTAAAGAAAAAGTCAGCAAAACAGATAAAATATTTTTAAATGAAATTGTCAACAAAGTGTTCAAAGATTTTTCAAGTAAGGAAGATCAAGATATACCTTCAAACGGCTTCTCTGGTGATGATCTTGATAGCTCAGAACTGTTAAAGTTTGCAACTTATGACATATGTTCAACGCAAGAAATGGGCAGTAGTATTGAGTGTGAAGTAAGACCAGAGTTGAAAAACATAGTAAACGATGTATTATCGTGTACCAGGGATACAAGCATTGCTTGTCTTCTAGCCAAACAGGGAGGAATTGATGCACCAATATGTGACAATTATAGAATAAGGGTTCAGTGCTGCTCTAAAATCTGTGGTGAAGCAACAACAACACCCACATCATCTTCAATCAAAACATCTACACCCTCTGTCTCAACAACAACACCTCCTATTGTACATTCAAGTACCACAACGAACATTACACCTACAACCACACCACCTACCTCAACATCAATTAAAACATCTACCAGCTCTATCTCAACAACAACACCTCACATAGTATATTCAAGCTCCACAACACCAAGTGAAACAACCACTTCCACTTCATCTACAACATCAATAAAGACAACTTATCCTGTTTCTACAACTACAAGTACTAGTAAAACTGCAGTTTCAACAACTCCAATCACTCAATCATCTACTAGTATTTCCACTACTTCTTCTACAACTTGTCCTTATGCATATTCCATGAAATGCTCTTGGTCATCATGGATGGTAGATAATGATACACCAACAAAGTCAGTTGAAGAAGAAATATATCCATCAAGAGATGGAAATGAAAATGTAAGAAAACCTAAGAAAGGATATTTCAATGAACTATTTAAAAAGATTTTCAAAGGTTTCTCAAGTGAAGAAGATGTAGACCAGAACACTGGTAGGAAAGATTCTAAACAACAAGACAGCAAGCCCATCAAAGGATTTTTCAATGATTTATTCAAAAAATTCTTTAAAACTTCTTCCAGTGAAGAAGAGCAAAGCCATGACATTGGAAGACAAGATTCTAAAGAAAAAGTCAGCAAAACAGATAAAATATTTTTAAATGAAATTGTCAACAAAGTGTTCAAAGATTTTTCGAGTAAGGAAGATCAAGATATACCTTCAAACGGCTTCTCTGGTGATGATCTCGATAGCTCAGAACTGTTAAAGTTTGCAACTTATGACATATGTTCAACGCAAGAAATGGGCAGTAGTATTGAGTGTGAAGTAAGACCAGAGTTGAAAAACATAGTAAACGATGTATTATCCTGTACCAGGGATACAAGCATTGCTTGTCTTCTAGCCAAACAGGGAGGAATTGATGCACCAATATGTGACAATTATAGAATAAGGGTGCAGTGCTGCTCTAAAATCTGTGGTGAAGCAACAACAACACCCTCATCATCTTCAATCAAAACATCTACACCCTCTGTCTCAACAACAACACCTCCTATTGTACATTCAAGTACCACAACGAACATTACACCTACAACCACACCACCTACCTCAACATCAATTAAAACATCAACCAGCTCTATCTCAACAACAACACCTCACATAGTATATTCAAGCTCCACAACACCAAGTGAAACAACCACTTCCACTTCATCTACAACATCAATAAAGACAACTTATCCTGTTTCTACAACTACAAGTACTAGTAAAACTGCAGTTTCAACAACTCCAATCACTCAATCATCCACTAGTATTTCCACTACTTCTTCTACAACTTGTCCTTATGCATATTCCATGAAATGCTCTTGGTCATCATGGATGGTAGATAATGATACACCTACAAAGTCAGTTGAAGAAGAAATATATCCATCAAGAGATGGAAATGAAAATGTAAGAAAACCTAAGAAAGGATATTTCAATGAACTATTTAAAAAGATTTTCAAAGGTTTCTCAAGTGAAGAAGATGTAGACCATAACTCTGGTAGGAAAGATTCTAAACAACAAGACAGCAAGCCCATCAAAGGATTTTTCAATGATTTATTCAAAAAATTCTTTAAAACTTCTTCAAGTGAAGAAGAGGAAAGCCATGACATTGGAAGACTAGATTCTAAAGAAAAAGTCAGCAAAACAGATAAAATATTTTTAAATGAAATTGTCAACAAAGTGTTCAAAGATTTTTCGAGTAAGGAAGATCAAGATATACCTTCAAATGTCTTCTCTGGTGATGATCTTGATAGCTCAGAACTGTTAAAGTTTGCAACTTATGAAATATGTTCAACGCAAGAAATGGGCAGTAGTATTGAGTGTGAAGTAAGACCAGAGTTGAAAAACATAGTAAAAGATGTATTATCGTGTACCAGGGATACAAGCATTGCATGTCTTCTAGCCAAACAGGGAGGAATTGATGCACCAATATGTGACAATTATAGAATAAGGGTGCAGTGCTGCTCTAAAATCTGTGGTGAAGCAACAACACCATCCACATCATCTTTAATCAAAACATCTACACCCTCTGTCTCAACAACACCTCCTATTATAACATCAACATCAAGACCATCACCACCGTCACCTCCATCATCCACATCAACAACACCAGGAACATCAACTAAGTCATCAACAACGACAGGAACACCAACAACAAGAACACCAATAACCTCCACAACTCCCACCACTACCACCATCAAAACTAGTACTAAAGGTAAGATTGCTTTTAATATTAGCATCATTGAGATTTCCTTTGTCAGTAAATTCTGTTGATTTACTCTGGATCTATATTCTTTATAAATTTGTCTTTTTTACATTGTGTATCTTCTCCTCTTGTGCATGTGTGAGATGATCATAGGTTAGAATTAGTGCATGAACATGAGTTAGCAGCTTTAACATAAGAGGTTGATCCATTAGACAGAACTGTGAGCCAATTTCAAAACCATAAAACAAATTTGGACATTATGAAGATAAAACTAAATTGTTTAACTGTAAGGCTGTGTTCAAACGTTGCATTTTTTTCATGTTTTACCAGCAGATTTACCTAAAAAATCCGCTCAAAAAGGCCTAAAAGAAGCTTCCCATTCATTTTAATGCATTTTGCACTTTTTGTGCATATTGATGCGTTTTTTACCGCGAAAAAAATGCTTCGTGGTAAAAAATGCAGCATGCTCATTAATTTCACAGTAAATTCCACATTTGTGGCTATTTTCTGTGTCTGGGGACTCTCCGGAAAAAATCGCGGCAAAAACACGCAAAAAACGCGGAAAAAACATGCGTTTTCTGGGAAGGAGTCCAGTTTTTATGCAGAAATTTTCTGCATACGTGTGCACATAGCCTAAAGGATAACATGGGGTAATATTTGTAAGAACGATATCAACGTTACTAGTTGATTGATTTTAACAATTTTTTATTAATATTTAGCTATGTACTAACACTTAGAGATTTGCTACTTTAGATTGCTAAAAACATCTTTTTTACAATACATTAAATAATAGAATACAAAATGAGATATATGTATATATATACATATACCTATATGTATACTGTTTGTGGAAGGGGTGATACAAATATGAGAAAAAAAGGTGGGCACACCTCGGTAAAATCTCGTGAAAGGTGCTGCTATGTCTCTTAGGGAATTGTACAAGTTGCGGATTTGCTGTGGATCCGCAGCGGATTTGCCGCTGTGGATCCACTGCAGATTGGCTAGTGATTTACAGTACAATGTTATTTTATGGGGAAAAAAACACTGTGCACATGCTGCAAAAAAATCAGCGCGGAAATGCAGCAGTTTATTTTCCTCAGCATGTCAATTCGTTGTGCGGATTCTACAGCGTTTTTACACCCATTCCATTATAGAAAGCCGCAGGTGTAAAACGCATGCCAAATCAGTATAAAATGAATCCGCAGGAAATCTGCATAAAAAACAAGCGGATTTTGACCTGCAGATTCTGCTAAAAGTTTCAGATTACGCGTGGAAAATTCCGCACAGCCATCCGCAACGTGTGCACATACCCTCAAAGGTCTGTTAGGTATTTGAAGATATATAGGAGTTCATACCATATAATAAAGTCAAAGTGTCACCTGAATGAGGCTTTCCATAGAGAAATGTGTGTTGGGTGTGATGAGTCCCTAGCTTCTTGCTCTATTGGTAATGTTACCTTTACAATTAGATCTACTGTCTGCTTTTGTTATAATGTTTCATGTGTTCTTTTTTGATTCATTACCTCCATATGGATGTAAGATACAACTGTAAGAGTTAGCGACTCTTTTGTCACATCAATCAATTGAGTAATTTGGCGTGTCAATTTATATCTATGTGACGCCTTGTCTATATTATATGGTATAAACTCTTTCTTTTTATGCGATAGGTACTTTTTTTTACAGATACAAATATTTCTGATATTTGATTGACACACAAGTGTTCTTCTCATTAAAAACACAGCTCTCAAATCCATACTGTAACTTAAAGAGTAACTGCTGTTTTAATTTTTATTTTGTAAATCAATAGTACGCATGAAAATAAGCAACTTTGTAAAATATCTTATAAGAAAAATCTGCTTCTTTAACCTCCTGGACTGATCTTTCAGTCTCAAAATTCTCAAGTCTTAGGGAAAATCTGTATTTTGTGAAGACAGATATTCCCGTTACTAAGGTCGAAGATGACAGTTGCAACTGATGAAATTTTATGAAAACAGGAAGGGGAGAAGAGGGAGGAGAAGCTCTGAATTTATCTCCTACTTTCAATTCCCACCCTTCTACATAGAGTTTCATTGGTTGTAACTGTCATCTTCTAGCTCAACAATGTAAAAATGAATGTTCATTGTATGAAGATTTTACCTGAGAATTAAAAATTTTGAGAATAAATGATCAGTCCTGATGGAGAGAGAAACAGATTTTGGTCATAAAGTACAGTCCCTTGCGAAAATATTCAGCTCCCTGGAACTTTTCAACCTTTTCCCACATATCATGATTCAAACATAAAGATACCAAATGTTAATTTTTGGTGCAGAATCAACAAGTGGGACACAATTGTGAAGTTGAACAAAATTTATTGGTTATTTTAATTTTTTTTGGAAATTCAAAAACTGGAAAGTAGGGTGTGCAATATTATTCGGCCCCTTTAACTTAATACTTTGTTGCACCACCTTTTGCTGTGATTACAGCTGCAAGTCACTTGGGGTATGTCTCTATCAGTTTTGCACATCAAGAGACTGAAATTCTTGCCCATTCTTCCTTGGCAAGCAGCTCGAGCTCAGTGAGGTTTGATGGAGATCATTTGTGAACAGCAATTTTCAGCTCTTTCCACAGATTCTCGATTGGATTCAGGTCTGGCCTTTGACTTGGCCATTCTAACACCTGGAAATGTTTATTTGTGAACTATTCCACTGTAGATTTTGCTTTATGTTTGTGATCATTGTCTTGTTGGAAGACAAATCTCCGTCCCAGTCTCAGGTCTTTTGCAGACTCCAACAGGTTTTCTTCAAGAATGGTCCTGTATTTGGCTCCATCCATCTTCCCATCAATTTTAACCATCTTCCCTGTCCCTGATGAAGAAAAGCAGGCCCAAACCATGATGCTGCCACCACCATGTTTGACAGTGGGGATGGTGTCTTCAGGGTGATGAGCTGTGTTGCCTTTATGCCAAACATATCATTTGGCATTCTTGCCAAAAAGTTCCATTTTGGTTTCATCTTACCAGAGCACCTTCTTAAACATGTTTGGTGTGTCTCCCAGGTGGCTTGTTGCCAGCTTTAAGCAACAATTTTTATGGATATCTTTGAGAAATGGCTATCTTATTGCCACTCTTCCATAAAGGCCAGATTTGTGCAGTGAACGACTGATTGTTGTCCTATGGACAGACTGTCCCACCTCAGCTGTAGATCTCTGCAATTAATCCAGAGTGATCATGGGCCTCTTGGCAGCATCTCTGATCAGTCTTCTCCTTGTTTGAGATGAAAGTTTAGAGGGATGGCAGGGTCTTGGTAGATTTGCAGTGGTATGATACGCCTTCCATTTCAATATGATCACTTGCACAGTGCTCCTTGGGATGTTTAAAGTTTTGGAAATAATTTTGTATCCAAATCCGGCTTTAAACTTCTCCACAACAGTATCATGGACCTGCCTGTTGTATAACCTTGGTCTTCATGATGCTCTCTGTGCATCAAACAGAACCCTGAGACTATCACAGAGCAGGTGCATTTATATGGAGACTTGATTACACACAGTTGGATGATATTTATAATTATTAGTCATTTAGGACAACATTGGATCATTCAGAGATCCACAATGAACTTCTGGAGTGAGTTTGCTGCACTGAAAGTAAAGGGGCCGAAAAATATTGCACGCCCCACTTTTCAGTTTTTGAATTTCCACAAAAATTTAAAATAACCAATAAATTCTGTTCCACTTGTTATTGATTCTTCACCAAAAATTTACATTTGGTATCTCTATGATTGAAGCATGATCAGTGGGAAAAGGTTGAAAAGTTCCAGGGAGAAGGTATACTTTTGCAACGCACTGTATATAACAAAGTCGCTAATGTTATTATGTACTATTGCTTTACGAAATACTATTTAAAATAACAGTTACTTATTATATCAGTTTGGGTCATGTGTGTCCATCACGTGATCAGGATGAATTTTTATCTACTACCAGCAATAAAAATTCCTATTGAATCACAGCAAACAGAGATCTTAAAAACCTTGAAAAATATACACATAAAATTAGTGACAAACTGTAGAAGGCAGCCTGTCAGGTGATTCATGCTGCTCTAACAGTTGAAAGCAGAAATCACAGCCAGGTAAATAATTCTCTGAAATAATCTGGGGGATAAAAGATAGTTTAGAATAATTTAAAGGTCCAGTCGGATACCATAACCAAGAACAGTCTATCTCGCTATCAGTAGGCTTCTCTCAGAGCTGCTAAACTTGATTGACAGGTCTTTCCCTTGAGTCTACAGGCCCTTTTACATTTAGCGATGCACCAGCGATCCAACCAGCGATCCGACCCGGTCAGGATCGCTGGTGCATCGCTAAATGATCGCTAGTGAGCTTTCATACAGAAAGATCTCACAGCGATGCAGCAGCGACGCAGCGCACGATACTTACCATTCACACACAGCGATCCTGCGTCCTCCCGCCCGCGTCCAGCGTCGCTCGTCGTCACAGCAGGAAGTCTCAGCAGGAAGCGCCCGACGAGAAATGGAGCCGGACATTCTCGCGCGATCAGCGATGGACAGTGGGGGAGCCAGTCGTTGGTAAGTATCACACATAGCGATATCGCTAGCAATATCACTATAACGTCACAAAACCAGTGACGTTTTAGCGATATTGCTAGCGATATCGCTTAGTGTAAAACCCCCTTACATAGTTAAAGACCTGTCAATCACCAACAATGGAGCTAGAGAGAGACTGTCGGGGGCTGCACTGGACCAGTCTGAATCTTCAAAGTATATACTAACTCCTAAAATCGTGCAGCCAGGTTCTGATTCATGTTGCCCGAGGTTTGGGTAGCATGAATTGCCTGATAGGTTTTCTTTAATAATAACAATTACCATGTGGGTATAACATGATGTTGCCTGCTAAACCAAGTAAATCAAAAAAGTTTAAGCATTTCTCCTTCAAATATACAATAATTATAGACTTCACCCATAAATGTATTAAGTTAGCTTAGCTAAAATAAAAAATTGAAAAGAAAAGAAATAATCTGTCTTACATTAAAAACATTATATATTTGCACAGCACAAAACTGAAAAAATTATGAATTAATTACATGATATCACATCATGCTTCACAAATATGAGAGAAATTAAAATATTCACATAGCACATGATTTTATGTCAACTGAGCAATAATATAAAATATATTGGGAAACTAAATGTTCAAATATCTTCCAACTATTTACTATCAACAATTGATAGTTACATTTACCAGCCTCTAGCTGACAATGTAGCCATTCAGGAAAAATTGAATATAATAATATTAGGATCATCAATACTTTGACTGGGTGACAAACAAATGCTCTAGAAATGTTGTGAAGATCAGGGCTATTTTCACAGGTGGCAAAATTTGGCCACAATTCCATTACAACTTAGAAATCCAAGACATCATGTGTTGCATGCAGATTTGTTAAGGATTTCATCCAAATGCATTTCAAAACAATGCAAAGAGGGAAATCCTCAATAAAAGTATGTACAAGAGTAAACAAGCTACAATGTAAAAATACATAGCAAACTAAAATTTGGGTAGATTTTATTTCATAATTTTAAATAAAATTTGAAAATCTTATTTATTTACATTATAATGTAGATTGCTGCATCTTGGAGGAGCTAAATTCATAAATTCAGAAATATTAATGTACAGATATTCCTAAATTCTAAATCTGAAAATAGCTGAAAAATACACAAGTAGTCAGTAATATATGTCTTTTTTACTAATCTTTTCATTGCAGTGTGCACAATAACTCCAGCATGCAAGTGGTCAGACTGGTATGATGTGGATTATCCTAAGTATGGCAATGGAAATGGAGATTTTGAAACCTTCGACAACATAAGAAAAAATGGATTTAACATTTGTGATGCACCACAAGCTGTCGAGTGCAGAGCAAAAGAATTTCCAGATAATTCTCTAGCAGACCTTGGTCAACAGGTCACATGCAGCAAAACTGAGGGTCTTATTTGTCTTAACAGTAAACAAACATTTCCAGGATTATGTTACAATTATCAAATCAAAATACAATGTTGCTCTACAACATCTTCAATAGTTGATTGCATAACAGTACCAACACCATCAACTACGATTGAAACATCTACACCTACCTCTGCTTCTACAACATCAACAAAAATAAGTACAACAATTACTTCAACTCCATCAACAACCTCAGCAAAGACAACTTCAAGCACACCAACTCCTACTGTCACGAAGACAACATATATTGTTCCACCTTCAACAACATCTACAACTGCAACAACAACCATATCCACTTCAACCACATCAACAAAGACGATTGTGACAACTACTCCTGTTTCTACAACTGCAAGTACTAGAAAAACTACAGTTTCAACAACACCAATCACTCAATCGTCCACTATTGTTTCTACTACTTTTTCTACAACTTGTCCTTATGCATATTCCATGAAATGCTCTTGGTCATCATGGATGGTAGATAATGATATACCGACAGAGACAGATAAAGAAGGAGAAATACATCAATCAAGAGATGGAAATGAAAATGTTAGAAAGCCTCACAAAGGATATTTTAATGAACTATTCAAAAAGATTTTCAAAGGTTTTTCAAGTGAAGAAAATGCAGACCATTTCACTGGTAGTAAAGATTCTAAACAACAAGACAGCAAGCCCATCAAAGGATTTTTCAATGACTTATTCAAAAAATTCTTTAAAACTTCTTCCAGTGAAGAAGAGCAAAGCCATGACCTTGGAAGACAAGATTCTAAAGAAAGTGTCAGCAAAACAGATAAAATATTTTTAAATGAAATAGTCAACAAAGTGTTCAAAGATTTTTTGAGTAAGGAAGATCAAGATATACCTTCAAACGTCTTCTCTGGTGATGATCTTGATAGCTCAGAACTGTTAAAGTTTGCAACTTATGACATATGTTCAATGCAGGAAATGGGCAGTAGTATTGAATGTGAAGTAAGACCAGAGTTGAAAAGCATAGTAAAAGATGTATTATCACCGTGTACCAGGGATACAAGCATTGCTTGTCTTCTAGCCAAACAGGGAGGAATTGATGCACCAGTATGTGACAATTATAGAATAAGAGTGCAGTGCTGCTCTAAAATCTGTGGTGAAACAACACCACTCACATCATCTTCAATCAAAACATCCACACCCTCTGTCTCAACAACAACGCCTCCTATTGTACATTCAAGTTCCACAACGAACATTACACCTACAACCACACCACCTACCTCAACATCAATTAAAACATCAAGCAGCTTTATCTCAACTACAACACCTCACATAGTATATTCAAGCTCCACAACACCAAGTATAACAACCACTTCCACTTCATCTACAACATCAACAAAGACAACTACTCCTGTTTCTACAACTACAAGTACTATTAAAACTATTGTTTCAACAACACCAATTGCTCATTCATCCACTAGTATTTCTACTACTTCTTCTACAACTTGTCCTTATGCGTATTCCATGAAATGCTCTTGGTCATCATGGATGGTAGATAATGATACACCAACAAAGTCAGTTGAAGAAGAAATACATCCATCAAAAGATGGAAATGAAAATGTTAGAAAGCCTCAGAAAGGATATTTTAATGAACTATTCAAAAATATTTTCAAAGATTTCTCAAGTGTAGAAGATGCAGACAGTAACACTGGTAGGAAAGATTCAAAACAACAAGACAGCAAGCCCAGCAAAGGATTTTTCAATGATTTATTCAAAAAATTCTTTAAAACTTCTTCAAGTGAAGAAGAGCAAAGCCATGACCTTGGAAGACAAGATTCTAAAGAAAAAGTCAGCAAAACAGATAAAATATTTTTAAATGAAATAGTCAACAAAGTATTCAACGATTTTTCGAGTAAGGAAGATCAAGATATACCTTCAAACGTCTTCTCTGGTGATGATCTTGATAGCTCAGAACTGTTAAAGTTTGCTACTTATGACATATGTTCAACGCAAGAAATGGGCAGTAGTATTGAATGTGAAGTAAGACCAGAGTTGAAAAACATAGTAAAAGATGTATTATCACCGTGTACCAGGGATACAAGCATTGCTTGCCTTCTAGCCAAACAGGGAGGAATTGATGCACCAGTATGTGACAATTATAGAATAAGAGTGCAGTGTTGCTCTAAAATCTGTGGTGAAACAACAACACCACTTCAATCATCTTCAGTCAAAACATCCACACCCTCTGTCTCAACAACAACGCCTCCTATTGTACATTCAAGCTCCACAACGAACATTACACCTACAACCACACCACCTACCTCAACATCAATTAAAACATCAACCAGCTCTATCTCAACTACAACACCTCACATAGTATATTCAAGCTCCACAACACCAAGTATAACAGCCACTTCCACTTCATCTACAACATCAACAAAGACAACTACTCCTGTTTCTACAACTACAAGTACTAGTAAAACTACGGTTTCAACAACACCAATTACTCATTCATCCACTAGTATTTCCATTACTTCTTCTACAACTTGTCCTTATGCATATTCCATGAAATGCTCTTGGTCATCATGGATGGTAGATAATGATACACCAACAAAGTCAGTTGAAGAACAAATACATCCATCAAAAGATGGAAATGAAAATGTTAGAAAGCCTCAGAAAGGATATTTTAATGAACTATTCAAAAAGATTTTCAATGGTTTCTCAAGTGTAGAAGATGCAGACAGTAACACTGGTAGGAAAGATTCTAAACAACAAGACAGCAAGCCCAGCAAAGGATTTTTCAATGATTTATTCAAAAAATTCTTTAAATCTTCCAGTGAAGAAGAGCAGAGCCATGACCTTGGAAGACAAGATTCTAAAGAAAAAGTCAGCAAAACAGATAAAGTATTTTTAAATGAAATACTCAATAAAGTGTTCAAAGATTTTTCAAGTAAGGAAGATCAAGATATACCTTCAAATGTCTTCTCTGGTGATGATCTTGATAGCTCAGAACTGCTAAAGTTTGCTACTTATGACATATGTTCAACGCAGGAAATGGGCAGTAGTATTGAGTGTGAAGTAAGACCAGAGCTGAAAGACAAAGTAAAAAATGACTTATCACTGTGTACCAGGGATACAAGCATTGCTTGTCTTCTAGCCAAACAGGGAGGAATTGATGCACCAGTATGTGACAATTATAGAATAAGGGTGCAGTGCTGCTCTAAAATCTGTGGTGAAACAACAACAACACCCACATCATCTTCAATCAAAACATCTACAAGCTCTGTCTCAACAACAACGCCTCCTATTGTAACATCAACATCAATACCATCACCACCAACACCGTCATCCTCAACAGGAACAACTATAACATCAACAACACAAGGAACATCAACTAAGTCATCAACGACGACAGAAACACCAGCAACAAGAACACCAATAACCTCCACAACTACCACCATCAGCACTAGTACTAAAGGTAAGATTGATTTTAATATTAGCATCATTAAGATTTCCTGTGTCAGTAAATTCTGTTGATTTACTCTGGATCTATATTCTTTATAAATTTGTGTTTGTTTGCATTGTATATCTTCTCCTCTTGTGCATGTGTGAGATGATCATAGGAGGGAATTAGTGCATGAACTTGAGTTAGCTGCTTTAACTTAACAGGGTGATCCATTAGACAGAGAAATGAGGCAATTTCAAAACCATAAAACAAATTTGGACATTATGAAGATAAAACTAAATTATTTAACTGTAAAGAGAACGTGGGGTAATATTTGTTAGAACATTATCAACCTTATTGATTGCTTGATTTTAACAATTTTTTATTATTTATTACTGAGGTCGAAGATGACAGATGAGACTGATGAAATTTTATGATGACAGGAGGGGGAGAAGAGGAAGGAGGGGCTCTGCATTTAGCTCCTCCCTTCAATTCCCACCCTTCTAGATGGAGTTTCATTAGTTGGAACTGTCATCTCCTAGCTCAGCAATGTAAAAATTAATGTTCACTGAATGCAGATTTTACCTGAGAATTAAAAATTGTGAGAATAAATTATCAGTCCTGGTGGAGAGAGAAACAGATTTCGGTAGTAAAGTATATAAGAAAGTTGCTAGTTTTATCGTGTACTATTTCTTTACAAAATACCAATTAAAATGACAGTTACTTTTTCTATCAGTTTGGGTCATGTGTGTCCATCACGTGATCAGGATGAATTTTTATCTACTACCAGCAATTAAAATTCCTATTGAGTCACAGCAAACAGAGATCTTAAAATTCTTGAGAAATTTACACAAAAAATATAATGACAAACTGTAGAAGGCAGCCTGTCAGGAGATTCATGGTGCTCAAACCATTGGAAGCAAAAATCACAGCCAGGTATACAATTCTCTGAAATATTCTGGTGGTTAAAAGATAGTTTTGAATAATAATTTTGAAGATCCAGCTGTATACTATAGCCAAGAACAGTCTGGCTCGCTATCAGTAGGCTTCTCTCAAAGCTGCTAAACTTGATTGACAGGTCTTTCCCTTGAGTCTACATAGTTAAAGACCTGTAAATCAGCAACAATGGAGCTAGAGAGAGACTGTCGGGGGCTGCACTGGACCAGTCTGATTCTTCCAAGTATATACTAACTCCTAAAATCATGCAGCCAGGTTCTGATTCATGTTGTCCGAGGTTTGGGTAGCATGAATTGCCTGATAGGTTCTCATTAATGATAACAATTAGCATGTGGGTATGACGTGATGTTGCCTACTAAAAGAAGTAATTAAAAAACCTTTCAGCATTTCTCCTTCAAATAATTTATACAATAATTATTGAATTCACCCATCAATTTATTAAGTTAGTTTAGCTAAAATATAAAAATAAAAAGGAAAGAAATAATCTGTCTTACATTACAAACATTATATAATTGCGCAGCATAAAAATTTAAGCAATCATGAATTAATGACAGGATATCACATCATGTTTCACAAATATGAGAGAAGTGAAATAAAATATACACATAGCACATGATCTTGTGTCAACGGAGCAATAACCTAAAATATATTGGAAAACTAAATGTTCAAATATCTTCCAACTATTTACTATCAGGAATTAAGTTACATTTAGCAGCCTGTAGTTGACAATGTAGTCACTTAGAAAAAAAAATATATAATAATATTAGGATCATAAATACTATGACTGGGCGACAACCAAATGCTCTAAAAATGTTGTGACGATCAGGGCTATTTTCAAAAGAGGCAAAATTTGGCCATAATTCCATTACAACTTAGAAATCCAAAACATCATCTGTTGTGCACAGGTTTGTTAAGGATTTCATCCAAATGCATTTCAAAACAATGCAAAGAGGGAAATCCTCAATAATTATGCACAAGAACAAACAATCTACAATGTAAAAATATATAGCAAGCTGAAGTTTGAGTAGATTTTATTTCCTAATTGTAAATAAAATTTGAAAATCCGATTTATTTACGATATACTGTAGATTGCTGCAAATTTGAGGAATTTTATACAGAAATGATGAGATGCAGGGAGAGGGAGAGGGATGAAGGAACTTGCCATGCTGAGAATGGGTAGCTGGAAATTTGGCCCGGAGTTCCTGAGGGTGCCGTTTCCAATGGTGATCACAGGGATGTAGACGAAAAAAATGGGGAAAGATTCTGGCCCAACCATCCAGGAATGAAAAAAATTCTTTATCCAAGTGTAGTTAAAACATTAAAAGGCGTGGCCTCGTACCTTTTAATGTTTTACCTATGTTTGGATAAAGAATCCATTTTTATTCCTGGGTGGTTGTGCCAGAATCTTTCCCCATTTTTTTTTACTAAATTCAGAAATATTACAGCAATTCCTAAATTCTGAATGTGAAAATAGCTGAAAAATACACAAGTAGTCAGTAATATATGTCTTTTTTACTAATCTTTTCATTGCAGTATGCACAGTAACTCCAGCATGCAAGTGGTCAGACTGGTATGATGTGGATTATCCTAAGTATGGCAATGGAAATGGAGATTTTGAAACCTTCGACAACATAAGAAAAAAAGGATTTAACATTTGTGATGCACCACAAGCTGTCGAGTGCAGAGCAAAAGAATTTCCAGATAATTCTCTAGCAGATCTTGGTCAACAGGTCACATGCAGCAAAACTGTGGGTCTTATTTGTCTTAACAGTCAACAACCATTTCCAGGGTTATGTTACAATTATCAAATCAAAATACAATGCTGCTCTACAACATCTTCAATAGTTGATTGCATAACAGTACCAACACCATCAACTACGATTGAAACATCTACACCTACCTCTGCTTCTACAACATCAACAAAAACAAGTACAAAAACAATTACTTCAACTCCTTCAACAACCTCATCCACGACAACTTCAAGCACACCAAGTACTACTGTAACAAAGACAACACATATTGTTCCACCTTCAACATCTACAACTGCCATAACAACCATATCCACTTCAGCCACATCAACAAAGACAACTCTTACAACTACTCCTGTTTCTACATCTAAAAGTACACCAATCACTCAATCGTCCACTAGTGTTTCCACTTCTTCTTCTACAACTTGTCCTTATGCATATTCTATGAAATGCTATTGGTCATCTTGGATGGTAGATAATGATACACAGACAAAGTCAGGTATAGAAGGAGAAATACATCCATCAAGTGATGGGAATGAAAATGATAGAAAGCCTCAGAAAGGATATTTTAATGAACTATTCAAAAAGATTTTCAAAGGTTTCTCAAGTGAAGAAGATGCAGACCGTAACACTGGTAGGAAAGATTCTAAACAACAAGACAGCAAGCCCAGCAAAGGATTTTTCAATGATTTATTTAAAAAATTCTTTAAAACTTCTTCAAGTGAAGAAGAGCAGAACAATGACCTTGGAAGACAAGATTCTAAAGAAAAAGTCAGCAAAGCAGATAAAATATTTTTAAATGAAATAGTCAACAAAGTGTTCAAAGATTTTTCGAGTAAGGAAGATCAAGTTATACCTTCAAACGTCTTCTCTGGTGATGATCTTGATAGCTCAGAATTGCTAAAGTTTGCTACTTATGGAATATGTTCAACGCAGGAAATGGGCAGTAGTATTGAGTGTGAAGTAAGACCAGAGTTGAAAGACAAAGTAAAAAATGATTTATCACCGTGTACCAGGGATACAAGCATTGCTTGTCTTCTAGCCAAACAGGGAGGAATTGATGCACCAGTATGTGACAATTATAGAATAAGGGTGCAGTGCTGCTCTAAAATCTGTGGTGAAACAACACCACCGACATCATCTTCAATCAAAACATCTACACCCTCTGTCTCAACAACAACCCCTCCAAGCAGCACAACTATTTCTAAGTCAACAACATTAACCTCAACATCATTATCAACTTCACCAACTACTAAAAGTTCAACATCTCATTCTACCACATTAATAACTCCTTCATCAAGTACCACATATACTATTACATCTACTTCTGGAACAACCACTTCTCCAACTACTACAAAATATTTTACTACATCATCAACATCATCTACTTCTACATCTACTCCTTTATCTACAATTGTTTCATCTTCTACCAGTACGAAGATTACATCAGGACCTAGTTCAACATTTTTTCAGACAACGACACCGCATGTTTGTTTTTGTCAAGTGAATAAATCACTATTTTCACCTGGTAAGTTATAGATACTTATATTTATATTTTATTTGTGTTATATTGTTATGATTTGATTTATCAGTTTCTAAAGTGCCAGTTTTCATTTTTTTCTCCTTTCCTGTTTTTCTTTTTGTCTAAAAAACAAACGCTTCGTTTTGTTGTCGAGGTAGTCATATGTGGTTTTGTTTGTATCAGGACAAGTTTTAGTCTTTATTGACACCATTCACTTAACCATAAAAAAGACTGAATTTTTTTTTTTTTTAAATTACAAGTGAAGTGAAATTGTGAACAATTATCTTTCCAACATTGTTTTTTTTGTCATATTTGAACCCCTTCACCCCGGGACATTTTTTAGTTTTTTCGCCCATTTTTTTCCCAGAAACATACATTTTTCTGTCAATATGGCCTTGTGAGGTTTTTTTTTGCAAGACGTGTACTTTTGAATAACACCATTGATTTTACCATACAATGTGCTGGAAAATGTGAAAAACATTCCAAATGCGGTGAAATTGCCAAAAAATGCAATTCCACAATTTTTTTTACCATGTACACTAAATGCTAAAATTGACCTGCCATTATGATTCTCCAGTTCTTCACAGACACTAAATATGTATAGTTTTTTTATGTAAGCGGTAAAAAAAATCCAAAGTTTGTTAAAAGTAAAAAACAGCGCCATTTTCCGAGTCCCTTAGGATCTCCATTTTTCAAGATCCGGGGCTGGGTGAGAGCTTTTTTTTGCACACTGAGCTGACATGTATTATGATTTTTAGGTGACTAAGGTGTTATGATCACCTGTTATTGCATTGTATTCCAATGATACGGCAACCAAAAGCTCAGAAAGTCTGGCGTTTTTACTTTTTTTTTCCTTATGCCGTTTGCCAATCTGAATAATTATTTTTATATTTTAATAGATCGGGAATTTCTGAATGTAGTGATACCAAATATGTGTATTTTTATTATTGTTTTATTTTGAATGAGACAAAAAGGAGGTGATTTGAACTTTTATATTTTTTCATTTTTTTTACATTTTTAAAAATATTCTTTTTTACTTTTCACCTGCTTCAATAGTCTCCTTAGGAGACTTGAAGCGGTGACCTTCTAATCGTGCTATGCATAGGAGGGCTTTAGCCCTGCTATGTGTAGCAGAACTGATCATCTGCTATCAGCGTCGGCCACAGGGCGACATTCATGGCTGATCAGAAATTACAAACACAGGGTCTCCTGCAGATCCCCAGGCTGTAGTGCCAACCCATCAGCACCACAAAGTCATGTGACAGGGGTACCGATGGGTGGAGCTAGTGAATTGCTTCCGACGAGATCATGTTAAATGCCTGCTGTCAGATGTGGGTGGAACTGAGATCCACCCGAGGCTGTTGGGGGCACATGTGAGCTGCTGAAATGTGCTGGAAAAGATGCGGGCTTAGCACCAGAGCCTGCATTAATAGGGAAGACATGACATATGACATTTTTATATGTCATATGTCATGAAGGGGTTAAGGTTTTCCTTAGGCGATAAAAAAAATTCTGATTTTATTGTGAATTTCAGATCTAGGCCATCACAAAGTAGAGACATATTACCATTAATGCATTTTAGGCAAAAAAAATTATTCACATAATAGCATTAATCCAAAAAAAAACAGAGTATCTGGCTATGCCTGTGGGAGAGTAACATGTACACGTATGTCCAAATTTGTAGCCTTTTATCTTAGCGATGCTAAAGCAGGTTACATATTAAGGAAATGCTATTCCAATAAATATTTAACAATAGCATTTTTAACAATATTGTAACTGTTTCTCCCAATTTCTTTAATGTGTTACTAAAATTTGATGTATCTTAAAATTTGTTTAGGTGATATCATCTACAAAACAGCTGATCAGAGTGGCTGTGAATACTCTGCAAAATGTAACCTTAATTGCGAGGTGGAAAAATATGTTGAGGACTGCCCCACAACACCTGTGACAACAAAATCAACAGTCTCAACTCCGGTATCCAGTTCAACAACCACTGTCTCCTCAACCCTCACAACTGTATCAACTCTATCAAGTACATCACCATTCACATCAACATCTGTCAACATATCAACAACTGTTCCAACCACTGTTTCATCACCAAGTAAGTGCAATGATATTTTTATGAAGTATAGATGTTGATTAAGTCTATTGGATTGTTCCAGAGACCAGTTGATGGTCATCAAGATTTTTTCAAGCCATTTTGCAATTTAATTCTTATTATTAATCATCTTTGTTTCCAAGAACAGAGAGAATTTTATTTCTATAGTTTGCGGCTTGAAGTCTAGGTTACCAGCCATGTCAGACTTACCAGTATCCTAACAATGATCCCACTCTTGGCAAACTATTTGCTATACAACTTGCAAGTGCAGCTCTGAAGTTGGATCCAGCCAGCTTCAGTGTTCCAGTGCTACTCCCATGCTGCACAGGCAAAACAGCCTCTGATAACAGCAGCAGAGAGTGTGTACCTTAGAATAAAAGGAGCAACGATGCCGCTGGTCAGAACTGTCAATCTTCAGGAGCGCAACATTCCCCGGCAAGCAGGAGGCAGGGGGGTGTTGTGTGTCTGAACACCAAAGTTGAGAACATTCCTTTAATTGACCACATAGCCCCAGCCTTGAAAGTGAACATAACTTGATCCAAAAGCCATATTCACATTTACAATGTGTGATGCAATTTTGGTGTTATTTTCAATCAAATGGGTGGAAACAGCATAAGGATAGGACTTTCACTAGATTTCTCTGTCCTCCATCCTGTTTTTGACTTAAAGGGGTTGTCTGTTATAAATGGATAAGTTTTTCTGTGTGACTGCAAACTTATGAATCCTTCCAGTGCATGCACTCCCAGGCAGAACCCATCCAGTGGGTGCAACCTCACTCCACACAATTGGATTGAGCTAGGCTGCACCCTGTCTCGTGACATGGCCATCTAGTGGGCATGGCTGTCTAGTGGGAGTATTCTCTCTCAATACAAGTAAATAGAGCGAGATGATGTCCACTAGACAGGCTCTTCCCAGGAAAATTCATAACGCGTACATCACAAACGTTCCCGGCTCAGAAACCAGTGAGTTCTAGTAGCTCACAGCGTGTGCTCTGGGGGTATTCATAGGTCTGTAGTCATACAGAGAGACTGCAGACTTATCAATTTAGAGAAGATGGAGAATATTTTTTCCAAAGAAAACCAAATCACACTGTAGGGTCGGTGGCCGAGCTGGGGGGGTGGTCCCTCTTCTTACCGCGCAGAGACGAAACAGAGACAAGATGGAGACAGATTCTGGGTGCAACAGGTCCAAGCTTTATTCACTCGCTGTCCGCCTGACAGCCTCACAGCACTCCGCAATTTTCCTCAAGGCTCTCTGGTTTCAATACACCACAGAACACCGCACTTCCGCCAGGGACGTATATATACGTACCGTCCCTTTACTCTTGTTGACGCTTTTGACAGGTCCGTCACTGTGGCCGCCTTAGGCCCGTAAACCAACAGTAATTTCACTGGTCACAACGTCTTTCTTAACACGGTATCCGTAACCTCTGTGCCTCGTCGATATAACCTCTGTGTCTCGTCTATTTTGCGGTATTCCTGTCAGGACCACCCCCCTGACGTTCTCTCTCCTCAGTCCCCCTGGTTTGGATTCTCTTCACAGCGCACAGACTGTCACAGTCCTCCTGTCACTGGAGCTCCCCCTGGGGACTGGAACCTTCTGGAACCCTCCCTCAGTATTTATAGCACTCCCGGTGCCCTGTCACTGTAACTCCGCCCCCATGACCAACGGTTTCTAAAGCCCTAAGCTGATATCAAGTCCTTTGCTCACACTCCTCCCTGCCATCTAATGGTCAACCCAAGGTACTGCACGTCCACTACGCTTTCCTAGCTGTTTCCCCACTGTAGTAACTGACATCTGTCTAAACTGTGCAAACCTATCTTTCTCTATACTGACACGTCTGTCTGTCACGTCACCTTCCCTACAACACTATGCTGACAATTGGATAAGCGTTTGATCAGAATGTCATTTGCAAAATCGGCCTGATTCACTAAGAAGAAAGCATCTATGGCTTTTTGCACCTGCCCTTAAAAAGAAAACAATGGAGACATCGAGAACTTTTGTAGGTTTAATAATGTTGTCTATACAAAAATAACCTAAATAAACACTAATTCCTTGTCATTGATTTACAGCTTGTGGTGAATGTGTGTGTCTAATGCCAAAATGTGGATCTGGCTACAAAGTTGTTTCTTTCCTGCCACCTGGTGCCTGCTGTGTTAATATTACATGCGGTATGTATGTATGTATGTTATTGCTCTCCTATTTTCTTACAGTATGAGCAATTTGGAATGGAATATTTTAATGGAAATATTATCACTTAAATCAGAAAATTATAATTAAAATAGCACAATACAAAATATATTGTCCATCACAGTACATTATGCCTAATATTTATATCCCAAAACTATTTTTTAAATTAATTATTCAAAACATAAAAACCAGGAAGTTTATTTTAAGGGATGTCAATAGTAACTGTATGCGATTGTATAGATCTAGCTAAATACATCCGTATCTTTTGTTTGGTGACATGTGGAGCGCAATGTAAGTCTAGCCTAGCAAACCACTATGAGGGCTAAGTTACTTGCCCATTTTTCACGTAAATGTTCACAGAAAGAACATATACCCATTATAGTCTACAAGCATGTTCCAATAGCTGCTTTTTTATGGTCCAATTGCCTACAAAAAGAAACTGAAGCTATGTCTGTCCTTGATTCGATTTGACCAATCAAGCTCAAAATTAGTTAAAATTAATGGGTCCATCAAAAACAGATAGGACTTGGAATATTAAGTTTTTTTTGCGCATGAGAAAAACCTACACCGCACAGCGGTAAAAATAAAACCTTTGCCACACTGATGGTAAGATAGATGAAAATCCTAGGGCTCCTCACCCAGCTAAATCAGATCTCCTGCTTTGCACTGAGGAAGAGCAAATGAAGTTTATGGTTTGGCTTCTTATCTTAAGTCGTGTAGAAAGACTCGTTAAAGCACCATTCCAACTTTTTTAATTTTATTGCTGTAGTGATGCTACTAATCTATTTCCTAACCCTAGTCTCATCTTTACCAGACACCATCTTCATCTGTTCTAGGCGCAACTTTGGTCAGTCTCAAGCAGTTTGTGACCTGCTGGATTGTTCTAGTGTTTGCCAGGTGATCCGGAAATCACAACTCAATGAAGGCCTTTGAGAGGCAGAAAGAGGCCAGAACAAAATTCTCATAGACGTACAGTGAAGGCTTGTGACCGTTACCTCTGACTTATGATCAGTCAGAAGTTGCATTCACAAGATTTTGCCAAAAGACTGGAGTGGCCCTGGGAAGAGCTGAAGACTGCTGGCAATAAAAAAAATGCTGGAGTGGTGCTTTAAAGGGTCAATATTGACTTGCAGAATTGATGCATCCAAAGGTGGAGCCAGAGATAATCCTCTTCCTTCTGAGGAGACTATTTGCATATTCTGATCTAGAACATTCATTCCTCTTAAAAAAAACTGGATGTGTAAATGACACCTAAGATTAAGGAAACTACAAAGTTATCTGTTCTCATATATTAGACAATTAATTGTAACTTTTGTTTTTTTTTTGTTTGTTTTTTTAGTGCCCGACTCTGTCTGTGTATATGGAACTGATGTATATCAGGTAAAAGGTCTTGATATTTTATGCAGCTATATTACCGTTTTGTACTTATTACAATTTAAGGCAAATGCAAAAATAAATACCCTAAGTAGATCAAAAGGAAATTAAATATTAAGTCAATCTATTAATTTAATTTCTTTGCTGTATTTTTGCTATTTTATTTGAAAGGGTAGAAGGATTGCAGATTGTATAAATATTGCAAAAGCAACATACATCCTTTTTTAGAACAGTAACAGCAGGTTGCTGGTTATAAATGCTTAATGAAAAAATACAAATGTATTAAATAAATTAGAAGAGTATTTAGAATTGAGAGTCCTCAGTGGTTGATACCTTTTAATGGCTAACTGAAAAGATGGTAACAAATTGCAAGCTTTCCAGACTACTCAGGTCTCTTCATCAGGCTTTTCAGTTAGCCATTAAAAGGTATCAACCACTGAGGACTCACAATTCTAAATATCTTCTATCTATTGGCTAACACAGTACAAAGATATATATATATATTTCCTGTATTAAATAAATTAGTACATTTATAAAATGCACTCAATTTTAGGGCAAAACATTTGGGTATGTGCAGGTGTATCGAGAAGAGAAATATGTGCAAGAGGTTAAGCAAGTTGTCAAGCAGCATATTTTTCGAGCATGTTGAAGACACTTGGTTAGCACCCGAGCATAGATAACACCTTATTCGAGTACATTCGCTCATCACCAAATACTACTGATACATTTGCAGAATTATCAAAACATTGTGAAATTACATTAACAATGTTTCTTTTTGTTCTTTTTCTTCAGAGAGGCTCTCTCATTCCACAGCCAAAAGATGCCTGCCAGACATGTCAATGTTCCTATGATATGGACCAGGATTCCGGATTCTACGCTATTAAATGTGCCCCAATTACCTGTGACACCACCTGCAGTCCTGTAAGAATATAATTTAGTGTCTTTTTAGTTTACGACTTCATATATCATCTTAATTATGCAACAACTATAACTAGAGCTATAACTCAGTCCAGTAGAGTTAGGTAAGATGACACATGATATATTCTGTAAAATTCTACTTTTAACTTTCTATGAATACCCTAGCGACTTTTGTTTGTTATCTTTCATTATTTTATCATGTCCAGTTCATGTGCCATAAGTAGAGCTATCCATGGTGTCCTAGCATTCAACTGAAAGACCTCATTCAGACTTTGCAAGTAACAAATCCCACTGACACTGTTGCATAGAACAGGGGTCGCTATGTCCTCATTTGATTGGATCCTGAAATGATGATGGTCTCTCTAGTTTTTTGCTATGTGTTCAGTTTGCAGCCATTTTAGGTCCATGTTCTAATTGGCCCATATTATTTTTCAACATACTGCTTAATTGGTAAAAAAAATACTTTTCCCCATCATTCATCAAAAGTGGGATTGTCAAAGCAATGACTTAGTACGGAAGCCATTAGGTGTAAAAATTAAACATTTGAATTTTAGCGTTTTTTATGTTTTCATTCTTGACTTTATTTTTGTGTATTTTTGCTCCAGAATCAGTTTCCAGAAAAAACTACAACTATTGTTAGCTTAATATAATAATTTCTGGGCAAGTTAACCATTGCATTTCCTGCTCTTTCTTGTATCCTAGGGCTATGAATACAAAACGAAGAGTGGACGATGCTGTGGAGAATGTGTGGCAAAACAATGTACTATGACGGGAGATGATGGCACTGAAGTTTCCATTGAGGTAACCAACGATCATCTTCCTGTGACCTCTGTGAAAGTAGACAGCTTTCTAATTTCATCTACAAATTAAATTCCTGCCACATGGCATAAATGCACATTTATCCTAGCTCACAGTCATCTTTATAGATATTTTAATATTCTCTTGTTAGGCCATACGCAGGGCAAAAGTAAAAAAAAAAACATTTTAAAGGAAATATGTCAGCAAGATCAACCCCCATAATTCACATACATGGGCCTTCAGGTCTTTGAAATTTGAAGTCATTGACATCTTTATATAAATGCTATCTGTTGCTGCATTTCCTAGAAATTAACATTTTCATTCAGATGCAAATGAGGCATTAAATGCTCTGGGAGTTACAGAGCACTTCATGAGCCTTTTGTTTCTTTCCCCGCCCAGCGCCAACCTCTCTACCTTGATTAATAGCTCACTGCCTTATTTCTTTGCCTAGTTCCTGATGTCAGAGAGTCAGCTATCAATCAATTTTAACAGGCCGGTGTGGGGCAGGGAAATAACTTTGGGAGGCAATAAACCTTTAAGTGCTTTGCCATGCCCACAGCACTTAAGACCTCAGTTGATAAAATACATAAAGGTGTTGATGGATTTCAATGACCTACATGCCAATATATGTGGTTTGAAGGTTTAAGATCAACAGACATATTCTCTTTAAAGAAGAATTCTCATCAACTTTTTTAAACTGTACAAATTATGTACGGTGGGGAAAAAAAGTATTTAGTCAGTCAGCAATAGTGCAAGTTCCACCACTTAAAAAGATGAGAGGCGTCTGTAATTTACATCATAGGTAGACCTCAACTATGGGAGACAAACTGAGAAAAAAAAATCCAGAAAATCACATTGTCTGTTTTTTTTTTCATTTTATTTGCATATTATGGTGGAAAATAAGTATTTGGTCAGAAACAAAATTTCATCTCAATACTTTGTGATATATCCTTTGTTGGCAATGACAGAGGTCAAACGTTTTCTGTAAGTCTTCACAAGGTTGCCACACACTGTTGTTGGTATGTTGGCCCATTCCTCCATGCAGATCTCCCATAGTTGAGGTCTACCTATGATGTAAATTACAGACGCCTCTCATCTTTTTAAGTGGTGGAACTTGCACTATTGCTGACTGACTAAATACTTTTTTTCCCCACTGTATGTAGTGACAAGAGAGTGTATTAAAACACCAATCACCATCCTCCCCAGTTTCCAATGCCTCTCTAGTGTTCTTTTAACATGAAATCTGATTAGGGCCTGGAGTCGCTTTCTTCATATAAGTCTATGGAGTTTCATTATGAGTCTCACAGACTTATACTGGGAAAACAACTAATGTTCCATGTAGTAGATGCTGTATGAACTGATAAAGCTTCAGCGCTATGACGAAGGACTACAGCGGCATTGGAAACTGGTAAAGACAGCTATCGGTAAGTATTTTAATAGCCTACATAAAGACACTTCTTTTTAAAGGAAATGTGTCACCAGGTTTTTGCAACCTCATCTGAGAGTAGACAAAAGCAGGGAAACAGATCCTGATTCCAATTATGTATTTCCTAGTTTATTGGGTGCAGCATTTGTGACACTATCAGAGTTTTTAGATGTAACATGTAGCAGAGCTCTGAAAATGAATACCGCCAATAATATAGCTTTTATGTACATTGTCTATTGACAGTGAGGAGGGGGTGTGGTCGGACAAGGGCTCATAAGAACTGTAGTATTGAATCCACAGCTCAAAGCCTAATAAGTGATACATCCATGAAATCTTTGTCTCAGACCCTACCTCATGCTGCCCTCAGATTACTCAGCAAAAAACAGATTCCCTTTAAGGGTGCAGAGGATATTATTGGTAGGGATCACTGGTGTACACATGATATGGAAAGTGTATGACAAAAGGGTGAAAGAATGATTATTCATGCAAACTTCCCTTATGATAATCATTATGAAAATTTGAGTAAGCAATCACTTATTTACTTCGTATGTCATTGGTCAGCACTTGGTATGGGAAGTTTTCCACCCATGGAAAGGGATCCATATACTGTAGATAGACAAGGAGTGTTCAAAGTTGGTCCTTCTAAGTACTCACTGCTAAGAAAGTCTGTACAAGCAACTGAAGATAGTTGATTCCCATGACTTCTATATGTGTTAATGGCAAACTTTTGGGTTCAAATGGTCAATAAATAATATTTGACCAGTAGAAAAATGTAAGTAAATATGCTCTGATATTTCATCTGCTCCATAACATTCTTTTCTCTTGTCACATACCTATATTGTTTAAAATATATACCTCAACCTTGGATTGTAAGCTTAATATGATCTATTTATACATCAGGTAGGACAGACATACCGCAATACTGAAAATAAATGCAGCTACTATGAATGTAACGAAGAAAATGGTCAGCCCGTCCTTACCAAAGTAAAGAACGTTTGCCAGGAGTTAGACATCAGCAGATGTGACCTGGTAGGTTTACATTAGGAATGTTTTGTTACCATTTTATATTTTACAAATTGGTATTAGAGAAACCTTTTAGAATTATATTACAATTTTAGAAAAATATATCTTGCTAAAAAAAGGACATTGGGATGGGAAATTCTATTCTGTGACTCTTTTGACAATTTGTACACAAAAGACTGTTAACTCATGTCACTTGAACAATTTCTTGGCCTTTTGGTACACTAAACAAAGACCCCCAAACAAGTCAAGTGTCCAAAGATCTATCTCAGGTTGACGGCTTTGCCTGGAATCATTTTAACACTTAAAAGAAATGTAGCAGGTGTTTTACTTGAATAGCAAAACTCAAGATAAAAAGTGGACGGCACCGCTGTTACCGTGTGACTTCAAATGATGTGCGGCATACAGAAGCCCAGCAGCTGGGAATCTCGGGTGCCAGACCTGGAAACAGTCAATCCTGGGAATCCATGCAAAGAGAAAAGGTCGCACTCATCGAGATGGAAGTTTCACTGATTTATTGACATATCATGAACATGTCAAGTTGGGGGAGTGACATAAGGAGTGCAAGAAAGGCTGACAACGGCCGTTTCGCGTTGCTCGAGCAGTGCGAAAGTCAGCCTTTCTTGCACTCCTTATGTCACTCCCCCGACTTGACATGTTCATGATATGTCAATAAATCAGTGAAACTTCCATCTCGATCAGTGCGACCTTTTCTCTTTGCATGGATTTTACTTGAATAGGTTTTAGCATTTGCAATAACAGCATTAAAAGTGAATGTCATATAACTCCAACATAAGAGTTATGGAGCATGTGGTTTGTAAGTCTTATTTTTGTTATGAGCAGTGGCTCAAGAAAGTAAAGGTAAATAGTATTTGATATACCAATGAAACATCACAAGATGGATCATAGTTATGGAAAAAGTGTTTTATCATGACATTTTCTTTTGTGTATTAGGCAACGATAAGGTATGATGAAGATGGCTGCTGCAGAACTTGTCAGCCACGACAAGATAAAGGTATTAAAGGCTTTTTTTTTTGGACAATAATATCAACAATGGACACAGAGAAATACGTTCATATACTGTAATTAGAGCTTTCTTAAGTTTTACATAAATCTATTTTTACATTTTTTAGACTCAACTACACCTGGTCCAGGATCAGACATAAGCAAAGTTACTCCAGGATCATCAGTCACCACTAAATCATACAACCCTCCAGAAGACTGTGGTGTTCGTAAAAACTTTACTGTTCTGGAAGAAGATGGCTGTGTTGCAACAGTTGAGCTCACATTCTGTGGAGGCCCGTGTATGGGAAGTTCCATGTAAGTATTTGTCAATTGCAATTTTCTTTAAATTCATAAAAAAGAGTCAATAAATAATATTTTTTTCATAATTTACTGGACTGGTAAGAATAGAAAATGACTTGTGGAAAGAGTAGAGTAGAACATAAATTATACATTCACCTCTGCATGCAAGTTATATAATGGATACCTTGCAATAATCTACATCAAAATAGGCAATGCTTCATATTCTTTCATCAACTTATCTTTTAGTGATTCTAAGTTTCAGCTTAAACATTTTCTACCAAGTTTTTTTCCCTATTAAGAGGACAGGGGATTACTTCACGATCACTGGGGATCTGACCACTGGGGCCTCTACTAATCCTGTAGAACAATGCTCTGGAAAGTCTTGTGTGAAGTGGTTGGTGGACAACCATCTGTAGATCTGATCCCTTCACTCTTAATGGAGTGTCGAATACCAGCCGAATGTAAGTATCGGCTATCTCTGGCATCCTATAGAGAATGAATGGAGTAGAGTTGGGTCTGATCAACCACCACTCTATTCACACAAGGCTTGTCAGAACCCAGGTTCTTGGGATAGTGGATAACTTCCAAACTTGGTACAACCCCCATAAACTTTAGCCATCTGAAAGAGCTGCATGCAGTATTTAGTATTCTGATGACTTTTGTGCCGATATCTACTCACCTTTCCATGGAACCTCATTGTCTGCATACAACTTGCTCTAGTGATTAGTGATTTACATCGGAAGATTACACATTAACATGAAGAAGAACAATTTATTTTTCACAGAATGAAGTGGGATAGTTTGCATTGTATTATATCGATTCATATAATAAATTAGAATTATGTCTGTAGACAGTGTTGAATTGTTCCTGCAAAAACTAATAGGGACTATAAAGAGTGCAGCTCAGCATACACTGTGGATAACTTAGTAACAGCTTTTCCTTATGACTAGTGTTGAGCATTCCGATACCGCAAGTATCGGGTATCGGCCGATACTTGCTGTATCGGAATTCCGATACCGACTTCCGATATTTTTTCAATATCGGAATTCGGCATCGGAATCGGAAGTTCAGTTGATTGACGGCCTGACGTCATCATGATGCGCGGTGTGTGCGCATCATGATGCGCCGTCATTTCGGGACTTCCGGGGGTCTCTGCCGGCCTGCCGGGGGGCTGTGCCGGCCTGCCGGGGGGCTGTGTGGACTGCCCGGGGTCTGTACCGGCCTGCCGGGGGGCTGTGCCGGCCTGCCGGTGGTCTGTGCACCCTGTGGGGGTCTGTACCGGCCTGCCGGGGGGCTGTGCCGGCCTGCCGGTGGTCTGTGCACCCTGTGGGGGTCTGTCCCGGCCTGCCGGGGGGCTGTGCCGGCCTGCCGGTGGTCTGTGCACCCTGTGGGGGTCTGTACCGGCCTGCCGGGGGGCTGTGCCGGCCTGCCGGTGGTCTGTGCACCCTGTGGGGGTCTGTACCGGCCTGCCGGGGGGCTGTGCCGGCCTGCCGGGGGGCTGTGCTGATGTCCGGGGGTCTGTGCAAGCATCGTCCGATGGGACTACAAGTCCCATCGGGCGATGCCTGCTACCATGACAGTGATTGACACATTAGCCAATGATGGGACAGTAGTAGTCCTATCATCCGGCTAATGTGTTAAATGTTAAAAAAAAAAAATACTACATACATACTACATGCTACATACATACTACATATATACTACATACATACTACATACATGCTACATACATGCTACATACATGCTGCATGCTACATACATACTACATACATACTACATACATACTACATGCATGCTACATGCATGCTACATACATACATGCATGCTACATACATACTACATGCATGCTACATACATACTACATGCATGCTACATACATACTACATGCTACATACATACCACATACATACTACATACATACTACATATATACTACATGCATGCTACATACATACTACATGCTACATACTACATACATACTACATATATACTACATACATACTACATGCATACTACATGCATACTACATACATACTACATGCATGCTACATACATACTACATGCATGCTACATACATACTACATGCTACATACATACCACATACATACTACATACATACTACATACTACATATATACTACATGCATGCTACATACATACTACATGCTACATACATACTACATGATACATACATACCACATACATACTACATACATACTACATGCTACATACATACTACATATATACTACATGCATGCTACATACATACTACATGCTACATACATACCACATACATACCACATACATACTACATGCATACTACATACATACTACATGCATACTACATACATACTACATGCTACATACATACCACATACATACTACATACATACTACATACATACTACATGCTACATACATACTACATATATACTACATGCATGCTACATACATACTACATGCTACATACATACCACATACATACCACATACATGCTACATACATACTACATGCATACTACATGCATACTACATACATACTACATACATACTACATGCATGCTACATACATACTACATGCTACATACATACCACATACATACTACATACATACTACATACATACTACATGCTACATACATACTACATATATACTACATGCATGCTACATACATACTACATGCTACATACATACCACATACATACTACATACATGCTACATACATACTACATACACTCACTGGCCACTTTATTAGGTACACCATGCTAGTAAGGGGTTGGACCCCCTTTTGCCTTCAGAACTGCCTCAATTCTTCGTGGCAGAGATTCAACAAGGTGCTGGAAGCATTCCTCAGAGATTTTGGACCATATTGACATGATGGCATCACACAGTTGGCGCAGATTTGTCGGCTGCACATCCCTGATGCGAATCTCCCGTTCCACCACATCCCAAAGATGCTCTATTGGATTGAGATCTGGTGACTGAGGAGGCCATTTGAGTACAGTGAACTCATTGTCATGTTCAAGAAACCAATCTGAGATGATTCGAGCTTTATGACATGGCGCATTATCCTGCTGAAAGTAGCCATCAGATGTTGGGTACATTGTGGTCATAAAGGGATGGACATGGTCAGCAACAATACTCAGGTAGGCTGTGGCGTTGCAACGATGCTCAATTGGTACCAAGGGGCCCAAAGAGTGCCAAGAAAAAATTCCCCACACCATGACACCACCACCACCAGCCTGAACCGTTGATACAAGGCAGGATGGATCCATGCTTTCATGTTGTTTACGCCAAATTCTGACCCTACCATCCGAATGTCGCAGCAGAAATCGAGACTCATCAGACCAGGCAACGTTTTTCCAATCTTCTACTGTCCAATTTCGATGAGCTTGTGCAAATTGTAGCCTCAGTTTCCTGTTCTTAGCTGAGAGGAGTGGTACCCGGTGTGGTCTTCTGCTGCTGTAGCCCATCTGCCCCAAAGTTCGACGCACTGTGCGTTCAGAGATGCTCTTCTGCCTACCTTGGTTGTAACGGGTGGCAATTTGAGTCACTGTTGCCTTTCTATCAGCTCGAACCAGTATGCCCATTCTCCTCTGACCTCTGGCATCAACAAGGCATTTCCGGCCACAGAACTGCCGCTCACTGGATTTTTTTTCTTTTTCGGACCATTCTCTGTAAACCCTAGAGATGGTTGTGCGTGAAAATCCCAGTAGATCAGCAGTTTCTGAAATACTCAGACCAGCCCTTCTGGCACCAACAATCATGCCACGTTCAAAGGCACTCAAATCACCTTTCTTCCCCATACTGATGCTCGGTTTGAACTGCAGGAGATTGTCTTGACCATGTCTACATGCCTAAATGCACTGAGTTGCCGCCATGTGATTGGCTGATTAGAAATTAAGTCTTAACACACAGTTGGACAGGTGTACCTAATAAAGTGGCCAGTGAGTGTATATACTACATGCATGCTACATACATACTACATATATACTACATGCATGCTACATACATACTACATATATACTACATGCATGCTACATACATACTGCATGCTACATGCATGCTACATACATACTACATGCTACATACATACCACATATATACTACATACATACAATACATTCATACAATACATACATAGACATACAGTACATATAACATAGAGTAACATACTTACCAATACTTGTCACATTGTTCCCCGAAGCCATTGTCTTTTCCGGAATAAATATTAACATAACAAACCACAAAAATACTCACCCACGATCCGAAGCAGTCCACGAGTGTGTCCCACGACGATCTTGGGTAGAGAACTGCAGCATCAGATGATGCTGCCGTTCTCTACGGGCTGCAGGAATCCAATGACGGAAGGTAGGTATCCTTCCGCACTGTATTCCTCTGCCACTTAAAAAAAAAAAGTCCCTAGTCTCACTTTATGCCATTGCTGTGTGGGAATTTCCCACACAGCAATGGCATAAAGTGAGACTAGGGACTTTTTTTTTTTTTAAGTGGCGGAGGAATACAGTGCGGAAGGATACCTACCTTCCGTCATTGGATTCCTGCAGCCCGTAGAGAACGGCAGCATCAGCTGATGCTGCAGTTCTCTACCCAAGATCGTCATGGGACACACTCGTGGACTGCTTCGGATCGTGGGTGAGTATTTTTGTGGTTTGTTATGTTAATATTTATTCCGGAAAAGACAATGGCTTCGGGGAACAATGTGACAAGTATTGGTAAGTATGTTACTCTATGTTATATGTACTGTATGTCTATGTATGTATTGTATGAATGTATTGTATGTATGTAGTATATATGTGGTATGTATGTAGCATGTAGTATGTATGTAGTATGTATGTAGCATGCATGTAGCATGCAGTATGTATGTAGCATGCATGTAGTATATATGTAGTATGTATGTAGCATGCATGTAGTATATATGTAGTATATATGTAGCATGTAGCATGTATGTAGTATGTATGTGGTATGTATGTAGCATGTAGTATGTATGTAGCATGCATGTAGTATATACGTAGTATGTATGTAGCATGTAGTATGTATGTAGCATGCATGTAGTATATATGTAGTATGTATGTAGCATGTAGTATGTATGTAGCATGCATGTAGTATATATGTAGTATGTATGTAGCATGTAGTATGTATGTAGCATGCATGTAGTATATATGTAGTATGTAGCATGTAGTATGTATGTAGCATGCATGTAGTATATATGTAGTATGTAGCATGTAGTATGTATGTAGCATGCATGTAGCATGTACTATGTATGTAGCATGCATGTAGTATATATGTGTTATGTATGTAGCATGTAGCATGCATGTAGCATGCATGTAGTATGTATGTAGTATATATGTGGTATGTATGTAGCATGTAGTATGTATGTAGCATGTAGTATGTATGTAGCATGCAGTATGTATGTAGCATGCATGTAGTATATATGTAGTATGTATGTAGTATATATGTAGTATGTATGTTGCATGTAGTATTTATGTAGTATGAATGTAGCATGTATGTAGCATGTATGTAGTATGTAGTATGAATGTAGCATGTATGTAGTATGCATGTTGTATGTATGTAGCATGTAATTTTTTTTTTTTTTTTTTTTTTTACATTCAACACATTAGCCGGATGATAGGACTACTACTGTCCCATCATTGGCTAATGTGTCAATCACTGTCATGGTAGCAGGCATCGCCCGATGGGACTTGTAGTCCCATCGGACGATGCCTGCACAGACCCCCGAAGCCTGCACAGACCACCGGCAGGCCGGCACAGCCTCCCGGCAGGCCGGCACAGCCCCCCGGAGCCTGCACAGACCACCGGCAGGCCGGCACAGCCCCCCGGCAGGCCGGCACAGCCCCCCGGAGCCTGCACAGCCCCCCGGAGCCTGCACAGCCCCCCGGCAGGCCGGCACAGCCCCCCGGCAGGCCGGCACAGCCCACCGGAGCCTGCACAGACCACCGGCAGGCCGGCACAGCCCCCCGGCAGGCCGGCACAGACCACCGGAGCCTGCACAGACCCCCTGGCAGGCCGGCACAGCCCCCCGAAAGGCCCGTACAGACCCCAGAGAGGCTGTACAAGGGCAGGAAAGGGTTTTTCTTATTCCGATACCGGAAGTCCCATAGACTTGAATGGGACTTCCGGTATCGGAATCGGCGATACCGATACTTTTTTTAAAGATCGGCCGATACCATCCGATACGATACTTTGAAGTATCGGACGGTATCGCTCAACTCTACTTATGACCCCTAAGACATGCACACATACCTGGGCCAGACTTACATCCTTTCTTAAGAGATCATTCCAATATTCATTCTGTATTTTTCACATTTCATGCACATACCCATCATAGTCCATAGGGCTGTTCATATGTTTGTGTTTTCTTTGTGAACCGAGTATCCTCAAAAAGAAAAAAATATGTCATTTTTTGAGTCATAATTCCAACTCACTCACTCATTCAAACCAACGAGTCTTTAAAAAGAAAATAATTTATGCAGGTGTCATTCATGTGCCATCGAAGTGCTTTCCTTTTTAATGGGAAGGAGAAGCCTGAATCTTTTTTTTGCATACAAGAAACATGAATGCCACACTGATGGCAAAAATGGAGACATAGATCAAAAATGGATGAAAATCGGATCCAGCATATCGTTGTAAAATGGTCCTTTTTGGCTTGCAAAGAAAATGGATGTTTGAATGCCTAGTAGGGCAGGTGCAGATGATCGTTTTCTCCACGTTCGAGAAAATCTGTCCTATTATGCTAATCACATTCAGACCAGACTTTGATTAAAGTTTGATCAAGGGGTGATCTGATTTTCTAATCGGTAGAGAGAAAAAAAAGGTTTCTCCACCTCCTCTATAATGTCAGGCCATTAAAATCAGACCACGCTCAGATGTAGTCCGACGGTTTCCATGAACCCATAGACATGAATGGTCAAGAGACGTCAGGAATGATGTGAATTTTTTACTTGGACTGGCTAAGTCCGAGGAAAAAATCTGACATGTCCACAGTGCCTTAAAGCAATATAGGGACAAGTGCTAAGTGTCATAACGACAGATAGCACTCTTCTGAGTTATACCGTAACCTACATATACAGTCATCCACATATACGGTCATCTTTATATACGGTAATCTACATATACGGTAATCTACATATACGGTCATCTACATATGCGATCATCTACATATACAATCATCCACATATACGATCATCTACATATCCAGTCATCTACATATACAGTCATCTATATATACAGTCATCTATATATATATGGTCATTTACATAAGCCCTTAGAGAGAAGGGGAATAAAGCCACAGCCAGATATCGCTGACCATAGATTTTGTCTTCCAAATTAAAAAATCAGGCAGAATAAAATTCACCGTGCAGCCTCCTTTTTTGCCCTAAAATCTGCTGCTATAGCCAACAACGCAAGATAAGTAGCGCGGTGCATTGACAAAATTTTATATGGAGTCTATAAATGGATCAATAAGAACATAATCCTTAAATTGATCGACTTATTAAACTGTATCTTCCGAACCTCCCAGCAATCTGCTATTAAAACCATTCCAAGAAGGTATGATAAAATTGAAAGCGATAGTTTTGTAGGCTGCTGACAGACTACATGTTTATTGAAACTTATAGATCTTCTTGATTGCAAACTTTATTTTTGATTTGTTTCTTTCGCAGATACTCTTTGACTACTAGAAGTATGAAACACACATGTTCTTGCTGCACAGAGCTTGAAGTAGGCAAAAAGAGTGTCCAACTTCTTTGCGGGGATGGAAGACGTAAGGCCTACACTTACACAGATGTTCTCAGATGCGGCTGTGTTGGTGCCTTCTGTACACCTGAAAAACAACTGAATGCATATGCCATTGGAAGCAATGAGAGGTCTAATCACCAGAGCAATTAACACTATTAATGGCATACTGAAGTCATCACGAATAGCACAGGTTAAAATCTGAGCCTTTTAGAATTAAGAATTAGAATTTAGGATGAATTTGGTTGTAGTATTATAGCAAAAGTTAGTGATAGCATCATTAAATCATTACATCTTTTATAAAGGCCAGAATTTTAATATGCTATTCTTTTATTCTTTTTTGTAAATTGTAACTTTTCAGAGCAAAAATAAAAATAAAAAAACATGCAAATACCATGTTTGCTTGTTATTTATTTAGTTCTTTAGATTTGTTGCTAAGTTTTATAGGATACAAATGAATTAAAAAAGAAAAAATATTATAGAATTAATTTGTAAACATATAAATAATTGTCCAAGCAATCACATTCAACAGGACAGAGTTGCAATACCAGATGTAGCCATGCATATATCAGCCTCTGTGTAAAATACTCCCATGAAGGTTTTACGCCACTATACTGACTGGCCATCAATAGTTATTCAGTGAATGTTAGGCGCTGGGATTATCCCGCTGCATGGGGTAGATCCCAAGCTCTGTCTGCCTCTGCGGTCTCCCTTTCTACTCCGGCCGCAGTGGAGGCTGCTCAGCAAAAACATCGGTCTCAGCATCTTGCTCAGACTCATGCTGTTGGCTTTGTTGCTCCTGGCCTTCCAGCCAAGCCTATGGTAACCAGCAATAGACAGCATCAAAAAATTTTTAGGAGTGTCTTATACAATTTCTTGACACCATTTTGCTGGCCAAAAAATATTTAGCTTTAAAAAAATATTTAGCTAAAGGGCAGATATTTTACACTTGGTTTTGTCCGCCACACGGATCGCATATGATTGCGCTCAAAATTGTGCCATTTCAGACCTCCATAGAATTGTTTTTGTTGTGTCTTAGCCTTCTTATTGACACAATTTTGCTGGCAAAAAAAATACAGACCAGAAATTTGAAATTGGGCTACAAATTGTGGCATTTGAGGCCTCCATTCAACTGTTTTTGCTGTTGCTGTGTGTTACCCTAGTTCTATACACTATTTTGCTGTAAAAAAGGCCACATATTTAAAAGTGTGGTATCTTTGTCACACGCCTCATCTTTCAGTGGGCTACAAATTGTGGCATTTGAGGCCTCCATTCAACTGTTTTTGCTGTGTGTTACCTTAGTTCTATACACTATTTTGCTGTAAAAGAAATACAGGTCATATATTGAACAGTGTGGTATCTCCATCACATGCCTCATCTATCCATTGGCTACAAATTGTGGCATTTGAGGCCTCCATTCAACTGTTTTTGCTGTGTGTTACCCTAGTTCTATGCACTATTTTGCTGTAAAAATAAAAATACAGGCCACATATTGAATAGCGTGTTATCTCCATCAAATGCGTCATCTCTCTGTGGGCTACAAATTGTGGCATTTGAGGTCTCCATTCAACTGTTTTTGCTGTTTGTTACCCTAGTTCTATACACTACTTTGCTGCAAAAAAAGGCCACATATTTAAACGTGAGGTATCTCTGTCACATGCCTCATCTATCAGTGGGCTACAAATTGTGGCATTTGAGGCCTCCACTCAACTGTTTTTGCTGTGTGTTACCTTAGTTCTATACACTATTTTGCTGTAAAAAATACAGGCCATATATTGAACAGTGTGGTATCTCCTTCACATGCCTCATCTATCTGTGGGCTACAAATTGTGGTATTTGAGGCCTCTATTAAACTGTTTTTGCTGTGTGTTACCCTAGTTCTATGCACTATTTTGCTGTAAAGCACAAAAAATACAGGCCACATATTGAACAGTGTGGTATCTTTGCCACATGCCTCATCTATCTGTGGGCTACAAAAAATTCTGCCATTTTTGTGGTACTGTAACATTTTTGGTAGAGTCTTTTACAATTTATTAGAAACAAAATAGGAAAGAGGAGGGGGCGCTCCTAGTGTGATACCCGGTGGTCAAGTAGAGCACAAAAAAGGAAAAAACCCTCAAGATGCATTTTTATTCATGCTTGTAAAAGTGCACAAAAAATAGCCCCAAAGAGTGATGAGAGCGTAGAGACGACTCGCACAAGACTGAGAAAAAGAGAAGAGAAGAAAAGAGTCCAAAACTACTATAAAGTAACAACTTTTATTGTATAGGACAAAGGAACAAGACACAATGGCATTAAAAGATCAAATAGAAAAATATCATAGTCACCGGATACAAAAAAGACCCTGGGCAAGGTGATTCATGGTTAATGTTGGTAAAAATGATGGAATCCCTCATAAAAGTGGGCAAATTATCAAGATTAGCTGGACCCTCCAATCCCCTTACAGTAACCATACCCTTAACATATAATCATATAATAAAACAGAGTGGGGTGGAAGGAACCGATTAATAATTGCACATAGCCCATTTAGGAAGGAAAGAGTTAAAGTTACAACATACCCATCATTATAAACACCAGAAGCACACTGACCAGGAGAGGCCCGACGTACGTTTCGAGGTATAACCGCTTCCTCGGGGGAAAAGGTTAGCCGGTCACGTGGGGTGTCATGTGATGCTGATGTCACCACAGGTCCTCCGTCTTTCAGGTCTTGCAGGATGGTTGAAAGTCTGCTGGGTCTGTGCTGCACCAAGCCGCTCACCCAAAAGGGTGTAAAATGCAAGAAAAGAGAAGTACGGCTGATTAGGGCACTCAGACCAAGACAAACACTTGTTTAAGGCCTTTTTCACACTTCTGTTTTTCTTGGTCAGTTGCAATCCGTAAAAAATGCTAAAAACAGATCCGTTTCCGTTGTGACACCAATGTTTGCCACCAGACCGTTGTTTTGACGGATCTGCTGAAGTCGGAAATTTAAAAGAACTGTATCCTGGAAAAGGAGAGACAGAGACAGAGAGAGAGAATTTTGCCGCTTCCAGGACGGTATTTCAGGGTTAAAATGTTTCCCGGAGCAAAGTATCTGGGCATGTGCACTTAAAAATAGCGGACCATCAATCCAAAAAAACATTTCAGGGTCCGTCTGGTCCGCCCGGGAACCGCTAAAATTGTCATGGATCAGTCAAAAACCGGATCCAACGGACGACCATCAGTCAACATCCGCCACTAATGCAAGTCTATGGGGGAAAAAAGCGTATCCGCCAAAAAAGGGGCGGATTCATTTTTTCACAAACTGGCGGATTTTGACTGACGTCAAGAAACAGAAATGTGAAACAGGCCTTAGATCGAAAAGAAACTTCCTTACTTGGTCATTATTTCCTCACAAAGCTTTTAGGCGGTGAATCCACCTTCATCAGGTATTGACCAGTGTAACAAACAAGGGGTATTTAAAGAGAGCTAATCAATGATCTAATTTGGGCATTTAACCCCTTCCCAGCTTGAAATCAAATGGGCTGATAACTGCATAAAATAGCTGGCTGAGGAAAGAGAAAGTTTCAATTCAGGATAATGGGGTATTAAATGGGTAGAAGTGTATTTATTACATCTAAGACAATAAAAAACAATACAAATAAAAGGCAAATGAATGTTAAGAATTATAAAAGAATACAATTTTTTAAGGTTTTTTTCTTTTATAAAAATATTTTTAAAAACATTTCTGCTGATGTAGCAACAAAAAACTGAGAGATTAAAATTACATATTAAAAAGCTAAGAGCTATTTATTTTTCATATTTTTTTTCCCCTCAGAGATCTCAGGAAACATAAATGAAAAAATTCTCTTTTCCCTTACAAACAGAATATAAAGTGTGGAGCAATGGCAAAATCAAATTTCAAAAAAACACATTTTTCAAGATTAAGGTTGAGGCCCTCGGGGTGTAAACACCCCTACTTGAAAATCCAATAATTCTCCCTATTGATGAGTTGTCTGTACCTGTCATTTACAGTGTCAGATATGTGGTCAATGATTGTCACCTTTAGTTGTTTATGATCTTTCTGGTGTTTTGAAATGCTGTGTTGCAAAAACCAATTTTTGATATTTTGCCTGTGTTTATTGAAGCATGAATGCATGGCCTGTATCGTGCGCCCCACATATTGTAGGCCGCATGTGCATTCCAAAACATAAACAACGTAAGAGGATTGACAATTCAGCCTGAATTTCATCTGGAATGTTTCTCCTGTTGTCCTAGAGGAAAAAGTTGTAGCCCCGTTAACTAGTACACCGCAACATAGGCATTTAGATGCTCCACATTTGAAGCACCCAATGGTACTCATGCCTGTAGATGTGCTTTGTCTGGTTTGTAGGGAAGTTAGGCTAAGCGCAACCAAGTTTTTAAGGGAGCGATTTTTTCTATAGATAATGTTTGGCTTCCCGGGGAGGTGTTTTGCTAGGACTGGATCATTTTTAAGGATGAACTAATATTTATTCAACAGTCTTGTAAGTGTTCTGGTTGATTGGTTATAAGTTGTAATCAGACTCAGCTCAGCTCTGCTGTTTTATTGGCATCCATTTTTTCCGGGCAAGACTCCTGGGTTTCCTTTTTAACCCTATTAAAGGCATCCTCCAAAAGCTTCTTAGGGTATCCTTTATTCTTAAACCTCTCTCTAAGGATTTTAGATTCCTTAAGAAAATCAGATTCCAGACTACAATTTTTCCTGATGCGCCAGTACTGTCCGTATGGCACATTTAGGATCCAACTTCGCAAGTGACAGCTATTGAAGGTGAGGTAACTGTTCATGTTGACTGTCTTGAAATAGGTCGAGGTGTGCACAATTCCACCCTTATCTCTTTGAATATAAAGATCTAAGAATTGTACACCCAACTCTGATATAGTAGAGGTAAAACTGTTAAATTATCAATGAAAAGTGATAACTCTTCAGTAGTCCCAGACCAGATTAAAAACAGATTGTCATTAAAGCGCCTTTAAAAAATAATATGTCCTGCGATGAGGGGACATTTGTCTATGAACAGTGATTCAAATTGACCCATAAACAGGTTGGCATAAGTGGGCGCGAAACGCGTCCCCATTGCACAACCCTTGATTTGTTTATAGGTCACACCTTCAAACGTGAAAATATTATTTTTTAAAATAAAATCAATCCTGTCAAGGAGGAATTTTTTCTGTTCAGTTAATATAGTCAGGTCTTGAGACAAAAAACAGATCCTAGACCCAAGACATGGGGAACATTTGAATAAAGAGAGCCTACATCAAAGGTACAGAACAAATATTGGTTTTGGAGAGGCACTTCTTTTAACAACTTAATTAGATGTATGGAATTTCTAAGGTAAGAATTCAAGGTTAACACGTACTTTTGCAAGTAAAGGTCGATGTAGTGGGAAAGGTTTGCCGTGATTGAACTAATCCCAGAAATAATTGGGCGACCAGGGGGGTTATCAGTGCCCTTATGAATTTTCGGTAAAAAATAAAAGAAAGGAGTCTGATAGTATTGAATGTTCAAAAAACTTTTTTCTCTTTTATCTAATAAACCTACTTGGGCAGCAGTTTGAATCCTTTCCTTGTATTCAAGGAAAATTTGAACTGACGTGTCACACCCAAGTTTTTCATAATAGTCTCTATCCCCAAGGATTCTCAGACCTTCACGTATGTAACAACCTCTGTTCATGATAACGATACCACCCTTTATCTGCGCCCTTGATAATCATGTCATTGTTATTCCGGAGTGTCATTATTGCTAATCTCTCAGCTTTAGTCAAGTTATCTTGCTTTTTATCTTGGGTTAAAGATCTAAGGTTTTTCACCCAAGACCAAAATTTTGCCCCCATTGAAACACCCCTACATTGTAAATAAAATTGGTTGTCAAAGGTAAAAAAATTATGGGTCATTAGGAAAAAAACTAAATCCAATATATAATTACATAAATCGATAGAATAATTACTATATCAGGACAAATGGAACTTTAATGCTTCCAAAGGCAAAATTTTCCCCATCGGTGGCAAACTTGGTAATGTCTTATTGGGAACTAAATTATCTATACATAGGTTCCAATCCATTTATCACCAATATACAGTGGTACGGAAGATTCATTGATGATCTGCTGTTTATTTGGAGGGGAAATATTGCTTTTATACCTGATTTTGTCAATTACATTAACAATAATACATTTGGTCTTTCCTTTCCATCCAGTACTCATGCATCTTCTATTTCTTTTTTTGATCTTTTTTGAGGGCAGAGGTAATGTAATCATGACTTCCACTTTCTCTAAACCGTTGTCGGGCAATAGTATATTGCATGCGCACAGTTGCCACCCCCATGCACACGATCGATCACTGTAGGGGAATTTACCCGCATAAAACGGAATTGTAATGATTAAGTAAAACTAAGAAGGGAACTGGAAGAGAGTGAAAGAAAACTCTGTAATCGGGGCTATCCAAATTGGATGCTGAATAGAGCGAAAAATATAGTTGAGAAAAAGGATTGTTCTGATTTATTAGAGGATGATTTGTTCAAAAAGAAAAAATGGCACACTAAACCAGTATTGTCTCTGCAATATAGTTTACAATTTCATAACATTAAAAAAATTGTACTCAAATATCTACCCCTCCTAGAGGAAGATGCAATATTATCTAAGATCTTGGAATCAGGGTGTGTTGTAGTGGCAAAAAGAGCCAGAACATTAGGTAGTTTTCTACCTACTCCAAATAATAGGAGAAAAAATGATAATTCCACATGGCTCAGCTGCAAAGGTTTCTTCAGATGTGGTGAAAGTCAGTGCAAAATATGCAAATTCGCTACAATTACTAAGAATTTTTCTAATTCAGATTTTTCTGAACAATTTAACATAAAACAATTTTTGAATTGTAACAGTCAGTATGTGGTATACATAATTAATTGTTTCATATGCAATAAAATTTATGTTGGATGTACTATCCGCAATTTAAAGAAACGTACTTCTGAACATTTAAATTATATATGTAATATTTCCAATTCTTCTCGCACAATGTCACAGGCTTCTAAACATTTTATACAATGCCATGAACGCAACACTGCATCTTTCCAAATATTTGCAATAGAAAAAATTGTTCCGCCAGCAAGAGGAGGTGATGTTTGCAAAATTTTGCGTGATCGTGAGGCTTTCTGGATGTTTAATTTGAACACCTGTCATCCCTTTGGACTTTATCTTCGAAGAGAGTTGTTGTTTCATTATTGATCTCTTCAATGATATGTTTTGTGTTTTCCTGTATTTTGTGAATAATAACTGATATGTTTTTATATGTCCATGTGCACTATAGGTACGGTTTTTATCATGTGATCCATGAGGGGGAGTGGTACCTTCATTGGGTGTGTATAAATTGTTCTTGTAAATGACTATGTGCAGCTTTGACAAAGAACACATGCAGTGTTTGAAACGCGTAGCTGCGTTACCGCTCATTGTTTGCGGCATGCTGATCTTAATGTCAATTTTTCAATAAACAGCCTTTTTATCAGCTGGACCTCCTCCTTTTTTTCATCTCTGTTACACGCCTAATCTATCAGTGGGCTTCAAATTGTGGCATTTTTGGCCTCCATTCAACTGTTTTTACTGTGTGTTACCCTAGTTCTACACATATTTTGCTGTAAAAAACAAAAAATACGGGCCACATATTGAACAGTGTGGTATCTCCATCAAATGCCTCATCTATCTGTGGGCTACAAATTGTGGCATTTGAGGCCTCCATTCAACTGTTTTTTCTGTGTGATACTCTAGTTCTTGACACTATTTTCCTGTAAAAAAAATAAAAATTCAGGCCACATATTGAACAGTGTGGCATCTCCATCAAATGCCTCATCTATCTGTGGGCTACAGATTGTGGCTTTTGAGGCCTCCATTCAACTGTTTTTGCTGTGTGTTTCCTTAGTTCTATACACTATTTTGTTGTAAAAAACAAAAAATGCAGGCCATATATTGAACAAAGTGATATCTCCGTCACATGCCTCATCTATCTGTGGGCTACAAATTGTGGCATTTCTGGCCTCCATTCAACTGTTTTTGCTGTGTGTTACCCTAGTTCTTGACACTATTTTCCTGTGAAAAAATAAAAATACAGGCCACATATTTTACAGTGTGGTATCCCCATCACACATCTCATATATCTGTGGGCTAAATTTGCGGCATTAGAGGCCTCCATTCAACTGTTTTTGCTGTGTGTTTCCCTAGTTCTATACACTATTTTGCTTGAAAAAAGCAAAACTGCAGACCACATGTTTAACAGTGTGGCATTGTAATAATTATATGGGTACTAAGGAATCTGATTGTGAGGGACAATATGAGACTGAGACAAAAGTTGATGTAAATAAGTATATTTCACAAGAGTGACAAAACTAAACAGAGTACTACCTGCAACAGAAACACAGCACAATATGGAATAATGCAGGTAAAGCAGACCTGGCTGTACACTTTCTGCAATTGTATCGAAAACCGGCACAAGATTTAAAATATATAAGTAAAGCAAACTGGCAATACTATTTCTGCAATTGTAACGAAAACTCAGCTCAATATGGAAATGTCCTAAGTGACTGAAGAGCGGGGTAAGACCGCTAATAACAACCAGTCCAACAATACTAATACTCAAGTGTGCACAGAGCACAAAACATAGGAGCCCAGCTTCAGATATGTAAGCAAGTACACCGTATTAATGAGGCAGTCCCACAATGTAGTAAATCAGTATGCACACAGCACTAGAGTGCATAAGTCCAGCATCATTGCACACAGCACTAGAGTGCATAAGTCCAGCAAGCATAAGGGTGAAATGCATACGGTACTCAAATGTAGAAGTCAAGCGTGACACAGGAGAGGCAAAACAGGAGAGAGTCGCTATATGTACCTATAGGGCTGAAAGTCCCGCACAAGTCCAGCAACGCAACCCCAACAGACACAGACCCAAAGGAGATGGCAAAAGTCAGGATTCCTCACTGGCCACAGCAGCTCCAAGGGTGATCAGCTCCACACCAGAAGTCCAGACAGTAGTTGAGCACAGCAGGGCAGTATGTAGCAGAATGTAGAGAGGAAGAGCACTGACTAATGAGCAGCCGCAGCAGGGAGTCCACTAACAGATGGACAGGAGCAAGCAACAAAATACTCAGGCACAGGAGAACACATGACCCGGATTTAAATAATCAGGCCAGACAGAAAGTTCCACGACAGGGCTCAATCCAAGACCCCATGTTGGATCAGGGCGAACAGGCACAAGGAAAGTCCAGAATCCTTACATTACTCTCACCTCAGAAGCGACCTCAGGACGATCCAGGACCAGGCTTGTCAGGATATTTCTGATGGAACAGAGAAAATCTTTGAGGAGCACAGATATTGCCCACCGGCTCCCAATAGTTCTCCAAACCAGGATGTACCTTCAAGGGCCTTGGTAACTTCAGATGACAGGCAACGGAACTCACGATCCCAGAGATCTTGAACGGGCCGATTAATTTTTGTCCCAGTTTCTGTGATGGAATGTTCAATCTCAAGTTTTTAGGAGTCCCCGAGATAACCACATGGAGTCCCTAACCTTGAACATAGCTGCAGGCCTCTGAAACCTATCGGCACATCTCTTATATCTCTCCTGTGCAGTAGACAGCAATTCCTTCTGGGTTACCAGATTCTGTCTCATTGCCACCAACCTCTCATGAACTGCAGGCACCGGTGCATCAATCAGGAATCTGGGAAGAATACTGGGATGATAACCCAGGTAGGCAAAGAAGGGTGTTACCTTAGTAGATGAACTCTGAGAGTTGTTTTAACAAACTTCTGCTTGTGAAAGCAACTCCAACCAGTCATCCTGGGAATGCCTGACATAGAATTGAAGATACTTATCCAGAGTCTGATTAGTCTGCTCCATCTGTCTATTAGTCTGAGGATGATATGCAGAAGACAAATATTAACACCAAGCGTAGAGTAGAATCCCTTCCTGAACCTGTATGTAAACTGCACTCCCCGATAAAAGATTATTTTGTCCAGAACTCCATGCAGCCGGAACACATCCTGGATGACCAGATCTCCTGTCTCCTTGGTTGAGGGAAGACCAGTGCAAGGAATGCAGTGGGCAGCTTTAGTAAGTTGATCTATAACCACCAGAATAGAATTCTTTCCCCCACAGGTGGTCAATTTAGCTATAAAATCCAATGAAATAGACCCCAAAGGACGATAGGGGACAGGTAATGGTTGAAGCAGTCCAATAGGTGATACACAAGGAGTCTTAAAATGTGCACATACCTCACAAGAGAGGACAAAGCTCTTCATGCTTCTTTAAATGCCACATTATATGTGAGAGTAAACTTTTTCTGTGCAACGGCTTTCTCAGAAAAGACCTCTTTCACCTCTACCAACCATTCATCTGTACTCAAATCTGTTGACAAAAATCTTGCCATACCACACGTTAAAGAGTAGATATACAGCCAGAGAAATAATAAAATCTCCCTCACTGTTTCTATCACAAAAAAGGCAGAATTTTAAGTATTGAAAAAATGTGGTTTTTAAAAAGTAACTTTTACTTGTTAGTTTCTAAAAAAATGAGGTTTATAACTCCCATTAAAAATGCGAATAGTTTGCCATCACATAAATTACACATACAAATAAACAAATATTTCAACTCCCTGTTCAGGAATATATAACCAATATCTCAACTCCTTGTAAAGAGGAGAGAAAGTCCGTTTAGTACTTTTTCACATTCTCAGAAGTTTTAAACCAATATTAAAGCCCAAAATCCCATCAAGGGAAATCCAAGAGAGCTAATTTTACATACTATTCACATACATTCATAAATACAATTTGTTGAAGGTTATAGAGAATAGAGAAAAGGAACAATCTCACCAATTTCTTCGGATTTTCTCCTTTAACCATACATCACAGCACCTGGGTTCCAGTAGAAAACCCCTAACAGTCCCTATTGTGTACTGACCCTGTTATGCCAGAGCTCCCGTCCTTACAACGGCAGTCCACAGCTAGCCCTGTTACTAGTCAGCCCTGGACTGACCCTAAGTGCCTCCTGACGCATTTCTTCATCATAATGATTCATCAGGGGATTTGACACAAAAAGTCCTTATCAGGAAAAATGGGCAGCATTATTCCTCCACCGGGACAGCAATGAGGCAATGGCATCCACAATAGTCACCTTCCCTCTTATATATGGTTATCAATGAAAGAGTTCAAAACACCTGATCAATCCCACAGCAGGATCAGGTCATTAATCACTGCCTATACAAGTGGGATATGCACATAAGAAAAGTAATCCCAGTATTAACTCTCACCTGTTCATATTCTTTAATCCCCATCCCGCAGTCATTATCCACATGTAGTTTGTCCTGTAGCATCCCCAGCATTCATTTCCGGTTCGCTGAACCACAAATGGAATTATTCCCACGTCATTTCTGGTTTATGGAATGCATGTCCCCTCCGACCACTTCCGGGCCACGAACTATGCATTCCACCAATAGCTAGAGTTCCAATTACATCATTTCCATCATAAGGAACGCATATCATATGGAGTTATACCAGAGTTATATCTCATCATCACATTCTTCATACTAGCATAAAAATAAAAATAAAATCTTCATTTCTTTATCCAGACAGTTGTATTACTATTATGCTTGGCAATTCCCTTTTAGATGAATATTATTACAAAAATTATATTAATGAGAGGCGAATGGGTGCAGTTAAACCTTATTTTAAATTAAAGGAATAGGGAAAGATTTTTTTCTATTTAAGTAATTTCCAGTCGGTTAGAATGATATCAACCCCTTCATGACTGGAGCTTTTTTTCGATTTTTCATTTTTGTTTTTCGCTCCCCTTCTTTGCAGAGCCATAACTATTTTATTTTTCTGTTAACATGGCCATGTGAGGGCTTATTTTTTGTGGGACGAGTTGTATTTTTGAATGACACCATTGGTTTTACTATGTCGTGTACTCGAAATCAGGAAAAAAATTCCAAGTGCGATGAAATTGGAAAAAAATTGCAATCCTACACTTGCTTTTTGTTTGGCTTTTTTACTAGGTTCACTAAATGCTAAAACTGATCTGCCATTATGATTCTCCAGGTCATTACGAGTTCATAGGCACCAAACATGTCTAGGTTCTCTTTTATCTAAGTGGTGAAAAAAAGTTCCAAACTTTGCTAAAAAAAAATTGCGCAATTTTCCGAGACCCATAGCGTCTTCATTTTTCGTGATCTTCGTTTTGTTGTGGGCTTATTTTTGGCACGCAAAGCTGAAATGTATAATGATACTACTTTTGTGCCGATATGTTCATTTGATTGCCCGTTATTGCATTTTAATGCAATGTCACGGCGACCAAAAAAACGTAATTTTGGCGTTTTGCATTTTTTATTGCTACGCCATTTAGCGATCATGTTAATTCTTTTTTTATTGATAGATTGTGCGATCCTGAATGCGGCGATACCAAATATGTGTAGGTTTAATTTTTTTTTATTGTTTTAGTTTGGGGCGAAAGGGGGGTGATTTGAACTTTTATACTTTTTTAATTTTTTTATATTTTTAAACACTTTTTTTTAACTTTTGGCATGCTTCAAAAGCCTCTATAGGAGGCTAGAAGCTGCCATAGCACGATCTCCTCTCCATTGGAGGATTTGGAGAGGAGGTCTCTGGAGAGGGATTACCCCAGAAATGTTTTGTAAAGAGGGTATCAAAATAGTAAAACAAGAGGTAGGGGTGACCTATTAAACCCCCAAAAAGAAAAAACGGAGGAGCAGGATATAGTGAGATTAATAACTACTTTCTATAATGGAAGTGATAAAATCAGGAAGGTCTTTGAAAAACATTGGCCTATTTTGGAGATGGATTGTGAATAGTGATGAGCAAACGTGCTCGCCACTACTTGTTGCTCGCTTGAGTATCACAATACTCGGTGTACTCGGCAAGCACCGAGCATTTCCAGGATTACTCGGTGGGAACTCGTGTCTCCACCCAGAATTTTTGGCGGACTTTAGAGACCCAATCAAGCTGCAGGGATTGTCTGCCAGGCTATGAAACACCGCAGCCATATTTGTTGTGGTCGTGCAGTGATTGGCTGGCCGCACAGCATCATCCGAGGTATAAGAGACCGGACACCACCCTCCTCAGCGCATTCAGATCCGGATTGAGATAGTGTAGGGAGAGCGGCTGCCTTGATAGGGTCAGAACTGGGGATTTATTAGTGAGTGTGGGGTCTACCATCATAAACAACTCAAATCCAGCTAAACCAACAGTCCTTCTAAGGATTAATTCCAGAGTATGTAGGTTCCAGTGTTAGGTAGGCAGGGTAGGGTACGTCGCTCTATACACATCACTGCAAAGCTTGCAGGCACTGTATGTGTTAGGAATCTGGTTTCTACAATGCCTATGCAGGAATCCAGATTCTCACATTTGTCTCCAGAGGCTAAGCCCTTCGTCCCTTCTTCTCAGCATGCTCATGGGATGAGCTCCCATTGGAGTTCGGGAGTCAGGTGTTCAGGTCCTGCTCCTGATTCCATTGGTTTTGCTCAGGGCTCTGGGGATTTCCGGCAGGTCCCGTACGCTATAAAAAGTGCGCATGACCGTTCCACCATGCGCTAGTATTTTCATACTTGCTGCTGTATGTTTGATGACGGATGCTTGGACTGGTGACTGACTCATTAAATATCCCCCTCCTTGGTTATTACGAATGTGTGAGTGATTGGGTCAGCCAGTAGCAACGCTAGCGCCAGCGCGCTCAAGGCGCGCTCAAGCCTCATCCATTGCAGCAGCTAAAGCGTCCTGCATTGCACCAGCATTTCTGGCAGTGCCTTGCCAGCGGCTCTATACTTGCCGCACTGCAGTTGCAGCACAGTGTGCATTCGCGGTTGCAACGCCTCTGCACCAGACGTCTAACGGTAGGTCTAGACGGAGTCAGTCCCGTCAGTCTTGGCGACTCCTGTAACCTTATACCACGTCTGTGTCGCTGAGCTTCTGTGAAGTTCTAACAGACTCAGCGTTTGTATTTGTGCTCATGCTTGCAGCTCTGTGTGTGAAGCAGTCTGCTTTTGCAACATATGTTTATGCTTGCAGCTCTGTGTGTGCAACAGAGCTTGCTCTTGTGCACTAGGTGCAGTCAACCTTGTGTACTTACCGCCTTAGTGCTCTGCCTCTGCCTCTCTCAGCAGCGGTTTTGTCACCTACCGCATGGTGGATTCCCTTCCTTTGTTCTGGTGCTGCTGCTGCTACCTGTAGGATATATTAGCCATAGCCCCAGGTGCAATTGGAATACAGGCCACACTTTTTTTGGTGTGGTATCCTCGTGCAGCTCATATCTGTGTGTGCTCGAAGTTTTGCCAGTTTACGTCGGTTTTCTTTTTTTGTCCTGTGTGAAACTTTGCTTATAGACAGCACTAGTTAGCCCAAAAATAAAAAAACGGGGCACACATTTGTCATAGTGGTATCTCCGTTGCAGCTCATATCTTTGTGTGCTCAAAGTTTTGCCAGTTTACGGTGATTTTCTTTTTTTGTCCAGGGTAAAACTTATATACAGCACTAGTTAGCCCAAAAATAAAATAACAGGGCACACATTTGTCATAGTGGTATCTCCATGCTAGCTCATTTCTGTGTGTGCTCAAAGTTTTGCCAGTTTTCTTTTTTGTCCTGGGTGAAACTGTACTTGTATACAGCACTATGTTGTATTTTTTTTTTAAAAACAAGCCACATTTTACACTTGGGTCTATCTCTGACATGCCTCACACACCCGTGTGCCAAAAATTGAGGCAATTTAGGACTAAATTCCCTTTTTTGGTCAGTCTGTCACTCTCATTATATCCAGCACTCTTTTGCATCCACCTAAAAACAAGGAAACATATTTTACATTGTGGTTTATCAGTGACACGTGTTATGAACTGGCCACCGAAGGATAGCAGAAATAGGCTAGGCCACCAGGAAACCAGAAAGGTTGGTAACTTAGCGGATTGCAGACTCCTAATCCTAACAACACAACTAGCAGTAGCCGTGGAGCGTACCTACGATGCCCTAGATGCCTCGGCACAGCCAGAGAGCTAACTAAGCCTAAAGCAAGAAAGGTGAAATCTAAACTGCACCGGAGTAGACCCCCAAAGGAATAGATAGCCCCCAAACATGTATAGTCGGTGAGACAAGATGAAACACTAATGCAGGCAGAAAATAGACTGAGCAAATGATGGGGCCTGAACTGACTAGATAGGATAGGAAAGGAAAGACACTGTCTGCAATCACGCAAAAACCCTAAAAATCCAACACATCTGATGTACAAAAAACACTGAGGTCTCACGACCTCACCCCCACTATATCAGCATTCTGGTATGAACTGGCAGCAAAGCAAAAGAGACTAATATAACAGGAGACTGAACAAACTGACACAAGCTGTAATATATGGAGCAGGGTCCAGCACTGCCCCCAGCAGGGAGCATGCTGAACCCTCACAACAAAGCAGAAAGAGGCAAAACTAGATCAGATGCAAAGGATTAGCAAATGAACAACTTAACTGAAAATGCAGGATCAGGCAGGAGACATCAGACCTCAGAATGCACAGGAAGAAAACTAATCACCAGCAGAGAACAGGAGGAAGCCAGCTTACTTAAAACTCCAATCAGTGACCCCTGATTTCCAATCCTCGTCATCAGGTGGCAGACATTGGCCAGCTGCACTACCCACAGTAACTACCAGAGGGAGCCCTGACCCAGAAGTCGAAGTCAAATCGAGATAGTTCACAACAGACATGCCTCATACGTCCATGTGATAACAATTTGTGGATTTTAGGCTGGTACTCTAGTGTTTTCCTGTCTGGTACTCAAGTTATATACAGCACTATGTTGCATTATTTTAAAAAACAGGCCACATTTTACAGTGGGGTCTGTCTCTGACATGCCTCATACATCCTTGTGCCAAAAATTGAAGCATTTTATGCCTAAATTCCCTTTTTTGGGCAGTCTGTCAGTCTTCTTATATCCAGCACTCTTTTGCATCCACCTAAAAACAAAGAAACATATTTTACAGTATGGTATATCTGTGACACATGTCATACATCCGTGTGATAAAAATTTGTGGATTTTAGGCTGGTACCCAAGTGTTTTCCTGTCTGGTACTCAAGTTACAGTGCCTTGCAAAAGTATTCAGCTCCCTGCAACTTTTCAACCTTGTACCACATATCATGCTTCAAACATAAAGATACCACATGTACATTTTTGGTGAAGAATCAACAACAAGTGGAACACAATTGTGAAGTTGAACAAAATTTATTGGTTATTTTATATTTTTGTGGAAATTCAAAAACTGAAAAGTGGGGCGTGAAATATTATTCAGCCCCTTTACTTTCAGTGCAGCAAATTCACTCCAGAAGTTCATTGTTGATCTCTGAATGATCCAATGTTGTCCTAAATGACTAATGATAAATATAATCCACCTGTGTGTAATCAAGTCTCTGTATAAATTCACCTGCTCTGTGATAGTCTCAGGGTTCTGTTTGATGCACAGAGAGCATCATGAAGACCAAGGAACACAACAGGCAGGTCCGTGATACTGTTGTGGAGAAGTTTAAAGCCAGATTTGGATACAAAATGATTTCCAAAACTTTAAACATCCCAAGGAGCACTGTGCAAGCGATCATATTGAAATGGAAGAAGTATCATACCATTGCAAATCTACCAAGACCCGGCCATTCCTCTAAACTTCATCTCAAACAAGGAGAAGACTGATCAGAGATGCAGCCAAGAGGCCCATGATCACTCTTGATGAACTGCAGAGATCTACAGCTGAGGTGGGACAGTCTGTCCATAGGACAACAATCAGTCATACACTGCAGAAATCTGGCCTTTATGGAAGAGTGGCAAGAAGAAAGCCATTTCTCAAAGATATCTATAAAAAGTGAGGTTTAAAGTTTGCAACAAGCCACCTGGGAGACACACCAAACATGTGGAAGAAGGTGCTCTGGTCAGATGAAACCAAAATTGAACTTTTTGGCAACAATGCCAAATGATATGTTTGGCGTAAAGGCAACACAGCTCATCACCCTGAAGACACCATCCCCACTGTCAAACATGGTGGTGGCAGCATCATGGTTTGGACCTGCTTTTCTTCAGCAGGGACAGGGAAGATGGTTAAAATTGATGGGAAGATGGATGGAGCCAAATACAGGACCATTCTTGAAGAAAACCTGTTGGAGTCTGCAAAAGACCCTAGACTAGGATGGAGATTTGTCTTCCAACAAGGCAATGATCCCAAATATAAAGCAAAATTTACAATGAATGGTTCACAAATAAATGTATTCAGATGTTAGAATGGCCAAGTCAAAGTCCAGACCTGAATCCAATCGAGAATCTGTAGAAAGAGCTGAAAACTGCTGTTCACAAACAATCTCCATCAAGAAGAATGGGCAAGAATTTCAGCCCTCTATGCTGCTTGCATTAAAGAACTGATTTACCAGATATTTATGGAATCAGGATGAACAGTCCACGGGTACCTGTGCTGCCTGGTTCTGGACCTGTTTTAGCTGCATCCCCTGTTTACTGGCAGAAGGAATAGGGGAATGGACAGGTCCCATTTGTTTGCATATGCAACAGCTGTGGACTTCTTCGTTTGTGTAAAGGAGGACTTTATGCTTATCTGACAATAGATGGTGATGTTGTGTAAAGTTTCCTTGCTTATTGCATTGTAAGAGAAAAGCTCTCTCTTGTTTAGTTTCAGTTTTGATTTCCTACTATGACTGTGCATTTTTCCTTTACCTCATGCTCTGAGAAGTAAAAACTTGTTATCCCATGTAATCTCTGTGAAGTTTTCTACTGCAACTGTGGGTATTCAAGGAGCTGTGCACCAAGCTGTGCAGCAGGATATGGGCCCAGGCACAGAAAATCCCAGGCACAGAGAATCCCAGGCACCGAAAATCCCAGGAACAGAGAATCCCAGAGACTCACCGAGGATCCCAAGCACCAAGGATACCAGACACCCTGGACACCTGAACTCTCAGCAAAGACCCTGGTGAATGCAGAAGAATTCTTAAGTACAATTCTCTACAAACAAGTAAGACAAGTTAAAGATGATGAGTAGCACAGAGCTTAAACTCACAGTAGCTAAGCTGAATAATGAGAACTATCAGTTACGATAGTAGAGATGTTATTGTCTAAAGATGATTCATGGGAAGTAATTACTACAAATAGACCTGATGAAGATAATCAGACGTGGGATAGAAAAAAGAGGCAAGCAAGAGCTACTATCAGCCTATTAGTGGATGATTCTCAATTAATCCACATTAGAAATGAGTATACAGCAAAAGGAATGTGGGTTGCACAGATCCAGCTTAAATCACAAGTTATTTCTGCTAAGAAAGCTTTACAGTATGAGACTCATTGCAGACAATGACATGCAGAAGCACATATTCTCTATCATGGAAGTGATATCACAACTGAGATCAATTGGTGAAGATATTAAGGAAAGCCACGTAGCAGCAATATTATTGTGCAGTTTACCAGATTCATATGCTGCTTTAATAAATGCACTAGAGACAAGACCTGAAACAGGCATTACATTAGAATTTGTGAAGACCAGACTCATAGATGAATATCAAAGAAGGAAAGAACAAACAAATGATTCTTCTACTGAAAAAGATAATGGAAATGCTCTTAAAGCTACAGAATAAAAAAAAACCTATAATGAAGAGACAAGAGAATGTTTCAGATATAAGAAAAAAGGACATTTAAAGAAAGACTGTACTACATGGAAAGCAGAACAACATAAATTACACCATAGGGAGAATTCACAGAAGGTGAAAACACAATTTCTGATTCATGTGAAAATAATTGGAATGGCTCATTTAAAGTAACTGATAAGAAATCATCATTGGGTTGGTTTATTGACTCAGGAGCAACAAGTCACATGACAAGTAATAAAAATTTCTTTACTGAACTTGATTGAAATAAGAAGCCATTGATCTTGTAGCTGGAAGCAAAATAACTGCAGAAGGTGCTGGAAAAGGAATGCTAAACTGTTCTAACAAATTTGGGCATAATTCAAAAATACTTGTACAGGATGTGTTATACATTCCAGGATTAGAAGGTAGATTGTTATCTGTAAAACATCTAACAGCTAAGGGACTTACTGTAAAATTCAAAGATGATGAATGTACAATCCTAGCAGGAAATAAGGTAATAATCAATGTCAAGGCAGATGAACAATTATATCATCTAGGCACATTAAAGGAATAGATGAAGTTGTGTACACATGATCACAAGAATTGTATTCACATGTGGCATAGACGTCTAGGTGTCAGGAACACTGCACTGCACTTGCTCACTGAGCAAGTGCACGTGTCCTGAGTAAAACAAACTGTGCCCAAAGATACATGTGGAGTGGGGCAGTAGCGGTGAAGATGCGTGCTTCAGACAAACAAGACCTGAAGCACCTGACTGCTGGAGGCGAGGCCTAAGCTTCAAAGACCTAGGAGCTGTAGGAAAACTCCTAGAAGGGTAACTGCGGGACAAAGTTACCAAGGGGCATAGACAGGGACATAAACCAGATCAGACCGGGATCAAAGCACGAGATAGCACGACAGTACCAAATGATTAGACAGAATGGATAGTCAGGACATAGCAATAGATCAGTAAACCAGAACGGGCAATAGATGGTACAATAGGGACAAACTGTAATGGAGTAACAATAGCCAAGCCAGGGGGTCAAAACCGGAGAAAACAATAGTACCATAATGTGAGACAGAGAACAGAGTGAGTGGACAGACCAGGTCATACATGGGAGGCAATCAACTAATGCAATATACACGTACACCAGGGGGTTAGACACACAGCCAGAACAACAGTATAGCTGACAGGGAATCCTAGTCTGGAGTGAGTATAAATACCCCTCCCAGATATAAAAAAGGGAGGCCAGCCAAAGTTAACTTTGAGAGAGCAGGACATTAAACATGTCCTATATCATGACACTAGGACACAGACATCCTGAAAGTATAATGGAGCTACAAAAGAAAGAATTGACAAAGGATCTATTGATATCTGATTGCTCAATTACCGTAAGATGTGAATGTTGTATAAAATCTAAAACCACAAGGATATCTATTCCAAAAGAGAGTGAAACAAAAAGCACAAGACCACTTGATTTGGTGCATACCGATGTATGTGGACCCATGAAAATGTCTACATCAGGAGGCAATAGATATATGGAGACTTTTATAGATGACTACGCAAGATACACAGTCACATACTTGATCAAGAACAAAAGCGAAGTTTTCAATAAACTAGTAGACTATGTGACAAAGTCGAATAACAAGTTTAAGAGGAAGCCAATTGTCATTAGAAGTGATAATGGAGGTGAATTTACAGGACACAAAATTGGAAACTACTTAAGACAAAATAGTGTAGAACTTCAAAAGACTGTTCCATATACACCTGAACAAAATGGAGTAGCAAAAAGGAAAAGGAGAACTCTGACAGAAATGATGAGATGTATGCTGACAGATTCCATACTACCAGAGAAATATTGGGGTGAAGCAGCAATGACAGCTATGTGGCGCCCCTAAGGATTCAGTTGCCACAGAGGTACTGCACCTCCTCCTGAGGTGTGGTACCCCACCATCCAGGTAAGTTGGAGGCTCCTGACCACGCTCCAACACCTGCATACCACACAACACAGTAGTTCAGCAAATCCACATTGCGGCTCCCTGCTTAGAGTGTAGCAGAGCACCTTTGGTGGCTCCCTGCCACGAAACGTGCTGGGAGTCGGGTGGAGTTAGAATACATAAAAGAGCGGGAAGGTTTAGGATCAGAGGTCAGTCAGTCAGTCGGTGAGTGGAGAGGAGTGAGGAGAGAAGATCCCTGAGAGAGGGATGGAGGAAGGAGGTGCTGCAGCAGACTTCAGAGACCTGGGTCTGCTGGCACGGGAAAGGAAAGAAGGAGAAAGACATTGAACAGAAACCTGATCTTCCATAAGAAGGAGAGACTAGTATGGAACGAAGGAGTAAAGGGAACAGAGGACGTGGGTTAGGAGAGAACCCTGCCTAGAAGTTCTAAGCACAAGGCCGGGGCCCGGTCCCCGAGGTTGTATGGATACTAATGTTCCTACAGCAGACACCGGTGGAGTAGTGAGCTGTAAATGCACTACTCCCATCTAAGACTTGGGGGCACAACAGCAATTTGGAAAGTGAGCCAGGACTCAGGAGTAAGGAGTCCCTGAAGCAGGCTACAGCTGTCTGCCGTACAAGTATGGTTCTTGGGAACATCTGTCAGGAGGAACTCCAGTGTAACTCAGTACTAGGAGTACTTCACACCAAAGGTGCTATAAGAGGAGACGTTCAGAAAGGCACATGTTGGCGGAGAGTTGGAAGGGAGCATTTCATCTGACTTGGAGGTTGACTGAGTCCCTGACCCGGAGGACATGGCATGGAGGCAGGCACCTGTGTGTACTACAGACTGTGAGTAAAGCTTTGGAACTGCATGCCCTGGTGTCCTCCAACTATTCCTGCGCTAACATACCCTGTACCACTACATCGGGGTACCAGCTTCTACACCGCCTGTGCCTCTCCTCTACCCCTACATCTACACTGCCCTGGGACTACAGCTCCAGCTGTGGGGAGCTACACCATCTTGGCTGCACCACACCACCAGTCCCAGAGGATCTGCATGCAGCTTCGGCTTAACACCTCACTTGCCGAACACCGCAGGTGGCGTCACAAACTATTCATTTAATCAACTACATTCCACCATTCAAATCTCCCCAAATACTTGGGCGCCCAGGGCCACGGACCTGGTCACCGCTGCTGTGACACATCCCGCTGACAATGGCCTGGTACCGATTACCCCACAGCCCTGGGAGGGCAACCCAGCTACATATCTACAAAACCGACTTTTTTTTTCCAGAAAGCTGAAAAAACTCCATATGAACTGTGGCAAGGTATGAAACCAAGTGTGAATCATTTAAGAGTTTTTGGTTGTAAAGTTTTTTGCATTCATTCCAACAGAAAAATGTTCCAAACTTCAAACCAGGTCCATAGAAGGAATATTTGTTGGATATAGTGAAAATTGCAAAGGATATAGAATCTTAGATCCCAAAACAGACAAAGTTATGGCGAATAACAGTGTGACATTCAATGAGGATCTAAATGAAGACACTATTATTTTCATTGGAAACAAATCATGAGAAAAACAGCAGTGATATAGCTGAAGGAATATCTGATGAAAAAGTAGTTGAAATTGATAAAAAACAGAATTCTGAAAATGAAGAGATACAACTACAAACAGACAGAACCAAGACGTTCAACAAGAGAAAACAAAGGAAAACCACCAAAAAGCCTCTCATACAAGGCAAGTACAAGTAAAATTTATGAACCTACCTCTTGGGAAGACATATCTCGACCTCCTGAAGAAGAAGCTAATAAATGGATAGAAGCAGCAGAAAGAGAAATAAAATCCATGCATGACTCAAAGACGTGGACACTAACAGAATTACCAGAAGGAAGAAATGCTATAGGATGTAAATGGGTTTTTAAAGTAAATTATCAAACAGATGGCACAACTAAACGATACCGAGCAAGACTCGTAGCTAGAGTTGAGCGATACCGTCCGATACTTCAAAGTATCGGATCTGAATGGATCGGCCGATCTTAAAAAAAAGTATCGGTATCGCCGATTCCGATACCGGAAGTCCCATTCAAGTCTATGGGACTTCCGGTATCGGAATAAGAAAAACCCTGTTTTTGCCTTGTACAGCCTCTCTGGGGTCTGTACGGGCCTTTCGGGGGGCTGTGCCGGCCTGCCAGGGGGTCTGTGCAGGCTCCGGTGGTCTGTGCCGGCCTGCCGGGGGGCTGTGCCGGCCTGCCGGTGGTCTGTGCAGGCTCCGGTGGGCTGTGCCGGCCTGCCGGTGGTCTGGGCAGGCTCCGGTGGGCTGTGCCGGCCTGCCGGGGGGCTGTGCCGGCCTGCCGGTGGTCTGTGCAGGCTTCGGGGGTATGTGCAGGCATCGTCCGATGGGACTACAAGTCCCATCGGGCGATGCCTGCTACCATGACAGTGATTGACACATTAGCCAATGATGGGACAGTAGTAGTCCCATCATCCGGCTAATGTGTTGAATGTAAAAAAAAATAATAAAAAATTACTTGCTACATACATGCTACATACATACAACATGCATACTACATACATGCTACATTCATACTACATACTACATACATGCTACATTCATACTACATATATACTACATGCAACATACATACTACATATATACTACATGCATGCAACATGCATACTACATATATACTACATGCAACATACATACTACATATATACTACATGCATGCGACATGCATACTACATATATACTACATGCTACATACATACTACATATATGCTACATACATACTACATATATACTACATGCATGCTACATACATACTGCATGCTACATACATACTACATGCTACATACATACTACATATATGCTACATACATACTACATATATACTACATGCATGCTACATACATACTGCATGCTACATACATACTACATGCTACATACATACCACATATATACTACATACATACTACATGCATGCTACATACATACCACATACATACTACATACATACTACATACATACTACATGCATGCTACATGCATGCTACATGCTACATACATAACACATATATACTACATGCATGCTACATACATACTACATGCTACATACATACCACATACATACTACATACATACTACATGCATGCTACATACATACTACATGCTACATACATACTACATATATACTACATGCATGCTACATACATACTACATGCTACATACATACCACATACATACTACATACATACTACATGCATGCTACATACATACTACATGCTACATACATACCACATACATACTACATATATACTACATGCATGCTACATACATACTGCATGCTACATGCATGCTACATACATACTACATACATACTACATGCTACATACATACCACATATATACTACATACATACTACATACAATACATTCATACAATACATACATAGACATACAGTACATATAACATAGAGTAACATACTTACCAATACTTGTCACATTGTTCCCCGAAGCCATTGTCTTTTACGGAATAAATATTAACATAACAAACCACAAAAATACTCACCCACGATCCGAAGCAGTCCACGAGTGTGTCCCACGACGATCTTGGGTAGAGAACTGCAGCATCAGCTGATGCTGCCGTTCTCTACGGGCTGCAGGAATCCAATGACGGAAGGTAGGTATCCTTCCGCACTGTATTCCTCCGCCACTTAAAAAAAAAAAAGTCCCTAGTCTCACTTTATGCCATTGCTGTGTGGGAATTTCCCACGCAGCAATGGCATAAAGTGAGACTAGGGACTTTTTTTTTTTTAAGTGGCGGAGGAATACAGTGCGGAAGGATACCTACCTTCCGTCATTGGATTCCTGCAGCCCGTAGAGAACGGCAGCATCAGCTGATGCTGCAGTTCTCTACCCAAGATCGTCGTGGGACACACTCGTGGACTGCTTCGGATCGTGGGTGAGTATTTTTGTGGTTTGTTATGTTAATATTTATTCCGTAAAAGACAATGGCTTCGGGGAACAATGTGACAAGTATTGGTAAGTATGTTACTCTATGTTATATGTACTGTATGTCTATGTATGTATTGTATGAATGTATTGTATGTAGTATGTATGTAGTATATATGTGGTATGTAGTATATATGTAGTATGTATGTAGTATGTATGTAGCATGCATGTAGTATATATGTAGTATGTATGTAGCATGTAGTATGTATGTAGCATGCATGTAGTATGTATGTAGTATGTATGTAGTATGTATGTGGTATGTATGTAGCATGTAGTATGTATGTAGCATGCATGTAGTATATATGTGTTATGTATGTAGCATGCATGTAGTATGTATGTAGTATGTATGTAGTATGTATGTAGTATGTATGTGGTATGTATGTAGCATGCATGTAGTATGTATGTAGTATATATGTGGTATGTATGTAGTATGTATGTAGTATGTATGTAGTATGTATGTAGCATGCAGTATGTATGTAGCATGTATGTAGTATGTATGTAGTATGTATGTAGTATATATGTAGTATGTATGTAGCATGTAGTATGTATGTAGCATGCATGTAGTATATATGTAGTATGTATGTAGCATGTAGTATGTATGTAGCATGCATGTAGTATGTATGTAGTATGTATGTAGTATATATGTAGTATGTATGTAGCATGTAGTATGTATGTAGCATGCATGTAGTATATATGTAGTATGTATGTAGCATGCATGTAGTATGTATGTAGTATGTATGTAGTATATATGTAGTATGTATGTAGCATGTAGTATGTATGTAGCATGCATGTAGTATATATGTGTTATGTATGTATGTAGTATGTATGTAGTATGTATGTGGTATGTATGTAGTATGTATGTAGTATGTATGTAGTATGTATGTAGTATGCATGTAGCATGCATGTAGTATATATGTGGTATGTATGTAGTATGTATGTAGTATGTATGTAGCATGCAGTATGTATGTAGCATGCATGTAGTATATATGTAGTATGTATGTAGCATGTAGTATGTATGTAGCATGCATGTAGTATATATGTAGTATGTATGTAGCATGTAGTATGTATGTAGCATGCATGTAGTATGTATGTAGTATATATGTGGTATGTATGTAGTATGTATGTAGTATGTATGTAGTATGTATGTAGCATGCATGTAGTATATATGTAGTATGAATGTAGCATGTATGTAGTATGTAGTATGAATGTAGCATGTATGTAGTATGCATGTTGTATGTATGTAGCATGTATGTAGCAAGTAATTTTTTTTTTTTTTTTTTTAACATTTAACACATTAGCCGGATGATGGGACTACTACTGTCCCATCATTGGCTAATGTGTCAATCACTGTCATGGTAGCAGGCATCGCCAGATGGGACTTATAGTCCCATCGGACGATGCTTGCACAGACCCCCGGACATCAGCACAGCCCCCCGGCAGGCCGGCACAGCCCCCCGGCAGGCCGGTACAGACCCCCACAGGGTGCACAGACCACCGGCAGGCCGGCACAGCCCCCCGGCAGGCCGGTACAGACCCCGGGCAGTCCACACAGCCCCCCGGCAGGCCGGCAGAGACCCCCAGAAGGCCCGAAATGACGGCGCATCATGATGCGCACACACCGCGCATCATGATGACGTCATTTCGGCTGTCAATCAACTTTGAACTTCCGATTCCGATGCCGACTTCCGATATTGAAAAAATATCGGAAGTCGGTATCGGAATTCCGATACAGCAAGTATCGGCCGATACCCGATACTTGCGGTATCGGAATGCTCAACACTACTCGTAGCTAAAGGTTATTCTCAAAAATATGGAGAACACTATGATGAAACATTTGCTCCAGCTGTCAAACATACAACAATAAGAACTTTGTTTACAATTGCAGCAATGAAACAAATGGAACTGAAATATCTGGATGCTAAGACAGCATTTTTGAATGGAAGTTTAACCCCTTCACCCCCCAGGGTGGTTTGCACGTTCATGACCGGGCCAATTTTTACAATTCTGACCACTGTACCTTTATGAGGTGATAACTCTGGAACGCTTCTATGGATCCTGGTGATTCTGACATTATTTTCTCGTGACATATTGTACTTCATGATAGTGGTAAAATTTCATTCAAATAACTTGCGTTTATTTGTGAAAAAAACAGAAATTTGGCAAAAATTTTGAAAATTTCGCAATTTTCCAACTTTGAATTTTTATGCCCTTAAATCACAGAGATACGGCACACAAAAAACTTGTTAACTAACATTTCCCACATGTTTACTTTACATCAGCACAATTTTGGAACCAAAATTTTTTTTTGTTAGGAAGTTATAAGGGTTAAAAGTTGACCAGCGATTTCTCATTTTTACAACACCATTTTATTTTTAGGACCACATCACATTTGAAGCCACTTTGAGGGGTCTATATGATAGAAAATACCCAAAAGTGACACCATTCTAAAAACTGCACCCCTTAAGGTGCTCAAAACCACATTCAAGAAGTTTATTAACCCTTTAGGTGCGTCACAGGAATTTTTTTGAATATTTAAAAAAAAATGAACATCTAACTTTTTTTCACAAAAAAAATACTTCAGGTTCAATTTTTTTTATTTTACCAAGGGTAACAGGAGAAATTGGACTGCAAAAGTTATTGTGCAATTTGTCCTGAGTACGCTGATACCTGATTTGTGGGGGGAACGACTGTTTCGGCGCATGGCAGAGCTCAGAATGGAAGGAGCGCCGTTTGACTTTTTCAATGCAAAATTGGCTGGAATTCAGATCGGACGCCATGTCACGTTTGGAGAGTCCCTGATGTACCTAAACAGTGGAAACCCCCTACAAGTGACCCCATTTTGTATACTAGACCCCCCAAGGAACTTATCTAGATATGTCGTGAGAACTTTGAACCCACAAGGGCTTTACAGAAGTTTATAACGTACAGCGGTACAATTAAAAAATCATATTTTTTCCACAAAAATGATCTTTTCATCCCAATTTTTATTTTCCCAAGGGTAACAGGACCCTAAACGTTATTGTGCAATTTGTCCTGAGTATGCTGATACCCCACATGTGGGGGTAAACCACTATTTGGGCGCATGGCAGAGCTCGGAAGGGAAGCAGCGCCATTTGACGTTTTTGGCTGGAATTGAGATCGGACATCATGTCGCGATTGGAAAACCCCTGATGTACCAAAACAGTGGAAACCCCACACAAATGACACCATTTTGGAAACTAGACCCCCTAAGGAACTTATCTAGATGTGTGGTGAGAACTTTGAACCCCCAAGGGCTTCACAGAAGTTTATAACATAAAGCCGTACAATTAAAAAATCATATTTTTTCCACAAAAATGATCTTTTCACCCTCAATTCTTATTTTTCCAAGGGTAACAGCACCCTAAAAGTTATTGTGCAATTTGTCCTGAGTACGCTGATACCCCACATGTGGGGGTAAACCACTATTTGGGCGCATGGCAGAGCTCGGAAGGGAAGCAGCGCCATTTGACGTTTTTGGCTGGAATTGAGATCGGACACCATGTCGCGATTGGAAAACCCCTGATGTACCTAAACAGTGGAAACCCCCCACAAATGACACCATTTTGGAAACTAGACCCCCCAAGGAACTTATCTAGATGTGTGGTGAGCACTTTGAACCCCCCAGTGCTTCACAGAAGTTTATAACGCCCGGGCGTGAAAATAAAAAATTCGTATTTTTTCCACAAACATGATCTTTTAGTCACCATTTTTTTTATTTTCCCAAAGGTAACAGGAGAAATTGGACCCCAAAAGTTGTTGTCCAATTTGTCCTGAGTATGCTGATACCCCATATGTGGGAGAAAACTACTGTATGGGAACACGTCGGGGATCGGAAGGGAAGTAGTGACGTTTTGGAATGCAGACATTGATGGAATGGTCTGCGGGTGTCATGTTGCCTTTGGAGAGCCCCTAATGTGCCTAAACAGTGGAAACTCCCCTCAAATGACCCCATTTTGAAAACTAGACCCCCTAAGGAACTTATCTAGATGTGAGGTGAGCACTGTGAACCCCCAAGGGCTTCACAGAAGTTTATAATGCCAGGGCATGAAAATAAAAAAATCGTATTTTTTCCACAAACATGATCAATTATTCCCCAATTTTTTTATTTTCCCAAGGGTAACAGGAGAAATTGAACCCCAAAAGTTGTTGTCCAATTTGTCCTGAGTAAGCTGACACCCCATATGTGGGAGAAAACTACTGTATGGACACACGTCAGGGCTCGGAATGGAAGTAGTGACGTTTTGGAATGCAGACATTGATGGAATGGTCTGCCGGTGTCATGTTGCCTTTGGAGAGCCCCTAATGTACCTAAACAGAGGAAACCCCCCACAAATGACCCCATTTTGAAAACTAGACCCCCTAAGGAACTTATCTAGATGTGAGGTGAGCACTTTGAACCCCCAAGGGCTTCACAGAAGTTTATAATGCCAGGGCATGAAAATAAAAAAATCGTATTTTTTCCACAAACATGATCAATTATTCCCCAATTTTTTTATTTTCCCAAGGGTAACAGGAGAAATTGAACCCCAAAAGTTGTTGTCCAATTTGTCCTGAGTTCCTGACACCCCATATGTGGGAGAAAACTACTGTATGGACACACGTCAGGGCTCGGAAGGGAAGTAGTGACGTTTTGGAATGCAGACTTTGATGGAATGGTCTGTGGGTGTCATGTGCGTTTGGAGAGCCCCTGATGTACCTAAACTATTGAAACTCCCAACAAGTGACCCCATTTGGACACTAGACCCCCCCACGGAACTTATCTAGATGTGTGGTGAGCATTTTGAACCCCCAAGTGCTTCACAGAAGTTTATAACGCTCGGACGTGAAAATAAAAAAATCATTTTTTTCCACAAAAATGATATTTTTGCCCCCAATTTTTTATTTTCCTAAGGGCAACAGGAGAAATTGGACCCCAAAAATTGTTTTGTAATTTGTCCTGAGTAGGCTGATACCCTACATGTGGGGGTAAAACACTGTTTGGGCGCATGGCAGAGCTTGGAAGGGAAGGAGCACCATATGACTTTTTCAACTCAGAATTGGCTGGAATTGAGATCAGACGCAATGTTGCATTTGGAGAGCCCCTGATGTGCCCAAACAGTGGAAATCCCCAATTCTAACTCCAACCCGAACCCCAACACACCCCTAACCCTAATCTCAGCCCTAACCCAAGCCCTAACCCTAGCCCTAACCCTAACCCTAACCCTAGCCCTAACCCTAACCCTAACCCTTACCCTAGCCCTAACCCTAGCCCTAATGGAAAAATGGAAATAAATACATTTTTTTAATTTTATTATTTTTCCCTAATTAAGGGGGTGATAACGGGGGGTTTGATTTACTATTTATGGCGGTTTTTATTTTTGGCAGCTGTCGCACGCTAAAAGATGCTTTTTATTGTAAAAATAGTTTTTTGCATCACCACATATTGAGAGCTATAATTTTTCCGTATTGCGACCCACTGAGTCATGTGAGGTCTTATTTTTTGCGGGACTAGTTGACGTTTTTATTGGTACCATTTTCGGGCATGTGACATTTTTTGATCGCTTTTTATTCCGATTTTTGGGACGCAGAATGAACAAAAACCAGCGTTTCATGAATTTCTTTTGGGGGAGTGCGTTTACACCGTTCCGCGTGCGGTAAAATTGATAAAGCGGTTTTATTCTTCGGGTCAGTACGGTTACAGCGATACCTCATTTAGGTCTTTTTTTATGTTTTGTCGGTTTTATGCAATGAAAACTATTTTATATAAAAAATAATTATTTTTGCATCGCTTTATTCTGCGAGCTATAACTTTTTTATTTTTTCACTGATGATGTTGTGTGGCAGCTCGTTTTTTGCGGGACAAGATGACGTTTTCAGCGGTACCATGGATATTTATATGCGTCTTTTTGATTGCGCGTTATTACACTTTTTGTTTGGCGGTATGATAATAAATCATTATTTTTTGCTTCGTTTTTTATTTTTTAAGGGGTTCGCTAAAGGGGTTAACTAATGGGACAGTTTTATAGGGTGGGTCGTTACGGACGCCGTGACACCTAATATGTGTTCTTTTATTGTTTTGTTTTGTTTTTATTTTCAAAAAATGAATTTATTGGGGTATATATTTTTTTTTTTTTACTAATTTATTTGGCGATTTTTTTAAAATTATTTTTACACTTTTTTTTAATTTTTTTTTTACTTTATTACATAGTCCCAGGTGGTACATCACTGTCCTGTGACAGATCGCTGATCTGTCATATCACAGATCACTGTGACAGATCAGCAATCTGTCACAGGCAGTGCACAAGGCTTCCTCATGCCTGCGCTTTGCAGGCACTGAGGAAGCCAGCTTCCTCCAGGCCCCCGAAGGCCCCCGTCGCCATCTTGGATCCGGGGGCCTGGAGGAAAGGAGTCCCCCGCAGCAGCGCTGCACATTGCGCTGCTGTGGGGGGCTCAGGGAAGCACGGAGGGAGCCCCCTCCCTGCCGATGCTTCCCTTTAACTCCCGGTACACCGCGATCATGTTTGATCGCGGTGTGCAAGGGGTTAACGTGTCGGGGGCGGTCCGTGACCGCCCCTGACACATAGTGCCGGGTGTCAGCTGTGATAATCAGCTGACACCCGGCCGCGATCAGCGGCGCTCACCACATGGGCGCCGCTGATCGCGCTAGACGTACTATCCCGTCCATGGGCATAGGGGCCCGGGTCCCATGGACGGGATAGTACGTCTGATGTCAGGAAGGGGTTAACAGAAGATATTTACATGGAACAACCTCCAGGATTCAAAGATGAAAGTAACCCAAACATGGTTTGCAAATTACAGAAAAGTATATATGGTTTAAAACAAGCTGCTAAAGTGTGGAATGATAAAAGTACTCACAAATGAAATATTTAAAAGAAGCAAAGCTGATCCTTGCCTGTACACAAAAAGACAATTGGACAGATGGTTTTAGGTGCTTGTATACTGTATGTTGATGACATTTTAGTTTGTTTTGAAATAGAAAGGGATAAAGAGGACATACTAAAATTCCTGAATCAACATTTTGAGATCAAAGACTTGGGAAATGTGAAACAATACCTAGGAATACAGATAGAAAGAGAAGAAGATGGAAGTTTCTTACTTAATCAAAGTCACATGATCACATGATTCAAGACATAACCGAAACATTTGGATTGAAAAATGCGAAAATAGCAAAGTTTCCGATGGAAACTAATTATCTTAAAGAGATGAATAGTGAGAAATATGTTACCAAATAATGAAGAGTACAGAATGGCAATAGGAAAATTATTGTATCTAGCGACTGTTACAAGACCAGACATGGCAGCAGCAGTAGGAATTCTGAGTAGAAAAGTATCTAAGCCAAATAAAGCAGATTGGAATGCTGTGAAAAGAGTAATTCGTTATTTGAAAGGAACTAGCAATGTTGAACTGAAACTGCCTACAAGTGACAAATGCATTTTAACTGCAAAGGTTGATGCAGATTGGGCTGGAGATCCAAATGACAGAAAATCTACCAGTGGCTATCTTTTCTTTCTCTCAGGTGGACCAATTAGTTGGACTAGTAAAAACAATCAATAGTAATGCTGTCATCAACAGAAGCAGAATAAGTTGCAGCAGCACATGCAAATCAAGACGTTCTATGGTTAAGACTAGAGTTGAGCGAAACGGGTCGAAAAAATTCAAAAGTCGCCGACTTTTGGCAAAGTCGGGTTTCATGAAACGAAACCCGACCCTAGGATGAGGTCGGCCACGAGGTCGGCGACTTACGCGCCAAAGTCACGTTTCAAAAGTTTGTTTTGCGCTCTTTTTCAGCCAATCAGGATCCACGGACACTGTGGGCAACGTGATGACATAGGCAGGGGTCACCACCATCTTTCAGGAGGGCATGCAAGTGATTGGCTTGCTTTGGTGGGCGTCATAGGGGGTATAAAAGGGCGTGCACGCCGACCGCCATCTTACTTCTGCCGATCTCAGTATAGGGAGAGGTTGCTGATACTGTAGGGAGAGCGTTAGGCAGGGAAGAAGACAAAAAAACTGCTTCTGCTGCTAGCGATTTGGCCTGCACAACACACCAGTCACTGTGTGTGCAGTGCAAGGGGAGGCTATATAGTGGTGTATCAGTGGTGTTGGTTGTTGGGCTGCCTTCTAAGGCTTCCTGACATTCCTGCATTGCTGTTTACCCACTGCTCCGCAAACTGCTTTTTTAAAAGCAATCCCAATTTTTTTTTTTGTCCTGCTGAGAAGAAAAAAAAACTGCTTCTGCTGCTAGCAATTTGGCCTGCACAACACACCAGTCACTGTGTGTGCAGTGCAAGGGGAGGCTATATAGTGGTGTATCAGTGGTGTTGGTTGTTTGGCTGCCTTCTAAGGCTTCCTGACATTCCTGCATTGCTGTTTACCCACTGCTCCGCAAACTGCTTTTTAAAAGCAATCCAATATCCCTTATCCTCTAGTCACTTTTGTCACAGCTGTGCCATCGAGCCTGTTACATAGCGCTCAGATATCAGTGGGCCTCACACAATCCAAAAGTGTCCAGTGTCCAAAAGTGTGTGCAGAGATTCAAAATCTCCCTTATCCTCTAGTCACTTTGGTCACAGCTGTGCCATCGAGCCTGTCACATAGCGCTCAGATAATCATTGGGCCTCACACAATCCAAAAGTGTCCAGTGTCCAAAAGTGTGTGCAGAGATTCAAAATCTCCCTTATCCTCTAGTCACTTTGGTCACAGCTGTGCCATCGAGCCTGTCACATAGCGCTCAGATATTCATTGGGCCTCACACAATCCAAAAGTGTCCAGTGTCCAAAAGTGTGTGCAGAGATTCAAAATCTCCCTTATCCTCTAGTCACTTTGGTCACAGCTGTGCCATCGAGCCTGTGACATAGCGCTCAGATATCAGTGGGCCTCACACAATCCAAAAGTGTCCAGTGTCCAAAAGTGTGTGCAGAGATTCAAAATCTCCCTTATCCTCTAGTCACTTTGGTCACAGCTGTGCCATCGAGCCTGTCACATAGCGCTCAGATATTCATTGGGCCTCACACAATCCAAAAGTGTCCAGTGTCTAAAAGTGTGTGCAGAGATTGAAAATCTCCCTTATCCTCTAGTCACTTTGGTCACAGCTGTGCCATCGAGCCTGTCACATAGCGCTCAGATATCAGTGGGCCTCACACAATCCAAAAGTGTCCAGTGTCCAAAAGTGTGTGCAGAGATTCAAAATCTCCCTTATCCTCTAGTCACTTTGGTCACAGCTGTGCCATCGAGCCTGTCACATAGCGCTCAGATATTCATTGGGCCTCACACAATCCAAAAGTGTCCAGTGTCTAAAAGTGTGTGCAGAGATTGAAAATCTCCCTTATCCTCTAGTCACTTTGGTCACAGCTGTGCCATCGAGCCTGTCACATAGCGCTCAGATATTCATTGGGCCTCACACAATCCAAAAGTGTCCAGTGTCTAAAAGTGTGTGCAGAGATTCAAAATCTCCCTTATCCTCTAGTCACTTTGGTCACAGCTGTGCCATCGAGCCTGTGACATAGCGCTCAGATATCAGTGGGCCTCACACAATCCAAAAGTGTCCAGTGTCCAAAAGTGTGTGCAGAGATTCAAAATCTCCCTTATCCTCTAGTCACTTTGGTCACAGCTGTGCCATCGAGCCTGTCACATAGCGCTCAGATATTCATTGGGCCTCACACAATCCAAAAGTGTCCAGTGTCCAAAAGTGTGTGCAGAAATTCAAAATCTCCCTTATCCTCTAGTCACTTTGGTCACAGCTGTGCCATCGAGCCTGTCACATAGCGCTCAGATATCAGTGGGCCTCACACAATCCAAAAGTGTCCAGTGTCCAAAAGTGTGTGCAGAGATTCAAAATCTCCCTTATCCTCTAGTCACTTTGGTCACAGCTGTGCCATCGAGCCTGTCACATAGCGCTCAGATATTCATTGGGCCTCACACAATCCAAAAGTGTCCAGTGTCTAAAAGTTTGTGCAGAGATTGAAAATCTCCCTTATCCTCTAGTCACTTTGGTCACAGCTGTGCCATCGAGCCTGTCACATAGCGCTCAGATATTCATTGGGCCTCACACAATCCAAAAGTGTCCAGTGTCTAAAAGTGTGTGCAGAGATTCAAAATCTCCCTTATCCTCTAGTCACTTTGGTCACAGCTGTGCCATCGAGCCTGTGACATAACGCTCAGATATCAGTGGGCCTCACACAATCCAAAAGTGTCCAGTGTCCAAAAGTGTGTGCAGAGATTGAAAATCTCCCTTATTCTCTAGTCACTTTGGTCACAGCTGTGCCAACGAGCCTGTCACATAGCGCTCAGATAATCATTGGGCCTCACACAATCCAAAAGTGTCAGTGTCCAAAAGTGTGTGCAGAGATTCAAAATCTCCCTTATACTCTAGTCACTTTGGTCACAGCTGTGCCATTGAGCCTGTCACATAGCGCTCAGATATCAGTGGGCCTCACACAATCCAAAGTGTCCAGTGTCCAAAAGTGTGTGCAGAGATTCAAAATCTCCCTTATCCTCTAGTCACTTTGGTCACAGCTGTGCCATCGAGCCTGTCACATAGCACTCAGATATTCATTGGGCCTCACACAATCCAAAAGTGTCCAGTGTCTAAAAGTGTGTGCAGAGATTGAAAATCTCCCTTATCCTCTAGTCACTTTGGTCACAGCTGTGCCATCGAGCCTGTCACATAGCACTCAGATATTCATTGGGCCTCACACAATCCAAAAGTGTTCAGTGTCCAAAAGTGTGTGCAGAGATTCAAAATCTCCCTTATCCTCTAGTCACTTTGGTCACAGCTGTGCCATCGAGCCTGTCACATAGCGCTCAGATATTCATTGGGACTCACACAATCCAAAAGTGTCCAGTGTCTAAAAGTGTGTGCAGAGATTCAAAATCTCCCTTATCCTCTAGTCACTTTGGTCACAGCTGTGCCATCGAGCCTGTCACATAGCGCTCAGATATCAGTGGGCCTCACACAATCCAAAAGTGTCCAGTGTCCAAAAGTGTGTGCAGAGATTCAAAATCTCCCTTATCCTCTAGTCACTTTGGTCACAGCTGTGCCATCGAGCCTGTCACATAGCGCTCAGATATTCATTGGGCCTCACACAATCCAAAAGTGTCCAGTGTCCAAAAGTGTGTGCAGAGATTCAAAATCTCCCTTATCCTCTAGTCACTTTGGTCACAGCTGTGCCATCGAGCCTGTCACATAGCGCTCAGATATCAGTGGGCCTCACACAATCCAAAAGTGTCCAGTGTCCAAAAGTGTGTGCAGAGATTCAAAATCTCCCTTATCCTCTAGTCACTTTGGTCACAGCTGTGCCATCGAGCCTGTCACATAGCGCTCAGATATTCATTGGGCCTCACACAATCCAAAAGTGTCCAGTGTCTAAAAGTGTGTGCAGAGATTGAAAATCTCCCTTATCCTCTGGTCACTTTGGTCACAGCTGTGCCATCGAGCCTGTCACATAGCGCTCAGATATTCATTGGGCCTCACACAATCCAAAAGTGTCCAGTGTCTAAAAGTGTGTGCAGAGATTCAAAATCTCCCTTATCCTCTAGTCACTTTGGTCACAGCTGTGCCATCGAGCCTGTGACATAGCGCTCAGATATCAGTGGGCCTCACACAATCCAAAAGTGTCCAGTGTCCAAAAGTGTGTGCAGAGATTGAAAATCTCCCTTATCCTCTAGTCACTTTGGTCACAGCTGTGCCAACGAGCCTGTCACATAGCGCTCAGATAATCATTGGGCCTCACACAATCCAAAAGTGTCCAGTGTCCAAAAGTGTGTGCAGAGATTCAAAATCTCCCTTATACTCTAGTCACTTTGGTCACAGCCGTGCCATTGAGCCTGTCACATAGCGCTCAGATATCAGTGGGCCTCACACAATTCAAAAGTGTCCAGTGTCCAAAAGTGTGTGCAGAGATTCAAAATCTCCCTTATCCTCTAGTCACTTTGGTCACAGCTGTGCCATCGAGCCTGTCACATAGCACTCAGATATTCATTGGGCCTCACACAATCCAAAAGTGTCCAGTGTCTAAAAGTGTGTGCAGAGATTGAAAATCTCCCTTATCCTCTAGTCACTTTGGTCACAGCTGTGCCATCGAGCCTGTCACATAGCGCTCAGATATTCATTGGGCCTCACACAATCCAAAAGTGTCCAGTGTCCAAAAGTGTGTGCAGAGATTCAAAATCTCCCTTATCCTCTAGTCACTTTGGTCACAGCTGTGCCATCGAGCCTGTGACATAGCGCTCAGATATCAGTGGGCCTCACACAATCCAAAAGTGTCCAGTGTCCAAAAGTGTGTGCAGAGATTGAAAATCTCCCTTATCCTCTAGTCACTTTGGTCACAGCTGTGCCAACGAGCCTGTCACATAGCGCTCAGATAATCATTGGGCCTCACACAATCCAAAAGTGTCCAGTGTCCAAAAGTGTGTGCAGAGATTCAAAATCTCCCTTATACTCTAGTCAGTTTGGTCACAGCTGTGCCATTGAGCCTGTCACATAGCGCTCAGATATCAGTGGGCCTCACACAATTCAAAAGTGTCCAGTGTCCAAAAGTGTGTGCAGAGATTCAAAATCTCCCTTATACTCTAGTCACTTTGGTCACAGCTGTGCCATCGAGCCTGTCACATAGCACTCAGATATTCATTGGGCCTCACACAATCCAAAAGTGTCCAGTGTCTAAAAGTGTGTGCAGAGATTGAAAATCTCCCTTATCCTCTAGTCACTTTGGTCACAGCTGTGCCATCGAGCCTGTCACATAGCGCTCAGATATTCATTGGGCCTCACACAATCCAAAAGTGTCCAGTGTCCAAAAGTGTGTGCAGAGATTCAAAATCTCCCTTATCCTCTAGTCACTTTGGTCACAGCTGTGCCATCGAGCCTGTGACATAGCGCTCAGATATCAGTGGGCCTCACACAATCCAAAAGTGTCCAGTGTCCAAAAGTGTGTGCAGAGATTGAAAATCTCCCTTATCCTCTAGTCACTTTGGTCACAGCTGTGCCATCGAGCCTGTCACATAGCGCTCAGATATTCATTGGGCCTCACACAATCCAAAAGTGTCCAGTGTCTAAAAGTGTGTGCAGAGATTCAAAATCTCCCTTATCCTCTAGTCACTTTGGTCACAGCTGTGCCATCGAGCCTGTCACATAGCGCTCAGATATCAGTGGGCCTCACACAATCCAAAAGTGTCCAGTGTCCAAAAGTGTGTGCAGAGATTCAAAATCTCCCTTATCCTCTAGTCACTTTGGTCACAGCTGTGCCATCGAGCCTGTCACATAGCGCTCAGATATTCATTGGGCCTCACACAATCCAAAAGTGTCCAGTGTCTAAAAGTGTGTGCAGAGATTCAAAATCTCCCTTATCCTCTAGTCACTTTGGTCACAGCTGTGCCATTGAGCCTGTCACATAGCGCTCAGATATCAGTGGGCCTCACACAATCCAAAAGTGTCCAGTGTCCAAAAGTGTGTGCAGAGATTCAAAATCTCCCTTATCCTCTAGTCACTTTGGTCACAGCTGTGCCATCGAGCCTGTCACATAGCGCTCAGATATTCATTGGCCCTCACACAATCCAAAAGTGTCCAGTGTCCAAAAGTGTGTGCAGAGATTCAAAATCTCCCTTATCCTCTAGTCACTTTGGTCACAGCTGTGCCATCGAGCCTGTGACATAGCGCTCAGATATCAGTGGGCCTCACACAATCCAAAAGTGTCCAGTGTCCACAAGTGTCTGCAGAAATTCAAAATCTCCCCTGTCCTATAGACACCTTGTACCTTGTTTTACATTACAATATAGTTTGTTGGATTTTGTCTACATTTCTACCAAAAATGAGGAAGGCTGGTGGAAGAGGCCGTGGAATTGGGCGGGGGTTGGCAGCTGGTAATGATGGTGTTGGTGGTGGATCTGATGGTAGTGGCAAGAGCAAAACAGGACCGAATGCAGGAGGTGTTGAGCCTGCGTCATCGTCAGGCTACATAAGGCCTCGAACGCTTAGTTTTCTAGGAGTTGGCAAACCGCTTTTAAAGCCAGAGCATCAGGAAAAAGTTTTGTCTTACATTGCTGACTCAGCCTCCAGCTCTATCGCCTCCTCTTCTGAAGTTGTAAAAAGTAAAAGCACTGAGTCGTCATTGGAGGCTCATGTTCATGAACCACACCTTTCCTTGTGTCCTTCACCCCAACCAAGATTGAAGGATGACGCAGGCCATACTACTGATTACTCCATGGAGCTGTTTTCACATACTATGCCTGGATTATCAAGTCAAATGGTGAATTACCCAGGCCAAGATGAATCTGACATGGAGTGCACTGATGCACAGCCGCTGATGGATGATTCTGCTGGTACATTCACTCAGAGCACTACATTGTCCTCGCAGTGTACAGAGCCAGATTCTGACCCTGATGAGACTCAGGTGCCCCTTCCCGCACACTATACCACCATACACGGTGACACAGAGGAAGGTGCACATGACATAGAAGAGGAGGTGATGGATGACCCAGTTGTTGACCCAGATTGGCATCCATTGGGGGAAGAGGGTGCTGCTTCCAATAGCTCAGATGAGGAGCATCCACAGCAGACATCGACATCGCAACAGCTGTTATCTGGCAGGCCCGTAGCACTCCAAAGACAGGTTCCAAACATCAAAAGAGTTGCTGGACAGCTTGTCCAGAGGGTCAAAAGATCACAGCGTGCTAGGCCGCAAAATGTCTGCCAAAGTAGGAAGAGTGCAGTGTGGCACTTTTTTGAACAAAATCCTCATGATCAGGCCAAGGTTATCTGTAAGAAGTGAGCAAAGACCTTTAGCTGAGGGAAAAATCTGAAAAATTTGAATACCAGTTGCATGCTTAGACATTTAACCAGCATGCACTTGCAAGCGTGGACACAACACCAAACCTCAAGTGCCACATGTGCAACTGATCACAACGAAGGTAGTCAGCAACGCTACATTGTTTCCCCCACTGTAAGCCCACCGGTTAGCACAGCAGCAAATGTTGAGGTGTCGTTGCAAGGCCACAGCAGTCAGGGAATCCCACTGTTATATCAACGAAAGACTGATTCTAGGCCATCAGAAAGAACACCAACTCCATCACCATCATCAACCCTCTCTCAGTCCGCCCTGTCCACCGCTACTTCCACCATATGCAGCTCTCAAGTCCAGCTCACCCTCCCAGACACTATGAGTAGGTCAAGAAAGTACTCAGTCTCTCATCCGCGTACACTGGGTTTGAACGCCCACATTGCCAAACTAATCTCGTTTGAGATGATGCCCTTTCGGTTGGTGGAAAGCACAGCTTTCCGCGAACTCATGGCCTATGCAGTACCACGCTATGACCTACCCAGTCGCCACTTCTCTCGCAAAGCCATCCCAGCCCTCCACCATCATGTGAAAGACCGCATTGTCCATGCACTCAAGCAGTCAGTGAGCGGAAAGGTGCACCTCACAACTGATGCATGGTCCAGTCGGCATGGCCAGGGCCGTTACGTGTCCATCACTGCGCACTGGGTTAATGTGGTGGATGCAGGGTCCACAGGGGACAGCGGTGGTGGGACAGTGCTGCCTAGCCCACGGTATAGGAAACAGTTGGCTGTAGGCGTTCGACCCTCCTCCTCCTCCTCCTCCTCCAGAAGCGAAAGCTCGTCCACAGAGCGCAGTCGTACGAGCACTCCATCTGCAGCTGCCACTGTTGCACACGATGTGTCCCCCTATCGAGCAGCTAGTGGAAAGCGTAAGCAGGCTGTGTTGCAGATGATGTGTTTGGGCAACAGACACACCGCCGAGGTGCTGGCCGAGTACTTGAAGCGACAAACTGAGTCATGGCTGGGCAGTGTACATCTTGAGGCAGGCAAGGTAGTTAGTGATAACGGCCGTAATTTTGTGGCAGCCATAGCCCTTTCAAAACTCAGCCACATACCTTGCTTGGCTCACACCTTGAACCTGGTGGTGCAGTGCTTCCTCAAAAATTATCCGGAGTTAACAGCCCTGCTCCAGAAGTTGCAAAGACTGTGCGCGCACATCCGCCGGTCGCCCGTACACTCCGTTCGCATGCAGAAGCTGCAGCGATTGCTCCACCTTCCCAACCACCGCCTCATTATCGACATTGCAACAAGGTGGAACTCCACCCTGCACATGGTGGAGCGGCTGTGTGAGCAGAGGCAGGCCATAATGCATTTGTGGGAGGATACACGGCCAGGCACTTTGAGAGCAGACATGGAGTTGACAGGTGTGCAGTGGTCGAAGCTGAAAGACCTTTGTAAAGTCCTTCAGTGTTTTGAGGAATGCACACGGCTGGTAAGCGCAGATGACGCCATCCTAAGCATGAGCATCCCACTTATGCGTCTGCTCATGCAAACTTTGACGCACCTTAAGGAGCAGGCGTCTGCAGCCAATGTTGATGAGGAGGAAGAGGAGGAGGGAATCCTTGATGACATTCAGCCATTGTCTGCTCAGGGACCTCTCCTGGACGAGGTGGAGGAAGAAGAGGAGGAGGAGGATGATGATGGGGATGATTACTTAGGGGAGGAGGATGCATCTCGCGGGGCAAGTGAAAATGTTGGCATGGCAAGGTCTGGTACAGGGTTTGTGCGTGACTGGAGGGATGTGGATTTGCCAGAAAGTGCTCCTCCACCCAGCACTCGCAGTGCATCATTGACACTGGGAACATTGGCCCACATGTCAGATTATGCCTTGCAGATCCTAAAAAGGGACCCCCGCATTGCCTAAATGATGAACGATGACGACTACTGGTTGGCCAGCATCCTGGATCCACGCTATAAAGGCAAATTACAAAACATCATGCCACAGGAGAACCTTGACCTAATATTGGCTAATAAACAAGCAACTCTGGTAAATCGGTTGCTTGAGGCATTCCCAGCACACAGCAGCGGTGATGGTTCTCACACGAGCCGTACGGGCCGGGGGCAGCTTGGCAGAGGTGTTCGTGGTGCACACAGCAGAAGTGGCGTTGGAGACAGGGGTTTCATGACAATGTTGTGGACTGATTTTTCAAATACCGCTCACACAACTGGTAATACTGCATCGATGGAAAGTGACAGGAGACAGCAGTTGTCAACTATGGTTACAAACTACTTTTCCTCCCATATCGATGTTCTCCCACACAGGTCATTCCCCTTTGACTATTGGGCCGCTAAACTGGACACCTGGCCTGAATTGGCCCAATATGCCTTACAGGAGCTCGCTTGCCCAGCTGCAAGTGTGCTATCGGAAAGAGTCTTCAGTGCAGCTGGATCAATCCTGACAGAAAAAAGGACCCGTCTGTCAACCCAAAATGTGGATGATCTAACCTTCATTAAAATGAACCATGCATGGGTTTCCAAGGATTTTGTCCCACCTTCACCTGATGACACATAGTGTGACAGAAAAATGGCTTGCTTTGGTACACCTCTTCCTGGGACCTCACCTATTTCGCCTTTTGCATCAGCTGAATGTCCAACATCAACATATGCCACTTTCTAAAACTCCCTAACTGTGCTGCCTCCCCCCCCATGGCCGGGGTCACCACCTAGCGCACGACACCGTGCGAGTGCCATTGCCCTGGACAGGTGGGTAGGCCGACTCTTGGGCGCGGGCACTGGCACAGGGTCCCTCATAGTGCAATCAAGTGTCTCTGACGGTGGTGGTGCACACCCGCCGTCAGACACACCGCTGTACTATGAGGGGCCCAGTGCCAGTACCGACGCCCACGAGTGGGCCCCCTTTTCCTTGGGCAGGGCCCCAGCATTTGCAATCTTTACCTCTCCCTGCTCCTCCGCTGTGTAATCTGGGCCGTCAAATCCATACTGTGTCTGACACCGTCTGAGACTGCCTCCTGAGACATATATTTTGAATGTGTACGCTATACATACATGTTATCCAGGGATACGGTACCCTTTCTAACCTTTGTGCAATCACATGCAATCCATACTGGGCCTAACACCGTCTGAGCCTGCCTCCTGAGACATATATTTTGAATGTGTACGCTATCCATACATGTTATCCGGGGATACGGTACCCTTTCTAACCTTTGTGCAATCACGTGCAATCCATACTGGGCATAACACCGTCTGAGCCTGCCTCCTTCTGTATAGACATATATTTTGAATGTGTACGCTATCCATACATGTTATCCAGGGATACGGTACCCTTTCTAACCTTTGTGCAATCACGTGCAATCCATACTGGGCCTAACACCGTCTGAGCCTGCCTCCTGAGACATATATTTTGAATGTGTACGCTATCCATACATGTTATCCGGGGAAACTGTACCCTTTCTAACCTTTGTGCAATCACGTGCAATCCATACTGGGCCTAACACCGTCTGAGCCTGCCTCCTGAGACATATATTTTGAATGTGTACGCTATCCATACATGTTATGCGGGGATACGGTACCCTTTCTAACCTTTGTGCAATCACGTGCAATCCATACTGGGCCTAACACCGTCTGAGCCAGCCTCCTGCTGTATAGACATATATTTTGAATGTGTACGCTATCCATACATGTTATCCAGGGATACGGTACCCTTTCTAACCTTTGTGCAATCACGTGCAATCCATACTGGGCCTAACACCGTCTGAGCCTGCCTCCTGAGACATATATTTTGAATGTGTACGCTATCCATAAATGTTATCCGGGGAAACGGTACCCTTTCTAACCTTTTTGCAATCACGTGCAATCCATACTGGGCCTAACACCGTCTGAGCCTGCCTCCTGAGACATATATTTTGAATGTGTACGCTATCCATAAATGTTATCCGGGGAAACGGTACCCTTTCTAACCTTTGTGCAATCACGTGCAATCCATACTGGGCCTAACACTGTCTGAGCCTGCCTCCTGAGACATATATTTTGAATGTGTACGCTATCCATGCATGTTATCCGGGGATACGGTACCCTTTCTAACCTTTGTGCAATCACGTGCAATCCATACTGGGCCTAAAACCGTCTGAGCCTGCCTCCTGAGACATATATTTTGAATGTGCACGCTATCCATACATGTTATCCGGGGATACGGTACCCTTTCTAACCTTTGTGCAATCACGTGCAATCCATACTGGGCCTAACACCGTCTGAGCCTGCCTCCTGAGACATATATTTTGAATGTGTACGCTATCCATACATGTTATCCGGGGATACGGTACCCTTTCTAACCTTTGTGCAATCACGTGCAATCCATACTGGGCCTAACACCGTCTGAGCCTGCCTCCTGAGACATATATTTTGAATGTGTACGCTATCCATACATGTTATCTGGGGATACGGTACCCTTTATAACCTTTGTGCAATCACGTGCAATCCATACTGGGCCTAAAACCGTCTGAGCCTGCGTCCTGAGACATATATTTTGAATGTGTACGCTATCCATTCATGTTATCCGGGGATACGGTACCCTTTCTAACCTTTGTGCAATCACGTGCAATCCATACTGGGCCTAACATCGTCTGAGCCTGTCTCCTGAGACATATGTTTTGAATGTGTACGCTATCCATACATGTTATCCGGGGATACGGTACCCTTTCTAACCTTTGTGCAATCACGTGCAATCCATACTGGGCCTAACACCGTCTGAGCCTGCATCCTGAGACATATATTTTGAATGTGTACGCTATCCATACATTTTATCCGGGGATACGGTACCCTTTCTAACCTTTGTGCAATCACGTGCAATCCATACTGGGCCTAACACCGTCTGAGCCTGCCTCCTGCTGTATAGAGATATATTTTGAATGTGTACGCTATCCATACATGTTATCGAGGGATACGGTACCCTTTCTAACCTTTGTGCAATCACGTGCAATCCATACTGGGCCTAACACCGTCTGAGCCTGCCTCCTGAGACATATATTTTGAATGTGTACGCTATCCATACATGTTATCCGGGGATACGGTACCCTTTCTAACCTTTGTGCAATCACGTGCAATCCATACTGGGCCTAACACCGTCTGAGCCTGCCTCCTGAGACATATATTTTGAATGTGTACGCTATCCATACATGTTATCCGGGGATACGGTACCCTTTCTAACCTTTGTGCAATCACGTGCAATCCATACTGGGCCTAACACCATCTGAGCCTGCCTCCTGATACATATATTTTGAATGTGTAAGCTATCCATACATGTTATCCAGGGATACGGTACCCTTTCTAACCTTTGTGCAATCACGTGCAATCCATACTGGGCCTAACACCGTCTGAGCCTGCCTCCTGAGACATATATTTTGAATGTGTACGCTATCCATACATGTTATCCGAGGATACGGTACCCTTTCTAACCTTTGTGCAATCACGTGCAATCCATACTGGGCCTAACACCGTCTGAGCCTGCCTCCTGCTGTATAGACATATATTTTGAATGTGTACGCTATCCATACATGTTATCCAGGGATACGGTACCCTTTCTAACCTTTGTGCAATCACGTGCAATCCATACTGGGCCTAACACCGTCTGAGCCTGCCTCCTGAGACATATATTTTGAATGTGTACGCTATCCATACATGTTATCCGGGGATATGGTACCCTTTCTAACCTTTGTGCAATCACGTGCAATCCATACTGGGCCTAACACCGTCTGAGCCTGCCTCCTGAGACATATATTTTGAATGTGTACGCTATCCATACATGTTATCCGGGGATACGGTACCCTTTCTAACCTTTGTGCAATCACGTGTAATCCATACTGGGCCTAACACCGTCTGAGCCTGCTTCCTGCTGTATAGACATATATTTTGAATGTGTACGCTATCCATACATGTTATCCAGGGATACGGTACCCTTTCTAACCTTTGTGCAATCATGTGCAATCCATACTGGGCCTAACACCGTCTGAGCCTGCCTCCTGAGACATATATTTTGAATGTGTACGCTATCCATACATGTTATCCGGGGAAACGGTACCCTTTCTAACCCTTGTGCAATCACGTGCAATCCATACTGGGCCTAACACCGTCTGAGCCGGCCTCCTGAGACATATATTTTGAATGTGTACGCTATCCATACATGTTATCCGGGGATACGGTACCCTTTCTAACCTTTGTGCAATCACGTGCAATCCATACTGGGCCTAACACCGTCTGAGCCTGCCTCCTGAGACATATATTTTGAATGTGTACGCTATCCATACATGTTATCCGGGGATACGGTACCCTTTCTAACCTTTGTGCAATCACGTGCAATCCATACTGGGCCTAACACCGTCTGAGCCTGCCTCCTGAGACATATATTTTGAATGTGTACGCTATCCATACATGTTATCCGGGGATACGGTACCCTTTCTAACCTTTGTGCAATCACGTGCAATCCATACTGGGCCTAACACCGTCTGAGCCTGCCTCCTGCTGTATAGACATATATTTTGAATGTGTACGCTATCCATACATGTTATCCAGGGATCCAGTACCCTTTCTAACCTTTGTGCAATCATGTGCAATCCATACTGGGCCTAACACCGTCTGAGCCTGCCTCCTGAGACATATATTTTGAATGTGTACGCTATCCATACATGTTATCCGGGGATACGGTACCCTTTCTAACCTTTGTGCAATCACGTGCAATCCATACTGGGCCTAACACCGTCTGAGCCTGCCTCCTGAGACATATATTTTGAATGTGTACGCTATCCATACATGTTATCCGGGGATACGTTACCCTTTCTAACCTTTGTGCAATCACGTGCAATCCATACTGGGCCTAACACCATCTGAGCCTGCCTCCTGAGACATATATTTTGAATGTGTACGCTATCCATACATGTTATCCGGGGATACGGTACCCTTTCTAACCTTTGTGCAATCACGTGCAATCCATACAGGGCCTAACACCATCTGAGCCTGCCTCCTGCTGTATAGACATATATTTTGAATGTGTACGCTATCCATACATGTTATCCAGGGATACGGTACCCTTTCTAACCTTTGTGCAATCACGTGCAATCCATACTGGGCCTAACAACGTCTGAGCCTGCCTCCTGAGACATATATTTTGAATGTGTACGCTATCCATACATGTTATCCGGGGAAACGGTACCCTTTCTAACCTTTGTGCAATCACGTGCAATCCATACTGGGCCTAACACCGTCTGAGCCTGCGTCCTGAGACATATATTTTGAATGTGTACGCTATCCATACATGTTATCCGGGGATACGGTACCCTTTCTAACCTTTGTGCAATCACGTGCAATCCATACTGGGCCTAACACCGTCTGAGCCTGCCTCCTGAGACATATATTTTGAATGTGTACACTATCCATGCATGTTATCCGGGGATACGGTACCCTTTCTAACCTTTGTGCAATCACGTGCAATCCATACTGGGCCTAACACCGTCTGAGCCTGCCTCCTGAGACATATATTTTGAACGTGCACGCTATCCATACATGTTATCCGGGGATACGGTACCCTTTCTAACCTTTGTGCAATCACGTGCAATCCATACTGGGCCTAACACCGTCTGAGCCTGCCTCCTGAGACATATATTTTGAACGTGTACGCTATCCATACATGTTATCCGGGGATACGGTACCCTTTATAACCTTTGTGCAATCACGTGCAATCCATACTGGGCCTAACACCGTCTGAGCCTGCCTCCTGAGACATATATTTTGAATGTGTACACTATCCATACATGTTATCCGGGGATACGGTACCCTTTCTAACCTTTGTGCAATCACGTGCAATCCATACTGGGCCTAACATCATCTGAGCCTGTCTCCTGAGACATATATTTTGAATGTGTACGCTATCCATACATGTTATCCGGGGATACGGTACCCTTTATAACCTTTGTGCAATCACGTGCAATCCATACTGGGCCTAACACCGTCTGAGCCTGCCTCCTGAGACATATATTTTGAATGTGTACACTATCCATACATGTTATCCGGGGATACGGTACCCTTTCTAACCTTTGTGCAATCACGTGCAATCCATACTGGGCCTAACATCGTCTGAGCCTGTCTCCTGAGACATATATTTTGAATGTGTACGCTATCCATACATGTTATCCGGGGATACGGTACCCTTTCTAACCTTTGTGCAATCACGTGCAATCCATACTGGGCCTAACACCGTCTGAGCCTGCCTCCTGAGACATATATTTTGAATGTGTACGCTATCCATACATGTTATCCGGGGATACGGTACCCTTTCTAACCTTTGTGCAATCACGTGCAATCCATACTGGGCCTAACACCGTCTGAGCCTGCCTCCTGATACATATATTTTGAATGTGTAAGCTATCCATACATGTTATCCAGGGATACGGTACCCTTTCTAACCTTTGTGCAATCACGTGCAATCCATACTGGGCCTAACACCGTCTGAGCCTGCCTCCTGAGACATATATTTTGAATGTGTACGCTATCCATACATGTTATCCGGGGATACGGTACCCTTTCTAACCTTTGTGCAATCACGTGCAATCCATACTGGGCCTAACACCGTCTGAGCCTGCCTCCTGCTGTATAGACATATATTTTGAATGTGTACGCTATCCATACATGTTATCCAGGGATACGGTACCCTTTCTAACCTTTGTGCAATCACGTGCAATCCATACTGGGCCTAACACCGTCTGAGCCTGCCTCCTGAGACATATATTTTGAATGTGTACGCTATCCATACATGTTATCCGGGGATATGGTACCCTTTCTAACCTTTGTGCAATCATGTGCAATCCATACTGGGCCTAACACCGTCTGAGCCTGCCTCCTGAGACATATATTTTGAATGTGTACGCTATCCATACATGTTATCCGGGGATACGGTACCCTTTCTAACCTTTGTGCAATCACGTGCAATCCATACTGGGCCTAACACCGTCTGAGCCTGCCTCCTGATACATATATTTTGAATGTGTAAGCTATCCATACATGTTATCCAGGGATACGGTACCCTTTCTAACCTTTGTGCAATCACGTGCAATCCATACTGGGCCTAACACCGTCTGAGCCTGCTTCCTGAGACATATATTTTGAATGTGTACGCTATCCATACATGTTATCCGGGGAAACGGTACCCTTTCTAACCCTTGTGCAATCACGTGCAATCCATACTGGGCCTAACACCGTCTGAGCCGGCCTCCTGAGACATATATTTTGAATGTGTACGCTATCCATACATGTTATCCGGGGATACGGTACCCTTTCTAAACTTTGTGCAATCACGTGCAATCCATACTGGGCCTAACACCGTCTGAGCCTGCCTCCTGAGACATATATTTTGAATGTGTACGCTATCCATACATGTTATCCGGGGATACGGTACCCTTTCTAACCTTTGTGCAATCACGTGCAATCCATACTGGGCCTAACACCGTCTGAGCCTGCCTCCTGAGACATATATTTTGAATGTGTACGCTATCCATACATGTTATCCGGGGATACGGTACCCTTTCTAACCTTTGTGCAATCACGTGCAATCCATACTGGGCCTAACACCGTCTGAGCCTGCCTCCTGCTGTATAGACATATATTTTGAATGTGTACGCTATACATACATGTTATCCAGGGATCCAGTACCCTTTCTAACCTTTGTGCAATCACGTGCAATCCATACTGGGCCTAACACCGTCTGAGCCTGCCTCCTGAGACATATATTTTGAATGTGTACGCTATCCATACATGTTATCCAGGGATCAAGTACCCTTTCTAACCTTTGTGCAATCACGTGCAATCCATACTGGGCCTAACACCGTCTGAGCCTGCCTCCTGAGACATATATTTTGAATGTGTACGCTATCCATACATGTTATCCGGGGATACGGTACCCTTTCTAACCTTTGTGCAATCACGTGCAATCCATACTGGGCCTAACACCGTCTGAGCCTGCCTCCTGAGACATATATTTTGAATGTGTACGCTATCCATACATGTTATCCGGGGATACGGTACCCTTTCTAACCTTTGTGCAATCACGTGCAATCCATACTGGGCCTAACACCGTCTGAGCCTGCCTCCTGAGACATATATTTTGAATGTGTACGCTATCCATACATGTTATCCGGGGATACGGTACCCTTTCTAACCTTTGTGCAATCACGTGCAATCCATACTGGGCCTAACACCATCTGAGCCTGCCTCCTGAGACATATATTTTGAATGTGTACGCTATCCATACATGTTATCCGGGGATACGGTACCCTTTCTAACCTTTGTGCAATCACGTGCAATCCATACAGGGCCTAACACCATCTGAGCCTGCCTCCTGCTGTATAGACATATATTTTGAATGTGTACGCTATCCATACATGTTATCCGGGGATACGGTACCCTTTCTAACCTTTGTGCAATCACGTGCAATCCATACTGGGCCTAACACCGTCTGAGCCTGCCTCCTGAAACATATATTTTGAATGTGTACGCTATCCATGCATGTTATCCGAGGATACGGTACCCTTTCTAACCTTTGTGCAATCACGTGCAATCCATACTGGGCCTAACACCGTCTGAGCCTGCCTCCTGAGACATATATTTTGAATGTGTACGCTATCCATACATGTTATCCGGGGATACGGTACCCTTTCTAACCTTTGTGCAATCACGTGCAATCCATACTGGGCCTAACACCGTCTGAGCCTGCCTACTGAGACATATATTTTGAATGTGTACGCTATCCATACATGTTATCCGCGGATACGGTACCCTTTCTAACCTTTGTGCAATCATGTGCAATCCATACTGGGCCTAACACCGTCTGAGCCTTCCTCCTGAGACATATATTTTGAATGTGTACGCTATCCATACATGTTATCCGGGGATACGGTACCTTTTCTAACCTTTGTGCAATCACGTGCAATCCATACTGGGCCTAACACCATCTGATCCTGCCTCCTGAGACATATATTTTGAATGTGTACGCTATCCATACATGTTATCCGGGGATACGGTACCCTTTCTAACCTTTGTGCAATCACGTGCAATCCATACTGGGCCTAACACCATCTGAGCCTGCCTCCTGAGACATATATTTTGAATGTGTACGCTATCCATACATGTTATCCGGGGATACGGTACCCTTTCTAACCTTTGTGCAATCACGTGCAATCCATACTGGGCCTAACACCATCTGAGCCTGCCTCCTGAGACATATATTTTGAATGTGTACGCTATCCATACATGTTATCCGGGGATACGGTACCCTTTCTAACCTTTGTGCAATCACGTGCAATCCATACTGGGCCTAACACCGTCTGAGCCTGCCTCCTGAGACATATATTTTGAATGTGTACGCTATCCATACATTTTATCCGGGGATACGGTACCCTTTCTAACCTTTGTGCAATCACTTGCAATCCATACTGGGCCTAACACCGTCTGAGCCTGCCTCCTGAGACATATATTTTGAATGTGTAAGCTATCCATACATGTTATCCAGGGATACGGTACCCTTTCTAACCTTTGTGCAATCACGTGCAATCCATACTGGGCCTAACACCGTCTGAGCCTGCCTCCTGAGACATATATTTTGAATGTGTACGCTATCCATACATGTTATCCAGGTATACGGTACCCTTTCTAACCTTTGTGCAATCACGTGCAATCCATACTGGGCCTAACACCGTCTGAGCCTGCCTCCTGCTGTATAGACATATATTTTGAATGTGTACGCTATCCATACATGTTATCCAGGGATACGGTACCCTTTCTAACCTTTGTTCAATCACGTGCAATCCATACTGGGCCTAACACCGTCTGAGCCTGCCTCCTGAGACATATATTTTGAATGTGTACGCTATCCATACATGTTATCCGGGGATACGGTACCCTTTCTAACCCCTGTGCAATCACGTGCAATCCATACTGGGCCTAACACCGTCTGAGCCTGCCTCCTGAGACATATATTTTGAATGTGTACGCTATCCATACATGTTATCCGGGGATACGGTACCCTTTCTAACCTTTGTGCAATCACGTGCAATCCATACTGGGCCTAACACCGTCTGAGCCTGCCTCCTGCTGTATAGACATATATTTTGAATGTGTACGCTATCCATACATGTTATCCAGGGATACGGTACCCTTTCTAACCTTTGTGCAATCACGTGCAATCCATACTGGGCCTAACACCGTCTGAGCCTGCCTCCTGAGACATATATTTTGAATGTGTACGCTATCCATACATGTTATCCGGGGAAACGGTACCCTTTCTAACCTTTGTGCAATCACGTGCAATCCATACTGGGCCTAACACCATCTGAGCCTGCCTCCTGAGACATATATTTTGAATGTGTACGCTATCCATACATGTTATCCGGAGAAACGGTACCCTTTCTAACCTTTGTGCAATCACGTGCAATCCATACTGGGCCTAACACCATCTGAGCCTGCCTCCTGAGACATATATTTTGAATGTGTACGCTATCCATACATGATATCCCGGGATACGGTACCCTTTCTAACCTTTGTGCAATCACGTGCAATTCATACTGGGCCTAACACCGTCTGAGCCTGCCTCCTGCTGTATAGACATATATTTTGAATGTGTACGCTATCCATACATGTTATCCAGGGATACGGTACCCTTTCTAACCTTTGTGCAATCACGTGCAATCCATACTGGGCCTAACACCGTCTGAGCCTGCCTCCTGAGACATATATTTTGAATGTGTACGCTATCCATACATGTTATCCGGGGATATGGTACCCTTTCTAACCTTTGTGCAATCACGTGCAATCCATACTGGGCCTAACACCGTCTGAGCCTGCCTCCTGAGACATATATTTTGAATGTGTACGCTATCCATACATGTTATCCGGGGATACGGTACCCTTTCTAACCTTTGTGCAATCACGTGCAATCCATACTGGGCCTAACACCGTCTGAGCCTGCTTCCTGCTGTATAGACATATATTTTTAATGTGTACGCTATCCATACATGTTATCCAGGGATACGGTACCCTTTCTAACCTTTGTGCAATCATGTGCAATCCATACTGGGCCTAACACCGTCTGAGCCTGCCTCCTGAGACATATATTTTGAATGTGTACGCTATCCATACATGTTATCCGGGGATACGGTACCCTTTCTAACCTTTGTGCAATCACGTGCAATCCATACTGGGCCTAACACCGTCTGAGCCTGCCTCCTGCTGTATAGACATATATTTTGAATGTGTACGCTATCCATACATGTTATCCAGGGATCCAGTACCCTTTCTAACCTTTGTGCAATCACGTGCAATCCATACTGGGCCTAACACCGTCTGAGCCTGCCTCCTGAGACATATATTTTGAATGTGTACGCTATCCATACATGTTATCCGGGGATACGGTACCCTTTCTAACCTTTGTGCAATCACGTGCAATCCATACTGGGCCTAACACCGTCTGAGTCTGCCTCCTGAGACATATATTTTGAATGTGTACGCTATCCATACATGTTATCCGGGGATACGGTACCCTTTCTAACCTTTGTGCAATCACGTGCAATCCATACTGGGCCTAACACCATCTGAGCCTGCCTCCTGAGACATATATTTTGAATGTGCACGCTATCCATACATGTTATCCGGGGATACGGTACCCTTTCTAACCTTTGTGCAATCACGTGCAATCCATACTGGGCCTAACACCGTCTGAGCCTGCCTCCTGAGACATATATTTTGAATGTGTACGCTATCCATACATGTTATCCGGGGATACGGTACCCTTTATAACCTTTGTGCAATCACGTGCAATCCATACTGGGCCTAACACCGTCTGAGCCTGCCTCCTGAGACATATATTTTGAATGTGTACACTATCCATACATGTTATCCGGGGATACGGTACCCTTTCTAACCTTTGTGCAATCACGTGCAATCCATACTGGGCCTAACATCATCTGAGCCTGTCTCCTGAGACATATATTTTGAATGTGTACGCTATCCATACATGTTATCCGGGGATACGGTACCCTTTATAACCTTTGTGCAATCACGTGCAATCCATACTGGGCCTAACACCGTCTGAGCCTGCCTCCTGAGACATATATTTTGAATGTGTACACTATCCATACATGTTATCCGGGGATACGGTACCCTTTCTAACCTTTGTGCAATCACGTGCAATCCATACTGGGCCTAACATCGTCTGAGCCTGTCTCCTGAGACATATATTTTGAATGTGTACGCTATCCATACATGTTATCCGGGGATACGGTACCCTTTCTAACCTTTGTGCAATCACGTGCAATCCATACTGGGCCTAACACCGTCTGAGCCTGCCTCCTGAGACATATATTTTGAATGTGTACGCTATCCATACATGTTATCCGGGGATACGGTACCCTTTCTAACCTTTGTGCAATCACGTGCAATCCATACTGGGCCTAACACCGTCTGAGCCTGCCTCCTGATACATATATTTTGAATGTGTAACCTATCCATACATGTTATCCAGGGATACGGTACCCTTTCTAACCTTTGTGCAATCACGTGCAATCCATACTGGGCCTAACACCGTCTGAGCCTGCCTCCTGAGACATATATTTTGAATGTGTACGCTATCCATACATGTTATCCGGGGATACGGTACCCTTTCTAACCTTTGTGCAATCACGTGCAATCCATACTGGGCCTAACACCGTCTGAGCCTGCCTCCTGCTGTATAGACATATATTTTGAATGTGTACGCTATCCATACATGTTATCCAGGGATACGGTACCCTTTCTAACCTTTGTGCAATCACGTGCAATCCATACTGGGCCTAACACCGTCTGAGCCTGCCTCCTGAGACATATATTTTGAATGTGTACGCTATCCATACATGTTATCCGGGGATATGGTACCCTTTCTAACCTTTGTGCAATCACGTGCAATCCATACTGGGCCTAACACCGTCTGAGCCTGCCTCCTGAGACATATATTTTGAATGTGTACGCTATCCATACATGTTATCCGGGGATACGGTACCCTTTCTAACCTTTGTGCAATCACGTGCAATCCATACTGGGCCTAACACCGTCTGAGCCTGCCTCCTGATACATATATTTTGAATGTGTAAGCTATCCATACATGTTATCCAGGGATACGGTACCCTTTCTAACCTTTGTGCAATCACGTGCAATCCATACTGGGACTAACACCGTCTGAGCCTGCTTCCTGAGACATATATTTTGAATGTGTACGCTATCCATACATGTTATCCCGGGAAACGGTACCCTTTCTAACCCTTGTGCAATCACGTGCAATCCATACTGGGCCTAACACCGTCTGAGCCGGCCTCCTGAGACATATATTTTGAATGTATACGCTATCCATACATGTTATCCGGGGATACGGTACCCTTTCTAACCTTTGTGCAATCACTTGCAATCCATACTGGGCCCAACACCGTCTGAGCCTGCCTCCTGAGACATATATTTTGAATGTGTACGCTATCCATACATGTTATCTGGGGATACGGTACCCTTTCTAACCTTTGTGCAATCACGTGCAATCCATACTGGGCCTAACACCGTCTGAGCCTGCCTCCTGAGACATATATTTTGAATGTGTACGCTATCCATACATGTTATCCGGGGATACGGTACCCTTTCTAACCTTTGTGCAATCACGTGCAATCCATACTGGGCCTAACACCGTCTGAGCCTGCCTCCTGCTGTATAGACATATATTTTGAATGTGTACGCTATCCATACATGTTATCCAGGGATCCAGTACCCTTTCTAACCTTTGTGCAATCACGTGCAATCCATACTGGGCCTAACACCGTCTGAGCCTGCCTCCTGAGACATATATTTTGAATGTGTACGCTATCCATACATGTTATCCAGGGATCCAGTACCCTTTCTAACCTTTGTGCAATCACGTGCAATCCATACTGGGCCTAACACCGTCTGAGCCTGCCTCCTGAGACATATATTTTGAATGTGTACGCTATCCATACATGTTATCCGGGAAAACGGTACCCTTTCTAACCTTTGTGCAATCACGTGCAATCCATACTGGGCCTAACACCGTCTGAGCCTGCCTCCTGAGACATATATTTTGAATGTGTACGCTATCCATACATGTTATCCGGGGATACGGTACCCTTTCTAACCTTTGTGCAATCACGTGCAATCCATACTGGGCCTAACACCATCTGAGCCTGCCTCCTGAGACATATATTTTGAATGTGTACGCTATCCATACATGTTATCCGGGGATACGGTACCCTTTCTAACCTTTGTGCAATCACGTGCAATCCATACAGGGCCTAACACCATCTGAGCCTGCCTCCTGCTGTATAGACATATATTTTGAATGTGTACGCTATCCATACATGTTATCCAGGGATACGGTACCCTTTCTAACCTTTGTGCAATCACGTGCAATCCATACTGGGCCTAACAACGTCTGAGCCTGCCTCCTGAGACATATATTTTGAATGTGTACGCTATCCATACATGTTATCCGGGGAAACGGTACCCTTTCTAACCTTTGTGCAATCACGTGCATTCCATACTGGGCCTAACACCGTCTGAGCCTGCCTCCTTAGACATATATTTTGAATGTGTACGCTATCCATACATGTTATCCGGGGATACGGTACCCTTTCTAACCTTTGTGCAATCACGTGCAATCCATACTGGGCCTAACACCGTCTGAGCCTGCCTCCTGAGACATATATTTTGAATGTGTACACTATCCATGCATGTTATCCGGGGATACGGTACCCTTTCTAACCTTTGTGCAATCACGTGCAATCCATACTGGGCCTAACACCGTCTGAGCCTGCCTCCTGAGACATATATTTTGAATGTGCACGCTATCCATACATGTTATCCGGGGATACGGTACCCTTTCTAACCTTTGTGCAATCACGTGCAATCCATACTGGGCCTAACACCGTCTGAGCCTGCCTCCTGAGACATATATTTTGAATGTGTACGCTATCCATACATGTTATCTGGGGATACGGTACCCTTTGTAACCTTTGTGCAATCACGTGCAATCCATACTGGGCCTAACACCGTCTGAGCCTGCCTCCTGAGACATATATTTTGAATGTGTACACTATCCATACATGTTATCCGGGGATACGGTACCCTTTCTAACCTTTGTGCAATCACGTGCAATCCATACTGGGCCTAACATCGTCTGAGCCTGTCTCCTGAGACATATATTTTGAATGTGTACGCTATCCATACATGTTATCCGGGGATACGGTACCCTTTATAACCTTTGTGCAATCACGTGCAATCCATACTGGGCCTAACACCGTCTGAGCCTGCCTCCTGAGACATATATTTTGAATGTGTACACTATCCATACATGTTATCCGGGGATACGGTACCCTTTCTAACCTTTGTGCAATCACGTGCAATCCATACTGGGCCTAACATCGTCTGAGCCTGTCTCCTGAGACATATATTTTGAATGTGTACGCTATCCATACATGTTATCCGGGGATACGGTACCCTTTCTAACCTTTGTGCAATCACGTGCAATCCATACTGGGCCTAACACCGTCTGAGCCTGCCTCCTGAGACATATATTTTGAATGTGTACGCTATCCATACATGTTTTCCGGGGATACGTTACCCTTTCTAACCTTTGTGCAATCACGTGCAATCCATACTGGGCCTAACACCGTCTGAGTCTGCCTCCTGAGACATATATTTTGAATGTGTAAGCTATCCATACATGTTATTCAGGGAAACGGTACCCTTTCTAACCTTTGTGCAATCACGTGCAATCCATACTGGGCCTAACACCGTCTGAGCCTGCCTCCTGAGACATATATTTTGAATGTGTACGCTATCCATACATGTTATCCGCGGATACGGTACCCTTTCTAACCTTTGTGCAATCACGTGCAATCCATACTGGGCCTAACACCGTCTGAGCCTGCCTCCTGCTGTATAGAGATATATTTTGAATGTGTACGCTATCCACACATGTTATCCAGGGATACGGTACCCTTTCTAACCTTTGTGCAATCACGTGCAATCCATACTGGGCCTAACACCGTCTGAGCCTGCCTCCTGAGACATATATTTTGAATGTGTATGCTATCCATACATGTTATCCGGGGAAACAGTACCCTTTCTAACCTTTGTGCAATCACGTGCAATCCATACTGGGCCTAACACCGTCTGAGCCTGCCTCCTGAGACATATATTTTGAATGTGTACGCTATCCATACATGTTATCCGGGGATACAGTACCCTTTCTAACCTTTGTGCAATCACGTGCAATCCATACTGGGCCTAACACCATCTGAGCCTGCCTCCTGAGACATATATTTTGAATGTGTACGCTATCCATGCATGTTATCCGAGGATACGATACCCTTTCTAACCTTTGTGCAATCACGTGCAATCCATACTGGGCCTAACACCGTCTGAGCCTGCCTCCTGAGACATATATTTTGAATGTGTACGCTATCCATACATGTTATCCGGGAATACGGTACCCTTTCTAACCTTTGTGCAATCACGTGCAATCCATACTGGGCCTAACACCGTCTGAGCCTGCCTACTGAGACATATATTTTGAATGTGTACGCTATCCATACATGTTATCCGCGGATATGGTACCCTTTCTAACCTTTGTGCAATCACGTGCAATCCATACTGGGCCTAACACCGTCTGAGCCTTCCTCCTGAGACATATATTTTGAATGTGTACGCTATCCATACATGTTATCCGGGGATACGGTACCTTTTCTAACCTTTGTGCAATCACGTGCAATCCATACTGGGCCTAACACCGTCTGAGCCTGCCTCCTGAGACATATATTTTGAATGTGTACGCTATCCATACATGTTATCCGGGGATACGGTACCCTTTCTAACCTTTGTGCAATCACGTGCAATCCATACTGGGCCTAACACCATCTGAGCCTGCCTCCTGAGACATATATTTTGAATGTGTACGCTATCCATACATGTTATCCGGGGATACGGTACCCTTTCTAACCTTTGTGCAATCACGTGCAATCCATGCTGGGCCTAACACCGTCTGAGCCTGCCTCCTGAGACATATATTTTGAATGTGTACGCTATCCATACATTTTATCCGGGGATACGGTACCCTTTCTAACCTTTGTGCAATCACGTGCAATCCATACTGGGCCTAACACCGTCTGAGCCTGCCTCCTGAGACATATATTTTGAATGTGTAAGCTATCCATACATGTTATCCGTGGATACGGTACCCTTTCTAACCTTTGTGCAATCACGTGCATTCCATACTGGGCCTAACACCGTCTGAGCCTGCCTCCTGCTGTATAGACATATATTTTGAATGTGTACGCTATCCATACATGTTATCCAGGGATACGGTACCCTTTCTAAACTTTGTGCAATCACGTGCAATCCATACTGGGCCTAACACCGTCTGAGCCTGCCTCCTGAGACATATATTTTGAATGTGTACGCTATCCATACATGTTATCCGGGGATACGGTACCCTTTCTAACCTTTGTGCAATCACGTGCAATCCATACTGGGCCTAACACCGTCTGAGCCTGCCTCCTGCTGTATAGAGATATATTTTGAATGTGTACGCTATCCACACATGTTATCCAGGGATACGGTACCCTTTCTAACCTTTGTGCAATCACGTGCAATCCATACTGGGCCTAACACCGTCTGAGCCTGCCTCCTGAGACATATATTTTGAATGTGTACGCTATCCATACATGTTATCCGGGGAAACAGTACCCTTTCTAACCTTTGTGCAATCACGTGCAATCCATACTGGGCCTAACACCGTCTGAGCCGGCCTCCTGAGACATATATTTTGAATGTGTACGCTATCCATACATGTTATCCGGGGATACGGTACCCTTTCTAACCTTTGTGCAATCACGTGCAATCCATACTGGGCCTAACACCGTCTGAGCCTGCCTCCTGAGACATATATTTTGAATGTGTACGCTATCCATGCATGTTATCCAAGGATACGGTACCCTTTCTAACCTTTGTGCAATCACGTGCAATCCATACTGGGCCTAACACCGTCTGAGCCTGCCTCCTGAGACATATATTTTGAATGTGTACGCTATCCATACATGTTATCCGGGGATACGGTACCCTTTCTAACCTTTGTGCAATCACGTGCAATCCATACTGGGCCTAACACCGTCTGAGCCTGCCTACTGAGACATATATTTTGAATGTGTACGCTATCCATACATGTTATCCGCGGATACGGTACCCTTTCTAACCTTTGTGCAATCACGTGCAATCCATACTGGGCCTAACACCGTCTGAGCCTGCCTCCTGAGACATATATTTTGAATGTGTACGCTATCCATACATGTTATCCGGGGATACGGTACCTTTTCTAACCTTTGTGCAATCACGTGCAATCCATACTGGGCCTAACACCGTCTGAGCCTGCCTCCTGAGACATATATTTTGAATGTGTACGCTATCCATACATGTTATCCGGGGATACGGTACCCTTTCTAACCTTTGTGCAATCACGTGCAATCCATACTGGGCCTAACACCATCTGAGCCTGCCTCCTGAGACATATATTTTGAATGTGTACGCTATCCATACATGTTATCCGGGGATACGGTACCCTTTCTAACCTTTGTGCAATCACGTGCAATCCATACTGGGCCTAACACCATCTAAGCCTGCCTCCTGAGACATATATTTTGAATGTGTACGCTATCCATACATGTTATCCGGGGATACGGTACCCTTTCTAACCTTTGTGCAATCACGTGCAATCCATACAGGGCCTAACACCGTCTGAGCCTGCCTCCTGAGACATATATTTTGAATGTGTACGCTATCCATACATGTTATCCGGGGATACGGTACCCTTTCTAACCTTTGTGCAATCACGTGCAATCCATACTGGGCCTAACACCGTCTGAGCCTGCCTCCTGAGACATATATTTTGAATGTGTAAGCTATCCATACATGTTATCCAGGGATACGGTACCCTTTCTAACCTTTGTGCAATCACGTGCAATCCATACTGGGCCTAACACCGTCTGAGCCTGCCTCCTGAGACATATATTTTGAATGTGTACGCTATCCATACATGTTATCCAGGTATACGGTACCCTTTCTAACCTTTGTGCAATCACGTGCAATCCATACTGGGCCTAACACCGTCTGAGCCTGCCTCCTGCTGTATAGACATATATTTTGAATGTGTACGCTATCCATACATGTTATCCAGGGATACGGTACCCTTTCTAACCTTTGTTCAATCACGTGCAATCCATACTGGGCCTAACACCGTCTGAGCCTGCCTCCTGAGACATATATTTTGAATGTGTACGCTATCCATACATGTTATCCGGGGATACGGTACCCTTTCTAACCTTTGTGCAATCACGTGCAATCCATACTGGGCCTAACACCGTCTGAGCCTGCCTCCTGAGACATATATTTTGAATGTGTACGCTATCCATACATGTTATCCGGGGATACGGTACCCTTTCTAACCTTTGTGCAATCACGAGCAATCCATACTGGGCCTAACACCGTCTGAGCCTGCCTCCTGCTGTATAGACATATATTTTGAATGTGTACGCTATCCATACATGTTATCCAGGGATACGGTACCCTTTCTAACCTTTGTGCAATCACGTGCAATCCATACTGGGCCTAACACCGTCTGAGCCTTCCTCCTGAGACATATATTTTGAATGTGTACGCTATCCATACATGTTATCCGGGGATACGGTACCTTTTCTAACCTTTGTGCAATCACGTGCAATCCATACTGGGCCTAACACCGTCTGAGCCTGCCTCCTGAGACATATATTTTGAATGTGTACGCTATCCATACATGTTATCCGGGGATACGGTACCCTTTCTAACCTTTGTGCAATCACGTGCAATCCATACTGGGCCTAACACCATCTGAGCCTGCCTCCTGAGACATATATTTTGAATGTGTACGCTATCCATACATGTTATCCGGGGATACGGTACCCTTTCTAACCTTTGTGCAATCACGTGCAATCCATACTGGGCCTAACAACATCTAAGCCTGCCTCCTGAGACATATATTTTGAATGTGTACGCTATCCATACATGTTATCCGGGGATACGGTACCCTTTCTAACCTTTGTGCAATCACGTGCAATCCATACTGGGCCTAACACCGTCTGAGCCTGCCTCCTGAGACATATATTTTGAATGTGTACGCTATCCATACATGTTATCCGTGGATACGGTACCCTTTCTAACCTTTGTGCAATCACGTGCAATCCATACTGGGCCTAACACCGTCTGAGCCTGCCTCCTGAGACATATATTTTGAATGTGTAAGCTATCCATACATGTTATCCGGGGATACGGTACCCTTTCTAACCTTTGTGCAATCACGTGCAATCCATACTGGGCCTAACACCGTCTGAGCCTGCCTCCTGAGACATATATTTTGAATGTGTACGCTATCCATACATGTTATCCGGGGATACGGTACCCTTTCTAACCTTTGTGCAATCACGAGCAATCCATACTGGGCCTAACACCGTCTGAGCCTGCCTCCTGCTGTATAGACATATATTTTGAATGTGTACGCTATCCATACATGTTATCCAGGGATACGGTACCCTTTCTAACCTTTGTGCAATCACGTGCAATCCATACTGGGCCTAACACCGTCTGAGCCTGCCTCCTGAGACATATATTTTGAATGTGTACGCTATCCATACATGTTATCCGGGGAAACGGTACCCTTTCTAACCTTTGTGCAATCACGTGCAATCCATACTGGGCCTAACACCATCTGAGCCTGCCTCCTGAGACATATATTTTGAATGTGTACGCTATCCATACATGTTATCCGGAGAAACGGTACCCTTTCTAACCTTTGTGCAATCACGTGCAATCCATACTGGGCCTAACACCATTTGAGCCTGCCTCCTGAGACATATATTTTGAATGTGTACGCTATCCATACATGTTATCCGGGGATACGGTACCCTTTCTAACCTTTGTGCAATCACGTGCAATCCATACTGGGCCTAACACCGTCTGAGCCTGCCTCCTGAGACATATATTTTGAATGTGTACGCTATCCATACATGTTTTCCGGGGATACGGTACCCTTTCTAACCTTTGTGCAATCACGTGCAATCCATACTGGGCCTAACACCGTCTGAGCCTGCCTCCTGAGACATATATTTTGAATGTGTACACTTTCCATACATGTTATCCAGGGATACGGTACCCTTTCTAACCTTTGTGCAATCACGTGCAATCCATACTGGGCCTAACACCGTCTGAGCCTGCCTCCTGCTGTATAGACATATATTTTGAATGTGTACGCTATCCATACATGTTATCCAGGGATACGGTACCCTTTCTAACCTTTGTTCAATCACGTGCAATCCATACTGGGCCTAACACCGTCTGAGCCTGCCTCCTGAGACATATATTTTGAATGTGTACGCTATCCATACATGTTATCCGGGGATACGGTACCCTTTCTAACCTTTGTGCAATCACGTGCAATCCATACTGGGCCTAACACCGTCTGAGCCTGCCTCCTGAGACATATATTTTGAATGTGTACGCTATCCATACATGTTATCCGGGGATACGGTACCCTTTCTAACCTTTGTGCAATCACGAGCAATCCATACTGGGCCTAACACCGTCTGAGCCTGCCTCCTGCTGTATAGACATATATTTTGAATGTGTACGCTATCCATACATGTTATCCAGGGATACGGTACCCTTTCTAACGTTTGTGCAATCACGTGCAATCCATACTGGGCCTAACACCGTCTGAGCCTGCCTCCTGAGACATATATTTTGAATGTGTACGCTATCCATACATGTTATCCGGGGAAACGGTACCCTTTCTAACCTTTGTGCAATCACGTGCAATCCATACTGGGCCTAACACCATCTGAGCCTGCCTCCTGAGACATATATTTTGAATGTGTACGCTATCCATACATGTTATCCGGAGAAACGGTACCCTTTCTAACCTTTGTGCAATCACGTGCAATCCATACTGGGCCTAACACCACTTGAGCCTGCCTCCTGAGACATATATTTTGAATGTGTACGCTATCCATACATGTTATCCGGGGATACGGTACCCTTTCTAACCTTTGTGCAATCACGTGCAATCCATACTGGGCCTAACACCGTCTGAGCCTGCCTCCTGAGACATATATTTTGAATGTGTACGCTATCCATACATGTTTTCCGGGGATACGGTACCCTTTCTAACCTTTGTGCAATCACGTGCAATCCATACTGGGCCTAACACCGTCTGAGCCTGCCTCCTGAGACATATATTTTGAATGTGTACACTTTCCATACATGTTATCCAGGGATACGGTACCCTTTCTAACCTTTGTGCAATCACGTGCAATCCATACTGGGCCTAACACCGTCTGAGCCTGCCTCCTGAGACATATATTTTGAATGTGTACGCTATCCATACATGTTATCCGGGGATACGGTACCCTTTCTAACCTTTGTGCAATCACGTGCAATCCATACTAGGCCTAACACCGTCTGAGCCTGCCTCCTGCTGTATAGACATATATTTTGAATGTGTACGTTATCCATACATGTTATCCAGGGATACAGTACCCTTTCTAACCTTTGTGCAATCCCGTGCAATCCATACTGGGCCTAACACCATCTGAGCCTGCCTCCTGAGACATATATTTTGAATGTGTACGCTATCCATACATGTCATCCGGGGAAACAGTACCCTTTCTAACCTTTGTGCAATCACGTGCAATCCATACTGGGCCTTACACCGTCTGAGCCTGCCTCCTGAGACATATATTTTGAATGTGTATGCTATCCATACATGTTATCCGGGGATACGGTACCCTTTCTAACCTTTGTGCAATCACGTGCATTCCATACTGGGCCTAACACCGTCTGAGCCTGCCTCCTGCTGTATAGACATATATTTTGAATGTGTACGCTATCCATACATGTTATCCAGGGATACGGTACCCTTTCTAAACTTTGTGCAATCACGTGCAATCCATACTGGGCCTAACACCGTCTGAGCCTGCCTCCTGAGACATATATTTTGAATGTGTACGCTATCCATACATGTTATCCGGGGATACGGTACCCTTTCTAACCTTTGTGCAATCACGTGCAATCCATACTGGGCCTAACACCGTCTGAGCCTGCCTCCTGAGACATATATTTTGAATGTGTACGCTATCCATACATGTTATCCGGGGATACGGTACCCTTTCTAACCTTTGTGCAATCACGTGCAATCCATACTGGGCCTAACACCATCTGAGCCTGCCTCCTGAGACATATATTTTGAATGTGTACGCTATCCATACATGTTATCCGGGGATACGGTACCCTTTCTAACCTTTGTGCAATCACGTGCAATCCATACTGGGCCTAACACCGTCTGAGCCTGCCTCCTGAGACATATATTTTGAATGTGTACGCTATCCATACATGTTTTCCGGGGATACGGTACCCTTTCTAACCTTTGTGCAATCACGTGCAATCCATACTGGGCCTAACACCGTCTGAGCCTGCCTCCTGAGACATATATTTTGAATGTGTACACTATCCATACATGTTATCCAGGGATACGGTACCCTTTCTAACCTTTGTGCAATCACGTGCAATCCATACTGGGCCTAACACCGTCTGAGCCTGCCTCCTGAGACATATATTTTGAATGTGTACGCTATCCATACATGTTATCCGGGGATACGGTACCCTTTCTAACCTTTGTGCAATCACGTGCAATCCATACTAGGCCTAACACCGTCTGAGCCTGCCTCCTGCTGTATAGACATATATTTTGAATGTGTACGCTATCCATACATGTTATCCAGGGATACAGTACCCTTTCTAACCTTTGTGCAATCACGTGCAATCCATACTGGGCCTAACACCATCTGAGCCTGCCTCCTGAGACATATATTTTGAATGTGTACGCTATCCATACATGTTATCCGGGGAAACAGTACCCTTTCTAACCTTTGTGCAATCACGTGCAATCCATACTGGGCCTAACACCGTCTGAGCCTGCCTCCTGAGACATATATTTTGAATGTGTATGCTATCCATACATGTTATCCGGGGATACGGTACCCTTTCTAACCTTTGTGCAATCACGTGCATTCCATACTGGGCCTAACACCGTCTGAGCCTGCCTCCTGCTGTATAGACATATATTTTGAATGTGTACGCTATCCATACATGTTATCCAGGGATACGGTACCCTTTCTAACCTTTGTGCAATCACGTGCAATCCATACTGGGCCTAACACCGTCTGAGCCTGCCTCCTGAGACATATATTTTGAATGTGTACGCTATCCATACATGTTATCCGGGGAAACGGTACCCTTTCTAACCTTTGTGCAATCACGTGCAATCCATACTGGGCCTAACACCGTCTGAGCCTGCCTCCTGAGACATATATTTTGAATGTGTACGCTATCCATACATGTTATCCGGAGAAACGGTACCCTTTCTAACCTTTGTGCAATCACGTGCAATCCATACTGGGCCTAACACCGTCTGAGCCTGCCTCCTGAGACATATATTTTGAATGTGTACGCTATCCATACATGTTATCCGGGGATACGGTACCCTTTCTAACCTTTGTGCAATCACGTGCAATCCATACTGGGCCTAACACCGTCTGAGCCTGCCTCCTGAGACATATATTTTGAATGTGTACGCTATCCATACATGTTATCCGGGGATACGGTACCCTTTCTAACCTTTGTGCAATCACGTGCAATCCATACTGGGCCTAACACCGTCTGAGCCTGCCTCCTGAGACATATATTTTGAATGTGTACGCTATCCATACATATTATCCAGGGATACGGTACCCTTTCTAACCTTTGTGCAATCACGTGCAATCCATACTGGGCCTAACACCGTCTGAGCCTGCCTCCTGAGACATATATTTTGAATGTGTACGCTATCCATACATGTTATCCGGGGATACGGTACCCTTTCTAACCTTTGTGCAATCACGTGCAATCCATACTGGGCCTAACACCGTCTGAGCCTGCCTCCTGAGACATATATTTTGAATGTGTACGCTATCCATACATTTTATCCGGGGATACGGTACCCTTTCTAACCTTTGTGCAATCACGTGCAATCCATACTGGGCCTAACACCGTCTGAGCCTGCCTCCTGAGACATATATTTTGAATGTGTAAGCTATCCATACATGTTATCCAGGGATACGGTACCCTTTCTAACCTTTGTGCAATCACGTGCAATCCATACTGGGCCTAACACCGTCTGAGCCTGCCTCCTGAGACATATATTTTGAATGTGTACGCTATCCATACATGTTATCCAGGTATACGGTACCCTTTCTAACCTTTGTGCAATCACGTGCAATCCATACTGGGCCTTACACCGTCTGAGCCTGCCTCCTGCTGTATAGACATATATTTTGAATGTGTACGCTATCCATACATGTTATCCAGGGATACGGTACCCTTTCTAACCTTTGTTCAATCACGTGCAATCCATACTGGGCCTAACACCGTCTGAGCCTGCCTCCTGAGACATATATTTTGAATGTGTACGCTATCCATACATGTTATCCGGGGATACGGTACCCTTTCTAACCTTTGTGCAATCACGTGCAATCCATACTGGGCCTAACACCGTCTGAGCCTGCCTCCTGAGACATATATTTTGAATGTGTACGCTATCCATACATGTTATCCGGGGATACGGTACCCTTTCTAACCTTTGTGCAATCACGAGCAATCCATACTGGGCCTAACACCGTCTGAGCCTGCCTCCTGCTGTATAGACATATATTTTGAATGTGTACGCTATCCATACATGTTATCCAGGGATACGGTACCCTTTCTAACCTTTGTGCAATCACGTGCAATCCATACTGGGCCTAACACCGTCTGAGCCTGCCTCCTGAGACATATATTTTGAATGTGTACGCTATCCATACATGTTATCCGGGGAAACGGTACCCTTTCTAACCTTTGTGCAATCACGTGCAATCCATACTGGGCCTAACACCGTCTGAGCCTGCCTCCTGAGACATATATTTTGAATGTGTACGCTATCCATACATGTTATCCGGAGAAACGGTACCCTTTCTAACCTTTGTGCAATCACGTGCAATCCATACTGGGCCTAACACCATTTGAGCCTGCCTCCTGAGACATATATTTTGAATGTGTACGCTATCCATACATGTTATCCGGGGATACGGTACCCTTTCTAACCTTTGTGCAATCACGTGCAATCCATACTGGGCCTAACACCGTCTGAGCCTGCCTCCTGAGACATATATTTTGAATGTGTACGCTATCCATACATGTTTTCCGGGGATACGGTACCCTTTCTAACCTTTGTGCAATCACGTGCAATCCATACTGGGCCTAACACCGTCTGAGCCTGCCTCCTGAGACATATATTTTGAATGTGTACACTTTCCATACATGTTATCCAGGGATACGGTACCCTTTCTAACCTTTGTGCAATCACGTGCAATCCATACTGGGCCTAACACCATCTGAGCCTGCCTCCTGAGACATATATTTTGAATGTGTACGCTATCCATACATGTTATCCGGGGATACGGTACCCTTTCTAACCTTTGTGCAATCACGTGCAATCCATACTAGGCCTAACACCGTCTGAGCCTGCCTCCTGCTGTATAGACATATATTTTGAATGTGTACGCTATCCATACATGTTATCCAGGGATACAGTACCCTTTCTAACCTTTGTGCAATCACGTGCAATCCATACTGGGCCTAACACCATCTGAGCCTGCCTCCTGAGACATACATTTTGAATGTGTACGCTATCCATACATGTTATCCGGGGAAACAGTACCCTTTCTAACCTTTGTGCAATCACGTGCAATCCATACTGGGCCTAACACCGTCTGAGCCTGCCTCCTGAGACATATATTTTGAATGTGTATGCTATCCATACATGTTATCCGGGGATACGGTACCCTTTCTAACCTTTGTGCAATCACGTGCATTCCATACTGGGCCTAACACCGTCTGAGCCTGCCTCCTGCTGTATAGACATATATTTTGAATGTGTACGCTATCCATACATGTTATCCAGGGATACGGTACCCTTTCTAAACTTTGTGCAATCACGTGCAATCCATACTGGGCCTAACACCGTCTGAGCCTGCCTCCTGAGACATATATTTTGAATGTGTAAGCTATCCATACATGTTATCCAGGGATACGGTACCCTTTCTAACCTTTGTGCAATCACGTGCAATCCATACTGGGCCTAACACCGTCTGAGCCTGCCTCCTGAGACATATATTTTGAATGTGTACGCTATCCATACATGTTATCCAGGTATACGGTACCCTTTCTAACCTTTGTGCAATCACGTGCAATCCATACTGGGCCTAACACCGTCTGAGCCTGCCTCCTGCTGTATAGACATATATTTTGAATGTGTACGCTATCCATACATGTTATCCAGGGATACGGTACCCTTTCTAACCTTTGTTCAATCACGTGCAATCCATACTGGGCCTAACACCGTCTGAGCCTGCCTCCTGAGACATATATTTTGAATGTGTACGCTATCCATACATGTTATCCGGGGATACGGTACCCTTTCTAACCTTTGTGCAATCACGTGCAATCCATACTGGGCCTAACGCCGTCTGAGCCTGCCTCCTGAGACATATATTTTGAATGTGTACGCTATCCATACATGTTATCCGGGGATACGGTACCCTTTCTAACCTTTGTGCAATCACGAGCAATCCATACTGGGCCTAACACCGTCTGAGCCTGCCTCCTGCTGTATAGACATATATTTTGAATGTGTACGCTATCCATACATGTTATCCAGGGATACGGTACCCTTTCTAACCTTTGTGCAATCACGTGCAATCCATACTGGGCCTAACACCGTCTGAGCCTGCCTCCTGAGACATATATTTTGATTGTGTACGCTATCCATACATGTTATCCGGGGAAACGGTACCCTTTCTAACCTTTGTGCAATCACGTGCAATCCATACTGGGCCTAACACCATCTGAGCCTGCCTCCTGAGACATATATTTTGAATGTGTACGCTATCCATACATGTTATCCGGAGAAACGGTACCCTTTCTAACCTTTGTGCAATCACGTGCAATCCATACTGGGCCTAACACCATTTGAGCCTGCCTCCTGAGACATATATTTTGAATGTGTACGCTATCCATACATGTTATCCGGGGATACGGTACCCTTTCTAACCTTTGTGCAATCACGTGCAATCCATACTGGGCCTAACACCGTCTGAGCCTGCCTCCTGAGACATATATTTTGAATGTGTACGCTATCCATACATGTTTTCCGGGGATACGGTACCCTTTCTAACCTTTGTGCAATCACGTGCAATCCATACTGGGCCTAACACCGTCTGAGCCTGCCTCCTGAGACATATATTTTGAATGTGTACACTTTCCATACATGTTATCCAGGGATACGGTACCCTTTCTAACCTTTGTGCAATCACGTGCAATCCATACTGGGCCTAACACCGTCTGAGCCTGCCTCCTGAGACATATATTTTGAATGTGTACGCTATCCATACATGTTATCCGGGGATACGGTACCCTTTCTAACCTTTGTGCAATCACGTGCAATCCATACTAGGCCTAACACCGTCTGAGCCTGCCTCCTGCTGTATAGACATATATTTTGAATGTGTACGCTATCCATACATGTTATCCAGGGATACAGTACCCTTTCTAACCTTTGTGCAATCACGTGCAATCCATACTGGGCCTAACACCATCTGAGCCTGCCTCCTGAGACATACATTTTGAATGTGTACGCTATCCATACATGTTATCCGGGGAAACAGTACCCTTTCTAACCTTTGTGCAATCACGTGCAATCCATTCTGGGCCTAACACCGTCTGAGCCTGCCTCCTGAGACATATATTTTGAATGTGTATGCTATCCATACATGTTATCCGGGGATACGGTACCCTTTCTAACCTTTGTGCAATCACGTGCATTCCATACTGGGCCTAACACCGTCTGAGCCTGCCTCCTGCTGTATAGACATATATTTTGAATGTGTACGCTATCCATACATGTTATCCAGGGATACGGTACCCTTTCTAAACTTTGTGCAATCACGTGCAATCCATACTGGGCCTAACACCGTCTGAGCCTGCCTCCTGAGACATATATTTTGAATGTGTATGCTATCCATACATGTTATCCGGGGATACGGTACCCTTTCTAACCTTTGTGCAATCACGTGCAATCCATACTGGGCCTAACACCGTCTGAGCCTGCCTCCTGAGACATATATTTTGAATGTGTACGCTATCCATACATGTTATCCGGGGATACGGTACCCTTTCTAACCTTTGTGCAATCACGTGCAATCCATACTGGGCCTAACACCATCTGAGCCTGCCTCCTGAGACATATATTTTGAATGTGTACGCTATCCATACATGTTATCCGGGGATACGGTACCCTTTCTAACCTTTGTGCAATCACGTGCAATCCATACTGGGCCTAACACCGTCTGAGCCTGCCTCGTGAGACATATATTTTGAATGTGTACGCTATCCATACATGTTTTCCAGGGATACGGTACCCTTTCTAACCTTTGTGCAATCACGTGCAATCCATACTGGGCCTAACACCGTCTGAGCCTGCCTCCTGAGACATATATTTTGAATGTGTACACTATCCATACATGTTATCCAGGGATACGGTACCCTTTCTAACCTTTGTGCAATCACGTGCAATCCATACTGGGCCTAACACCGTCTGAGCCTGCCTCCTGAGACATATATTTTGAATGTGTACGCTATCCATACATATTATCCGGGGATACGGTACCCTTTCTAACCTTTGTGCAATCACGTGCAATCCATACTAGGCCTAACACCATCTGAGCCTGCCTCCTGCTGTATAGACATATATTTTGAATGTGTACGCTATCCATACATGTTATCCAGGGATACAGTACCCTTTCTAACCTTTGTGCAATCACGTGCAATCCATACTGGGCCTAACACCATCTGAGCCTGCCTCCTGAGACATATATTTTGAATGTGTACGCTATCCATACATGTTATCCGGGGAAACAGTACCCTTTCTAACCTTTGTGCAATCACGTGCAATCCATACTGGGCCTAACACCGTCTGAGCCTGCCTCCTAAGACATATATTTTGAATGTGTATGCTATCCATACATGTTATCCGGGGATACGGTACCCTTTCTAACCTTTGTGCAATCACGTGCATTCCATACTGGGCCTAACACCGTCTGAGCCTGCCTCCTGCTGTATAGACATATATTTTGAATGTGTACGCTATCCATACATGTTATCCAGGGATACGGTACCCTTTCTAAACTTTGTGCAATCACGTGCAATCCATACTGGGCCTAACACCGTCTGAGCCTGCCTCCTGAGACATATATTTTGAATGTGTACGCTATCCATACATGTTATCCGGGGATACGGTACCCTTTCTAACCTTTGTGCAATCACGTGCAATCCATACTGGGCCTAACACCGTCTGAGCCTGCCTCCTGAGACATATATTTTGAATGTGTACGCTATCCATACATGTTATCCGGGGATACGGTACCCTTTCTAACCTTTGTGCAATCATGTGCAATCCATACTGGGCCTAACACCGTCTGAGCCTGCCTCCTGCTGTATAGACATATATTTTGAATGTGTACGCTATCCATACATGTTATCCAGGGATACGGTACCCTTTCTAACCTTTGTGCAATCACGTGCAATCCATACTGGGCCTAACACCGTCTGAGCCTGCCTCCTGAGACATATATTTTGAATGTGTACGCTATCCATACATGTTATCCGGGGAAACGGTACCCTTTCTAACCTTTGTGCAATCACGTGCAATCCATACTGGGCCTAACACCGTCTGAGCCTGCCTCCTGAGACATATATTTTGAATGTGTACGCTATCCATACATGTTATCCGGAGAAACGGTAGCCTTTCTAACCTTTGTGCAATCACGTGCAATCCATACTGGGCCTAACACCGTCTGAGCCTGCCTCCTGAGACATATATTTTGAATGTGTACGCTATCCATACATGTTATCCGGGGATACGGTACCCTTTCTAACCTTTGTGCAATCACGTGCAATCCATACTGGGCCTAACACCGTCTGAGCCTGCCTCCTGAGACATATATTTTGAATGTGTACGCTATCCATACATGTTATCCGGGGATACGGTACCCTTTCTAACCTTTGTGCAATCACGTGCAATCCATACTGGGCCTAACACCGTCTGAGCCTGCCTCCTGAGACATATATTTTGAATGTGTACGCTATCCATACATATTATCCAGGGATACGGTACCCTTTCTAACCTTTGTGCAATCACGTGCAATCCATACTGGGCCTAACACCGTCTGAGCCTGCCTCCTGAGACATATATTTTGAATGTGTACGCTATCCATACATGTTATCCGGGGATACGGTACCCTTTCTAACCTTTGTGCAATCACGTGCAATCCATACTGGTCCTAACACCGTCTGAGCCTGCCTCCTGAGACATATATTTTGAATGTGTACGCTATCCATACATGTTATCCGGGGTTACGGTACCCTTTCTAACCTTTGTGCAATCACGTGCAATCCATACTGGGCCTAACACCGTCTGAGCCTGCCTCCTGAGACATATATTTTGAATGTGTACGCTATCCATACATGTTATCCGGGGATACGGTACCCATTCTAACCTTTGTGCAATCACGTGCAATCCATACTGGGCCTAACACCGTCTGAGCCTGCCTCCTGAGACATATATTTTGAATGTGTACGCTATCCATACATGTTATCCGGGGATACGGTACCCTTTCTAACCTTTGTGCAATCACGTGCTATCCATACTGGGCCTAACACCGTCTGAGCCTGCCTCCTGCTGTATAGACATATATTTTGAATGTGTACGCTATCCATACATGTTATCCAGGAATACGGTACCCTTTCTAACCTTTGTGCAATCACGTGCAATCCATACTGGGCCTAACACCGTCTGAGCCTGCCTCCTGAGACATATATTTTGAATGTGTACGCTATCCATACATGTTATCCGGGGAAACGGTACCCTTTCTAACCTTTGTGCAATCACGTGCAATCCATACTGAGCCTAACACCGTCTGAGCCTGCCTCCTGAGACATATATTTTGAATGTGTACGCTATCCATACATGTTATCCGGGGATACGGTACCCTTTCTAACCTTTGTGCAATCACGTGCAATCCATACTGGGCCTAACACCGTCTGAGCCTGCCTCCTGAGACATATATTTTGAATGTGTACGCTATCCATACATGTTATCCGGGGATACGGTACCCTTTCTAACCTTTGTGCAATCACGTGCAATCCATACTGGGCCTAACACCGTCTGAGCCTGCCTCCTGAGACATATATTTTGAATGTGTACGCTATCCATACATGTTATCCGGGGATACGGTACCCTTTCTAACCTTTGTGCAATCACGTGCAATCCATACTGGGCCTAACACCGTCTGAGCCTGCCTCCTGAGACATATATTTTGAATGTGTACGCTATCCATACATATTATCCAGGGATACGGTACCCTTTCTAACCTTTGTGCAATCACGTGCAATCCATACTGGGCCTAACACCGTCTGAGCCTGCCTCCTGAGACATATATTTTGAATGTGTACGCTATCCATACATGTTATCCGGGGATACGGTACCCTTTCTAACCTTTGTGCAATCACGTGCAATCCATACTGGTCCTAACACCGTCTGAGCCTGCCTCCTGAGACATATATTTTGAATGTGTACGCTATCCATACATGTTATCCGGGGTTACGGTACCCTTTCTAACCTTTGTGCAATCACGTGCAATCCATACTGGGCCTAACACCGTCTGAGCCTGCCTCCTGAGACATATATTTTGAATGTGTACGCTATCCATACATGTTATCCGGGGATACGGTACCCATTCTAACCTTTGTGCAATCACGTGCAATCCATACTGGGCCTAACACCGTCTGAGCCTGCCTCCTGAGACATATATTTTGAATGTGTACGCTATCCATACATGTTATCCGGGGATACGGTACCCTTTCTAACCTTTGTGCAATCACGTGCTATCCATACTGGGCCTAACACCGTCTGAGCCTGCCTCCTGCTGTATAGACATATATTTTGAATGTGTACGCTATCCATACATGTTATCCAGGAATACGGTACCCTTTCTAACCTTTGTGCAATCACGTGCAATCCATACTGGGCCTAACACCGTCTGAGCCTGCCTCCTGAGACATATATTTTGAATGTGTACGCTATCCATACATGTTATCCGGGGAAACGGTACCCTTTCTAACCTTTGTGCAATCACGTGCAATCCATACTGAGCCTAACACCGTCTGAGCCTGCCTCCTGAGACATATATTTTGAATGTGTACGCTATCCATACATGTTATCCGGGGATACGGTACCCTTTCTAACCTTTGTGCAATCACGTGCAATCCATACTGGGCCTAACACCGTCTGAGCCTGCCTCCTGAGACATATATTTTGAATGTGTACGCTATCCATACATGTTATCTGGGGATACGGTACCCTTTCTCACCTTTGTGCAATCACGTGTAATCCATACTGGGCGTGAGAACGGCTGGCGAGCTGTTAAGCAAGCTACAGCACCTGTCCAGACAAGTACAGGGATTCCCTATCGAGGAGACTTATTTGATTGTTTTCAATGTTGGGACAGCAATTTTTGGGGAGCACTATACTCTGGAGAATGATAAATGGGGCCCACCATACACTGGAACATTCCAAAGGTGGACATCAGACACTGGAGCAGCATTTACAGGGCCCATTATACACTAGAGCATTAGAAATGGGGCCCATTATGTTTGGAGCATTATTTGGGCCCATAAGACAGTGGAGCTTCATCCATGGGTACCAACATATACTGTAGCATTATGTGGAGCTCATCATATACTGTTTCAAACATTATATGGGACCAATGATTCTGTATGGAGAAATAGATGGGCCTCGTCATGAGATGTAAAAAGTGAGGTATTTTTCATTGTACTATACCGCTATTTCTCTGCCGTATCGGAGCATGATGAGTTGTGGTATGTGTTAAAGGGGCGCTCTTTCGCCCAGGGCACATGAAAACCTGCAGCCAGCCCTCCCCCCCCCACAAATTTAGCCAAATAACCCCCATTTTTCAGTGCGTAACTTGTATTATGAAGTTAATTAAGGTTGACAAGCTTAAGTAAGAAGAATTGATGCTTTTGGCATTCAAATGGGCACTGTAGGTGTGTTTCCTGTCCTCCTCTCACTGCCGACTTTTATTCCCCATTGACTTACATTGGGTTTCGTGTTTCGGGACGACCCCGACTTTTCCCTATAATCGGACGATCTTGCTCGACCCGACTTTTGGAAAAGTCGGATTTCACGAAACGAAACGCGACCCTAAAAAAACAAAAGTCGCTCAACTCTAGTTAAGACAAATGATAACAGACCTAGGACAACCACAGTTGGAACCAACAAAAATAAATGAGGACAATCAAGGATGTCTTGTTCTTGCTCAGATGGAAAGAGTTAACCCAAGAACCAAACGCATAGATGTGAAGTATCATTTCTTTAGGGATCATCAGGAACAAGGAATTCTGAAATTAGAATATTGTCCAACTGAAGATATGACAGTAGACATTTTCACAAAGGCATTGAATGCTGAAACACATCAGAGACTAATGAAGAAATTAGGTTTGACTGAATAAGTCCTTACTGTTGAGAAAGGGTGTTGGCTTAGGCAACAGCTGTGGAGTTCATCGTTTGTGTAAAGGAGGACTTTACGCTGATCTGACAGTAGATGGCGATGTTGTGTAAAGTTTCCTTGCTTAATGTATTGTAAGAGAAAAGGTCTCTCTTGTTTAGTTTCAGCTTTGATTTCCTACTTCCAGATGATGCAGCTTTGTATGACTGTGCATTTTTCCTTTACCTCACGCTCTGAGAAATAAAAGCTTGTTATCCCATGCAATCTTCTCTGTGAAGTTTTCTACTGCAACTGTGGGTATTCAAGGAGCTGTTCAACAAGCTGTGCTACACCATTACACAGAATGAGGGATTGTGTTTAGACAGGGAACAAACCCAGAGACTGAGGGAAAAAAAAGAGAAGAAATAGTGAGTCCCCAGCTGTGACCATGTGAGCAGCAAGGGGGGACAGTGCAATATGCACCCGAAGCGCCGACGCTGCATCAAAATGCAGCAGACAGACCTGGTGACCTAGAGGCAGGGGGCCAGCTTACAAGAAAGCAGGAAAGACAGCAATGATTTTTGGCATGGACAAGCAGCGCTTAGGAGGCTGAGTAGCGTGCTCCATCCTTAGAGCAGTGGCACTGCAAAGGACTGTTACCATAGTCTCCCGCCATTAAAGGCAGTACTGCCATTTAGCAAGGCACCATTTGCCCAGTAACTGCCAGGGAGCGAGGTGCCGTGCGCTCAATGACCATGAGTACAGCGCATGTGCGCAGTAGAGAGAGCCAGTTCATGCCACATGTCCAACTTGAATAGTCAATATTTATAAGGCACAGAGGAATGACAAAGGACATTGGTACGGTCAGCAAGGTACTCCCTCAGCACCTTCCAAAACATTGCATTCCTTGTGACAGTACCCTGCACCTCTGTGTCAAGGTGATGAGAGGGTCTGTTAAAACTCTACAATACTGCCTGGTGCCTGGTGGTCCAATTAGTTGTACTAGTAAAAACAATCAATAGTAATGCTGTCATCAACAGAAGCAGAATATGTTGCAGCATCACATGCAAATCAAGAAGTTCTATGGTTAAGACAATTGATAACAGACCTAGGACAACCACAGTTGGAACCAACAAAAATAAATGAGGACAATCAAGGATGTCTTGTTCTTGCTCAGATGGAAAGAGTTAACCCAAGAACCAAACACATAGATGTGAAGTATCATTTCTTTAGGGATCATCAGGAACAAGGAATTCTGAAATTAAAATATTGTCCAACTGAAGATATGACAGTAGACATTTTCACAAAGGCATTGAATGCTGAAACACATTAGAGACTAATGAAGAAATTAGGTTTGACTGAATAAGTCCTTACTGTTGAGAAAGGGTGTTGGCTTAGGCAACAGCTGTGGAGTTCATCGTTTGTGTAAAGGAGGACTTTATGCTGATCTGACAGTAGATGGCGATGTTGTGTAAAGTTTCCTTCCTTAATGTATTGTAAGAGAAAAGGTCTCTCTTGTTTAGGTTCAGCTTTGATTTCCTACTTCCAGATGATGCAGCTTTGTATGACTGTGCATTTTTCCTTTACCTCATGCTCTGAGAAGTAAAAGCTTGTTATCCCATGCAATCTTCTCTGTGAAGTTTTCTATTGCAACTGTGGGTATTCAAGGAGCTGTTGAACAAGCTGTGCTACACCATTGCACAGAATGAGGGACTGTGTTTAGACAGGGAACAAACCCAGAGGCTGAGGGAAAAAAAAGAGAAGAAATAGTGAGTCCCCAGCTGTGACCATGTGAGCAGCAAGGGGGACAGTGCAATATGCACCCGAAGCGCCGACGCTGCATCAAAATGCAGCAGACAGACCTGGTGACCTAGAGGCAGGGGGCCAGCTTACGAGAAAGCAGGAAAGACAGCAATGATTTTTGGCATGGACAAGCAGCGCTTAGGAGGCTGAGTAGCGTGCTCCATCCTTAGAGCAGTGGCACTGCAAAGGACTGTTCCCGTAGTCTCCCGCCATTAAAGGCGGTACTGCCATTTAGCAAGGCACCATTTGCCCAGTAACTGCCAGAGAGCGAGGCGCCGTGCGCTCAATGACCATGAGTACAGCGCATGTGCGCAGTAAAGAGAGCCAGTTCATGCCACATGTCCAACTTGAATAGTCAATATTTATAAGGCACAGAGGAATGAAAAAGGACATTGGTACGGTCAGCAAGATACTCCCTCAGCACCTTCCAAAACATTGCATTCCTTGTGACAGTACCCTGCACCTCTGTGTCAGGGTGATGAGAGGGTCTGTTAAAACTCTACAATACTGCCTCTGCTGTATTGGAGTTGTGTCTCTATCACCTGTACTCCTTGGTTGGCCAACAAACTGTGTCCTCAGCCGCCAGTGTTTGAGATAGTAATTTTATTAATAATTCTGCTATAAGGGCCCTCTGGTACTGCAATATTTTATTACACCTCTCTGCCTCAGGACTCAGAAATATAAAGTTCTCCAATTACCGTGGGTCTAGAAATGTCCCAAATCAGTATTGCCTGTCTCTCATCCAAAATTTTGAGAGCGCAAGGGTCACGGGAAAGGCAGTGTAACATAAAGTCAGCCCAATGCATCCCAGACTGCTAACAGGCAACACTTCTGTGTCATCATCAAGGGGATGACTGACCATGCTGTCCTCCTCCTCCTTGTCCTTAGGGATACAACACTTACAACGAACCTCAGTAAGATAATGTAGTACAAACATCATTGTAAATACCTTCTTGTAAATACACCCCTGTATTTTTAAGATCTCCCACCTCATTTTAGATTGTAAGTTGTCACGAGCAGGATTGTTTCGTTTGGGTTAAATTATTGTTATCATTGTTATTTCGTGTAGATTGTAAGCTGTCATGAGCAGGGTAGTTTTATTTTGGTTTAATAATTGGATTATTGTCATCGTTGTTACTCAGGACTGTTGTGTCTGAAACTGTTAAACTGTAAATATGTTTTCGCTCTATAATAATTCTCAATCTTCAAATTAGAACACAGATAAGCAGGATGGAGACATTAATTATGGTGTCATTGACGCTGACCATCTTGATTTGTCAAAGTTTTGGAGGATGTTACATATGTCAGACATCCATGTCTACTCCTCAGATGTTATGTGTGAAGACAGAACTGAACACTGACAAACTTATTGATGATGGTAGACTATTCACCAACTGCCCTACTCTGCTCACAAATCCTTTCCAACATCTGCAGTGTAGAGTTCCAATGGCTGGGGGCATCACACACCAGTCGGTGAGCCATAAGCTGTAAGCACTGCTGAATCATGGCAAGGGCAGATGAAGCTGTAGCTGACTTTCTGAAATGGGTATTTAGAGTGTTGCACTTTTCCAAGCAGATCTGCCAGCTGTGTTGTTTTTCCAAAAATGTTGACCAATTTGGTTAAGCGCATGAGCCAGACATGACACGTGTGTAATCACGCTTCACCATAGAGCAGCCACCAGGTTCCAGCCATTGTCACACACAAACATGCCTGGCTGTGGATTCAGGCATCTCAGCCACTGATCTGCCTGGTCTTTCAGAGCTGTCCAAAAGTCTTCAGCATTTTGGGGTTTGTCACAGAAGCATATTAGCTTCAGCACAGCCTGTTCCCACTTTCATTTGGCAGTGCTGGAATGCTTCCAGGTTGTGACTGATGTTCTACCTTATGTAGCTGGAGGCTAAAGAGGAGGCGAAGGAGGAGGAGGAGGTGAAGGAGCTGAAGACTGTGGGGACAACCCAGATTGACATAGGGCCTGCAATACTCAGAGTTTGTGAGGACATGCCCCATGCCAAGGTTGGAGTGGGTCCCGGCTTCCACTATGTTAACCCACTGTGCCCTCAGTGAGATGTACCATCCCTGACCACAAGCACTTGTCCATGAGTTTGTGGTTAGGTGGACTTTCCAAGTAACAGCATTGTGGAGGGCATGGGTAATGTTGTGGGACATGTGCCTTTGTAATGCCGAGATGGCACGCCGGGACAAATATTTCCGCATGTTCGTGCCCTCACGGTGATACTTGACTCTGCCCTCTCTTTCAAGCTAAGATCCTAGCCCTTGCCTCCTCCTGCTCATTACAACTCAAAAACATTTCCTGGATCCGTACACTCCAAGAAAATTCAAAAATGTTTGTGCACTCCCTCATGATCTACCTCCTCGACTATTGCAACCTTATACACTCTAGCCTCCCCTCTAGCACAAAACTCTGCTGCCAGTGTAATCCAACTGTCCCTCCATTATTCCCCAGCCTTTCCTCTCTACCATGCCCTTCACTGCCTTCCTATTGCCCATATGCTACAGTTCAAAACCCTAAATATGACATACAAAGCCTTCCACAACCTGTCTCCTCCATACATCTTTGACATGATCTCCCAATGTACGACTGGCTCATGACTCCTTCTATGCAAACCCAGTGTGCCGTCAGCAAGAAGTACCATCCCTGCCCACAAGGTGCACTTTCCCTGTCCCAGCATTGCTGATGGCCCAGGTAATGTTGTGGGACACGTGCCTGCTTGTCTAATGTCTTGTTGGCAGACAGTGAGAAATAGTGTCGGCTGGGGAATGAGTACCTTGTTACGGTCACCGCCATCAGGTTGCGGAATGCATCTGTTTCCCACGAGCCTAAAATGTAACATTTCGAGCACAAGCAGACAAGAAATTTGTTAATTTAGTACTGTGACCTATGGGGCGCTGGCTGCATCTTTCCGCTTATGGTCCAATGACTTGGGGTATGGACACTGAAGGCTATGTTGGGACAAGGATGTGGACGTGCTTGATGATGGCGCTATTTGACTGTGGTCAATGGCAGGTGCAGGTAAGGAGGGATCTTCGCATGCACTGTGGACAGGGGATTGGCTTGCATGCACAACAGTGGAAGAAGCAGTGGTATCACCCACAGACACTGTTCATGGAGCCTGGTGTTCAAACAACAAAGTCTGTTGCTTTGCTGCCATGTGCCTGATCATGCTGGTGGTTGTAAGGCTGGTAGTTTTACTACCCATGCTGATGTGGCCATGGCCGGTAGTGCAAATGTCCTTTTTGAGGTTATCGGCAGAGTCTTTAAAAAGCAAGAAGACTGGTAGGGGGACATTCATTATCTCCCTCTACCACACCACCTCCTCACCTCGACACCTGTCTTTCGGTGTTCTCCAAGGCTCTGTTCTAGGACCCCGACTCTTCTCCATCTACACCTTCAGCCTGGGCCAGATGATGTAATGGCATGGTTTGCAATATCATCACTACGCCGATGACACGAAGATCTACCTATCTGTACCTGACATCACCTCCATACTGACCAAAATCACACATCTTCCCGCCTAATCATCCTTCTTTTCTGTTTGCTTTCTAAAAAGTGAACATGGACAAATCAGAATACATCATCTTTCAAGCATCTCACACTGAGTACACCTGAGAGCTGTGTATACCTCATTCGGTACCACTTTAGTAGCAGGTAAACTTTGACCTAGAGAAAATGATTTTCCAGACATTCACTGCCTTTTTTGAACATTTTTTGCAGCAGTGACCTTCATCTTCTTGATGTGGATGTGTAAATTTTCTAAGTTGTCATCAATACCATCACTGACCATAATGTCAGGATCCTGTCAGCATCGGCAAACTGCCACGGCTGAGCAGGGTGACTTACCCACACTACGGGAGGGCCCGGGGTCCGATACTGCAGTGAAAGTTCAAGCAGACAGGACCTGCGACACTGAAAGTAGTAAGGAGTACAAGGACCTATGATCATGTAACTGCAGGGGGCGGGGCTTAGCGTCCTACTGCTGCAGATGATGAAATATACTTACTGCAGGGATACTGTAGTAGAGGAGAGGAAAACGCAGGTCAGACAAGCAGAGGTCATACACGGAGAGGGTAGCGCGGTACCAGAGGAACGAGCAGAGAATAGTCATGTCACAGGCAGAGAGTCATACACAGAGAGGGTAGCGCAGTACAAGAGGGACAGGCAGAACTCGTAACAGGGACAGAACCGGATCAAAACCAAACAAGCAACAAGTTATTAGGCACAAGGCACACGTACGCAAGAGGTCAACTAACTCAGCCGAGGGCAGGAGTATAACTGACACCGGACCTAGGTCGAGTGGCCACTAAATAGCCACCCTCTGCCAGAGAAAGGCAGAAACAATTAACCCCTGTCTGACCAGGACGGGCCATAGACAAAACCCCATCCTGGGTCATGAAAGCACCCCCCTCTCAACGGGGGGCCACCGGACCCCGAGTCTCTCAGGATACTTGGCATGAAAGGCCCGGACCAACTGATCCGCATGAACCGATCAGGCAGGAACCCACGACCAGTCCTCAGGACCGTAGCCTTTCCAAGGCACAAGATATTGAAGAGCACGACGGACCAACCTTGAGTCAACAATTCGTTCCATCTCGTACTCAGACTGCCCATCTACCAAAACTGGTGGTGGGGAAGACAATGGTCCCTCCCCAAATGACCCCACAGGTTTCAAAAGGGCCCTATGGAACACATTGGGGATCCGTAGGAGACGGCGGGAGACGCAACCGAAAAGCCACCGGGCTAACCACTTTAGTAATTTCATAGGGACCAATACATTTAGATCCAAGCTTCGCAGAGGCGACCTTGAGCCTTATATTCTTGGTAGACAACCATACCTTATCCCCAACCTGGAACACCGGCTCCATGGACATTTTTTGTCTGCAAAAAACTTATATTTAGCCTGAGCCTTCGTAATGTTACTCTGGACCTCCCGCCATACCTCCCCTAACCGCTGGATAGTCTCATCCGCCCCAGGACACCCAGAGTCCAAACGGGAGAACTCTCCAAAATGTGGATGAAACCCATAGTTGCAGAAAAAGGGAGATGTACCCGTAGACTGGTTAATGCGGTTGCTAATGCAAACTCGGCCAAAGGTAACGCAATACACCAATCATCCTGTCGGGCTGAGGTCAGGCAATGCAGAATTTTCTCCAGAGACTGATTGGTCCGCTCAGTCTGCCCATTAGTCTCTGAATGATAAGCAGATGAAAAAGACAGACTAATACCCACCCTCTTACAAAATGCCCTCCAAAATCTGGAAACAAATTGTACCCCCCTATCAGACACCACATTCAAGGGTACCCCATGCAACCACACCACATGCTTAACAAACAATCTGGACAACGTTTCCGCATTAGGTAGAGCCGCCAAGGGTACAAAATGTGCCTGCTTACTAAACCTGTCCACCACTACCCAAATGATGGTATTACCCTTGGAAGGGGGAAGATTGGTGATGAAATCCATGGACAAATGGGTCCATGGTCTATCAGGAATTGGCAGTGGCACCAATTCCCCGGCTGGCCGGTTATGGGGTGTTTTCGCACGGGCACATACACCACAAGCAGACACAAATTCCCCAATATCAGAGGCTAAAGAAGACCACCAGAATATCCTAGCGATGGCCTTCTGGGTAGCCGAGATCCCTGGATGTCCACCCAGAACTGAATCGTGGATCTCCCGAAGGACATTGAGACGAAATTGAGCTGGTACAAAAAGTTTATCCACCGGCTTAGCCGGAGGGGCAACAGACTGAGCTTCCTGCCAAATACCTGCCACCACCACCCCAGGCTGAAGAATGGAGGTTCGGGGGGGACACCAGATCCAGACTGCTTGACAAGGCATCAGCTCTGACATTTTTGGATCCTGGCTGAAAAGTGATGGAGAACTGGAATCGGGAAAAAAAAGGGACCATCTAGCCTGTCTAGGAGTCAACCTTTTAGCTGACTCAATGTAAGCTAGGTTCTTGTGGTCTGTGATTACGGTTATAAGGTGGACAGCCCCCTCCAAAAAATCCCTCCATTCTTCAAAGGCCAACTTCACGGCCAGAAGTTCTCGATTCCCAACATCATAGTTTCTCTCCGCAGGGGAGAATTTCTTAGAGAAAAAGGCACAGGGTCTCAAATTAGTAAAAGTGGTGGGTCCTTGGGACAACACCGCCCCCACCCCCACCTCTGAGGTGTCCACCTCCACAATTAATGGTTCAGACGGGTCCGGTTGAATAAGAACCGGAGCAGACATAAAACATTTTTTTTAAAACTGAAACGCCGCTAACGCTGCGGCTGACCAATTCTTGATATCGGCCCCCTTTTGAGTCATATCTGTGAGAGGTTTAACTACCTGTGAGAACCCCCTTATAAATTTGCGATAATAATTAGCGAATCCTAGGAAACGCTGCAGAGCCTTCAAATCACAAGGTTGAACCCAATCGACAATGGCATGCACCTTATTAGGATCCATGCGATACCCCTCAGCAGACACAATGAATCCCAGAAAAGACAGTTCCTGAACAAAAGATAAACATTTCTCTAGCTTAGCAAAGAGATAGTTCTCCCGGAGCCTTTGGAGAACTGCCTGAATATGACCAATGTGAGCCTGTTTATCAGGTGAGTAGATAAGTATGTCATGCAAATACACAACCATAAAACGTCCAATAAAATCAGAGAACACATGATTGATGAAATTTTGGAAGACTGCTGGAGCATTGGTCAGACCGAAAGGCATGACCAAATTCTCAAACAACCCTTCAGTAGTGAGAAAAGCAGTCTTCCACTCATCTCCCTCCCGGACCCGGATAAGGTTATATGCTCCCCGAAGATCTAATTTCAAAAACCACTTAGCCCCAGACAACTGGTTGTACAAATCAGGAATAAGTGGGAGGGGGTAAGTATTTCTCACAGTTATCTTGTTTAACTCTCGAAAATCGAGGCATGGGCGCAAACCACCGTCTTTTTTCTTTACGAAAAAAACCCCGCCACCACGGGAGAGACAGAAGGACAAATGTGTCCCTTATGAAGACTCTCGGAAATGTATTCTTTCATAGCAGCCCGCTCGGGACCCGAAAGGTTATACAAGCGGGCCTTGGGCAATTTAGCACCTGGATCCAGGTCAATGGCACAATCAAATGGGCGGTGTGGTGGTAAAACTTCAGCCTCTATTTCAGAGAAAATGTCAGTATAGTCCTTCAGGTACTCCGGAATACCTTCCAGACCAACGGACAACACAGACACAGTAGCAAGACATCTTTCAGAACAATTAGGTCCCCATTTAACAATATCCCGGGAACCCCAGTCAATAATTGGGTTATGCTGTTGCAACCAGGGAAACCCTAACACCAGGCCAGCAGAGAGGTTAACCAAAACAAAACATGGCAAACGCTCCAGGCGAAGGGCACCCACCCTGAGGGTGAATTCCTCAGAAACAAAATGGAGACTGTCCTTGGTGAGAGGTGTAGAATCAATGGCCATTATTTTTATAGGAGTCTCCAACCTAACTGTCCCTAATCTACAGCTGGCCACCAGCTTGGAGTCAATCAGGTTCAAGGATGACCCACAGTCCACAAAAGCAAAAGTAGGGAAAAAGCAGTTCTTAACACCAAGTTTCACCTTTAACAGTATCTTAGAAAATGAAGAAAGGGGTACCTGAGAGTCTGAGTGACCTCCGAGATGATCAGAAGGGGCAGTCCTTTTCCCAATGTCCAGAATCACCGCAGTAAAAACACAGTTTTCCAAAGCGCCATCATCTCCTTTCTTTCTCTTTGAGGTCGATGATTCCCATCTCCATGGTCTCCAATATAGGACTGGCTCCCCTTCCTTGGGAGAATAACGGGGTCTCAATCTGCATCACTCCTCTCACCCGTAGCCTGCGATCCATTCGGACGGCCTGTGTCATAGCATCCTCCAGAGAATCAGGCGGAGGGTGGAGTGCCAAGGCACCTTTTAGATGTTCAGATAGGCCTCTACGGAACAAGCCCCGGAGGGCGGCATCATCCCAGAAGAGCTCAGCAGCCCAGCGTCTGAACACTGAGCGAAACCACTCAGCTGAGTGTTTCCCCTGACATACACTCATCACCATGTCCTGAGCCATACGCACCCGATCAAGCTCATCACAAATATGCCCCAGGGCCTCAAAAGATGCATCCACAGTCATAGGCTCAGGGGCAGTGGTCGGAAGGGAGAAAGCCCAAGCCTGGGGGGTTCCCCTTAACAGAGACATAATGATCCTCAATCTCTTACTTTCATCCCCAGAAGAGTGCGGTCTTAATGAGAAAAAAAGCTTACAGCCCTCCTTGAAAACTTTAAATTCCTTTTTATCTCCAGAAAAGGTATCCGGTAATTTAACCAGGGACTCAGGGGAAACCAATGTAACATCTTGAGCCCTCAATGATAAAACCCCCTGCACACTGTCAGCGATCAGCTGCTGAGACTGAGCCAGGACTTGTTCCCCAATGAGTTTCTGAGACATCTGAGTCAGGTGCTTTACCTGCTCAGAAAGAGCGTGCATAGGATCCATCACACACACAGGAGAAGGAAAAAAAAAATTTAACGGTCAGTTATAATGTCAGGATCCCGTCAGCGTCGGCAAACTGCCAGAAACAATTAACTCCTGTCTGACCAGGACAGGACAAAGACAAAACCCCGTCCTGGATCATGACACATATGTTGTAAAGAGGAAATCAGGTTTTTCAAAGGGTCAGGTATATGTAGGTTTTGTGGCTTTCCTTTAACAATATTGGTTACACTCGGACAATTAATTTTAGACTGTGACTTTTGTATATTATTGGTAATATGTATGGGTGAAGATGAAGATGCTTGTGCCACGGGTGCGTTTATAGTTATGGATGGTGCACTCCTCTTTTTTATTATTATTATTATTATTATGTATTTATATAGCACCATTAATTCCATGGTACTGTACATGAGAAGGGGGGGTTACATACAAAGTTATAGATATCGTTAACAGTAAACAAGTTTCCACAACAAATTTACAATGAAAGACTGGTACAGAGGGGAGAGGACCCTGTACTTGCGAACTTACATTCTACGGGATAGCAGGGAAAAACAGAAGGTCGGGGGTGCAGCAGCTCTGTTGGTGATGAGGCGGCAGCTCAGGCGGTGGTGAGGCGGCAGAATGGTTATTGCAGTCTGTAATCTTTCCTGAAAAGATGGGTTTTCAGGTTCCGTTTGAAGGATCCGAGGGTGGTGGATAATCGGTCGTGTTGAGACATGGCATTACAGAGGATAAGGGATATTTGGGAGAAATCTTGGAGGCGGTTGTGTGAGGAACGAATAAGTGTGGAGGAGAGTAGGAGGTCTTGGGAGGATCGAAGAGTACGTGAGGGAAGATATTGGGAGATTAGTTCAGAGATATAGGGAGGGGAAAGGTTGTGGATGGCTTTGTAGGTCAGTGTTAGTAATTTGAACTGGATTCCTTGGGGAATTGGGAGCCAACGGAGGGATTTGCAGAGGGGAGAGACAGGGGAGTAGCGAGGAGAGAGGTGGATTAGTCGGGCAGCAGAATTGAGGACAGACTGGAGTGGTGCAAGAGAGTTAGCAGGGAGGCCACAGAGGAGGGTGTTGCAGTAGTCAAGGTGGGAGATGATGAGGGCATGTACAAGAGTTTTAGTAGATTGAGGACTGAGGAAATATTTTTGAATTGGAGGAAACAGGAGGTGGTAAGAGATTGGACGTGTGGTTTGAAGGACAGGCAGAGTCGAGAGTTACTCCAAGGCAGCGGATTTCAGGTGCGGGAGAGAGCGTGATACCGTTTTCATAATAGATAGTTCGGGTAGGGAAGATACGTGAGATGGAGGAAAGATAATGAGTTCAGTTTTGTCTACGTTGAGTTTTAGGAAGTGAAAGGTGAAGGAGGATATAGCTGATAGACACTCTGGGATTCTGGACAGCAGAGAGGTGACATCTGGGCCAGAGAGGTAGATCTGAGTGTCATCTGCATACAGGTGGTACTGGAAGCCATGGGACTTTATGAGTTGTCCTAGGCCAAGAGTATAGATGGAAAAAAGTAGGGGCCCCAGGACAGAGCCTTGGGGGACTCCAATAGAGAGGGGGCGGGATGAGGAGGTAGTGTGGGAGTGGGAAACGCTGAATGTGCGGTCAGAAAAGTTTGAGGAAATCCAGGACAGGGCGACGTCTTTTATGCCAAGGGAAGAAAGAATCTGTAGCAGTAGGCAGTGGTCAACTTTGTCAAACTCAGAGGACAGGTCAAGAAGGAGGAGGATGGAGAACTGTCTGTTAGCTTTGGCTGTGAGTAAGTCATTAGTAATTTTGGTCAGGGCAGTTTCAGTGGAGTGGTGGGGGCAGAAGCCAGATTTCAGGATGTCAAGGAGGAAGTTAGATGAGAGGTAAGAGGAAAGTTGAGCATGGACATGTTGTTCAAGGAGTTTGGAAGCAAAAGGGAGCTGTGATATGGGGCGATAGCTGGGCAGAGCAGTTGGGTCAAGGTTTGATTTTTTGAGGATGGGTGTTATGGTGGCATGTTTGAAGGCAGAGGGGAAGGTACCAGAAGTTAGGGATAGGTTGAAAAGATGGGTTATGGCTGGAATGATCATGTTAGTGAGGTTGGGGAGCAGGTGCGAAGGGATGGGGTCAAGTGCACAGGTGGTGAGACGTGATTTGGAAAGGAGATGAGTAAGCTCTCCTTCAGTGATGTCGGAGAGGGAGGTTATTAGGGAAGGGTAGAGGTCTGGTATGTAGAGCGGTTGGGGTGGTGGAACTGTAAAGGTTTGCCTTGTTTGGTCAATCTTGTTTTTGAAGTAGGTGGCAAAGTCCTCAGCAGAGATGAGGGGAGTTGGAGGTGGCAGTGGTGGGCGGAGGAGAGAGTTGAATGTGCTGAACAGTTGTTTTGGGCTGTGGGATAGTGAAGATACAAGGTTTGTGAAATAGGTCTGTTTAGCAGAGGTGAGGGCTGATTTAAGGCAAGTGTAGCTTGTTTGAAAGCAGTGATTTTGTCTGGCAGGTGTGTTTTCTTCCAACGCCACTCTGCGACCCTGGATGCTTGTCGAAGTTTTTTGGTGAGGTTGTTGTGCCTGGGTTGTCTATTGGTATGTCGCACTTTGCCATGCATGAGAGGGGCAATTGAGTCTATGGCTGATGTGAGGGTGGCGTTGTAAAAAGCGGGGGCACTGTCTGTGTTGTGGAGTGAAGATATGGAGGACAGAGGTAGAAGAGAGTTTGAGAGTCTGTGAATGTCTAGGTGTGCGAGGTTTCTGCGAGGATGTGCTGGACATGGGGGGCAGGTGAGAAGGAGAAGGATGAGAAGGTGAGTAGATGGTGGTCAGATGGGGGAAGGGAGAGGTTGTGAGATTAGATAGGGAACAGAGGTGGGTGAAGATGAGGTCTAATGTATGTCCATCTGTGTGGGTGGCTGTGGAGGACCACTGAGTAAGTCCAAAGGATGAGGTAAGTGACAGGAGTTTGGAGGCTGCTGGCTGGTGGGTGTCAATGGGGATGTTGAAGTCCCCCATGATGATGGTGGGGATGTCAGCAGAGAGAAAGTGGAGGAGCCAGGTGGAAAATTGGTCGATGAAGGTAGTGGCTGAGCCCGGTGGTCGGTATATGACAGCCATTTGGAGATTAGAGGGAGAGTAGATACGGACAGAGTGAACCTCAAAAGAAGGGAGGATAAGGGAGGGTGGGAGTTGGATAGGGTTGAAGGAACAGTTTTTAGAAAGGAGGAAACCCACTCCTCCACCATGTCTGTTGCCAGGGCGAGGAGTGTTGGCAATGTGGAGGCCGCCATAACTCAGTGCGGCCGGGGAGGCCGTGTCAGGGGGTGTCAGCCAGGTCTCAGTGAGGGCCAAGAAGGAAAGGTTGCGGGAGGTAAAGAGGTTGTGGATCACGTGGAGCTTGTTGCAGATGGAGTGAGCATTCCAAAGTGCTACAGAAAGAGGGTGCGGGAGGGAGGGGGTCAGTGGAACGGATTTTAAGTGTGAGGGATTGCGGTAGTTTCTCTTAGTGTGAGAAAGATAGGGGTGAGGATTAGTGGGATGTATGAGGCAGGGGGGGTCAGGATTGGGGGATATGTCACCAGCAGTGAGAAGAAGCAGAGAAAGGGAAAGCAGGTGGGTGAAGGAGAGTGATCGTCTTGTATTGTATGTTAGTAAAAAAAAGTCTGAGGTTAAGGAGTATGTCTGCAGATAAAGCGAAGTGGGGGGTAAGAGAGAGGGGGAGATAGTTATTTAGTTTGAGGGTGCAGGGGTTTGGGGATAGCGAAGGAGAGTGAAGATTAGTGGAGCAAAAACAGTGATGGCAAATGTGAGCATGGTTAAAGAGGAGGGTAAAAAAAAAAAAAAAAAAGAAAAGCAAGTACAGGAAGAAAGTAGTGTTTAGTCTTACCGTCTGACCGATTTCTTTAAACTTAATTTTTCACGAGCATCCATCAATTTGTTTGGTTTTCCTCCGACACAGATCTGCTTTATATAATTCAGCATCTCACGAATATGTTGCACTTTGCCCTTTATACAGACACGTGCGTGTTTGGCAACGTATTTGGGACGGGCATTTCTTAGGGCAAGTCTCACACGTGCATCTGGTACACCGATTTTCTGATGGGCATGAAACGGATTCTGGTAATTGATGGTGGCTAAACGACGAATCATTGTTGGCTGTATCCTGGATGTCATACCTCTCATAGCCACTGCTGTTATTAATCATGTACTTTCACATTCCTGTCATCACCATGCCCCTTTTCCAGATCACTTCATCCAACAATTCATCTGCCATATTTTTACTAAAAACCTGCACCTTCCCAGCAGCAACTGTGTATGAAACCACATTACAGTTTTGCAAGGTGTTTATGATGCCCCCCAAAAAAAGGTCACACTATGTTGATATCTACCCCCAGGGGGAAATGTTTGCCAGCCCATACAATTAGTGTATGGGCATTCCAAGTATAGGAGACCAGCTCCTTTAAATTGGGCATAGTTTTAAATCAGGCCTTCTTCCACATCTCATCATCCACCCCCACTAGATCAGCAGGGTTAAAGTGTCCCGTGCTGCTACAGCCAATGTCGAATTCCGAACTGTTATGTCACTCTCACCGCCTACCTCCGCAGCTGGTGGACGCCGCCTGACGTCTTCAATTCTGCTCTCGCGTCCGGCGCTGAGGCCTCATAGGGTGCGTGCACGTCCTGTGCGCTATTGACTCTGCAGCTGCACGCCCGGTATCAGGTCCCATCAGGCGTTCTTGCACACAACCCGCAGCTCTGACTGCGCCTGTACTAACTCTGACGTCTCTATGGTCCTGGAAGACCTAACCGGAAGTCCCGGCACGCATTCCCTATGTCAGGCCGCCTCTTCCTGTATGCGGCACCTGATTATCGCTTTTGCTTCCTTGCTAGGCCTTCTTGGTGCCTGCATGGTGGCTCTCTGTAAACGACCTCCAAAAAACTAAATATACAGGATTATATACTCTATACAGAACCAGAAAAAGAATAATCCCTAAAAATTAACTTTTAATTCAATCACTAAAAAATTATGATATGATAAAATTACCTCAATACATGGCGGGGAAGAAAAATGAGCAAAGGGTCTGGTATCCAAATAATTCAATAATTCACAGACATGAGGGGCCAAAAGCTACTTTGCCCTGATGTGCCCTACCAAGACCCTTCCTGACCGCGGAGGTTGGCACCCTATTTGTTGACGATGTGGCGCCACCGCTCAACGTCGGCATCCCTAGTAACACCCTACACCTCCCTACGTATACAAAAATAGAGGACACAAAAAATATCCACACTCACACCCACAATACCGAGAATAGAAAGAGTGAGGAGACAATTATTGTCTCGTGCAAAAAAAGTGCTAAGGGCTGTAAACTTACCTCATAATGGAAAACTGTAAACTTATCTCGTAGTCTAAAAAGTCTTTTGAAATGCTTAGTTCATAATATGGGTTTCAGCAGGTAGAATAAGACTTATCTCGTAATCAAAAATACTCGCCTGCTGCAATAGATCAATCCCATAAAAAAATCTTATAAAAACCATCTACAGAGAGATCAATATTGCTAGTCCACAGTGTACAAAAATACATATGTTTGTCCAATTTTAAAGACCAGCAAAAAAACACTGTAAGCACTGCACACTTAGATGACAGAAAAAATACATCCATCAAACAGCTGTTGCACATGCAGCTAAATTTAATCAGATGATATATCCTGAGGCTCAATCAACCTCAGCAGACGTGCATATAATATAAATATAAGCAAAATTTCAGCAACCGCGTTAATATAGGGCAATATTTCATGAACTTTAGAATTGCATCACCCCCATAAGCCTCAATTTCCCTGAAGTGCACTAGAAATCTCCGTCTTGAGGGGTTAACACTGTTCATTAGAAAAAATGCCACATGGAATCTGTCACAAAACATAATGTGCAGTGTATACTTATCAGCCATAGATGCAGACAAAAACCCGACGCGTTTCCCCCTCCATATTCATGAGGGTTCATCAGGGGTCAAATGATGAGGGCTCAATCTCCCTGGCCAATGTGACCATGCAGTGTGTGGCTTGCATGGTCACGTTGGCCAGGGAGATTGAGCCCTCATCATTTGACCCCTGATGAACCCTCATGAATATGGAGGGAGAAACGCATCGGGTTTTTGTCTGCATCTATGGCTGATAAGTATACACTGCACATTATGTTTTGTGACAGATTCCATGTGGCATTTTTTCTAATGAACAGTGTTAACCCCTCAAGATGGAGATTTCTCTGCTGAGGATTGCAAGGTTATGTTATATGTGAATCTTCACTGTCCCCCGCATTGTTATGGGGAGTATATCTAGCACAGTTCATCTAATTAATGTGCTTGCATATACGAAGGGTTACTGTATGGTGCTGTATTTTATTTTGCCACAGGGGAAATTGAGGCTTATGGGGGTGATGCAATTCTAAACCTCATGAAGTATTGCCCTATATTAACGCGGTTGCTGAAATTTTGCTTATACTGATATTATATGCACGTCTGCTGAGGTTGATTGAGCCTCAAGATATATCATCTGATTAAATTTAGCTGCATGTGCAACAGCTGTTTGATGGATGTATTTTTTCTGTCATCTAAGTGTGCAGTGTTTACAGTGCTTTTTGCTGGTCTTTAAATTTGGACAAACATATGTATTTTTGTACACTGTGGACTAGCGATATTGATCTCTCCGTAGACGTTTTTTTCAAGATTTTTTTATGGGATTGATCTATTGCAGCAGGCGAGTATTTTTGATTACGAGATAAGTCTTATTCTACCTGCTAAAACCCATATTATGAACTAAGCATTTCATATGACTTTTTAGACTACGAGATAAGTTTACAGTTTTCCATTACGAGATAAGTTTACAGCCCTTAGCACTTTTTTTGCACGAGACAATAATTGTCTCCTCACTTTTTCTATTCTCGGTATTGTGGGTGTGAGTGAGGATATTTTTTCTGTCCCCTATTTTTGTATACGTAGGGAGGTGTAGGGCGTTACTAGGGACGCCGACGTTGAGCGGGGGTGCCACATCGTCAACAACTAGGGTGCCAACCTCCACGGTCAGGAAGGGTCTTGGTAGGGCACTTCAGGGCAAAGCAGCTTTTGGCCCCTCATGTCTGTGAATTATTGAATTATTTGGATACCAGACCCTTTGCTCATTTTTCTTCCCCCTTATGTATTGAGGTAATTTTATCATATCATGCTTTTTAGTGTTTGAATTAAAAGTTAATTTTTAGGGATTATTCTTTTTCTGGTTCGGTATGGTGGCTCTCTGTACTCAGGTCCAATATCTTGTACTCTGGCGTGCTTCCCAGCACTCGCTTTGCTTTGTCTTGTACCCAGACGTGCTTCCCAGCATGCGCTCTTTCTTGTACCCAGGTGTGCTTCCCAGCACGCACTCTGTTCTGTCTTGTACCCAGGCGTGCTTCCCAGTACGCATCCTGCACCATCCTGTACCCTGCAAGCCCCCATGTGCACGCTGTACGCACTTCTGTACCCATCGTGCCCCGAGTACACGCTTTACATATTCCTGTACCCTGCGTGCCCCAGTCTTCACCCTGCTAAACAGGGTCTCTCATGCCTCCTTCGAGCCGGCCACCTGGTTCCAGCAGTCTTGGTAACTTATTCCCCTGGGCATGACCCTGATGCTCCCTGTATAGGGGGGTGGTCCTCACTAGGTCAGTTCGCCCGGGGTGGGTTGGTATCACGGCCCAGAGGGTCCATTCCAGGAGTTGTCACACGAGCAAGGGTGGGTGGCTTTGCTGGGCATAAAATACTTGTTATGGAAAAGGTTGAGGTTTATCCCACAGGGGAACATGTTTGCCATCCAACACACTTAGTGTATGGGCATTACAAGTCTAGGAGACCGGCTCCTTTTTAATGGGACATTTTTTGTTAAGAGGCCCTCCTCCATGTTTCTTCCAAAGGGGTATTGAGGTTATTGGGGTGCATATGACTTGGTAGCAGGGCAGGCCTTGCAGTCAATGCATAAGAAAACAGAATGGGAGTACAAAATGAATAATGTGAAGTGGATTTTCCTGTGCCCATCCAGTACCTGGGTTCAAAGGCTTATTGGGGTGCATATGACTTGGCAGAAGGGCAGGCCTTGCTGTCAATGCATAAGAAAAGAGTATGGGAGTACAAAATTAATTATGTGAATTGAATTTTCCGGTGCCCATCCAGTATGTGGGTTCAAAGGCTTATTGGGGTGCATATGACTTGGTAGCAGGGCAGGCTTTGCAGTAAATCCATAAGAGAACAGAATGGGAGTAAAAAATGAATAATGTGAAGTGAATTTTCCTGTACCCATCCAGTATGTGGGTTCAAAGGCTTATTGGGGTGCATATGACTTGGTAGCAGGGGGCAGACTTGCTTTCAATGCAACATTTTTTCTGGAAGCAATCCTGGACATCTTGTGAAAGGGGTATTGGGGTGTGTCATAATTCTTGGCAGCCCATCCACTCACTGCATAGGTTATAACAGTTTAGGAGACCCACTGTTTAATAATGGCTCTTTAAGCAGATTAATGCTGCCTGATGCCCCTGTAAAAATAGGCTCTGTGACGTTAAGAGTCCCTCCTTCATAAATGAAGCAAGATGTGTCTGCTTATGTGTCGCACACCACATGGCCAGCTAGGATTGGTAAATGTTACAATGACATTTCCCAGTGAATGCATTTGGTTTGGTTGATAGCAATCTTAAAGTTGAAAAACTCTTCAAATACGCCGCATCTAAACATAGCCAAAGTGGAGGATTAACATTTTGGTCTGGGGTTAATTATTTTGCCTTATATACAAGTCATTAATCTGGAAAGGATTTTCAGACATTTTTAGACCTTAAAAGGACACCCGGGGGTAATCGCGGTAAAAATGCTCGGGTCTCCCATAGACTTACTTTGGGCTCTCTGGTGATTCTCCTGTCTACGCCCCTGGTACTTCTGCTGTCCGTATGGTTGTGACCCTTAGCCTGTCCCTGACATCTCTCCTGTCTACCACTCAACGCGCTTCTGTTTGTGCTATACCTGCCATGGTAGGATCTTTATTTCTGGTCGGCATCTCTCTCTGCTCCTGCTATCTCTGGGAGACCTGCGTCCGGCTCCGCCTCTTGGCAGTCACGTGCTTCAGGTCCTGTTTGCTTGAAGCACACATTTCCACCGCTGCCTCCCCACTCCACAGGTATCTTTGAGTATAGTTTGTCCTACTCAGGACACGCGCACTGGCTCAGTGAGCAAGTGCAGTGCGGTGTTCCTGACATTTTAGCTGACCTGAACATTTAAATGAGGTTTTGCACTTTTTTTTTACTTTGGTCATGGATCTGCTGCATGCTGTCTCTGAGCACGTGAATAACCTCACTCAAATGATGCAAAAACTGTCTGTGGAGCAGCGAACCCTGGCTCGGTTGCAACAACAGGTTCAGAGGGAGGTTGCTGACGCCATGCAGGATTCTTTTCCTTCTGGGGCCCGGGGTGAGGGTACCACAGATGTTTCCTTAATCTCCCCCGAACCACCTGTTAAATTGCCCGACTTTTTCTCTGGGGATTAAAAACATTTAACGTTTTTAAGGAGGGATGAAAACTCTTATTTTTGTTAAGATCACGTTACTCTGGGATGAGAGTCAGAGGGTTGGGGTCATTATGTCTTTGTTAAGCAGCTCCTCTCAGGCTTGGGAGTTTTCCCTTCCCCATACCACCCCAGAGAGAATGTCAGTGAATGTATTCTTCGAGGCCCTCAGGGATACAGTATCTATGATAAACCCGACCATGCGAGTCAGTCCGAGGATATGCTGAGTGTGTGCCAGGGGAAATACTCGGCCGAGTGGTTCTACTCTGAGTTCAGACACTGGGAAACAGAGGTCTCCTGGGATGATGCCGTCTTCCGGTGTTTGTTCTGTAGAGGCCTGTCTGAGTGTTTGAAAGATGCCCTGGGCCTTCACCCTCTACTGGACTCTTTGGAGGACGCTATGATCCAGGCTGTCCACATGGACCGTAGGCTACAGGCAAGGGGGTCATGCTGCAGGAAACCCTTTATTCTCCAACCTGGGTGACTCTGCATCTAGTCCTGAGCCCATGGAGGTTAGTGCCACCTCATTGAAGGAAAAAGAGAGAAGACGCCGTAGAAACAACCAACTGTGCTTTTATTGTGGAGCCTCTGGACATTAGAGAAGGGACTGTCCCTCTTGGCCTTCTTAAGTGGCGCCATCAGGAAAACGAATGAGTCTGGGTAACAGTCAAGGAGGTTGCCCAGACTGCCAGGTACTTTATTCCTCGCTTACTAAAATTCTGTTTCAGGTGGAACTGGAACTTGCAGGAGGTGCTGTTGTGACTACCGCCTTTGTTGACTGTGGTTCTTCTATTAATCTGATTGATGCCCAAGTTGTGACTCATAATTTATTAATATTATTATTATGCATTTATATAGCACCATTTATTCTATAGCGCTTTACATGTGAAAAAGGGGAAATATAGACAAGTATCATAAACATGTGTAAGACAAGGGACACACAAGTACATAAGGAGAGGGGACCCTGCCCGCGAGGGCTCACAGTCTACAGGGATGGGTGAGGATACAGTAGGAGAGGGTAGAGCAGGTCGTGCGGTGGTTCAGTAGACCGAGGATCATTGCAGGCTGTAGGCTTGTCGGGACAAGTGGGTCTTCAGGTTCTTCTTGAAGGTTTCCGCTGATGGTGAGAGTCTGATGTGTTGCGGCAGAGAGTTCCAGAGTATGGGGGAAGCACGGGAGAAGTCTTGTATGCGGTTGTGGGAAGAAGAGATAAGGGGGGAGTAGAGAAGGAGATCGTGAGATGATCAAATGTTGCGTGTGGGTAGGTACCTAGAGACCATGTCACAGATGTATGGAGGAGACAGGTTGTGGATGGCTTTGTATGTCATGGTTAGGGTTTTGAATTGGAGCCTCTGGGCAATGGGAAGCCAGTGAAGGGCCTGGAATAGGTGGGAGGCTGGGGAATAGCGGGGAGACAGGTGGATTAGTCAGGCAGCAGAGTGTAGGATGGACTGGAGCAGAGCCAGAGTGCTAGAGGGGAGGCCAGAGAGTAGGAAGTTGCAGTAGTTGAGGCGAGAGATGATAAGAGCATGCACTAGTGTTTTTGTGGTTTCGTGGTTGAGGAATGAGCGGATCTGGGAAATATTTTTGAGTTTGAGGCAGCAGGAGGAGGCAAGGGCTTGGATATGTAGTTTGAAAGAGAGCGCAGAGTCGAGGATCACCCCAAGGCACCGAGTGTGCGGGACTGGGGAAAGAGAGCAGTCATTGACATTGATGAATAGGTCTGGTGGAGGGGTAGATGGGGGAAAGATGATGAATTCTGTTTTGTCCATGTTCAGTTTGGGAAAGCGAGCAGAGAAGAAGGCTGAGATAGAAGACAGAAATTGTGGGATTTTGGTCAGTAAGTAGGCTTGGCTGGATCCAGATAGGTAGATCTGCGTGTCATCAGCGTAGAGGTGATACTGCAAACTGTGGGATTCTATGAGCTGTCCCAAGCCAAAGGAGTAGAGGGAGAATAGTAGGGGTCCTAGGATAGAGCCTTGAGGAACACCAACAGACAGGGGGCGAGGTGAGGAGGTGGTGTGTGAGAGGGAAACACTAAATGTTCGGTCTGTTAGGTATGATGGGATCCAGGATAGGGCCAAGTCTGTGATGCCAAGAGATGAGAGAGTCTGTAGCAGGAGGGAATGGTCTACAGTGTCGAAGGCAGAGGACAGGTCCAGGAGAAGGAGGACAGAGTAGTGTCGCTTGCTCTTGGCGGTTAGTAAGTTGTTTGTGACTTTAGTTAGGGCAGTTTCAGTTGAGTGAAGTGGTCGGAAGCCAGATTGTAACCGGTCAAAGAGGGAACAGGAGGAGAGGTGGGAGGACAGTTCAAGATATACATGCTGTTCCAGTAGTTTTGAGGCGTAAGGGAGAAGAGATATCGGGCGATAGTTAGACACAGAGGATGGATCAAGGAAGGGCTTTTTGAGGATGGGTGTAATTGAGGCATGTTTGAAGGATGAGGGAAAGGCACCATTTGTAAGTGAAAGGTTGAAGAGGTGTGTTAGAGATGGGATGATGTTATGAATGAGTCACCGGAGGAGGAAAAAACAAAAAGGCAAGCTAAGTCCAGAAAACCGGAGAGGTTGGTAACTAGCGGATTGCAGACCCCTGATCCGATTCACAACAACTAGCAGTAGCCGTGGAGCAATCCTACGATGATCCTAGATGCCTCATCACAGCTGGAGAGCTAAATAAGCCTAAAGAAAGTAAGGGGAAGTCTAAACTGCCCCAGAGCAGACCCCAAAGCAATAGACAGCCCCCAACATGTATTGTCGGTGAAAAAAGATGAAAACACAAACACAGACAGAAAGTCAGGCAGAGCAAACAATGGGGCCCAACTAACTAGATAGGACAGGACAGAAAAGATGCTGGCTGCAATCCGCAAAAACTCTACCAAAAATGTCCCAACACGTCTGATAGGAAAATCGGCCCTGAAGTCACTAGACTTCAAAATCCCTATATCAGCACACCGATATATTCTGAGGACAGAGCAAAAGAGATTAAACCGATCAGGGCCAAAAATGGAAATTCAGCACAGCCCCAGCCGGGGCTGGCTGAACACAAAACTAAGTAAATCAGACAAAATCTCATGGAACAATAGCAGAGCAAAACTTAGCTTTAGAAGACAGGAACTGAACTGGAGGCCAGACCTCAGAGCAGGAGAAAATAACCAGCAACCCTACAGAGCGTTGGCTGCCTTATATCCACTCAGAGATTCCTGATGTCCAATCGCAATCCACCTGTTCAGGTGGCAGGTCTCTCCCATCCAAATCAGCTTCACCACCTCCTTTCACCAGCAGAGGGAGTTCATCGGACACCAAAAGAGAACCAGAAAATGAGCTCACAACAGTATGAAGACTGTGGCCAAGTTAGGGATGAGGTGAGACAGGAGTGGGTTGAGGGCACAAGTGGTGAGGTGTGATCTTGACAGAGGGTGGAGAGCTGATCTTCTGTCATGGTGGAGAAGCTGGCTTTTGCAGAACAGGGCTGAGCGGCTAAGAGGGGCATTGGGGGCTGCGGACTAAAGTTTTTTCTGTTCGTGTCGATCTTCTGCTTAAAGAAGGAGGCAAAGTCTTCAGCAGAAATGAGAGGAGGGGGAGGAGGTGTTGTGGGACAGAGTAGAGAATTGAAGGTGTTGAAGAGCTGTTTAGGGTTAATAAAATAAGGACAGTCAGGTTAAAAGATCCTGTTAAAATTGTGGCAATTGATTCCTCTCCTCTAACCCGGGAGGGAATTTTTTTCTTCACTGATACCTTTTCTCTGAAAGTGGGTTCCACTCACGTGGAAAAATTAAGATGTTTTGTTCTGAATAATCTGTCGGCCATGAAGGAATACATCATCGAGAGTCTCCGCAAAGGGCATATTTGGCCTTCTGTTTCACCTGTTGCAGCAGGCTTCTTAGGGAACCTGTCACCCCCTCAGGTGTTTTTAAGTAAAAGAGCCACCTTGTACAGCAATAATGCTGCATTCTGTCAATGTGGCTCTTTAAGGCTAGTTTCACACTAGCGTTTATGAGCGCAGCGACGGCCTGCGCACGGCCGCCGCTTAGCCCCGCCCCCTGCCGCGCCCCCGCCGGTAGCTCCGCCCACCGGCGCATGACGCTGCATGCGCCCTGCGTCCCCTATCTTTATCACAGGGGGCGCAGGCCGTGCGCAGTATGCGTTTGGCGGCGCATGCGTTCTTTTGACGGTGCGCCGACCTGCGCCAAACGCAACCTGCTGCAGTTTGGTTGCATCGGCGCACCGTCAAAAAGGCGCATGCACCGCCAAACGCATACTGCGCACGGCCTGCGCCCCCTGTGATAAAGATAGGGGACGCAGGGCGCATGCAGCGTCATGCGCCGGTGGGCGGAGCTACCGGTGGGGGTGCGGCAGGGGCGGGGCTTAGTGGCGGCCGTGCGCAGGCCGTCGCTGCGCTCATAAACGCTAGTGTGAAACTAGCCTTACTTAGCATCTCTTCCATCTCAGAAATAATTGTTTTTAAAATTTGTCAAAAATACTTGAATTTTGACAGGGGGGCAGGTCTTTCCCCCTCTGACAGACGCCTCGTATCCATCAGTCATTTTTTTCTTCAGTATTTGACGCCGCCTCCTCGGCTTCTTTTTAAATCCTGGCGCCTGCGCTGTAGTATATATTCTTGGGCATGCGCAGTTAGCGCTGCCCATTCTGTCTCATCACATCCTGGCCTTGCTATCACGCCTGAGTGGATGCACTGCCAGAGATCCCGCCCCGCAGTCGCTTCTGATTTATTCACACTGTGGGGCTGGGAATCTTGGGCATGAGAGACGCAGAGAACTACTGCGCATGCCCAAGATTCCCAGCCTCGCAGTGCGAATAAATCATAAGCGACTGCAGGGCGGGATCTCTGGCCATGCGATAGGAAGGCCGGGATGTGATGTGAGAGCACGGGCAGCGCTAACTGTGCATGCCCAAGAAGATATAGTACAGTGCAGGTGCCCAGATTTCAAAAGAAGCTGAGGAGGCGGCACCAAATACTGAAGAAAGAAATGACTGATGGATGCGAGGCTTCTGTCAGAGGGGGAAAGACTTGCCCCCCTGTCAAAATTCAGGTATTTTTGACCAATTTTAAAAACAATTATTTCTGAGGTGGAAGGGATGCTAAGTAAAAGAGCCACATTGACAGAATGCAGCATTAGTGCTGCACAAGGTGGCTCTTTTACTTAAAAACCCCTGGGGGGGGACATGTTCCCATTAAGAAAAAAGATGGTGGTTTGCGGCCGTGCCATGACTTTTGGGAATTGAACAAAATTACTGTGAAAAATACATACCCTCGTCCCCTAATTCCCGATCTATGTAACCAACTCACCAGGGCCAAATGGTTCTCTAAACTGGATTTACGTGGGACATATAACCTTATAAGAGTCCAGGAAGGGGACAAATGGAAAACAGCATTCCTGATGACTGAAGGGCTGTTCGAAAACTTGGTTATGCCCCTTGGTCTCACCAATGCTCCTGCTGTTTTTCAAAATTTTGTTAAAGTAATTTTCTCTGATTTAATTGGGCGTTTTGTGGTTAACTATTTGGATGACATTTTGGTGTACTCGGCGGATAGTCAATCTCACTTGCACCATTTGCGTATGGTTCTCATGAGACTGAGGGAGAATCATTTGTATGCCAAGTTGGAAAAATGCTCATTCTTTGTGCAAGAATTATCCTTTCTGGGTTTGATTGTGTCAGGGGAGGGGTTCCGTATGGATCCTAAGAAGGTCAAGGCTGTTACGAATTGGGTGCAGCCTTATGACTTAAAAGGGTTGCAGCGATTTTTGGGCTTTACTAACTTCTATAGCAAGTTTATTAACGGCTTCTCGCAGTTGGTAAAGCCTCTAACGGACCTCATTCTCAAGGGAGCTGACGTAAAATATTGGTCTGTAGCTGCAAAAAATTATTTCATGATGTTAAAAAAAATGCTTTTCTTCAGCCCCTGTACTGGTACAACCCGACCCGTCAAGACCTTTTGTCATGAAGGTCGATGCCTCAGAGGTAGGGGTGGGGGCAGTTTTGTCTCAGGGCCCTTCTACCCTTGCTAATCTGAAGCCTTGCGCCTTCTTCGCTAAAAAAATTTCCTCTGCCGAGAGAAATTACGATGTCGGCAATAGGGAGTTTTTGGCAGTAAAGTTGGCTTTTGAAGAATACAGGCATTTCCTGGAGGGGGCCGTTCATCCCATTACAGTCATCACTGATCATAAAAATTTAGACTATATCGAGTCTGCCAAGAGATTGACCCCCAGACAGGCTCAGTGGGTGATTTTTTCTCGATTTCAGTTTACCATCACATTCCGCCCAGGATCTTAAAGCATCAAGGCAGATGCCTTATCCTGAAGCTTTGATTGTGTCCCCTCCAGAATCTCCCTCCTCCATTCTTCAGCCAGGAGTATTAGTGGCTGAAATCTCAACTGAGTTGCAGAGAGGGATATTGGAGGCCCAGACATGGGCTCCTGGTGGTAAACCCCCTGGTAAATTGCTTGTACCGGAACGTTTCCGTCTCGGACTTATGCGGGAATTTCACAATTCTATGTCGAGTGCTCATCCTTGGATTGCAGCAACCCAGGGGGCAATTGCGAGAGGTTTCTGGTGGCCCTCTATGGTAACAGACATTAAAAAGTTTGTGACTGCATGAGGGGTGTGCACTCATTCTAAAAGTTCTCAGGTCCGGCCGGCCGGAGAGTTGGTTCCTTTGCCAATTCTGGATAGACCATGGACACATTTGTCCATGAATTTTATCACAAATCTTCCTCCTTCCAGGGGCAGCTCAGTGATATGAGTGGTGGTGGTTAGGTTTTCTAAATAAGCCCACTTTGTACCTCTCCCCGCGTTACCATCTGCTGAAACCCTGGCCTGCTTATTTATTCAGCATGTAGTTCAGTTGCATGGATTGCCTGTGAATGTGGTGTCAGACAGAGGCGTGCAGTTTGCGCCAGGTTCTGAAGGGTTTTTTGGAAAAAGCTGGTGATTTCTTTGTCCTTCTCCTCTGCCTATCACCCGGAGTCTAATGGACAGACTGAGCACACAAACCAATCGTTGGAGCAGATTCTGAGATGCTTTGCCTCTTCCAGACAGGAGGACTGGTGTGAGGTATTGCCCATGGCAGAGTTTGCGTTCAATGGCCGTGTGAGTCAGTCTACTGGGAAGTCATGCATGGGAAGTCATGCAAGGCAAGGCAGCATGGTGGCTCAGTGGTTAGCACTGCAGGCTTGCAGCACTGGAGTCCTGGGTTCGAATCCCACCAAGGACAACATCTGCAAGGAGTTTGTATGTTCTCCCTGTGTTTGCGTGGGGGTACTCCAGTTTCCTCCCACATTCCAAAGACATACTGCTAGGGAACTTAGATTGTTAGACTGCAGAATATGTTAGCGCTATATAAAAAAATAAAAAAAAAAATGTCTCCCTTTCAGATCAAATATGGGTTTAACCCACATTTTGGAGAGTTTTCCCGCATGGATTCAGGTTGTCCTGGAACTGAGGGTGCAATACAACATCTACAGGTGGTTTGCTGACAGGAGGAGGGGGCCAGGTCCAGCATTTGTAGTAGGGGAGAAGGTGTGGCTATCCATCAAACTTAAGATACCCTCTATCAAGCTGGCCCCAAGTTTATTGGCCCATACAAAGCTGTGGAGGTTGTTAACCCAGTAGCCTACCGACTGCAGCTGCCTGCCTCCTATAAAATTCCTAATGTCTTCCACAGGTCCCTGTTAAAGCCTGTGGGGATGGTGAGAGGATTTCTCATCCAATACTCCACCAGTGCTGGTAGAGGGGCAGCTAGATTATGAAGTAGGGCACATCATCGACTTCCGGTGGGTGCGTCGGAGACTCCAGTATCTGATACACTGGAAGGGGTACTCTCTGGAGGATCGGTCATGGGTTCCGGCCAGTTTGGTGCATGCCGATCATCTGGTGCGGGCTTTCCATGCCAAATACCTGGAAAAGCATGGGGGTCCAGTGGCCCTCCGTTAAGAGGAGGGTACCGTCATGGTTTGGACAGGGTTCTTGCCCTACACGCACATGGTTAAGTGTATGTGGCCTCTTTCTGGATCTGGGAGGGGTATTTATACTCACTCTTTATCAGGGTTCTCTGTCAGCAATATTTTTGCCCTTGGCTTAGTTTAAGTGACCCCTGTGTGTTTGTGCCTTGTGCAGTGTGCATGCATCTGTGTTTTATATCTTGGCTTCTGACCCGGTCTGTCCCCGTTGTGTGCTTGCCTGCTGATTCGGTACTGTGTGTCTATTTTCCTGTTTTCTGACTTTGGCTATGTCTCTGGTGATTCTCCTGTCTACGCCCCTGGTACTTCTGCTGTCCGTATGGTTGTGACCCTTAGCCTGCCCCTCACATCCCTCCTGTCTACCGCTCATCGGCGCTTCTGTTTGTGCTTTACCTGCTGTTAGAATCTTTATTTCTCTGGGAGACCGGCAGGCAGCTCTGCCCCTTGGCAGTCACGTGCTTCAGGTCCTGTTTGCCTGAAGCACACATCTCCACCACTGCTGGCCCGCTCTACAGGTATCTTGAAGCATAGTTTGTTCTACTCAGGACACGCGCACTGGCTCCCAGAAGATTCAGGATAGGAAAAATGTGGTCAGACAATCCGCGCTGCAAATCACTAAAAATTCTGATTATTAATACAGTGGTCTTTATTTTACACGTTTCAGAGTCTCACAGAACTCCTTCCTCAGGAAAAACCACATACACGTCTCATGAAAAAGATCTTAAATAGAAAGAACAGTATAACTGTCTTTCAGGTGTTCAGTGCCAGACTGTTTTTTCTATTTAAGATCTTTTTCATGACACTTGTATGTGGTTTTTCCTGAGGAAGGAGTTCTGTGAGACTCTGAAACGCGTAGATTCAAAAGATATAAATAAACTGGAGAAGTGGGCAGCAACTAACAGAATGGTTTTTAACAGGGAAAAATGCAAAGTACTACATCTGGGCAATAAAAATGAAAAGAGCATATACAGAATGGGAGGAATAGGCCTAAGCAACAGCACATGTGAAAAAGACTTGGGTATACTAATAAATCACAGACTGAATATGAGTTAGCAGTGTGATGCAGCAGCAAAAAAGGCAAATGCAATTCTAGGATGTATTAACAGAAGCATACAGTCTAGATCACGTGAAGTCATTATTTCCCTCTACTCCTCTCTGGTCAGACCTCATCTGGAATATTGTGTCCAGTTTTGGGCACCACATTTTAAAAAAGACATCAACAAACTGGAGCAAGTTCAGAAAAGGGCAACCAGAATGGTGACCAGTCTGCAAACCCTGTCTTATGAGGAAAGGTTGCAGGATTTGGGACTGTTTAGTTTGCAAAAGAGAAGACTGAGAGGAGACTTAATAGCTGTCTACAAATATCTAAAGGGCTGTCACATTGTAGAAGGATCAACTTTATTCTCATTTGCACAAGGAAAGACTAGAAGCAATGTCATGAAACTGAATGGGAGGAGACACAGATTAGGCTGGTTTCACATTTGCGTTTTTTAGCGCTGGAAAAAAACGCATACGTGCGCATGCGATTTTTCCCCTATATTTAACATGGGTGCGCATACCTGCGCACTTGTAAGCGCATGTATGCGATTTTCATGCGCTGCGTTTTTTTGGGGTGTGCGTTGGTATTTTCCAGACGCTGCATGTTGCATTTTTTGGCCCTTGAAAAAATCGCATGCGCACGTATGCGCACGTTTTGCGCTAAAAATGGCCATTATAGCCTATGGATGCGCATACGTGCGCACTGGCATGCGCAGGTATGCGCTTTTTTAGCGCAGCGTTTTTTGGGTGGTGTCCACTTTTTATCCTAGTTAGAATCTTCTTAAGTCCAAAAAAAAAAGGCTATATAAAGGAGGTGCCTGCCAAAACTCTGCCACTACTACACTAGACAGATTGAAGAGCAGACATTCAACCAAGAACCCATTATATCAGCGAAGAATGTGAGTATATTACATTATATGCCTGTCCTTTTAAATTATGTATGTACTAATGATTTTTATTATTTTTACATGCAGTATGTCTTCAGAATCGGAGTATTCCCCATCGCGGCAGGAATTGGCGCAAGCAGACCGTGAGGTGATTATTTTCGTGCATCTGGTAAGTATATCTGCTGCTTCTCCAAATCTCTTACGTTTTTTTCAACTTTCAGACATCGTCATCATCATCTGCGGACGGGAATAGTGAGGGCGAACAGCAGGAGCAGCGAAGCCAAGTCCCGGTGGTGATACGTAATGTAAGTATCAAATGATTTGTAATGTTTTTTTGTTTTTTTTATCTTCTATTTTTACTCTTTTTTTTTTTTCTTTTTTTGTAACTTTTTAGTCAATTTAAATTTGATTATTCTAATGAATGTGTTTTGTCTAGGTTCCACAACGGGATGAAGACGTCTACCTGGATAATGAGCAGCTCATCAGCCTGGTCCAGGAGCGTTCGCCGTTGTGGGACAGCCGTGACCGGCTGTACAAGGACAATGTGGTGACACGGCGGCTATGGAATGAGGTGGCCGCAGCGTTGATGGATGGCTGGGACAGCGCCACAGCATCCGCCAAAAAGGCGTTTAGTGAGTATTTCCCTGCTCTGTATTGTGCCGCAGTGACTGTTGTCCTTGACGGCACTGTTGGGTTTCGTGCTAGGCGTATTCTAGCAGGAAACCCAACAGTGTCATCGTGGTCTACAGTGACTGCTTTGAGTATTGTATTGCTACATTGTGCCGCAGTGACTGTTGTCCTTGACGGCACTGTTGGGTTTCGTGCTAGGCGTATTCTAGCAGGAAACCCAACAGTGTCATCGTGGTCTACAGTGACTGCTTTGAGTATTGTATTGCTACATTGTGCCGCAGTGACTGTTGTCCTTGACGGCACTGTTGGGTTTCGTGCTAGGCGTATTCTAGCAGGAAACCCAACAGTGTCATCGTGGTCTACAGTGACTGCTTTGAGTATTGTATTGCTACATTGTGCCGCAGTGACTGTTGTCCTTGACGGCACTGTTGGGTTTCGTGCTAGGCGTATTCTAGCAGGAAACCCAACAGTGTCATCGGGGTCTACAGTGACTGCTTTGAGTATTGTATTGCTACATTGTGCCGCAGTGACTGTTGTCCTTGACGGCACTGTTGGGTTTCGTGCTAGGCGTATTCTAGCAGGAAACCCAACAGTGTCATCGTGGTCTACAGTGACTGCTTTGAGTATTGTATTGCTACATTGTGCCGCAGTGACTGTTGTCCTTGACGGCACTGTTGGGTTTCGTGCTAGGCGTATTCTAGCAGGAAACCCAACAGTGTCATCGTGGTCTACAGTGACTGCTTTGAGTATTGTATTGCTACATTGTGCCGCAGTGACTGTTGTCCTTGACGGCACTGTTGGGTTTCGTGCTAGGCGTATTCTAGCAGGAAACCCAACAGTGTCATCGTGGTCTACAGTGACTGCTTTGAGTATTGTATTGCTACATTGTGCCGCAGTGACTGTTGTCCTTGACGGCACTGTTGGGTTTCGTGCTAGGCGTATTCTAGCAGGAAACCCAACAGTGTCATCGTGGTCTACAGTGACTGCTTTGAGTATTGTATTGCTACATTGTGCCGCAGTGACTGTTGTCCTTGACGGCACTGTTGGGTTTCGTGCTAGGCGTATTCTAGCAGGAAACCCAACAGTGTCATCGTGGTCTACAGTGACTGCTTTGAGTATTGTATTGCTACATTGTGCCGCAGTGACTGTTGTCCTTGACGGCACTGTTGGGTTTCGTGCTAGGCGTATTCTAGCAGGAAACCCAACAGTGTCATCGTGGTCTACAGTGACTGCTTTGAGTATTGTATTGCTACATTGTGCCGCAGTGACTGTTGTCCTTGACGGCACTGTTGGGTTTCGTGCTAGGTGTATTCTAGCAGGAAACCCAACAGTGTCATCGGGGTGTACAGTGACTGCTTTGAGTATTGTATTGCTAAATTGTGAAGCAGTGACTGTTGTACTTGACGGCACTGTTTTTTTTTATCAACAGTGGACAAAGTCCGAACACGTTGGCGTTCGATCAAGGACCGCTTCAACAGTGATGTTCGTGCTGAGGGCCAGGTTCGCAGTGGATCTGCGTCAAGGACCAGAACTAGATACCGTCACTATCACGCGTTGCAGTTCCTAAGACCGGTCCTTGCCACAAGATCGTAAGTATTATACATTTTGGGTTTTTATTTTTATTAATCTGTGTTTTTCTAATCCACAGCTGATGCTTCTTGTAAAGGCATGGTAGTAATGATTTTCCTTTCTTCCACAGCACCTGGAGCAGCACCCTGCAACCTGGCCCTGGAGCGGTCCTTCGTCGGACGTCCTCTGACCCGTCCCAGCCATCCGACAGCCAGGAAGCACCTTGCAGGTCCCACACACACACAGCTGGTGACCAGGAAGCTGGGCCATCAGGTGTTCCCCTGTCCCAGGTCTCTGCCACTGGTTATGCGGGCACTACCCGCCAGCGGCAGAGGGCCTTGGACAGGAATGTCTTGCCCGAGTTTATGCATTTGAGCGAGACATTTAATTCCAGCCTCAAGTCACTGTCCGACAGAGTTGAAAGCGGTTTTGCACTGATGGAACGTGGTTTTAACCACTTTGAACACCGCTTCAATTCTGTAGAACAGCGCCTTGACCGTCTGGAGGCCGACCTCAACAGACCAGCACACCATTTTTTTAGTAAGATTGAAAAGGGCATGGCGGAACACCTTAGTCCTGATCAACAGCTGAATGTGCTGCAGGCCTGCAACAATGCTTTCTTGCAGGCTATGCAGCATAATCGGTACGGTCAGCAGTCAGTGGTGTCCTTTCCACCTGTGCCACCATTGACTCGCTTCACCTCACTACCGACTTGTGCTGCATACCACTGCACGGACACCTCTCTTCAAAGGCTGGACACCCACCGTTACACCACCACAAGTCTGAGTGCAGCTGGTCACTTCACCGACACCACCATGGCAAGCGCTGCTCCTGTCTGGAGCACCACCGCCAATCCCATGCATGCGTGGAGCTCAGCCACCACTAGGCAAACATGGAACAGCCCTGCCGCTACAACAACATGTAGTAGCCCTGCCACCACCACTCTGCAAACCTGGGCCATCACTGCCGCCACCAGTCCTCCTGCAAGGACGAGCACTGACCAAGAAGAGCAGCATCAGCCACCTCAGCAGCAGCAGCCAACTCAGCAGACGCCACCTCAGCAGCAGCAGCCACCTCAGCAGCAGCCGCCACCTCAGCAGCAGCAGCAACCACCTCAGCAGCAGCCGCCACCTCAGCAGCAGCAGCAACCACCTCAGCAGCAGCAACCACCTCAGCAGCAGCTGCCACCTCAGCAGCAGCCGCCACCTCAGCAGCAGCCGCCACCTCAGCAGCAGCCGCAACCTCTGCAGCAGCAGCCGCCACCTCAGCAGCAGCAGCCATACCAGCAGACGGGGGACCTACATTCCATATTTGCCCCTACTTCAAGGCGAAATCAATCAAGGCGGGCATTGGGCCAAAGTCGGTCCAGGCACACAAGCCTACGGCGACATGCCATTACAACTAATGTAACTGAACAGATTTCCTCTCCTACAAGTGTTCCAAGTTTAATTCCCTTAACTGGACTACCTTCCCCCACAAGTTTTGTTGCCCCTTCCCCTCAAACACCGTCTTCAACTGCAAGTGTTGCATATTCCCTGCACACCCCCAAATTGAAACCATCTGCCCCCAAACGCCGTAAAAAATAATTTTTACATTTTTTTTTGTTAAAATAAAAAATAAATTTACATTTGTGGTTCACCATTAATAAGTTTCATTAATGTTGTTTGCGCCGCTCACACACACTGATGGGTAAATACATGTTAAAAACCAACCCAAGGGCTAGTATAGTCATATGTGAAATAACATGGACTAGTATAGTCATTCAAAGGCCTAGTGTAATAACTCTAGTTTTACCAAATAGAATCTGGTTTCATGAAAAACAAATTGTTGAAACTTGTCTAAAAAATAAAGTTTCTTTCTAGTTTCACCACTTTGTTTTTGGTGAAACAAGATGCTAGTTGTTTAAAATGCTAGTTGTTAAAAATCGAGTTATTACAGTAGGCCTTGGTATGACTATACTAGGCCGTGGTATTTCACATATACTACTAGCCCCAAGGCCTAGTATACTCATATTTGAAATACCACGGCCTAGTATAGTCATTCCAAGGCCTAGTGTAATAACTCTAGTTTTACAAAATAGAATCTGGTTTCATGAAAAACAAACTGTTGAAACTTGTCTAAAAAATAAGTTTCTTTCTAGTTTCACCAGTTTGTTTTTGGTGAAACAAGATGCTAGTTGTTAAAAATCGAGTTATTACAGTAGGCCTTGGTATGACTATACTAGGCCGTGGTATTTCACATATACTACTAGCCCCAAGGCCTAGTATACTCATATTTGAAATACCACGGCCTAGTATAGTCATTCCAAGGCCTAGTGTAATAACTCTAGTTTTACAAAATAGAATCTGGTTTCATGAAAAACAAACTGTTGAAACTTGTCTAAAAAATAAGTTTCTTTCTAGTTTCACCAGTTTGTTTTTGGTGAAACAAGATGCTAGTTGTTAAAAATCGAGTTATTACAGTAGGCCTTGGTATGACTATACTAGGCCGTGGTATTTCACATATTACTATACTACTAGCCCCAAGGCCTAGTATACTCATATTTGAAATACCACGGCCTAGTATAGTCATTCAAAGGCCTAGTGTAATAACTTTTAATGGAGCAGATTACATTCATCCACTCAATGCTGACTTGTATTCCCCATGGACTTTCATTGGGGTTGGGTTTTGAGTGTTGTGTTTTGAGAAAATCACATACTTTGTTTTAAACTATTTGCACAATTTTATCTTGAAAAAAAATGGTTTCCTGATTCATGGCCTGCAGCTTTGCTCATTCCAATATATTTAACGCAGACTAGCAATGCTGCATTTTAACTCGTATGTGTATTTACCTGCCCAGGTGTGTGAACATAACAAAATTCAGTTATACATGGGAAGTTTTTTAATTAATCGGAGTTTAAAAAATATAGTGCACTCAGTAATGGTATCAAATAAGGATTTTTATTACCATAAACAACAACATTACACCATTTCATCTTGCCAGTGCACCCGTCCTACATCAGAAATAAAGTAGGCCGCAAATTTGTCCCTCATTTGGCCAACTTCAACGGATGACCTGAGAGTGTGCTGAGTGAATTCAGGCAATGGGTTAGGAGCATCATCGTCCAGTTCAAAGGTCGGGTGCTCTTTAGCCATCACAAAGTTATGTAGAACCACACAGGCCTTCACCACCTCATCGACTGTTTCAAGTTTAAGATTAATGGCCGTGCCCAGAATTCGCCATCTGGAAACAAGAATCCCAAAAGCACACTCGACAGTTCTTCTGGCCCTGGTCAGCCTGTAATTAAAAATTTTTTTGGTGTGGTCCAAGTCCCGGCTGGAGTAGGGTTTCAGTAAGTTTCCGCACATTTGAAAAGCCTCATCGCCAACCATTACAAAGGGCAGTGGCGGAGCTTCGGTGTGAGGAAGAGGCCGTGGCATAGGGAAATTAAATTGGTTGCCATACAACCTCCGGCCCATGTCTGAGTTTTTAAAAGCCTGCGAGTCATTACCACGGCCAAATGCTCCAATGTCCACTGCTACAAACATACATCCGGCATCCGCAATTGCAATGAGTACTATTGAAAAGTACTTTTTGTAATTATAGTACTCAGATCCCGTTCTTTGGGGTTTGATGATCCGTATGTGTTTCCCATCAACAGCTCCCAAACAGTTGGGAAAATTGCATACTGTCCAGAATTTGTCAGCAATTTCCATCCACTTTTCAGCGGTGGGCAGGGGCATAAATTCTGGGCAAAGAACATTCCAGAGAGCCCGGCAGGTGTCAGCAACAATTCCAGACAAGGTAGAGATTCCAATACGGTACTGGAAGTGTAGTGAGGATAGGGTTTCTCCAGTCGCCAGGAATCTGTGAACAGACAAAGAAGTAAAATTAATATTTATGTATATTATTTTTAAAAACTATAAAAAAAATATTAGTACATTCACGAAAACTAATTACCCAAGGTTTTGAATACTAAATTTACAAAAAAAAACATCAGACCACACCCCTTTGTTTTTAAAACATACCGTAATGTCACCAGTAGCCGTTCCTCAGGAGGAATCGCACGACGGAGCTGTGTGTCCTGTCTCCGGATGGATTGTTGGACACGAGCAAGCAAATCCATGAAACTTTCGTGGGACATCCGGATATAATCAGTAAATTTCTCCGGGTTTGCACGTAGCTCGCTGTAGAGGGTGTGGTATGCCCCACGGCTCTCCCGGAGTTCAACAATCGGATGTATCCACAAACGCCGCCGTCTTCGCTGCCTCTCTCTCTTCCTTTGTTCATGGCAAGCAACTGCATACGCCTGAGCCATCGCGATGTCCAAATCCAAGTTGAAGTGAAAACTCTTCCAGCGCAGATCCATGGTCACGAGAAGAATCAAGCAAATGTGAAGAATACTGTAGACAGGGTGTATATATATTAACATACCACACCCACAATGAAGTCCCATTGGTCTTGTGTGTTGTTGAATGGTTGTTTTTTCTTTTTTGTGGGGTTTTTCCAAAATCTGTAAAAAAACGCAAACGCACAAAAAACGCATACAAACGCGCAAAAACGCTGCGTTTTTTTCCTGCATGCGCATTAAAATGCTGGAAAAAAACGCAGCGTTTGTATGCATTTGTATGCGTTTTTTTAATGCGTTTTTTTGCGGGAAAAACGCGCTGCAAAAAAAAGCAAGTGTGAAACTAGCCTTAGATATTAGAAAAAACTTTTTGACAGTTAGAGTGATCAATGAGTGGAACAAGCTGCCACGAGAAGTGGTGAGTTCTCCTTCAATGGAAGTCTTCAAACAGAGGCTGGACAGACATCTGACTGGGATGATTTAGCGAATCCTGCTTTGAGCAGGGGGTTGGACCAGATGGCCCAGGAGGTCCCTTTCAACTCTACAATTCTATGATTCTATGATTCTATGAATAAAGACCACTGTATTAATAATCCGAGTTTTTAGTGATTCGCAGCGTGGATGGCCTGACCACATTTTTCCTATCCTGAATCTTCTATGTTGGTCACTAATGGATCTGTGGTTCAGCAGCAGCGAATCCTCCATTACCTGTTACAAAACTCCATTTGGTGAGTGCATTACTTGCAATTGTTATCTACACACCAGATAATGCACTATTGTACTATTTCCCTTTCACAGCAATCTTAAGAAGTCAAGAAGGTGGACCCAGGGAACTATAAGCCAGTGAGTCTGACATCTATACCAGGAAAGATCTTTGAACAAATTATTAAACAACATTTATGTAAGTACCTGGATAAGAATGAAGTGATTAAATAGAGTCAGCATCGGTTTGTAACTAATAAGTAATGTCAGACCAACTTAATTTCCTTCTATGACAGAATCACTGACTGGGTGGATCAGGGAAATGCTGTAGATATAGAATATCTTGACATCAGCAAAGCATTTGACAAAGTATCTCACACAAACCTTATTGAAAAAATGACTAAATATGGAATGGACAAGGCAACTGTTAGGTGGATTCATAACTGGCTTAGTAATCGGACCAAAAGGGTGGTCATAAATGGCTGCACATCCAGTTGGAAGAATGTCTCAAATGGCTCTGTCCTGGGCCCTGTATTGTTCAACATTTTGACAATGATTTAGATGAAGGAATTGAGAGTAAACTGATTAAATTAGCTGATGACACAAAGCTAGGAGGGATAACTAATACTAGAGAAGAGAGAGAGAGGATTCAAAAAGAAATAAACTGGAGCAGTGGGCAGCAACTAACAGAATGTTTTTTAACAGGGAAAAATGTAAAGTACTACATCTGGGCAATAAAAATGAAAAAAGCATATACAGAATGGGAGGAATTGGGTATACTAATAGATCACAGACTGAACATGAGCCAACAGTGTGATGCAGCAGCAAAAAAGGCAAATACAATTCTAGGATGTATTAACAGAAGCATACAGTCTAGATTACTTGAAGTCATTATTGCCCTCTACTGCTCTTTGGTCAGACCTCATCTGGAATATCTGGAATACTGTGTCTAGTTTTGGGCACCACATTTTAAAAAAGACATCAACAAACAGGAGCAAGTTCAGAGAAGAGCGACCAGAATGGTGACCGGTCTGCAAACCATGTCCTATGAGGAACAGGTGCAGGATTTGGGAATGTTTAGCTTGCAAAAGAGAAGACCAAGAGGAGACTTAATAGCTGTCTACAAATATCTCAATATGTCACATTGTAGAATGATTATTATTCTCATTTGCACAAGAAAAGACTAGAAACAAAGGGATGAAACTGAATGGGAGGAGACACAGATTAGATATTAGAAAAAACTTCTTGATAGTTAGAGTGATCAATGAGTGGAACAGGCTACCCCGAGAGGTGGTTAGTTCTCCTTTAATAGAAGTCTTCAAACAGAGGCTGGACAGACATCTGTCTGGGATGATTTAGTGAATCCTGCTTTGAGCAGGGGGTTGGACCAGATGGCCCGGGAGGTCCCTTCAAACTCTACCATTCTATGATTCTATGACTCTACCCTGTCCTTAAGACCACACATTCAAGCTCTTGCAACTTCCTGTCACCTTCAAATCAAAAACATTTCTTGATTTCAATCTTTTCTACTTTTCTTATCAACAAAAATATTTGTGCACACAGCACTCTTTTTCTTACTCTTCTGCCTTTCCTTTCTGCCAATCCTTTCATTGGGTACATTTTAATAAGAATATTTTACAAGGCCATCCAAAATCTTTTTCCCTCCAGATATCACATGCCTGATCTTCCAGTATATCCAGTTACATAAGTTTTGTTCTTCACAAGAACTTCCTTTCACTCTTGTCTTTGTCGACTCTGATTTACACACATGCTTATTCAAGATTTCTCTTGTGCTTCCCCCATATTCTGGAATGAGCTACCTCAACCAGGTTCTCTCCAACCTTTGAAAAGTTTAAAAGCATCTCGAAAAACGCAGTTTTTCATAGCACCTTTTCCATATACAAAGCATTGAAAAAAGGACACTAAAAATAATCATAATATAATATTAAAATTATGTTGAGATGTTGCTCTTCTTTATGACCTATCTGCACACAGATCAGGTCCTGGCAAAGTAAATTTATGTAAGCAAATCACATAACAAACATCTCGTGTAAGATCCCTATTCTAATTGTCATCATTATGTATATACCAGCCACAGCATCTATCAGCAAAATCAACATGGCAAACTGCAGGTGTCCTCAATGACTTGACATTGGAGCCAGTGTGAAAATACAAAGGTGATCTAAAAGTGAGAAAATAATCTAATAAAGTCTTTTTAAACATAACTTGTTTTCTGTAAGTGATTATTACATGGATGATTTGGCTTTATATAATGCTAGAGAAATAGCTTTTAATTGCAATTAACAGACAGATGGAAAATATATTATATTTTTATCAAGACAAATAAAGGCTGAAGGTTAGTTCCTCCAGATATGGTGCATTTACAGCCTATCAATAAGATATAATTTACATGTCTAATCTGTGCTTTTTAAGATATAAGTAACGTTTTGGAAGCTCTTAGATTTTAATATTATTGGAAAAATAAATCTCATACTCTTAGCATTCAATAAGACCAAGGAAACTAATGAATTGTAAGGATTCTATAAGTAAAAGCAGAAAGATGGCAGCAATATAGGATATTTTTGCGTGGCAACTTTTTTTTCCTATCTTCATCTATGTTAAATGGTTGTTGTGCTTAATTAACCTTAAACTAATGCTCCATGGCATCACTGAGAAGTGGGCAATTCACATTAAAATTATGGCATCAGGGCTCATTCATACGACCGTAGATTGTCTCATCTAAGAGAATCGGGCCGATTATTCAAATCACACTCGAAAAAAAAAAATCCCATGTTTTCATTCTGTCAGGCCATGGAAATTGTACTGCACGTAAATATCACCAAAGTGCAGTCTGATAATTTACATGCACTCATTGACTTGAATGTGATCCGAATATTGGATCAAACACAGACATGCAGTGTTTGAAAGTACTGCAGTGCGCAAGTGCCCGAGCTCTTTGACCTTTCTCCAGTGCCAGCGCACTGTAGTACTTTACTCTGCCCTCAACAGGGCAGCAAAGTACGCCTGAGGAGGAGCGCAATGCCGGGGAGACTGTGTGGGTGATGTGGGGACACATCATCTACACGAAGCAAGGAGGAGGGCGGTGATCATAAGAAGATGGGACCAAGAAAATTGACATCTGTCAGACCGGACCACCCTGCAGGTGAGTATAATAAAAGCTCCTGAAAGATGGTGGCTGTATCTCATATTGGTCAAACCTGGTAACAGGCTCCCTTTAATTTATCAAGTTTTATCATGTAATAACTTTGCTGTGCTGATCAGCAGCATAGATGTATTTTTATCTAATCAGCTGATATTTGCAATGTCCACATATTGACATAATATATTAGGTAAGAAATCCTGCAGTGTATATTTGCATTTGCTTATGGGGCTAAAATGTCATGCTAAAGTATACCTGGAAATAGAAATGGTCAATTGCTGGTGTTTGTGGAAAAAGTACGTAAGTGAAATGTACAGAGTCAATGTTTTATCCCTTTTGTTGGTAGAGTATTTTTGAAAAGTCACACAGCTCACAATGTAAAATCTTTATACTTTTAGCATCTACTATGTGACAGGGTCACTGGTATCGTACATGAGGGGAGATATAGTATGTGTCACAAAGATTGCTTTCCTGTGTGATATGAAAGCCATAAGTGTTTTCTCCAGCATATTATGTGCTGAGGGCAATCCAGTTGCTATATGGGCATGGCAGCCAGTGTCCTCCACTCCAGCCCAGATGGTCGAGCGGGTCGTCATGGACAGATTTGTTCACTCGCTCCCCAGGCCGGTGCAGATCTGGGTCCCTGAGGACTACCGCAAGCTGAATGAAGTCTCTAGTTTTGGCGCTTACCCGATGCCTCATGTTGACGAACTCATTGAGAGACTTGGACTCGCAAGATACATTACAACCCTGGACCTGACGAAGGGCTATTAGCCGATCCCCATGTCCTAGAGTGCTAAGGAGAAGACAGCCTTCTCAACGCCTGATGGGTGTTTCCAATACACCAGGATGCCCTTTGGTTTGGATGGCGCCCCGGCCACCTTCCCGAGAGCGATGGATCAGATCCTGTCTCCACATAAGAAGTATGCCGCAGCATACCTTGATGACATAGTGGTCTTTAGCGCTGACTGAGCTAGTCATCTGTCAAAGGTACAGTTGGTTCTGGATGCTTTAAGAAGTGCGGAATTCATAATAAATCTGAAAAGTGTGCCATAGGGAAGGAAAAGACCAAGTACTTGGGCTATGGCATTGGAAGGGGTGAAATTAAACCTCAGGTTAATAAGATCAAGGCGATTCAGAAGTAGCCCCAACCGCTTACCAACAAGCAAGTGAGGGCGTTTCTTGAAATTGTGAGCTATTACCGGCGGTTCATCCCATGCTTTGCTATAATCACTGCACCATTGACAGATCTTCTTAAAGGCAACAAGTCAACTGTAGTTAAATGGACTACTTACACAGAGATGGCGTTCCAGGAGCTGAAACCGGCTCTGTGTAAACATCTGGTTCTGGTCGCACCAGACTTTAGCAAGGAGTTCATGATCCAGATAGCCGCCTCAGAAGTTGGGTTGGGAGCCGTGCTGTCTCAGGAGATAAATGGGGAAGAGCATCCCATCCTGTATCTGAGCCGGAAGTTCTCGTCATACAAGAAAAATTACGCCATTGTTGTAGAAGGAGTGTCTGGCCATAAAATGGGCAGTGGATGCATTGAAGTATTATCTACTAGGCCGGAGGTTCAAACTCGTGTCCGATCATGCCCCTCTGAGATGGTTAAGGGAAAAACAGGGTAAGAATGCCTGGGTGACCAGATGGTTCTTAGGCCTCCAGGATTTCATGCTCCACGTAGAACACGGGCCAGGGAAGCGACATGTGAATGCAAATGCCCTATCCCAAATTCTCTGTTTGGTGTCCGAAGGTGCCAAAGCCCCCGGTTTTTGGCAGAGGGTGGAATATGTGATAGGGTCACTGGTATCATACATGAGGGGAGATATGTGTCACAAAGATTGCTTTCCTGTGTGATGTGAAAGACATGTGTTTTCTCCATCATGATATGTACTGAGAGCAATCCAGTTACTATATGGGCATGGCTTTCATGGTGGGTAGGTCAGAGATGGGTGGGATGCCTACCCACCATATATCCACCTACAGGGTGTGGCTGGAGGGGAGTTAAATGTCCATATAGCTTTTTTTATCTGTCTATGTGCGTGGAGGAAAGCAAGGCTCTGGATTGCTAGCTCTTGCGAGAGCTGCCATTTGTGTTGCCCCAGAGGACCTGTGCAGGACGGTGTATGAACTGTTTATTTTCATTTGAGCTGGACAGGCTGTTTTTCTGTTACCAATTTTTTGGTGGGGTTTATGAGGCAATTAACCACCGAGGGACTTTAACGATCTGTGTGCCTGAGTCTACCTCGAGGAGCAGCTAAGCCTGTCAACCCCTCACAACTATTAAAATCCAAATATAAAAAAGCATATTGAACATATTAAACCCAATATGGACACTATGGGGCCAAGCCATCAAGGCTTTTATGAAAGAAAAGTATCAGAAAAGCTTTTCTGTGTAACGCAGAGTTGCGTAAACAACTGTTGCGATTTCCACACTAGTTTGAATCAGTTCCATCAAAAGGTGCAGAGCAGGGGAGAAACCAGAAGGGGGATGTTATTATGCTGCCTATCCAATCCATTAAAAGTAGCGGCATTGTGTGCACCAGAAATGTTACTGTCTGGAGCAATATTTCTGCCATGATGCAGGGAGCCTATAAGATTTACCAATTTCATAAATGTGGTTGTTCAGTTTTAGCATGAAAGTCTGTAGTTTCTCTGTGTGACTGCAAACTTGGGAATCTTCACATTCTACATGGCACTGTCAGGATAACCCAACTTTTGTCACAGTTCCAGGTAGGAATTTGCAGCTCTCTGGTGCCCCATTTACCCACAGGTCAGTCAGGGAACAGCACCTAGGATAACTAGTCACAGTAAAGGCTGCCTTGTCACATACTGGCTATCGGGCACTCTGCAGTGGTATGTGTATCACCAGTCCCAGGCAGGCTATACACACATAAACCTGCGATCTGTCACGGCCAGGGTTCCTAATAACACCAGGATGCTACACTGCCACCAGTCCCTGTTTTGATACCAAAACCTACTGTATATCGGGTCAGGAACCAACCCATTGTAGTGGGATTTTGTGTGGTGTATGTGTCGGTTCGATCATAGAGCAAAAAGAATGAAACTAGTAAATGTATAATTTACTCCAGAAAATATCGGCAGTGTTTACAAAAATACAAATGATATTACAAAAATGAGACAAAATACAATATGTACACAGTTAGAAATAAAAAGGATTACATATGAAACTTATTCTATCTCAGTCTCAGTTATCACGTGTCGATAAAGGGGAGGAGAGACTTCCCAAAGAAATGGATCAGCAGCACAACATGGTGATCTTAGCTGACTCTCCGGCATCTGACTGCCTCCCAAAATGTGCATTTTGGTTTTATGCTTTTGGCCACAAACATAGAAATGCCTCCCTTGCTGATCTCAATGGTGGGCTGTGTTCAAGGGGGTACACCAGTTTTGGAAGAATATTAAAATACTTCTACACTCCATATCTTTGGCTGGAAACCTCACAGGGTGACGATAGGGGCATTAGATTCTCCCGTGCGAATTTATCATTCTTTTTAAACATGGCATGTCTGCGTGTTACTGGGGGCAGAAACTCATTTCCCGGGTTTCTGATGGCCCTAAAGGCCACAAAATGTTGCCATGCGTAGCCCCAATCACCCTGATCCTGGAAATCTACTTATCCTGTCTCTAGGATTATTGTGTGCTGTGGAATTCGACCTGGAATATTATGCCTGATAGACGAAAGTAGTTTTGGAGGGAAAAATCCACACTTAACTCTGCCAGAGCAATAAACGTGACCATTTGGCTGAAGGGAGGAGGGAGTGGATAGAATTTCACAGAGGGAGACTGAGGGGGCTGGCAGTAATGTGAGGGGAATGTGGCAGGAACTGGGTTTTACACAAACCAATGGGGGGAAGAGTATCAGGCAGCGCTTTATGTGTACCTAGGACAATATTAAATTATTCATATTTCCCTGACAGGCGCATACTGTTGGGATTCTCCTGCACGGGCACTGGGAGCGAGTGGTCATATTACCTCAAATATGCGATATACCTACTTTCAGCCACATTTATCCTAGACTTGTAAGGCCTTGCTCAATTCTCTTGTATAAATTTTAGAGGCTAGACAACATAAAAAATGCAAAACGCTTCCATGAAAGGAGAAAAAAGAGCACTCCTAATCACAATACCCCAGCAGTTAAGGAAGGTAGGTGAATACTATTAACTCACCTTAGGCAGTTGTTCGAGGCACAGCACTGATATTTGTGTATGGATTAGCCTCCCAATGCTGCAGCTACCACCACGGATCCTGAAGACGCCAACAGGGATCAGTAAGTCAAGAAAAATACAAACATGGTCTCAGGAGCGCTGTCAATGATGAGAAAATCCAAATGTGAACAAAAATTAAGTTTCTTTATTCATGCAATGCATTTCAGAGTCTGATAAGGGAGTTTTATCAACACTGAAATGCATTACATGAATAAAGTAACTTAATTTTTGTACACGTTTGGATTTTCCCATCATTAGCAGGGCTTCTAAAAAACACATTTTTGTTTTTATTTTCCTTCCCCATGAATCTTTGGAATTCAAAGTAATTACATTACAAAAATTACATAAAAATACTTGTTTATGACTAAAAAGTGAAATGTTTCTTTGCTAAAGAACCTCCAAAAATTAAAGAGAACCTATCACTCAGTTCATGCAACTTAAAGCATGGGCAGTATGAGTCAGAGCCTGGCTTGTTGTGAACATTTTTGGTCTGGCTTCTGAGTTTGGGCTCCATCTGGTGGTTGCTGCTGGTAATGGAGCTGGTCTGGCTGACAGAAGTCAATCACCTGAGGAGGATGATTGGAGGTCAGGTGTTACAGACTGGAGAGATTTAAGAGAGCAACCTTCCCTCAGTTGTTGCCTGTGATTTGGTTTCCTTCCTGAGCATTTTGGAAGTCTGCTTGCCTCCTGATTTGTCCTGCATCTTTCAGAAAAGTTATTTATCTGCTTGAATCTTTTTCCATTTGATCCATTTTTTGCTTTTTTCTGATTTCTGCTTTGCTGGTGTGAATTCAGCCTTGTTCCCTGCTGGAACCTGTGCTGGACTCTGTTCCATATGCCACAGCTCATGTCAGTCTTTTCAGTATTTCTAATCTCCTATTATATCAGTATCTTTTGTTTTGCATTCAGTTCACACCAGAATTCTGATTTAGTGGGGGAGAGGTCGTGTGGCCTCACTATTTTTGCATATCAGACGTGTTGGATTTTTTCTTAGGGTTTATTGCGCGATTGCAGACAGTATTCTTTCCTGTCCTGTTCTATCAAAACAGTTTGGGCCCCATCATTTGCTTACTTTATTTTCTGCCTGTGTTTTGTGCCTCATCTTGTCTAACCGGCAATATATGTTCGGGGGCTATCTATTCCTTTGGGGGTCTACTCCGGGGCAGTTTAGCTTTCCCCTTTCTCTCTTTAGGCTTAGTTAATTCTTTGGCTGTGCCGAGATGTCTAGGGCATCGTAGATACGTCCCACGGCTAATTCTAGTTGTGTTGTTAGTTTAGGGGTCTGCAATCCGGTAAGATACCAACCTCTCTGGTTATCTGGTTGCCTAGCCTATTTCCCTGCTATACTCATCGGTTACCTAATCATAACACTGGCTGCACGGTAATAGCCAGTTATATTTTTCTCCCATAGCGAGAGACCTGTCCAACATCTTTAGCAACGCTGGGTAAAACCTGTAAAGGAAGAGTAGAAATAGTTTCATCTCAGCCTATGGTCCCTTGTTGGTTTTTCAAACTATATTTAGTCTGTAATGTTCCTTGCTGCAATCTGGTTTTGATTTATGATGCCTATGGTGGCAGCATGAAATTACTGATAGGTTTCCTTTATAGTTAAAGGTGTACAAAGTTCTTCAACCTCTACAGCAAAAATGTAAAAAATCTGCGGCACTCGGCAAGCTCATGCGTTGAGGAAACATTTACAGTATTAGCGTCCGCTCTGTATGAGTCATTACACTGGCTGCCCATACATTATAGGATCCAATTTAAACTGCTTGTTCACACCCACAAAGCTCTCCACAGGGCGGCGCTCCCCTACATCTCCTCCCTCATTTCTGTTTATCTGCCTACCCACTCGATATGCTCCGTACCTCCCACTCCTGGCCTCAAGTCTTCTCACAAGTTGCACCAATCCTCTGGAATGCTCTAACCCAAGAAATTAGATAACCATAACTTACACAGATTTAGGCATTTCTTAAAAACAAATCTGTTTAGGGCGGCCTATCATGTTCTCTAATCAAAATCCTTTGTTATATACTCCATTCTCTACTTCTCTGATCATAACCCTCCAGCAAACTCCATTGCTCCCAAAACCACGAACAAATATTGTCTGGCGACTAGCTCAAGTAGCCTTTACCTATCCCCATTTCCTCAAGATGGCTCGACCATCATTGTAAATAAGCACTTGTACTTTGCCACCAAACCTAATTGCAGATTGTAAGCTCTTACGGGCAGGGTCATCATTATCCTTGCATTAATTATTTTATAATCCTTAACTTTGTCATGACTGTTGTAATTTGTAAAGTGCTGCGGAATATGTTTGCGCTATATAAATATAGAATATTATTATTATTTTTAGACATCATATGTGTGAGAAAGATGCCACAACAAGTACTGATTTTCTTCTAAGGTGACTATAAGATCCAATACAAATAATAAGATATGAAAGGGAAAAAAAAATTGGTCTTTAAAGAGAACTGTATAATTGAAAGAACCGATTTCATGAAAATTGCATTTGTGTCTAATTTTTCGGAAATTAACTGTACTCGATGAATTTTAGCAATTTGTGATTCAGTTTGCACGAATCTCTGAAAATATGCCAGCTACCATTTTTCACATTGTAGAAGATTGCATCAGCCAAAGAAGGCTCACATGGACTTGTGCATGGCTATATGAGCCTCATCATGATGCCTTTCAGCTATCACACCATATGGTATACCAGTCAATCAACGGGAACTATCATAGGCAGAAAAATAGCAGATGAAAAGAAAGTAGCAGACTTTTAAAAGTGAATATTAATCATGAGAGGATGTTGTAGCTCACAGCTTGGCAACAGAGAGAGGAAGAGAAGGCTACACAATACTGAATAAACATTGCAGATAGTGTGTGACAGCACAGCAGCAAAGAACTGTTACCATCTTTTTAACTATAGTCATATGCAGTCAATGCATAAGAAAACAGAATAGGAGTACAAAATGAATAATGTGAAGTGGATTTTCCTGTGCCCATCCAGTATGTGGGTTCAAAGGCATATTGCTGCGGGGGGCTCCTTCCCTGCAGGTTCCCAGATCCAAGATGGCGACAGGGACCTTCGGGGGCCTGCAGGGAGCTGGCTTCCTCAGTGCCTGCAAAGCGCAGGCAAGGAGGAAGCCTGTGTAGTGCCTGTGACAGATCGCTGATCTGTCACAGTGATCTGTGATGTGACAGATCAGCGATCTGTCACATGACTTCTATGTCCCCCCTGGGACAATGTAATAAAGTTAAAAAAAAAAACGTGTAAAAATAATTTTTAAAAAATCGCTAAATAAATTAAAAAAAAATATTCCCTAATAAATTCATTTTTTGGAAATAGAAAAAACATCAATAAAAGTGCACATATTTGTTATCGCCACGTCCGTAACGACTCGCCCTATAAAACTGTCCCATTAGTTAACCGCTTTAGTGAACCCCTTAAAAAAATAAAAATAAAAAACGAAGCAAAAAATAATGATTTATTATCATACCGCCGAACAAAAAGTGCAATAACGCGCAATCAAAAAAACACATATAAATATTCATGGTACCGCTGAAAACGTCATCTTGTTCCGCAAAAAACGAGCTGCCATACAGCATTATCAGCAAAAAAATCAAAAAGTTATAGCTCACAGAATAAAGTGATGCAAAAATAATTATTTTTTATATAAAATTGTTTTCATTGCATAAAAGCGCCAAAACATAAAAAAAGACATAAATGAGGTATCGCTGTAACCGTACTGACCCGAAGAATAAAACTGCCTTATCAATTTTATTGCATGCGGAATGGTGTAAACACACCCCCCAAAAGAAATTGTTGAAATGCTGGTTTTTGTTCATTCTGCGTCCCAAAAATTGGAATAAAAAGCGATCAAAAAAGTCACACGCCCGAAAATGGTACCAATGAAAACGTCAACTCGTCCTGCAAAAAATAAGAACTCACATGACTCTGTGGGTCAAAATACGGAAAAATTATGGGTCTCAAAATGTGGTGAAGCAAAAACTATTTTTACAATAAAAAGCGTCTTTTAGCGTGCGACAGCTGCCAAAAATAAAAACCCGCCATAAATAGTAAATCAAACCCCTCGTTATCACCCCCTTAGTTAGGGAAAAATAATAAAATTTAAAAAAAATGCATTTATTTCCATTTTCCCATTAGGGTTAGGGTTAGGGCTAGGGTTAGGGCTAGGGCTAGGGTTAGGGTTAGGGCTAGGGTTAGGGCTAGGGGTGTGTTGGGGTTAGTGTTGGAGATAGAATTGGGGGGTTTCCACTGTTTGGGCACATCAGGTGCTCTCCAAACGCAACATGGCGTCTGATCTCAATTCCAGCCAATTCTGCGTTGAAAAAGTCAAATGGTGCACCTTCCCTTCTGAGCCCTGCCATGCGCCCAACCAATGGTTTACCTCCACATATGGGGTATCAGCCTACTCAGGACAAATTGCAAAACAACGTTTGGGGTCCAATTTCTCCTGTTACCCTTAGGAAAATAAAAAATTGGGGGCAAAAATATCATTTTTGCGGAAAAAAATATGATTTTTTTATTTTCACGCCCAGGCGTTATAAACTCCTGTGAAGCACTGAGGGTTTCAAAGTGCACACCACACATCTAGATAAGTTCCTTAGGTGGTCTAGTTTCCAAAATGGGGTCACTTGTGGGGGGTTTCCACTGTTTAGGTACATCAGGGGCTCTCCAAAGGCAGCATGACACCAGCAGACCATTCCATCAAAGTCTGCATTCCAAAACATCACTACTTCCCTTCCAAGCCCTGAGGTGTGCCCATACAGTAGTTTTCTCCCACATATGGGGTATCAGGGTACTCAGGACAAATTGGATAACAACTTTTGGGGTCTAGTTTCCAAAATGGTGTCATTTGTGGGGGATTTCCACTGTTTAGGCACATCAGGGGCTTTCCAAACGCGGCATGGCGTCCAATCCCTATTCCAGCCAAAAAAGTCAAATGGCGTTGCTTCGCTTCCGAGCTCTGCCATGCGCCCAAATAGTGGTTTACCCCCACATATGGGGTATCAGCGTACTCAGGACAAATTGCACAATAACTTTTGGGGTCCTGTTACCCTTGGAAAAATAAAAATTGAGGGTGAAAAGATCATTTTTGTGAAAAAAATGTGATTTTTTAATTGTACGCCTGTACGTTGTAAACTTCTGTGAAGCCCTTGGAGGTTCAAAGCTCTCACCACACATCTAGATAAGTTCCTTGGGGGGTCTTGTTTCCAAAATGGTGTCATTTGTTGGGGGTTTCCACTGTTTTGGTACATCAAGGGCTTTCCCAACGTGACATGGTGTCCGATCTCAATTCCAGCCAAAAAAGTCAAATGGCGGTGCTTCCCTTCCGAGCTCTGCCATGCACACAAATTGCCATTTACACCCACATATGGGGCATCAGCGTACTCAGTACAAATTGCACAATAACTTTTGGGGTCCTGTTACCCTTGGAAAAATAAAAATTGAGGGTGAAAAGATCATTTTTGTCGAAAAAATATGATTTTTTTAATTGTACGGCTGTACGTTATAAACGTCTGTGAAGCCCTTGGGGGTTCAAAGTTCTCACCACACATCTAAATAAGTTCCTTGGGGGGTCTACTTTCCAAAATGGTGTCATTTGTTGGGGGTTTTCACTGTTTTGGTACATCTCCAAACGTGACATGGCGTCCGATCTGAATTCCAGCCAATTTTGCAAAAGTCAAACGGCGCTCCTTCCCTTCTTAGCTCTGCCATGCGCCAAAGCAGTGGTTCCCCCCCACATATCAGGTATCAGCGTACTCAGGACAAATTGCACAATAACTTTTGCAGTCTAATTTCTCCTTTTACCCTTGGTAAAATAAAAAAAATTGGACCTGAAGTAATTTTTTTTGTGAAAAAAAGTTAAATGTTCATTTTTTTTAAACATTCAAAAAATTCCTGTGAAGCACCTAAAGGGTTAATAAACTTCTAGAATGTGGTTTTGAGCACTTTGAGGGGTGCAGTTTTTAGAATTGTGTCACTTTTGGGGATTTTCTATCATATAGACCCCTCAAAGTGACTTCAAATGTGATGTGGTCCTTAAACATAAAATGGTGTTGCAAAAATGAGAAATCGCTGGTCAACTTTTAACGCTTATAACTTAACAAAAAAAAATTTTGGTTCCAAAATTGTGCTGATGTAAAGCAAACATGTGGGAAATGTTACTTATTAAGTTTCTTATGTGCTATATATCTGTGATTTAAGGGCATAAAAATTGCAAAATTTTCAAAATTTTTGCCAAATTTCCACTTTTTCACAAATAAATACAAGTTATTTGAATGAAATTTTACCACGAACATGAAGTACAATATGTCATGAGAAAACAGTGTCAGAATCAGCAGGATCCATGGAAGCATTTCAGAGTTATTACCTCATAAAGGGACAGTGGTCAGAATTGTAAAAATTGGCCCGGTCATGAACGTGCAAACCACCCTTTGGGGTAAAGGGGTTAAAGCTGTGAACTAGGAATCAGAAATGCTTCCAGGGGCGATCCTCATGATGTTTCCATATCATTTGAGCAGTGTTTCTGTGGCGCCCCTGAGGGTTCAGTCGCCACAGAGGTACTGCACCTCCTCCTGAAGTGTGGTACCCCACCATCCAGGTAAGGTGGAGACACCTGACCACACTCCAACACCTGCACCCCACACCACAAAGTAGTGTAGCAATGCACCTTCAGTGGTTCCCTGCTTGGAGTGTAGCATAGCACCCCTTGGTGGCTCCCTGCTTGGAACACGAAACGTGCTGGGAGGTGGGTGGAGTTTACTTCACATAAAAGAGCGGGAAGAGTTGAGTCAGGCAGTCAGTCTTCATTCAGTCAGTGAGTGAGGATGTAGAAGGACAGAGAGTGAGAAAGAGAAGATCCCCGGGAGAGGGATGGAAGAAGGAAGTGCTGCAGCAGGCCACAGTGATCTGGGTCTGCTGGCACAGGAAAGAGCCAGAGAAAGGAAGCTTGATTCTCCATTGGAAAGAAGGATTAGTACGGAACGTAAGGAGAATAGGAGGACTAAGGATCAGGGTTGGAAGAGAGAACCCTTCCCAAGTTCTAAGCGCAAGGCCAGGGTCCGGTCCCTGAGGTTGTATGGATACTTATGATCCTGCAGCAGACACCGGAGGAATAGAAGTAGTGACCACTTTATTCTCACACAAGACTTGGGGGCACAACAGAAACGATAGTGAGCCGGGACTAGGTAGTAAGGAGTCCCCGAAGCAGGCTACAGCTGTCTGCCGTACAAGTAGAGTTCATAAGAACATCTGACAGAAGAAACTCCAGTATAACTCAGTACTGTGAGTACTTCACTCAAAGGCGCTATAAGAGGAGAAGTTCAGAAAAGGCACATATGTTGGCGGAGTGTTGGAAGGGAGTACTTCATCTTGCCTGGAAGTTGGCTGAGCTCCTGACCTGGAGGACATTGCACCGAGGCGGGCAACTGTATGCACACCAGACTGTGAGTAAAGTTTTGGAACTACATTCCCTGGTGTCCTCCACTTATTCCTGTGCCAACACGCCTGCATTGCTATATCACTTGCGCCCAATACTACATCATCTAAGTGTCACTTCACCTACTCTGCCCTGGGACTACAGCCCTGCCTGTGGAGGGCTATAACATCACTGCTGCACCACACCATCTGTCCCAGAGGATCTGTCTGCAGCGTCGGCTTACATCTACATTGCCGAACACCACAGGTGGCGTCACAAATCACATTTAAACTTTCCCCTTTTTTACAATGGGCACCCAGGGCCACGGGCCGGGTCCCAGCTGCCGTGACATCTCCCATTGAAGCTCATCGGGCCCGGTACCGAGTACCCCACAGCCCTGGGAGGGCGACCCAACTGGGCGTCACAAACAGGATGTCGAAGCCTGGTGCCACCGGGTTCTGTGTGCCTACGATTTATTGGACTTAAAAGGTTTGTGGAAATGTGCAGAATAACCAATTTGATAGACTGTAAAATGAATGCTAAAAATGGCTGCCAGCGCGGAGAAGAAGGGAGTGGCAACATGGGTGGTCCTAAGAAAACACCGCAAACTGTCCTGGGCCTCCCCTGTCTAAATTTCTATGCGACAGCAACATGGCCCACCCCCCGAGGGGTTCGTATACTGGCTTGGTATGGAGGAGTAGGAAGAAGACGCTGCCCCCAGAAGGAGGAGTGGGAGCCGGTGGCGGGAAAAGAGGCCAGACAGGAAGAGAAAGGAGAGAACTCCATGATGGAAGGAGTGAGGAGACCTGAAGAGAGAAGGGAGGTTAAGCTGACCCTCACCGGCACAATGGCTGAAGGCTCCGATCTGGCTTCCCATCTGGACCGTCAGCAGCAGGAGGATGAGATAGCCCAGCTGACCACCCGTCTGCGGCTGAGGCAAGAAGCGCTATGGACGCTGAACCTGCAGCGTGCCCAGGAGGGACCTACACCCGCGGTACCTTCACCACCGGTACCCGTCGCCGCTGCACAAGCTCTACCCCAGACAGCAACCCTAGAGCCAGAGGAGGCTGCAATATCACCGGCAGCACTCAACACCATCTCCGCGCAGCAACCACCGCTGAGCGTTGCCTGCCCAGAGGAGTCATCTGAGGGCCTGTGGCCTGAAGCGGAAAAAGCTGAGCCCCTGCCTGGACCTAGCGCGGCTGCGCAGGTCCCACCAGAGATCTCCGCGGATCCGGAGCCACATCTGCTCCACCGCCGTCTCCAGGACTTAACCGGGCATTTCCAACCGCCACTGCTGCCACCGGGATCCGCACCGTGCCATGCACCGGAGCCAAGACTGCACCGCCAGGAGGCCCCAGGTATGCCCGTCGTCCCTGAAGCTAGGGAAGCCACTGGGTGCCCACCGACTACAGCGGCTGGACAGGTAGTGCTGGACTTGGTCTGGGACCAGGATACTAGTCCACGGGGGGAGACACCAAACCCCTAACAGTGGTGCCGCGGTCCACGGTGGGCAGGGGCCGATTCCGGGAAGAGGAGGAGGAAGAACCTTACTGTCAACAGACCCTCCGCAAACTGGCAGCTGAGGAGAGGGCACGAGCGCAGAGGAGGCTGGCAGTGCTGGGTCCTGACCTGGGCCGTAAGGAGAAGGTCCGTGCTGGACATTGTGGCCCCCGGGATTCAGCGGGATGGGGTCAGGTCCTCAATGTCAATCACAAAAGGGGGTTTGGGTTCATAGCAGACCCCCAGAGGATCTCTGACCTATTTTTCAGCTGGAGGGATGTGGAGTCTCACCTCCGGAGGGGACACCCAGCGCGTGACCTACAGCCAGGGGAATATGTTACCTTTACCCGGCATGAGGGGCTACGCGGCTGGTACGCCCTAAACATATGCCGCATACCGGAGGACTTGTTGGCAACTTACCTGAGGAGAAAGCGTTTGTTCCCCTGGCAGAAAAACCTCCCACAGTAGTTACCAGAACTGTGTTTGTACCCACACCAGCGGGCCAGGTTACGTCGGTACCAATCCAGCATTCCTTGGTACACGTCACCACCCCTACGGTACCTCAGGCAGCAGCTGTGCCAGCTGAATACCGGCAATTCATCAACCCACCAGGAGGTGGACACCCAGAGCATCTCCCCTGGAAGCAGCCCAAGCAACCAGCTTCCAGAACCCCAGGAGGGGATTACTAGCCATAATGTTTACCTGAACTAACTGCTACCCAGGAGGGTATTTGCACCATTGTGCCTTAAAGTTATTTTTGTTTATGCATCATGTTTTTCCAGTTGTTGCCCAGTTTTATAGGCAGCATTTTCCTTGGCTGAACTGTGGAGATTATGGAAGCTGAATGATCCAGAACTTTATTGTAAATAGTTGCACCTCTTTAGGTGCCCTTTCTTGGTTTTACATAGCCCCTTTTATGGATAAGAACAACCTCATCGTGGAGCAGAGCTCCTACCTAAAGGACTCTGCAAGAGATCCTGGCTGGGAGCAGTGTCCAGCACTTACAAGAATTATTGAAGTTTTGATGTGAAGTATTTTATAATGTGCCTTATGAAAGTATTGATAGAGAATAGCTTTTATAAAGAATCTAGTTCATAGAATGTTTTAATAAAGAGATGTGAATAAAGATGAAGATTTGAAAAATGCAGGTGGCGAACCAGGCATCAACGGTTGTCACTTAAGGTTAATAAAAGAAAATAGTAAATGTGAAAGAAAAGAGAAAGTGAAGAAGTGTGTTAATGATGTTACTTGAAGTGATAGTGAGTTATTGCTAAAAGCACTTTTGAATTAGGTATTATAGTAAAGTATAGATATTTAGTAAAAATTGTTTTGCAACGTTCAAGAGACAGCGCCTCTCATATTGAAATATATAAAGAAAATTCTCCAAAGAAGCATTTTTAGTCCATTACTGTAAGTACAAGAATTATGCCTCATGTAGTCTCAATCAACAGAGACGACTCCCACTAAATTTTTTTTTCTCTCTGCCTGTATTGTACTGCACTCGCTACTGTGGGGACACTGGTTCGGTGGTGATGTTTTATTGCCCCCCTTATGATATGCTGCATTTTCAGATTATATTGTTCACAGCGAATTAGATATCAGTGGAGGTCATACTCATTGCCACAGCACTATAGATTCATACTGCCAGAGTCTAGTGCAATATACTTCTGTGGATTAACTCTTTTCAGTGCAGATTCCCCAGCACTTTTTACTTGCACTAATTCATTTACCTTACAAAGGGCCTGAGTGCTTTTCACATGATAACAAATTTATTTGTTGCTGATTTATCTGTTTCAGTGGGCTCCGGGCATTCATTTATTGCCTTTTTATTATGCTATCATGACTGTTCTGTTACTCTATATGTGCCTGTTTTTTGTCAATAAAATTTTGTACTGCTTTAGATAGATCTGGACTCCAGCATTCTATTGTTTCTTGCCTCTCATATTGAGAAGATTAGATAAGAACTGTTTATTAGCATTAAAAAAATATTTTGTATGTTCCTGTATTTGTCAACTTCTGTTTTCTTGCAGCCCGCGGACGTGCTGTGTTTAACGGGGGGTATGTGGCTCCCCTGAGGGTTCAGTCGCCATAGAGGTACTGCACCTCATCCTGAGGTGTGGTACCCCACCATCCAGGTAAGGTGGAGACACCTGACCACACTCCAACACCTGCACCCCACACCACAAAGTAGTGTAGCAAAGCACCTTCAGCGGCTCCCTGCTTGGAGTGTAGCATAGCACCCCTTGGTGGCTCCCTGCTTGGAACACGAAATGTGCTGGGAGGTGGGTGGAGTTTATGTCACATAAAAGAGCGGGAAGAGTTTAGTCAGGCAGTTAGTCTTCATTCAGTCAGTGAGTGAGGATGTAGAAGGACAGAGAGTGAGAAAGAGAAGATCCCCGGGAGAGGGATGGAAGAAGGAAGTGCTGCAGCAGGCCACAGTGATCTGGGTCTGCTGGCACAGGAAAGAGACAGAGAAAGGAAGTTTGATTCTCCATTGGAAAGAAGGATTAGTACGGAACGTAAGGAAAATAGGAGGACTAAGGATCAGGGTTGGAAGAGAGAACTCTTCCCAAGTTCTAAGCGCAAGGAGGCTGGGGTCTGGTCCCCGAGGTTGTATGGATACTAATGGTCCTGCAGCAGACACTGGAGGAATAGAAGTAGTGACCACTTTATTCCTACACAAGACTTGGAGGCACAACAGCAACGATAGTGATAGTAGGCAGTAAGGAGTCCCCGAAGCAGGCTACAGCTGTCTGCCGTACAAGTAGAATTCATAGGAACATCTGACAGGAGGAACTCCAGTGTAACTCAGTACTGTGAGTACTTCACTCAAAGGCGCTATAAGAGGAGATGTTCAGAAAAGGCACATATGTTGGCGGAGTGTTGGAAGGGAGTACTTCATCTTGCCTGGAAGTTGGCTGAGCTCCTGACCTGGAGGACACAGCACCGAGGCGGGCAACTGTATGCACAACAGACCTGTGAGTAAAGCTTTGGAAATACATGCCCTGGTGTCCTCCACTTATTCCTGTGCCAACACGCCAGCACGGCTACATCCCTTGCGCCCAATACTACATCATCTAAGTGTCACTTCACCTACTCTGCCCTGGGACTACAGCCCTGCCTGTGGAGGGCTATAACATCACTGCTGCACCATACCATCTGTCCCAGAGGATCTGTCTGCAGCGTCGGCTTACATCTACATTGCCGAACACCACAGGTGGCGTCACAAATCACATTTAAACTTTCCCCTTTTTTACAATGGGCGCCCAGGGCCACGGGCCGGGTCCCAGCTGCTGTGACATCTCCCATTGAAGCTCATCGGGCCCGGTACCGAGTACCCCACAGCCCTGGGACGGTGACCCATTTCCATAATTTTCAGATGTTTGTAGACCTTAAAAGGATGCCCAGGGAGGATTTCAGTAAAAATGCTTGGGTCTCCTATAGGCTTACATTGGGCTCGTTGTTCTGTTCTCGCCCATCACTAGTGATGATACCTATTAGCTTTTGGATAAGTAAAGAAAGTGTAGTCAGCTTACTCGTCTGCAAAGCAATCCCCAAGCCTGCCAACACCCAGCACGGACTGTGGTGAGCATCCACATGAATTAGGAGCAAGAGGAAAAAAAAAAAGTGATCCAGCTTGAGACGGAGGCGGCTGCAATTCACAAAGCTTTATTGGACAACTTAAAAATATGTTGGTTCTTTAAAAATTTCTTATAGCAAACACCAAGCACACCAGTGAGGAGGATCAACGCGTTTCAACTATAAAATAGTCTTAGTCATGATCTACCTGCTAATACATTGAGAAACTATATATAGAGTGCACATGACATTGATTGGACAGACAATTAAAAATGCAAAAAAGCATATACAAATTGAGAAAAGGAAAAAAAAAACGGAAAAAAAAAAAGCCAAATAATTCTTGGTCAAGAATGATCATGGATAACAGTGAATTAGGATAAAACATTTCCTTATAAGATATTGCATAAACAGTATTTAGTATAATTTTATTAAGTCTTGTCTGGCATTGAGACCGCGGGGAGTACGGGTGTGGAGCATAAACATCCAGTATGTTTCACGGTTAAATAATTTCTGTTGTAAATTACCTCCTCTAGGAGGTTTGTAACCCTTTTCAATTCCACAAAATCTAAAACTACTTAAATTGCCTTTGTGCACATTGTAAAAGTGTCTTGACACAGCTGAGGCGGACAGGGCTTGAGAATTTACAGCGTCTGATAAATGTCTCCTGATCCGCACCTTCAGCGGACAAGTAGTGCAGCCGACATACTGAACTTCGCATGAAGTACATTCTATAAGATAACCACATTCTCAGTATTGCAATTAATGTAATCATATATGTCAAATTGCTTTTGATTATATGAAGACAAAAATGTATTTGTTTTATAAACATAATTGCATGTTTTGCAACGGTTAGCTCCACATCTAAAGAATCCTGTGGCGTCCAGCCAAGTAGCTCTATAAGTGTCCCGAGGAGAGCTGAGAAATAAGCTTGGAGACAGGATCGAACCCAGGGTAGGAGCTCGTTTTGCTACAAACTTGATGTCACTATGTGTTAATATTTGTTTCAATCTGTCATCTTGTTTCAGCATTGGTAAATGTTTTTGATGATATCTACAATTTGTCCATATTGCAAGCTATAAGGAGTACTGAATACTACATTATTATTATTAGTATTCTTTTTATTTTTATGTGAATTATTCTGAATAAATCTACCTTTTTTTTGGATCCGAATCTCAGAGGTAATGTATCCAAACATACCGTTGAGATGACTCCCTATAGAAAGCCAACCTCAAGCAATTCTATTCTTAGGGCCAATTCTTGCCATCCAAAACATGTCCTAAAAAATATTCCATATGGTGAGCTTATTAGGATAAGACGTAATTGTTCTTAAAATGATGCATTTTTGGCAGAAACAGAGAAAACTTGTGAGCGACTTTCACAAAGAGGATATCCTAAATGGAATTTAGATAATGCACGTGAAAGAATTCTACAGACAGATCGTAAAAATTTATTAACAACCAAAAAAGGTAGATTTATTCAGAATAATTCTCATAAAAATAAAAAGAATAATAATAATAATAATGTAGTATTCAGTACTCCTTATAGCTTGCAATATGGACAAATTGTAGATATCATCAAAAAACATTTACCAATGCTGAAACAAGATGACAGATTGAAACAAATATTAACACATAGTGACATCAAGTTTGTAGCAAAACGAGCTCCTACCCTGGGTTCGATCCTGTCTCCAAGCTTATTTCTCAGCTCTCCTCGGGACACTAATAGAGCTACTTGGCTGGACGCCACAGGATTCTTTAGATGTGGAGCTAACCGTTGCAAAACATGCAATTATGTTTATAAAACAAATACATTTTTGTCTTCACATAATCAAAAGCAATTTGACATACATGATTACATTAATTGCAATACTGAGAATGTGGTTATCTTATAGAGTGTACCGCATGCGAAGTTCAGTATGTCGGCTGCACTACTTGTCCGCTGAAGGTGCGGATCAGGAGACATTTATCAGACACTGTAAATTCTCAAGCCCTGTCCGCCTCAGCTGTGTCAAGACACTTTTACAATGTGCACAAAGGCAATTTAAGTAGTTTTAGATTTTGTGGAATTGAAAAGGTTTACAAACCTCCTAGAGGAGGTAATTTACAACAGAAATTACTTAACCGTGAAACATACTGGATGTTTATGCTCCACACCCGTACTCCCCGCGGTCTCAATGCCAGACAAGACAATAAAATTATACTAAATACTGTTTATGCAATATCTTATAAGGAAATGTTTTATCCTAATTCACTGTTATCCATGATGATTCTTGACCAAGAATTATTTGGTTTTTTTTTTTTGTTTTTTTTTTTTCCTTTTCTCAATTTGTGTATGCTATTTTGCATTTTTAATTGTCTGTCCAATCAATGTCATGTGCACTCTATATATAGTTTCTCAATGTATTAGCAGGTAGATCATGACTAAGGGTACCGTTACACCTAGCGATCGACCGGCGATATGACGTGGTCAGGATCGCTGGTACATCGCTAAGTGGTCGCTAGTGAGCTGCCACACAGGCAGATCTCACCAGCGACATCACTGGGGACGGGGATCGCTACTTACCTGTCAGACGCGGCGATCCTGCGTCCTCCCGCCCGTGTCCACGTGTCGCTCGTCGTCATAGCAGGAAGCCCAGCAGGAAGCGGCCGACGAGAAATGATCCAGGAGCTTCTCGCGCGATCAGCGATAACCAGCGGGGGAGCCAGTCGGAGGTAAGTATCACATGCAGCGATATCGCTATAACGTCACAAATTCGGTGACTTTACAGCGATATTGCTAGCGATATCGCAGTGTGTAACGGGGGCTTAAGACTATTTTTTAGTTGAAACGCGTTGATCCTCCTCACTGGCGTGCTTGGTGTTTGCTATAAGAAATTTTTAAAGAACCAACATATTTTTAAGTTGTCCAATAAAGCTTTGTAAATTGCAGCCGCCTCCGTCTCAACCTGGATCACTTTTTTTTTTCCTCTTGCTCCTAATTCATGTCGATGCTCACCACAGTCCGTGCTAGGCTTTGGCAGGCTTGGGGATTACTTTGCAAACGGGTAAGCTGACTACACTTTCTTTACTTATCCAAAAGCTAATAGGTGTCATCACTAGTGATGGACGAGAACAGAACAACGAGCCCAATGTAAGCCTATAGGAGACCCAAGCATTTTTACTGAAATCCTCCCCAGGGATCCTTTTAAGGTCTACAAGCATCTGAAAATGATGGGTTTTCCTCTTGCTCCAATAGCTTTTGGGCTCAGTCATACCTACTGCTACTGTTATATTTTACTCTCTACACACCTGTGTCTTATTGCAGTCCACCAACGTAGATGCAGTTGTTTTATTTATACAGGTGACCTAACATCATCTAACAACGTTGATTGTACACATCTTATCTGTACCATATATAGGTGTTAGTGTGGTAGTATACACTGATATCTCGTAATACAAAGCAAATTTTAACCAAAATTGGCACAATATTACAACTACAATGCTTACAAGAGCTAACACCTTATCCAAAAAAAGCATTTTATATAAAAAAAAATTAGATATGAAGAGGTAATAACAATCTTTATATTTAGAGAATTTAAAACATTGTGCAAATTGTCACCAAAAAATGGATCTATGCACAGTATGTGAGAAAGTTTCCTACATGGAAACTTGAAGGACTTTCAAAATCCTATTCCAAACAAGCATTTACTCTTCATCTATTATTATAGTTCAACCAAGAAATCTATGTATTTACCAAGTATACTGTGTATTTATCAAGTATTTGGCAGGTTCTTCCATCCACTCTTCATCACTTCTAACAATTATTTAGCAAAATCTATTTTCATCCAACTGCCAGAACACAAACATCCTGGATCCACAGAAAAACAGCTTAGCATTTGACGTCAGTAGCCATCTTCATTTACTGGCTCTGCCCCTAGCACGTAATTAAAGGCAGGGTTTTTGTCCTATTAGTAGCCCAGTTGGGGCACGAGAAGAGTTCCAGATCTGTACAATTAGCTCAGCGCTTGAGCTGAGGAAACCATGGGGACCTTCAAGGGCCATTGGGCATCGATATCTGCCCCTCTCCTACTAAATGCCTGCCTTCAGGCACAAGGTAGGTAGCTAACTTCTTCTGGATTCCACTGAGACGGACACTGTGTCTTTACATCTCCTAACTTTTCTAACACGACTTAAAGCAGTCGGTACACTGAGCAAGGTCTTATTGACCGAGACATCTGTTGTAATTTGTACTATTGTGGACTACATTAAAATCTTCAAGGCATCCACTTGAGTGCCAGGTTTATTCTACTAGAACTTACAATTTGACCTTGATCTGAATATTTCTTCTCTTTGTCATTTCAATGTACATTGTTATATTTTCCCATATGATAACATGCAATCAGTATTCACATAGAAAAATAACGAACAAAAAATTAGCCATTTATTAACAATAAAACAGATTGAAATCATTTAACTTCGAAAACATTTTAAGAAATTCATCAATTGTCTTTTAAGAATGTCAGGAGCATTTTTCATTATCTAGGGTCACCTTTTCTTTACTAAATAATATGACTATGTTCCTAATCAACTTCTCATCAATGACTGAACTCAGATATGGCTGATTACTACCACTTCCAACAAGAGAGACCAGCAGATAATATTGCTCTATTAACAGCATTGATCAGGAATTATCTGAACTCTATACATGGCATCCTAAGAGTTCTGTTACCGGCACATGATTTTCCCATGGTTCAGTTTTCTAGGACCCATTGTAACCCACTGCCATTTGCTACCTATGTAAGACATTATATTTTCTTCTATAAGCTATGACGTTGCAGAAGAAGCTTCAACCGGGAATATTAAAATGATTGCTTTTTCCCAATGGCCTTAGACATTAAATTGTCAGCATGCATGGTAGAGTTATGGGTCCAAAGCCGTCTACTTGCCCCTTATTGCAGATCCATAAAAATCAGATTTGTGAGACAACTGAATGCAAGAAATGCATTGATCCTTTAGTAACTGGTATCATTCAAAAGTACAACTCGTCCCTAGAAAACATGCCGCTATATGGACGGGAAAACAGAAAAGTTATGGCTATATCAAGTGGTCAAGCAATAAGTAAAATTTGCAATGTCAACACTTTTTTTCCTCCACTTTGCGTACTGCTCACTCACCCTTTGGCTGGCAACAACCATGCAGTTTTGAGCTTAAAGTCAACATATACATAGCCTAGTTCTATGGTTCTCTGGAATATTTGCTTCAAACAATACTACTCAGAATTAGACAGGTTTGTTCACTCGGATTAACAAACAGGAAATTGTCCACCTAGCTCAGAATACAGGGTACACAAACCGAAGAGATGAACAGACAAAATACTCCATAAATATGGAAACATAGCAAAACCATGTAAAGTCAATAGCAAAACATTGTGAGTAGTGCACTGCTCCTCAAAGAAGTCACTCTCCCTGTAAGGGCTGGTGCACATGTATTTCGGTCTGCATACTAGCAATTAAAAGAACGGATTGCGCTCACACCAATGTTATTCAATGGGGAAGTGCAGATGAATTATTTTTTTCATGGGAAAAAGCAAAAAATACCAAACACATGAGTAGGTGTGCACGCCTGATTCAATATCCTGACAATAATAGTATAAAATACGTAACTTTATTGGAACACTAGGACATACAAAACCACACACACATAATACCTAGAGGTTCAAGCACCATATTGTAATGCGATTTCTTATTTTTTATTATTAGTATTCTACTTCTTCTTCTCCGCATTTTCTGCAGTTAATGCGGCCCGAACCGCTCGGTGGGGACTGGTGTGCGATGTATTTTTGGAGTCGATCCGATTTGTAGTTTTTAAAAAAAAAATCGCATTTTAAGCAAAAATGTTCCCATTGGAATTAATGGCGACCTTTCCATGACCCCCAACTGATATGGATTGAAGCCACAGCGCAGATGCAGTGACCTTACAAAGATGGCAGCTATGCAAATGCAGCTTCCACACATGACCCGTATTAGCTAATAGAAGCTGACAGATCGTTGATTCAAGGTCTTAAAGGAGCAGCACGCCAATGGCTTCTGAAAAGCCCCACCCAGTGATCGGTAACCTTGGCACTCCAGCTGTTGTAAAACTACAACTCCCAGCATGCCCTTGCAACCTGCAGCAGTTGAGGCAGCAGTTGAGGCATGCTGGGAGTTGTAGATCTCCAACAGCTGGAGTGCCAAGGTTCGCCATCACAGCAGTCGGACGCCAAAGTGGCTTTAGAAGCCCAGTGTGCCAAAGTGGTCCCTGAGGGGCCCGGAGCGCCAAAGTGGCCCCTGAGGCAAAGTGGCAGCATGTGTCAACATGGCTAAAGTGGCTACCAAGTGGCCAAAGTGACTACCGAGGTGCCGAATGTGCCAAAGTGGCTACCAAGTGGCCAAAGTGGCTACTGAGGTGCTGAATGTGGCAAAGTGGCTACAAAGTGGCCAAAGTGGCTACCGAGGGGCTGAATGTGCCAAAGTGGCTACCAAGGGGCCAAAGTGGCTACCAAGTGGCTCTGAATGTGCCAAAGTGGCTACCATGTGGCCAAAGTTGCTACCGAGGAGCCGAATGTGCCAAAGTGGCTACCAAGTGGCCAAAGTGGCTATCAAGTGGCTCTGAATGTGCCAAAGTGGCTTCCAAGTGGCCAAAGTGGCTACCAAGGTGCCGAATGTGCCAAAGTGGCTAACAAGTGGCCAAAGTGGCTACCGAGGTGCCAAATGTGTCAAAGTGGCTACCAAGTGGCCGAAGTGGCTACCGAGGTGTGGAATGTGCAAAAGTGGCTACCAAGTGGCCACAGTGGCTACCGAGGTGCTGAATGTGCCAAAGTGTCTACCAAGTGGCCAAAGTGGCTACCGAGGTGCCAAATGTGCTAAAGTGGCTGCCAAGTGGCCAAAGTGGCTGCCGAGGTGCCGAATGTGCGAAAGTGGCTACCAAGTGGCCAAAGTGGCTACCAAGGTGCCAAATGAGCTAAAGTGGCTACCAAGTGGCCAAAGTGGCTACCAAGTGGCTAAAGTGGCTACCGAGGTGCCAAATGTGCCAAAGTGGCTACTAAGTGGCCAAAGTGGCTACCATGGTGCCCAATGTGCCAAAGTGGCTACCAAGTGGCGAAAGTGGCTACAGAGGTGCCAAATGTGCCAAAGTGGCTACCAAGTGCCCAAAGTGGCTGCCGATGTGCCGAATGAGCGAAAGTGGCTACCAAGTGGCCAAAGTGGCTACCATGGTGTTGAATATGCCAAAGTGGCTACCAAGTGGCCAGAGTGGTACTGAGGTGCCGAATGTGCCAAAGTGGCTACCAAGTGGCCAAAGTGGCTACCGAGGGGCTGTGTGCAACAAAGTGACTACCAAGGATTCCTGCATGCCAAAATGGCTACCAAGGGGCCAAAGTGGCTAACAAGGGGCCCCGCACATCAAAGTGGCTACCAAGGGGCCAAAATGGCTTCCCACGGGCAGGGCCCTGCATGCCAGACTTGCTCTTGAGGTTCATTGGCACCAAAATGGTTTCTGAGGGGCCCTGGAAACCAGACTGGCTCCTGAGGGGGCCCGCACAACAAACTGGGTCTTGGGCTTCACATAATAAAGTGGCCCCAGAGAGGCCTCGCATGCCAGACTGGCTCCTGAAAGGCCCCGACATCATAATGGCTGTTGAGGGGCCACACCATGCCGAAGTGGCTTGTGAGGGGCTGTACTATGCCAGTTGCTTTGGCTTTTACCAACCTAAGATGATTCGCACCACAAGAATGTCCACAAAATATTTCCATGAAAACGCGATATGCGCTTTTGTCCATTTTTATTTTTCAGGGGTACAGCTGCAATTAAATGGTTGCTATCATTACTAAGGTCCCCATCACACTGAACGAGCATCCGATCCATGACGTTTCAGCAATACCCCGCTGTGACGGCGGCAATTGCTGCGTGTGACAGTGGGATACAACATCGCAGGGGGCATTCCTGAGCATGGCAGATCCCAGTCCCGGCCATTTTCATCGCTGGGGTGCCATGCATCATACACTCCCAGCGAAGAAAATTGTTGATTGTGACTGTTGCGCTTGCAACGCTGCGATGTCGGGTTTGCATCGTTGCAGCGTCGCAATAGTCAGCGGTATCATTCAGTGTGAAGGGACCTTAAGGACTTACTAGTCCACTAATTGTACAATTTTATTGAGTAAATAGGGAGCACTGCACTGCTATAACAAATGTATGTGACAAGCTTCCCTGATTTCTATAGCAAATGTTAGTGGCCTGATTAATGAAAATTGCCTCAGAGTAAAACCATTTTGGTTGTCCATAGCAACCAGAGGTCAGCTTTCATATTTGAAACTGCTGAGGTAAAATGAAAGCTGACCTCTGATTGGTTGTCAGGGCCACTAGAGCAGTCAGGCAGTTTCACTGTGTGAGGCCTGCTCTTCCTAATCTGCTAGTCACCTTCTAATTTCTGTGTTCGGTGAATAACATAAAGCAGAATTTCTGAAGGAATTTCCACTGAGGTAAATCTGCCCCATAATCTGCCCCTAAGGGTGTATTCACACGTGTGAGAGGAGCAGTTAACAAATCGCTGCCATTTTTTTCTCTTAGCAAATTTTGCCACACAGTATTATGTAAGGGCTGGGAGCCAAAAAATACAAGTCTCCGGGCCCGTTCATTTCATCATTGTGGGTCCCAGCGTCCCCTTGAAGCAAATGGTGGTGACATCACACGGGTCCTGTAGCCTGCACCCAATATTATATGATGGTGACACCACTACATCACCCCCATTGGCTTCATATACAACCCATCCCAGGTTGTGCCATCGCTATACATAACATTCATATTTTAACTTTCTAACAGTCGACACCTGATACACTGCTGTAAAGCTGGCAGGCTGTTCAAGCACCATGTATTTCCTTCAGGAAATGCCCATCTAGTTAACAAATAAAACTTGTATACAGCATGGTGATCAACCAACACCCCTGAAAATTGAGAGTCGGCAACCCTAACAGGTTTCACACATGTGAGTTTAAGCCAGCATTAACCCCTTAAGCCCCAAGGGTGGTTTGCAAGTTCATGACCGGGCCAATTTTTACAATTCTGACCACTGTCCCTTTATGAGGTTATAACTCTGAAATGCTTCCATGGATCCCGGTGATTCTGACATTGTTTTCTCGTGACATATTGTTCTTCATGTTAGCGGTAAAATTTCATTCAAATAACTTACATTTATTTGTGAAAAAAACAGAAATTTGGCAAAAATGTTGAAAATTTTGCAATTTTTCAAATTTGAATTTTTATGCCCTTAAATCACAGAGATGAGGCACACAAAAAAATTAATAAATAACATTTCCCACATGTTTACTTTACATCAGCACAATTTTGGAACCAAAATTTTTTTTTGTTAGGAAGTTATAAGGGTTAAAAATTGACCAGCGATTTCTCATTTTTGCAACACCATTTTATTTTTACGGACCACATCACATTTGAAGCCACTTTGAGGGGTCTATATGATAGAAAATACCCAAAAGTGACACCATTCTAAAAACTGCACCCCTTAAGGTGCTCAAAACCACATTCAAGAAGTTTATTAACCCTTTAGGCGCGTCACAGGAATTTTTTGAATATTTAAAAAAATGAACATTTAACTTTTTTTCACAAAAAAATACTTCAGGTTCAATTTTTTTTATTTTACCAAGGGTAACAAGAGAAATTGGACTGCAAAAGTTATTGTGCAATTTGTCCTGAGTACACTGATACCTGATATGTGGGGGGAACCACTGTTTCGGCTCATGGCAGAGCTCAGAATGGAAGGAGCGCCGTTTGACTTTTTCAATGCAAAATAGGCTGGAATTCAGATCGGATGCCATGTTGCATTTGGAGACCACCTGATGTGCCCAAACAGTGGAAACCCCCCAATTATAACTCCAACCCTAACCCCAACACACCCCTAACCCTAATCTGAGCCCTAACCCTAGCCCTAACCCTAGCCCTAACCCTAACCCTTTCCCTAACCCTAACCCTAGCCCTAACCCTAACCCTAATGGGAAAATGGAAATAAATAATTTTTTTTTATTTTATTATTTTTCCCTAACTAAGGGGGTGATAACGGGGGGTTTGATTTACTATTTCTGGTGGTTTTTATGTTTGGCAGCTGTCGCACGCTAAAAGACGCTTTTTATTGTAAAAATAGTTTTTGCATCACCACATATTGAGAGCTATAATTTTTCCGTATTTTGACCCACCAAGTCATGTGAGGTCTTATTTTTTGCGGGACGAGTTGACGTTTTTATTGCTACCATTTTCAGGCACGTGACTTTTTTTATCGCTTTTTATTCCGATTTTTGGGACACCGTTTCGCGTGCGGTAAAATTGTTAAAGTGCTTTTATTCTTCGGGTCAGTACGGTTACAGCGATACCTCATTTAGGTCGTTTTTTTATGTTTTGGCGGTTTTATGCAATGGAAAGAATTTTATATAAAAAATAATTATTTTTGCATTGCTTTATTCTGCGAGCTATAACTTTTTTATTTTTTTGCGGATGATGTTGTATGGCAGTTCGTTTTTTGCGGGACAAGCTGACGTTTTCAGCGGTACCATGGATATTTATATGAGTCTTTTTATCGCGCGTTATTGCACTTTTTGTTCGGTGGTATGATAATAAATCATTATTTTTGGCTTCATTTTTTATTTTTATTTTTTAAGGGGTTCGTTAAAGGGGTTAACTAATTGGACTGCTTTATAGGGCGGGTCGTTACGGACGCGGCGATACCAAATATGTGTACTTTTATTGTTTTTTTTTTCAAAAAAAGAATTTATAGGGGAATATTTTTTTTTTTTTTTACTAATTTATTTAGCGATTTTTTTAAAATTATTTTTACACTTTTTTTTTTTTTTTTAACTTTATTACATTGTCCCAGGTGGGACATCACTGTCCTGTGACAGACCGCTGATCTGTCATATCACAGATCACTGTGACAGATCAGCGATCTGTCACAGGCACTGCTGTAGACTTCCTCATGCCTGCGCTTTGCAGGCAGTGAGGAAGTCAGCTCCCTACAGGCCCCCGAAGGTCCCCGTCGCCATCTTGGATCCAGGGGCCTGTAGGGAAAGAGCCCCCCGCAGCAGCGCTGCACATTACGCTGTCATGGGGGGCTCAGGGAAGCAAGGAGGGAGCGCCCTCCCTGCCGATGCTTCCCTTTAACCCCCGGTACACCGCGATCGTGTTTGATCGCGGTGTACAAGTGGTTAACGTGTCCGTGACTGCCCCGGACACATTGTGCCGGGTGTCAGCTGTGATAATCAGCTGACACCCGGCCACGATCAGCGGCGCTCACCATGTGGGCGCCGCTGATCGCTATGACGTACTATCCCGTCCCTGGGAATTAAGTCCCAGGGCACATGGACGGGATAGTACGTCTGATGGCAGTAAGGAGTTAAACAACTGGCAATCAATAATAAATAATAAAAAGGTCAGAGAATGGTATACAGAGTCTATCCTGGAAAAATACAAAGAGCCCCCCTACAGAAATAGGCCCATACAATATCCTATCCAATGCAAATTATACACTATAGGCATAAAAGGTATTTAGGCAAATGGGTTCCTATAACAGTATAAAGCATATACATAAAATTGCATGGTATGGAGGTCACAAAAAAGTGCAGGCTAAAGATAATATTCAAAAAATTATGTGTATCAAAAAGGAGGTCAAAGACCTTGAGGGAAATGAGCCAATGAGCTGGAAAGAAGTGTCCACAGGCATATCTACCTGAGAGCATGCGGAGGACGCCGATACGCTGCTATAGTGGGCAGTCAGAGCAAGAGAGAGGGGTGCGGGGTCGCGTATCGCTGTACAAGACTGCTCCATCAGGGAGAGTATGTCTCCAGATCCAAACTATAGCACATACAAACCAAAAGTGCAATTTTTTGTTGTAGTTCCTCACCTCTAACAACTTACTACAGAAAAAAGCCCTTTCAAAAATGTAACTTTTATTAAGTTTGATAATAAAAAGAAGCAAGAAGTCTAGATACGCCCTGAGTGAAAGTGCAACAGTGCATGAAAAAAACAATAAAAAAAGAGTACAAAGGGGCTAAGGAAGCCCTAGGGGTAAAAACAACAATGTGTATGACAATTTATCCCTTTAGGCTAACAGTATTGCCAGTATAATATTTATCTGGCTGATATACATCTCTGCTTGAAAAACAAAATAAACACGCAGAGATAAGCCCACAACGCCTCAAGCATAGCCCTATCAAACCAGGGTAGCTAATGAGTCACTTATTACCTAAAAAATATATCATACATCATAACCGTGATATTAATGGTTGTGCTCAAAAAATCATCAGTCTCAGTCAGCCAATGTGCAGAAATGAGTGATCTCACCCTAAATGCATAGCTGTCTGAGAACCTACCTAGATGCGGAGGTTGGCAGACCCTAGATTACGAGGATTGGCGCCCCCGCTCGTGCGTCGGATGTCCCTCCGCCACTACCTCACCCTATAAGACATATAGTCAGAAATAGAGGGCCAGATGGCCTGTATCCACTGTTTTATGTATAATATTAAATAATCATGGGTGAAAACAAATATTGAGAATACATATTGTGTATAATCAATAAAGATATGAATATCTATTTATATAATTGCCTTGTAATGTTTTCATTTCCTGTTCTGTCCAGGTGTCACCGTATCCCAGAATTCCAAGCAGAGGAAATTCACTGACCGCCATATTGGGACACCCAAGTGATGGGTGTCTCAATATGGAAACTGCTGCTGGTACCAACCTATTGCGTGGTACTATCAGCGGAACACTGTCGTACACACACACACTCACTCTATACGTCGTACGCAACACATACACACACTTATGCACTCTCACACTCACACACTCACATTCACACACTCACACTCTCACACACTCACACTAACAAACACACACTCAGACCAACACACACTCACATTCACACACACACATCGTCACACTCACACAATCACACTCACACCCACACACTCACACACTCACATTCACACACTCACACCCACATACTCACACTCTCACACTTACACTAACACATTCACACTCTCACACTTACACTAACACACTCACACATTCACACTCTCACAGTGACACTCACACTTACACACTCACACATTTACACTTACACCCACTCACATTAACACTCACACCCTCACATTCACACACTCACACTCTCACACACTCACATTCACACTCACAGACACACTCATACTCATATACTCACACACTCACAATCACACTCATACATTTACACACTCACACTCCCACTCACTCACTCACTCTCAAACTCTCACACTCACACACTCAGTCTCACACACTCATGCTCTCACACTCACACACACTCACTCTCACACTCACACACACACACACTCACACTCTCACACACTCACACTCAGACACTCACACTCTCAAACTCACACACTCACACTAACTCTCACACTAACTCTCACACTCACTCACACTCACTCGCACTCACTCGCACTAACACACTCACACTCACACTCATGCAGCCTCTTGTGCAGTACCACCAGTGGAACACAATTGCACTGTGCCTGCGTGACTTCCGCGCAAGCACAGCGAATCATTCGGCTGATCCCTGCAGCAGATGCGCGATGTGTCTACAGGCAGAGGAAGCCGGTCACATTAAAGGGGTTTTCCCATGAACGAAAGTTCATTTTAAAAATTGTCTGTGTCTGACCGTGTACGGAGCATACCACATCTCCTGGGTAAGGGAGGAAGCAAAACATAACCTCTGCGATCTCCTGCTGTAATGTCAGTATTGTCTTTTGCTTCCTCCCCTGCCCAGGAGCTGTGGTATGTTCTGTACATGGTCAGGCACAGGAGTGAGAGAGACAGAGCATGGGGGAAAATGCTCAAATGGGACAGCACATGAGGGAAGAACACAGCAGAGGAAGGAGAGAGACAGCAGACAAGGGGGATAGCACATGGGGTAGACAGGTCAAAGAACAGAGCACAGATGGGAGAAGTCAGCACATGGGGAAAGAGAGAGTGGATAGGTGGGTGAGCACATGGGGGGGAGAGATTCTCAACGCTGCAAAGACTGCCCCCATTGTGACATTACCACCCTTTTTACCCTTAAGCCTTCCTTAGCCCCTTTGTACTCTTTTTTATTGCTTTTTCATGCACTGTTGCACTTTCACTCAGGGGGTATCTAGACTTCTTGTTGTTTATTATAAAACTTAATAAAAGTTACATTTTAGAAAGGATTTTTTCTGTTGTAAGTTGTTTTTGCTTTCACCCTTCGGTATATCAAATTGTGTAAGATAGTTCCTCTCCTCTCCATTCTTTCGAATGTGTGTTCTACATTCCCATATTTTATTGGGTGTCCAGCTTCTGTATTGGGTGTAATGGAAGACCTGTTAGTCCCTATTATACTATTTCTACTCTCGTGAAATTGATACCACTTCTGTGGTGTAAGGCCCTCATTTGTTTAAATGTGAACACACCTGCTTGGGTGTCCATCTGATAGATTGGGCATAGTGCAAGCCCTTTCGGTCCTTATTATACTATTTCTACTGTGGTAAAATTTATGAAACTTTGGTGGCGTCTGTCAATAATTTTTGGAAATGTGAACACTACTGGTTGGGTGTCCATCTGCTGGATTGGGCATAATGGAAGTCCTGTCGGTCCCTATTATACTATTTCTACTGTCGTGAAATTGATGCCACTTTGGTATTATTTGCCAATAATTTTTGGAAATGTGAACACTCTTGGTTGGGTGTCCATCTGCTGGATTGATTGTAGTGGAAGACCTGTCAGTCCATATTATACTATTTCTCCTCTCATGAAATTTATGCTATTTCTGTGGTGAAAGACCCTCATTTGTTTAAATGTGAACACTCCTGATTAGGTGTCCATCTGTGGGATTGGGCATAGTGCATGAACTTTCAGTCCCTGTTATACTATTTCTACTGTTGTGAAATTACTGCCACTTCTGTGGTGTAAGGCCTTCATTTGTTTAAATGTGAGCACTCCTGATTGATTGTCCATCTGGTGGATTGGGTGTAGTGGAAGAACTGTCGGTACCTATTATACTATTTCTACTGTTGTGAAATTGATGCCAGTTCTGTGGTGTAAGGTTCTCATTTGTTTAATTGTTAACACTCCTGGTTGGGTGTCCATCTGCTGGATAGGACGTAGTGGAAGAACAGTCGGTCCCCAATATACTATCTATACTGTGGAGAAATTGATGCCACTTTGGTATTGTCTGACAATAATTTTTGGAAATGTGAACAATCCTGGCTAGGCATCCATCTTATGGATTTGGTGTAGTGGAAGAACTGTCAGTCCCCATTAAACTATTTCTACTCTCATGAAATTTATGCCACTTCTGTGGTGTAAGGCCCTCATTTGTCTAAATGTGAACATTCCAGTTTGGGTGTCCATCTGCTGGACTGGGTGTAGTTGAAGTCCTGTCGGTCCATATTATACTATTTTTTACTGTGGTAAAATTGATGCTACTTTGGTGGTGTCTGCCAATAATTTTGGGAAATGTGAACATTCCTGGTTGGGTTCTTGCGTGTTGCTTCTGGCAGTATGCCTCTGAGACCGTCAGGTCTCCACTTCCTTGGACTCAACTACCCGTGTTACTATCTTTAAATTTTTCTGAAAATGGTAGTCTACAAAACTGATATTTGTGCCTCCTGAGTGTGGCTCAGCATGAAAGCAGGTAGAAATTTTGCATGTAGGATCAGGGCTCCCAGCAAAAGAGTCCTACACCAATCCTTCATCCACCTCGTCTTAGGGTCCTGTTACATTTAGCGATGTACCAGCGATCCCGACAATGATACAACCTGGTCAAGATCGCTGGTGCATCGCTATCGCTAAATGGTAGCTAGTGAGCTGCCAATCAGGTAGATCTCACCAGCGACGCAGCAGCGATAAGCGATCCGTCAGCGGTCGCTCTTACCTGTCACACTGCAGCGATGATGACGACTTCTGCCTGTGTCCATGCGCCAACGAGGAAAAAATGGCCCAGGACATTCGAGCGTGATCAGCGATATCCAGTGGGGAGGCCGGTCACAGGTACATATCACATGTAGCGAAATCGCTAGCGATATCGCTGTTACGTCGCAAAATCGGTGATGGTTTAGCGACATCGCTAGCGATCTCGCTATGTGTAAAAGACCCTTTACTGTGACGTTCAATTGAAAGCTGTACATGCTGTCCCAGACTCCCACACTTCATTCCTGGCTGATTGCTGCGGTGCCATGCTAAAATTTGTACTGTGAGTCAATTGAGGCCACTTTCTGGTGTCAGTCCCTCATTTGATGTGTTTTGACAGCATTTGGGGCCATTATAAGGTGTTGTGCATGCGTTTATTTTTGCCTCCCATTGACATGAATGGTGTTCGATTATGTTCGGTAAAAATTTGATTACTAGTCAGCAAATATTGCAAATTTGGTGATCGTAATCCAAACCGAAAATTTTAATATTTGCTTATCTCTATTCAGGAGTCCAGATTGATAGAAGTGGTATTTACACCAAAGTTACTGCAAAACTTGGTTTGGAATTCATGTGGAATGAGGATGATGCAATTTTGGTAATTTGTACAAACATAATCTTTTTTTCATGAAGAACAGAAGTTACAGTAGCGTAGCTGGCTCCCATTTTGGCACTCTCAATACATTCTTAAGTTACATAGAAAGCCTATTTTTCATTCACCTAATGCTACATTTTCATTGAAGCAGCTGCTTCACTGGGAATGGGACAGGGGCAAATCATCTCATTGTGAAGCACTGTTGTGTACAGTTATAGGAAGTTTCGCCCCAGCAGCTCGCCCCCAGCAATTTTCCCACAGCAGTTCGCCCCCAGGTACATTTTGCCCCTGCACATTCCGCCCCCAGGAAGATTCGCTACCGCACATTTCACCCCAGCACATTTCGCCCCTGGATGTTTCACTCCTGGATGTTTCGCCCCCGGATGTTTCACCTACAGCATTTTGTCCCTGGATGTGTCACCATCTGATGTTTCGCCCCTAGCATTTTGACCCCAGATGTTTCACCCTCCGCTTTTGGGGTCAATATGCAGGGAACAAAACATCTAGGGCTGAACATATCTGGAGGTAGCATATACAATTGCTGGGGATTCCTGTGGCTGCATTTTCAGCAGCTCACCCAGTGTCTCTTCTGGCTGGCCTTAAAGGAGTATTATCACCGTAGAACACAGAAAAATTAAATACTAAGGCTAGGTTCATACTGGGTTAAGGCTGCCCGTTCAGCGCATAGCGTTGATGGTCTGCATTAACGCTATAGCATAACGCTATATAGGTTACGCTATACCACTAGCACAGATGATTCATCTGCACTAGCGGTGACGGAGCCTCAGATGCTGCAGCCCGCATCCGAGGCTCAGTCACTGAATGATGGCACATCGCGAATGCATGCGCTTTACGACAATGGAGGGCAATGGCAGTGTTAAATGCCACCGTGTAATGCAGTCCATCTAAAGGACTTCCTAAACGCAGTGCGACCCCTGCCTTACCTGTCGCAGCTGCAGCTCCTTGGGTCATGGAGTGCAGTCTAGCGGTTCCCCATGATGTCTTCTCCTGCTTCCGGATGTCTTTTCATCTTGCCTGGATCACTGATCCACGAAGCATGATGAATGCCACAGCAGTGAGGCCGAATGTCTCCTGGCCGCTTACTGATATGATGTCACTCCTGCCCCATTCATCAGTCAATCCAGGGGGCAGGATGCCTCTCCTGTCACCAAGACACTGCTGCACATGCGCAGTGCCGTGATGAGATCAGGCAGAAGAAAAGGACGCTGGGAAGAAGGAGAGGACTCATGGTGGCCTCAGGATCCAGCATGGCGATCGCCAGCCCACACAGCCAGAAGAAGATCAGGCAAAGATGAGCAGAAGACCTCTTGGTATGTACCAGGAGGGGAAGATCGGCAGCATGCTTACCAAACATGATTGTTGAAAACATGCTGCCTTATTTTGCTGTTCGGCATGAGAATACCCCTTTAATGCAGGCTATGTATGGAAGCAGGGGGACTGGTGACTGTCTATAGGGTTAATCCCATCAACCATCTCTGCAGAACTGAGATATTGGCTTTGCTGAATTAAAGTGGTGGTTAACCAGCTTCTACAGAACCTCTTTATCAGCTCTTCAGAAGGGGGGATTACAGATGGAAGCAGTTGATTTAACATGTCACAAAAGTGCAGCACTCTGTACAGTACTTTTGTGACATGTGGATTGATGACGGATGGGAATTCATGAACCATAAGGACAAAATGGCGAAACATCCAACACAAAATTCTGGGGGAAAAACAGGGTACACACATCCTGGAGTGAACTGCCGGGGGCGAAACATTAATGATGGATTGGAATTCATGAACCACAAGGACAAAATGGCGAAACATCCAAACACAAAATTCTGGTGGCAAAACAGGGTACAAACTTCTGTGGGCAAACTGCCAAGGGTGAACTGTTGGGGGCGAAACATCTGGGGGCGAAACATCCGGGGTGAACTACTGGGGGCGAAACATCCAGGGGTGAACTGCTGGGGGCAATATGTGTGGGGGTGAAATGTGCGGGGGCCAAATGCTGGTGACAAAATGTGCCGGGGCTTAATGTACCCGGGGGCGAACTGCTAGGGACAAACTGCTGGGGTCGAACTGCTGGGGGCTAACTGCTGAGGGCAAAACATCCAAATTTCCGTTGTGTACACAGACTGTTACTGTGCATGCACCGGCGGCACCATCTTACTGGAGAAGAAGAAAAATATTCCTCCTCCAAGTGTAATAATTATAAGGGATAGCTCAGGAGACTGACTCTGTGCGTGGAACAAGATGACTACAGGACACAACTTTATAAGTGGCAAAGTCTATATTAACACACGGTGATACAACAAATGCAGAAAGAAACTCAAGTCCACAACACTTGGAGAAAATATAAGAAGCAGCTTAGCAGTCTATAGGAACTTCAGAGGAAAATGCAATCAAGCAGAAAGTCTATGAAGCACAGTTATTCTTGAGGATACTTGGCGTGAATAAATCCTTGTCATTCCAGACACAGATAGGTAAGCTTAAAAGGCAGTTCAAATCTTATCTTAGCTTGACCAGGGAGGCCTGGAAAATAGTCTCAGGTTCTTGCAGAGCAGCAACAGCTTACATGTCCAGCAAATGCAGATGGAAGTGAAACACGAGCAGCAGAGGAAGAAGAGTTCTGGAAACTGGAGTATGCAGCAAGAACTCAGAGCAGAGCAGCAGGATCACCACGCAGGTTCACAGGAGCCGGTATATAGCCAGGGAGCAATCAGAGGTCAGGAGCTGGATGCAAGGCAGAATACTCAAGCACAGATTGAAGGCTGGGGTGGAGTTTTATAGCAGGAGGACACAATGCACATGAGACCATCTTGGAAAAGGGCAGTAATGCAAAAAGGTAAAAATGTTCAGAGTCCTGACACCAAGATGGCGTCGCCTCCGCCTTTGCAGTAGCAGCCCGGAGATAGCAGCTTTCGGCTATTTCCGAGCTGCTAATGCGCAGGCATGGACGGAGCCATCTTGGAGGAGGAATTTTTTCTCCTCCAGTAAGATGGTGCCACCGGCGTATGCACAGTAGCAGCTATCGGAACACAGCAGCAGACACCGATAGTAGCTACTGTGCGGGCACGGCAGGCGCTATTTTCATTTTTTTTTTCCTCTAGCTGAATAACCCATAGAGAAAATGTATTATTGGCACACAAAACATGGCTGGCACCTGCCTGCAGAAGCATTTTTTTTTAAATATATACAGATATTCAATAAGCAACCTAGGGGCAGGTCTGTGAGGGATCATTGACCTGTCAGCAGTCTCCATTATGAATATCTAATCAGAGCACCACATACACCAACCCCACCTTAGGGCACCAGAATCTCATTAATACAAAGCTGAAAAAATAAAAGAGCAACCACAAGACAGATTACATCAACCCAAGTATCATTTTAATCAGTATTACGGCGATGGTGATACTATGTGTAGGTTAATGTGCACAATCCTGCTGACAGGTTCCGTTTAAAGAGTGTCACCCTCAGTCTTGACGATGGAAAAGATGTAAATTACAAAGGCTGATATGGTTAGCATGTAACTTGCTGACTTTGCCACATATTAAATTTTGTTATGCATTTTATCTGTCTTACAGTTCATTTACATAAAACCATGTGGCAGCGTCTATGTGAACTCAATATACACTCAGCTTCCCATCTCATCAGGTAAGCTACAAACACCAACCGCAAAGGGTAAATGAACCCAAAGTTAATGCTTAATATACAGTAAATATACTGAAAGATTTCTAAAAATATTCTGGAATATGAAATTACCTCATTACCTCTTATAGCTCTTATATAACATAACAGATAAAACTTGTATCATTTTCCTAAAGTTCATTTTCACTGTAAGAATGCTCGTTGATGATAATCTTGCAGTGTAAGAGATTGTTCACACATTGCATTTTTTCCGGCACGTTTTTCCATGGCAGAAATGCAGCATTTCACAATAAAAAAAAGGGAATGAGATTTTTGAAAACCTTATGCACATGCTGCTTAGTTTTTCCTTGCAGATTTGAACCTTCAAAGTGTTTTTCACCTAATGGGAAAAAAAATGTCGGCAGCACTTTTGCTGCTATCTCTCTGGTTTTTGCAGCAGAGAAATCTACTGCAAATATTAAACCATTAGGTCATGTTATCATGACATCATTACAAGGGCCATGACCTTGCGCATTTGCACTGAAACCTACCGGGCTCTCATCAAAACCGGAAACCACGCTCATGACGGTAATATATATATATATATATATATATATACTGCTCAAAAAATAAAAGGAACACTATTCCATTTGCAACAGGCTGTTTATGTTATCTTTATTTTTTTGAGCGGTATATATATATAGTATATATACCGTATATACTCATGTATAAGCCGACCCGTGTATAAGCCGACCCCCTTAATTTTGCCACAAAAAAACTGGGAAAACTTATTGACCCGCTTATAAGCCTAGGGTGGAAAATGCAGCAGCTACTGGTAAATTTCAAAAATAAAAATAGATACCAATAAAAGTAAAATTAATTGAGACATCAGTAGGTTAAATGTTTTTGAATATCCATATTGATTCAGGAGCCCCATAAAATGCTCCATACAGTTCATGATGGCCCCATAAGATGCTCCATGCAAAATATGCCACATATAATGCTGCTCAAAGGTTAATAATGGCCCATAAGGTGCTCCGTAGAATAGGCCCCATAAGATGCTCCATAGAATAGGCCCCATAAGATGCTCCATAGATTATGCCCTATATGCTGCCCCATAAGATGCTCCATAGAATATCCCCCCATATGCTGCCCCCATAAGATGCTCCATTGAATATGCCCCCATATGCTGCCCCCATAAGATGCTCCATAGAATATGCCCCATATGCTGCCTCCATAAGATGCTCCATTGAATATGCCCCATATGCTGCCCCCATAAGATGCTCTATTGAATGTGCCCCATATGCTGCCCCATAAGATGCTTCATTGAATATGCCCCCCTATGTTGCCCCATAAGATGCCCCATTGAATATGCCCCCATATGCTGCCCCATAAGATGCTCCATTGAATATGCTCCATAAGATGCTCTGTTGAATATGCCCCCATATGCTGCCCCATAAGATGCTCCATTGAATATGCCCCATAAGATGCTTCATTGAATATGCCCCCATATGCTGTCTCCATATGATGCTCCATTGAATATGCCCCATATGCTGCCCCCATAAGATGCTCCATTGAATATGCCCCCATATGCTGCCCCCATAAGATGCTCCATTTAATATGTCACCATATGCTGCCTCCATAAGATGCTCCATTGAATATGCCCCCATATGCTGTCCCCATAAGATGCTCCATTGAATATGCCCCCCTATGTTGCCCCCTAAGATGCCCCATTGAATATGCCCCCTTATGCTGCCCCTATAAGATGCTCCATTGAATATGCTCCATAAGATGCTCCATTGAATATGCCCCCATATGGTGTCCACATATGATGCTCCATTGAATATGCCTCCATATGCTGCCCCATAAGATGCTCCATTGAATATGCCCCCATATGCTACCCCCATAAGATGCTCCATTGAATATGCCCCCATATGCTGCCACCATAAGATCCCCCATAGATTATGCCCCCATATATTGCTGCTGCCGCTACTGCAGGTATTAAAAAAAGACATACTCACCTCTTGTCCCTGGAGGCCAGGTGCTGGTGTGCTGAGCAGGTGGAGACACCGGTGCGCTATGGGGGACAGGTATAGCCACTGGCTCAGGATCCGGCACCTGAGATATTCACCTGTCCTGGTTCCAACGCTGCTCGCCACAGTCTGTCTGCCGGGTCCCTCTGTCAGTGACGTCAGGCAGCAGAGGGTGCACAGTGACTGCATCATCACGCCTGAAGGTCACTGACAGAGGGGCTCAGCGGGCAGACAGCGGCGAGCAGCATTGGAACCGGGACAGGTGAATATTGCATATACTTACCCCCTCCTGGCACAGTCTCTGCAGCTCCCCTGCTTCTCCCGGTCTCAGGCTCCTTCCTTCAGCGGTCACATGGTACCATTAATTAAAGTCATAAATATGCACATATTCATGACTTTAATGAGCGGTACCATGTGACCACTGTAGGAAGGAAAGGAGACCATGGGACAAGCAGGGGGGCTGCAGAGATGGCTCCAGGGGGGGACAGTATGATCTGACACCCCCACTCCCCCTCCCCCACCTAGCCCCTGGCTATATGACTCGCATATAAGCTGAGAGGGGGACTTTCAGCCCCAAAAAATGCGAGTATATATGGTGTATATATACAGTATATATATATTATTGCCGTTAGGTTCAGTAAAATGGTTGTCAGCAGTCGCCATTTTGCTGAATCTGTGCGGAAGCAAATTACAAAAAAATCTGCATTTTGAATAATGCAGATATTTCTGAAATCCGAGTAGAATTCGATTCCACATGTCTAGACTCTACACATGCACATTGTCATGAAGTCCTAGATATATTCACGTTTGTGTTTGCTCCACAGCCAGTGTCACTATTTTCAAACCATCAACATTTTACATCATTGTACAAACTAAGATTGGAATTTTTCTTCATGTCCAGCTTCCACCAACGATGCAAATCTACATCACAATTGACCCATCCTACAAAAATCAAGTGTCTGGTGAGTAACAGTGAAGTATAAAAATACACTGACTGTTAAAAAGTAAATTATTGCTGTTATATGGATTAGAGATGAGCAAATATTTTAATGTTCGGTTCGGATTATGATCAACGAATTTGCAATATTCGCCTAATAATTTGTGGAATATTTGCTGAACATAACCAAACGCCATTCATGTCAATGGGAGGCAAAAACAAACGCATGCACAACACCTTGTAATGGCCCCAAGTGCTGTAAAAACACATCAAATGAGGGACAGACACCAGGAAAGTGGTTTCAATTCACTCACAGTACAAAATGTAGCATAGCACTGCAGCAATCAGCCAGGCATGAGGTATCGGGGTCTGGGACAGCATTTACAGCTTTCAACTGAATGTCACAGTAAGAAGAGGTCGGTTGAGGAATCAGTGTAGGCCTACTTTACTGGGAGTCCTGATACCACATGCAACACCTCGACCTGTCACTCATGTGGCACAAATATCAGTTTTGTAGACTGCCATTATCAGAAAAATTTGAGGATAGTAACATGGGTAGTTGAGTAAAAGGGAGTGGAGGCATGACGGTCTCGGAGGCCTACTGCTAGAAGCAACAGGCATGAAGGAGACCCAACCAGGAGTGTTCACATTTCCAAAAATTATTGGCAGACAACACCAAAGTGGCATCAATTTCACCACAGTAGAAATAGCATAATAGGGACCAACAGGTCTTCCACTATGCCCAATCCAGCAGATGGACACCCAACCAGGAGTGTTCACATTTAAGCAAAAGAGGGTCTTAACCCAGAGAAGTAGAAAGAATTTCATGACAGTAGAAATAGTATAATATCTACTGACAGGTCTTCCACTACACCCAGTCCAGCAGATTGACACGCAACCAGGAGTGCTCACATTTAAACAAATGAGGGCCTTACAATTTGCTTCAATTTCATCACAGTTGAAATAGTGTAATAGTGACCAACACGTTCCTCCACTACACCCAATCCCGCAGATGGACACCCAACCTTGAGTTGTCACATTTTAGAAAATGAGTGCCTGATACCACCAATAGTATGATTGGTACCGACACATCTTCCACTACAGCCTTCTCAGCAGATGTAGACTAACCATGACTGTTCACATTTGCACAAATTTGTGTTAACATCAGCAGCAGCAACAGCAGCCACAACTGGCACAGAAGCCACGCTGAAGATATCACAGAGTGCAGTTACATGACATTACTGCAGCACACTAAAAAATGCCATATCACCTAGTCTGTACAGTCAGCGATTGGGGTGCAAAAGTCCTTGGAAATCCATGACTTGTTCATTTTGATGAAAGATAGGTGGTTTTCACTTTCAGGGGACAGCCAGCTGCGCTTATCCATCAGGATACCATTAGCAGCACTGAAGACACGTTCTGCGAGAACACTGGCTGCCGGGCACGATAAAACCTCAAAGGCATCTGAGGTGAGCTCAGGCCACTCATCCATTTTGGAAGATGAAGATTTGAAAGGGTCCAAACCCTCCTCAATGTTACAATGTTACTAATATTCAGTTCTAGATACTCCTGCACCATCCTCTCCATTTGTCCACCACGTGTAAGACTTGTTGTGCTAGTACATAAGCTGGTCTAAAAAAAGTGTCAAAAGACTCACAGATATTCTTCTTCCACTTACACTACTGCTGCTGCTGCTAATGATTTGGTGTTGAAGAATTGACGTGCCAGAGGTTGGAAGTCTGCTATGATGCGAACTGTGGGCATCACTGCTGTCTTGGGGAAATGCTCTCTTAAGGTTGTGTAAAAGTGTATTTTGATACTCCAGTATTCTCAGGTCCCTTTCTAGGGTGGGAAGTTTCTGGCAAAATTTGGGTTTATAACATGAATCTAACAGAGTGGCAACCCAGTAGTCAGCAGCATTCCTATTCATAACTATATGGGGAACATGTTGCAGATAGAGCAGCAAGAAGGAATTCATATGTCAGACTCTAACATGAGACAGTTGAATGCAGTTCAGTGCAGAACCCGGTCTTGAAGGAGCGCAAAGAGTAAATTAGGGTAGTAAAATTCTTCTTTATTAGGTGTCCACAACGCGTTTCAACAGAATGATCTGTCTTCCTCAGGTGGCAGTACAAATCACGTGGGGAGGGGAGAGTATATATAGGGACGATAGCCAATGAAAAATGGCTACTAATTAAAACATCATGGCAGCAATAAAGTTAAAATACAAAAAGTAAAAACAGTGTATAAGGTCTCCTCTCAAAAGGACTGCATTGAGAAAATTAGAAATAGAAGCAATGTTCCACAGAAGAAAGCTGAATCTGCGGATTTTGCAAGATGGGGCCTGATTGTTACTTTTAATAGGTCACATTCTTGCGTCCGCAATTTAGTAAAAAAAAATATTGGTTTATTTTGAAAGGTGACCCTATTTTGTCAAACCATTTACCGGCACAACCCTTGACAATTTTTAGGAAAAATCAGACCCTCCGTAATTTTGTGACCCCTAGCAATACATCTATCACTTTACTTTCTCCATTAAAATAATCTCTTATAGTTCACAGAATCCAGTAACCGCTATGAGAGCCTGATCAGGAGGGAAAGTTTCTGGATTTTTAAATTGGGGACATTAGCACCTGAGGGGTTAAACCTCATGATTGAGAAACCATTCTGATATCTTTCTCACCCTGTTGCTTTTGTTTTTTTTTTTATTGTTTTATAAAAATATTGAGTGTCATTGCACTTGTTATGTCTGCTATTTATTTATACATTGTTTTTACTTTTTGTATTATAACTTTATTGCTGCCATCATGTTTTAATTAGTAGCCATTTTTCATTGACTATCGTCCCTATATATACTCTCCCCTCCCCACATGATTTGTACTGCCACCTGAGGAAGACAGATCATTCTGTTGAAACGCGTTGTGGACACCTAATAAAGAAGAATTTTACTACCCTAATTAATCTTTGCGCTCCTTCAAGACCGGGTTCTGCACTGAACTGCATTCAACTGTCTCACTTTCTCCTCTTTTGAGGTGCCCGGCAGGAGCAGCATTTCCCTTACCCACGCACGGCTGGCGCTCTATTTTTTGACCATCCTTATAACTTTGTTAGACTCTAACATGAAGGCCAAGCCCATGCTGTGTTGGTGGCTGGGTAACAATGAGGCTCGTTTCTTCCGTCCCCTCCCACCAGCCATGATCAACAGAGAGGGGAGGATTATCCTCTTCTTCTGACAGTTGCTCGTCCATCACCTCTTCATCCTCCATTTGTTCCTAGGATCTTGCACCTTCGAAAACAGTTTGTGTGTTGTCACCAGCCCCCTCGATTGCAGTAATCCACCCTCCCTTGGCACGCCCATGTGTAACGACATTCTCGAACTTAGAGACAATGTTATCCCTTCCGAATTCTCCTCTGCTTCCTCCTCTTCTTTTGGGACCATTGTAAGAGGGTGCCAGAGCCATAGTCAAGGCCAAGCACTCTGGTGTATCTGTGCCCTGGCCTCCTCTCACATGAAAAGAGCATCCTGTAACAAGCATACCAGTGTCTTCTCTCTCTGAGCCATTAGGGATACCACTGTGGTGCTGAAGCTTTTCTGCAATCAGTTTTGCAAGAATTGAGACACAGTCTGGTTCAAATGCAACATGTAAAACTTTGCTTGAATAACTTGGCAGCACATTCTTGTCAGTTACAACATCATCAGCAAGTTCCATGCAGTTTTCAGTCTGCTCTTTCCCTGTACTCAGTTCCACATCATCCAGTACATTACGGGGTAATAGCACCTTAAGCGGTACCGCAGCGTTCTCCCTGTTCAGACTCACTGTGCCTGGGGATTCTCTGGCCCATTTCACCCCGGTCCTGAGCGCATTGGCCCATGCAATAATCTGCCACATGTTGAACAATCTACGCTCTGCACTATTCCGGACCACTTTCTTCCTCCAGCTATGAACTGCTGCAATCCTGCTGCTTGACACCAGATTTCTGTCCTATAGACTGTGAATGGCTAAGCTTTTCTTCTTCTAACATTACGTGGCTGCTGTGGTGTCCTGGGCCTAGAGCCCGTGTGGACTATTAGGGCACCTAGGCCCTTCTGACTCCTTAAGGGAGCGTTCCTACTTTACCACACAGCAGCCCCTCCTATAGTTAACTCTTTCCTACACTATACACTAACTGAAAGCTCTGTACACTATAATGCCCAAGGAAAAGCATCCAGCTCAAATCAATTTAGTGAAATAGCAAATTTTATTCACCAAACTTCATACATAGAGGATAAAAATCTTTGGTACAGTGGCAGACAAGTGGAGATATTGACACGTTTCTGGAGACTAAGCTCCCTTAATCACGATACCACATACAAACAAGTGCCTCACTTTTAAATTGTGATCCGTGAGCACACTGATAGAATAGACAATTAGCATAATTATCTTACAATGTAGGCACAAAGTAAAAACAAGTGAAAAAACATTTAATATAATTAAAAAAGATTTTTTCATAATGTAAGAGGCATTAGAAATACATGAAAAAACAGCAGCATAGTTACAATAAAAACCTAAGGAAAAACATAATTCAAGGTGCAAAAAAGGAAATAAGAGCCCATATAGAGTGTACCAATGCAGGAGAAATTTTTTTTCTTTTTTGCAAAACAGAAAAATATGTATGTATGATTGTATAATCATTCCTTTATATACCCTAAGATTGCAAATTTAATATTTAACAAATAACACATTAAATACAAATATTTTATTAATATAAACAAAATAAAAAAGCACTAGAAAAATTACCAATGAATGGCCAATATTTAATTAGCGCAGACAAATGAATTTTATAGGGCATAATATATATGAGTACTGTATAAAAAATTGCATGCTGTAAATATAAGCTAAAGCCGTGTTATTAGCAAAATAAAAAAATAAGGATTTTTTTGTACAAGCAAAAAATCGCAAGCGGTACTCATCCAATTGTAGGGGAGAAAATCTCACCCATTCAGATGAAAAAATAAATTGAATGGAGTTATTTTTGAAGACATCATGTTCTTTCACATTCCATGTGATGAATTGATGCGCAGAAAACGCATGTTCAAAGAGGTTTTTTTGCCTTTTATGGACAATATACATAGAAAAAAGGGGGAAAAAATGAAGGAGAGGGGGAAAAAAATTGTATATACAGTATATATGCAGGAATCACGAGTAAGCAAATAAAATTTAATGGAGCCTAATATATAGTTAGATATGAGATCACCCATGATATAAATGGACAACTCCTATTAACAACCACGTAATTAGATGAGAAAATTACTCAAGGTATTTTTTCAATTACATTCCGAGATATATGCAAAACCAGTTGTTAATTGGGATACAAAGGGAGATAAATTCAATAAAATTACTTAATAATAAAAGCATCATATCCTTCCTTTTTTTTTAGTCCTAATTGTATCCTGGTGTTTAATATGAAAATCCACCATGCATCCCTACTTCTTAAAGTTGTCTCAGTATCTCCTCCTCAAGTGGGTTTAAATATTTTTTCTGTACCATATATTCCCAATGATTCCAGATTACCCTGATGGCACTCTATAAAATGTTTAGAAAACTATCCAAATTTACATTTTCTACATCATATATGTGCTCCTTAATTCTAGTTTTTAGTTGGCGTTTTGTGCTACCGACATATTTTAGATGACAAGAGCTGCATTCCATGAATATATACCACATTAAACGTATTACAGTTTATAAAGATTTTTACTGGGAGCATATTAAGTCCACTGGAATCAGTGAAATTCTGGCATTTTAAAGAGAATTTACAGGTTTCACAAACCGTTTTCCCACATTTATAAAAACCTTTAGTGTTTAGCCAGCTTGTAGAATTAGTTTGAGAGGGTTTTAAAACAACTCGGTGAAAGAGTTTGTCCTAATGAGGGTGCTCTTATTGATCCAATTCTACATCCAATTTTCATGATTTCATCAATATTGGGATCTTCCTTGAAAATAGACAAATTATTAAGAATGATTTTTCTATTGAGAGAAAATTGATTGCTATACTGGGGAACCAAAGTTGCAGAATTGTTAGTTTTTTTATTTTTTTTGTTTTAAAATAAAACTTGGTCTATTTTCCACTATTTTTCAAGCTCGGTTGAGACTCAATTTAGTGTACCCCCCTCTCACTCAATCTTTCCCTGATTGGGTGACCTCCATTTTGTAATCTGTTTCCATGCTACAATTACGCATGGCCCTAATCATCTCACCAACAGGAATACTCCTGATGATGTGCTTGGGGTATAGCTATTAGCGTGTAAAATGGTATTACCAGCAGTGCTTTTTCTATGCGTAGAAGCAATGACAGGTTCACCTGGTATTCCTTTTAAAGTTAGATCAAGGAACTCTATATTAATGGCATTATGACATAAGGTAAATCTCAAATTGAAGGTATTGCAATTTAGATAAGACATGAGATTTTGCATGTCTGAAACATCTGTGCCCCACCCCATGATGACATCATCAATATATCTGCCGTACCACATGATGTGGTCTGTAAATGGATTTTTAACAGTGTATATGTATGATTCCTCCCACCAACTCATGACGAGATTGGTGAGGGAGAGGGAGTATTTTGTCCCCATTGATACGCCATTGATTTTCTTGTAAAAGATTTGATTAAAGCAAAAATAATTATTTGTGACAAGAAAAAAACACTTCCAAAATAAAATTTTGGAAGTCTAGCGTAAAATCGCTATATTTTTGCAAATGGAATTTTAGGCATGAACAGCTTTTTGAACATTTTGTGAGGAATAGATGGATATAGAGAAACCACATCTGAGGTAATCCAGGAGAAATCAGAACTCCAAATAAAATTTTGCATGACATTCAATACATCTGTACTATCTCTAAGGTAGCTTGGTGTTCTCTGGATGAGAGGCTGGAGGAGCAGATCAAGCCACTCACCCAGCTTCTCACCCAGAGACCCAAAACCCGAGACTATGGGTCTCATGGCAGGTGGATGGAGGCACTTGTGCATTTTAGGCAGAGCATACAGAGTAGGTTACAGGATTAGAAACCTTAAAATACTCGGTTTCCTTCTTGCTGAAGAATCCAAGATGAAAACCTTCATCAATAATCTTGAAAATCTGTTCTTTAGCCATCTCTGGAGGATTACCAGACAAGCGCTCATAAATGGTAGTATCTTGTAACATGTTATCAACCCAATTGATATAATCTTCCTTGTTCATTACAACAATAGAACCACCCTTGTCAGAATTTTTAATGACAAGGGTGTCATTAGTTTTAGGTTGTTCAAGAGCAATTTTTAAGTTGGGGGCTAGGTTTGCGTTTTCAAGCGTTTTTTGGGTAAATCCTCAGAAATGGCTTTTAACTCAGTCTCAATTAAATTTTGGAATTTATCCATAAAAGGTCTTCTGGATTGAACAGGGTAGTAGTCCGGATTGGGAATACACATGTGAGTGTCAGCTGATACCATGAAATCAGAACAATCTGAACCACTGCTTTGCAAATCCTGTAAGCACACAAGTTATAACTGTTCTGCAAATTTCAGTGATTTGAAAATAGTTACTTGTTCTTTATCATTTTTATCAGACTCTATCCCCTGTTCATTAAAATGCAATTTAAGGGTGATATTTCTGATAAATCTGTTTACGTCACAAATGGTGAATAAAAGGTTGAAATTACAGCTTGGGACAATATTGAGTCCATATGATAGCAGTTCCTGCTGATCCGATGTGAGATTAGTGGTAGACAGATTGACAACATCAAAATTACCTAATGTAGATTTCTGAGGTGATACCCGGGTGTACCTCTGTTAAGACCGGTATTTCCTTTTCAAATATATTTATTGAGATTTTATAAAATATAGGGAAGACAGGGGTAACAAGAAAAAGGGAAAAGGGGAAGAAATAAAAAATAGAGAACTCCACATTGAAATTAGATTATATAAACTTCAATCCAGACTCCAGGTATATAACACAATAGATTAATGACTTTACATGTACATAGAATTCCAGACGGCCATTTTAGGTGGTATTTATGTAAAACATTGTTATTGAACGCAAGTTGTTCCTCTATCTGACTATGTGAGCGTAGAGTTTCAAGAATACTTGAAAATGAAGGTACTTCAGTCTTTTTCCACCACAAAGCAATTAAATTCTTATTTACTGTAAATATATGTATCAGTACATATCTGATGGAGGCATCTACCCCCTCCATATCCAAGGATAAGATCACCATCTGGGGAGAAATCTCTATGGAGTTGGACGACAATAAATTGACGTGCTTTTTAGTGTCTGTCTATAAATTTTTCAATTTGGGGCAACTCCAAAAGAGGTGAAAAAGTTCCAAGGAAAAGTACAACCCCTCCAGCATAGGGAAGAGATTTCACCACTTATATGGGCTAGTCTAGTTGGTGTGTAATACCATCGAACCAGTACCTTATAATAGGTCTCCTGCAAAGACATAGATACCATGGCTTTATATGTATGTTCTATGGCGTACTCCCATTTCTCTGGATTAACAACCTTTCTCAAATCAATCTCTCATCTTTCCATATACACATGTTTCGTGAAGGTCACATCTCCACTGAGGCGATTGTATATGTTTTTGAGAGTCCAATTTAATTTAGAGTTGCTATGGTTGACTAATGAAGCCACAACCTCTAGATTCAGAGATCTTCTACGTATTAGTTGCAGAAGATTATCTTTCAAAATCTGATATGAGATAAATTCCCCAGATGGTATATGAAATTTCTCCTTGATTTCGGAAAAGGAAGATACCCTACCACCGTCCCAAACGTCTCCTACTGTCTTGACCTTTGAATCAAACCAAACTCTAGGTATAGGCAACTGAAACATTACATCAAAAAGTTTAAGAGGAAATTTTTTTAAAGAAGTTATTCTATTCTCTTTCCTTTTTAATTTAGAAAATTTCGACCAGGCATCCAATATGGCTTGCACAATCGGATTAGAGTGACATCTAGTTATAGGCTCTGAAATATGCCTAAAAATATGTTTTGTAAAGGTTTAAAATTACTACTTGCTAATTCAAGATCCATCCAAGCTGGCTGCTCCCCTGAATTAAACCACTGCTAGCTATTCCTATCCAGAGTCACCTGGTAATAGGCCCCAATATTAGGTAGTGCCAGACCTCCATGTTTCTTACTTCTGAAGAGAATAGTATGCTCTACTCTTGGTTTTTTATTGCCCCAAACATATAATTTGATTAATTCTTGCAGTTTATTTATGAATTTTAAATTAACTTTCAGAGGGATAGAACGAAAAATATAAAGTATCTTGGGTAATATGATAGATTTTATCACCAGTATACGTCCCATAAGAGTAAGATTCAGATGATCAAAATGCTTAAAGTCTTTAGAGAGAGTATTTATTAGACCTTCAATATTGTTAGGTATAATTTGTGCGAGATTTTTTGTAACGTTAATACCTAAGTATGTCAAGGTTTGAGTTTCTAACTGAAAGTTAGTCATAGCTAGTATTGCTTTAATGTCTTCTTGTGGAACATTAAATGACATTACTTTAGACTTTCCCTTATTAATTTTAAAACAGGATACTCTCGAAAATTGTTCTAATGTTTCCATTAAAGTTTTGACTGATTTAACTGGGCTAGTTAGGGATAGAAATAGATCGTCCGCAAATAGGCTTAATTTATGGGCCCGACTTTTGGTATTGTACCCAGAAATTGCGGGATTTGCCCTAATTGTTTCTGGCAATGGCTCTATTGCCAATGCAAATAATAAGGGAGAAAGGGGGCACCCTTGTCTAGTTCCATTCGCTATGTTAAAGGATTTAGATAAATAGTTATTTACAGAGATTTTGGTGTTTGGGTTAGAATATAGAGAGAATAATTTAGAAGCAAAGTATTCATCAAAGCCAAATTTAGACAGGAAATTTTGCAGGTACAGCCAATTGACTCTGTCGAACGCTTTTTTGGCGTCTAAGGCTAAAAATAGGGATGAGACACTAGATTTCTTAAACAAGTTGAGTAAATTAATAACTCCTCTTGTGCTATCTGCTGATTGTCTACCCACAATAAAACCCATCTGATCCTCTTTAATTAACTTGGGTAAGACATTCATAAGCCGTTCTGCTAAGATTTTGGAGAATATTCTTATATCACCATTAATTAGGGAGATTGGCCTAAAGTCCTTAACATTCACTAATTCCCCTTTCTCTTTTGGTATTAGAATTATTGTGGCTACCAACATGCTTTTTGGAAAAGAACCAGTAGTTGCCACTTGATCGTAAATAACTTTTAAATAGGGAATAAGGGTTTTGGAAAATAGTTGATAGTACTCATTGGCGAACCCATCTGGGCCTGGTGATTTTAATGGTTTGAGTTTCAGGATAATCTTATCAATTTCCTCTGTGGTAATAGGTTTGTTCAATGTATCTAGATCTGATTCATCTATTTGAGGAAGATTTAGACCAGCCAAAAACGAATTTATAGCAGTTTGGTTAGGGGAATGATTCCCAGGATCTTGATCCAAATTATATAACTTTTGAAAAAAATTTGCCAAAACATCTGCAATGTCTTGCGGGTGTGTCTGCAATTGTCCTGCTGTGTTTCGGATCTTGTTGATCCTTCTGGTAATCCTATCCCTTTGCAATTTTCTCATCATGTAACGAGTGGGTTTATTTGTGGAGGTATAATAAGTGGCATTGGAAGCTCTCATTGCTGCGTCATAATCTGAAATAAGTTGTGCTTTCAATTGCTGCCTTAGATCCAAAATTTCCATATGGACATTATGTGATGGACTTGCTAGACTATTTTGCTGGTCTTCTTTTAATTTGATTTGGGATTGTAGTCATGAAATTTTTTCCCTCTTCTCCCTCCTATTTCTGGCCGATAATTGCCTAATGCACCCTCTAACTACAGCTTTGTGGGCCTGCCATAAAATGAATGGATCAATCTGTTCTGTGGCATTGTCTTTAAAATAGTTATTAAGTGTCTTATCTATAATTTCCCTATATTTATGTGTTTTAAGTAGTGAAAGATTGGTCTTCCACAGAAAGGTATTGGACATTGGAGGGCCTATGGCAAATTCTGCCCTTATTGGTGAGTGATCTGAAAAAGTTTTATTAAGAATTTCAATTTTTTTGAATTTAGAGAGAGAGAAGATGTTGGTGAGAAAAAGATCTATTCTCGAGGAGGATTGGTGAGCTTCAGAGAAATAAGTATACTCTCTGGAAGATGTGTTAAGGCAATGAAAAACATCGTATAATTGATTGCTGGAGAGCCAATTATCTAAAGATGGGCATGATTTACGGGCCTGAGAAGAAGCGTCCAGGTTATTTTTGGGCACCATGTTAAAGTCTCCTACCAACATCAGCTCTCCCCTTCTGACATTTTCAACTTTTTTGATTAACCTATTGAAAAAGGGCAGTTGTTTACTGTTTGGGGCATAGATATTAACTATTGTAAAGGTGCTGCCGTTGAGATCGCCTACCAGGATATGGAACCTTCCCTCTGGATCTACTTCTTCAGAATGCAATATAAAAGATATTTTATTGCTAATAATTGAGATTACTCCCACTTTCTTTTTTAATTTCAGAGCCTTAAATATATTAGGGTAGTTTTTGTTTTGGAAGAACGGGTGGTTTCCTCTGGCCAGTCTTACTACTTGTAAGCAGATTACATCTGCCTGATAATTTTTTATTTCTTTCCATGTCACATGTCTTTTAAAAGGACTGTCAAGTCCTCTAACATTGTAAGATAAAATTTTAATGTCCATTTGAAATGAAACCCCTTGGAGTCTGGTATCTTAGAGCAAGAAAAGAAAAAAAAAAAAAGAACAAAAGAAAGTGTAAACACTAAAAGTTAGAAAAATTGAAACACAACTCAATGGAGATCTCCAGGAGGGAGTCACCTATTGTGGCTATCTCCTGAAAATGGGGAAAAAAAGGTGGCTAGGTTCCCACATGACCAACCACTATCCATTCAATAATAACAAGAACTTCTTTAGCCTAAATATGGTAATAATTCCAAAGAAAAGACCTTAAGATTTATTAATGTGGCAATTCAACCTTTGTCCTTAAGGTCTTTTTGGAGATATGCTAGAAAGTCTAGACCTTCATCTGGATTGATCAGAGAGATATTCCTGCCCTTATACCAAACTATGACCCTGGTGTGAAACCCCCATCTATATGTGAGTCCTAGGTCTCTCAGTTTGGTAGTAATCTCCCTAAATGCTCTTCTGGCATCCATAGTGTTTTTCGAAAAGTCTGAAAAGACTTTTATGTTATCATATGGGGCCGGGAAAGTATGTTTGTCTCTTAAAAATTTTAAGATTTTTTCTTTAGTCTCAAAAAATAGTAACCGCATAATGGTATCCCTAGGTTTGTCTGGGGGTATACCTTTTGGTCTTGGTAACCTGTGAATTATATCGATTGTCAAGTGGATATCTGACAGTGAGGGGACAGTCTTTTTAAATAAGGTTTTAGCATAGTTAGAAAGATCGTCCTGTAATATGGTCTCTGGGATGCCCCTCAGTTTAAGATTATTTCTACGGCATCTGTCTTCCAGATCTGTCCTTTTGGATTGGAGAAATTTGACTTCTTTTCCCAAGTCCAGGTTTTGTTGGACTAATGTCTCAATTTTGTTTTCCAACTTAGTAATTTTGGTCTCCTTGACCTCAAACCTATGCGTAAACTTATTGCTAACCTCTTGTATGAGGATTCTTTGAGCCTCGAAACCCAATGTAATAGAATCTTTTAATGCTTTACATAAGTTGGAGAGGACTCCTTCAGATACCTGTCTCTCTGAGGCAAAAAAGGTTTCGTAGTTAATTGTGTCTATTGTGGGACCCTCCAGAAGTGAGGCTACCAGGCAACCTTTTTTTTGTAGGGGTTTATTAGGACTCCCATTAAGAGAGAATTCCTCTGAAGTGCTGTCTGAATCTAAGACAGAAATACTGCTACCCTTGTCTCCCTTTCCCAGGTTTTTACATTTGTGAGACTGAGAAAGATCCATAGTTTCTTCGAGTATAGTGTTAGGTTCAACATATTGGACACCGTTTTTAGTAACCACAGCAGGCTTCAGAGAATTGCTAAGCTCAGGGAGTAGGTCCCTTTGTACTTTTTTTTCCTGCATTACTTTACCATGGCAGGTGTTTGTGTCTTTTAGTGAAGATTTATATCTGCCTTCAGACCTTTCAAGTGGGGACCTGGATTTGTATGGACTAACTGAATCAGAGGAATTTTTGTTTTGTCTCGTTTTCATGGTACCCCACATTTTTTGAGTGCTATTTGATTACCCTTTAAATTTAAGGTTTCCAGATGCCATTTTATCTGACAATGGTCTAGTGAGCCAATGAATGTGTAGTATGACTGAAGGTTTAACAATATGGTTAACCAGTTCCCTATGTAGTTGCAGGTAGCAAGTAATGTATTAAATCTGTAGACGTCAAGTTAAGTTATACTATCAATATTACAGTATTTTCTAAGTCACAGCTATCATTTCTCCTCAGAACAAGAATTTTGCATTCAAGGCAATATGTGCAATCCTGTAGTAGTTGTATAATATGCCAGAGGACTTAATAATATATGTACTGAGGTCACTAAGCAGATTTAAACAGTAGGCAGAGTATAGTGGTAATGTCACCTGTTAATTTAACAATATACAAGTATTATTAAGGCGTAATATAGAATTAAGTATTTAAAGTAAAATAGAGCAATACTCCACTTAGTAGTGAGTTTTATAAATAGGAATCACTGGCAGGGCTTCTTGAGTGGGAAAAAATCAGTGACCCGAAGTTAGTACCCAAATCAGCTTACAGGTCACAAACGCCGCTTTATGATAAAATTAATGAGTACCAAATAAAGTTCAGGCCCTAATAAAGTGAGTGAGTAGGGCCACAGCTATGCAGAGTTGGTTTACCAAGAGGATCATGCACTGCTTAAAACAGATTATCAGATTCCCAGTAGACAATCCTCCCCACACTAGGATCCAGCAGCCAAAGCCTCTATGTATTTATGTGTTGACCAGTATAATTCACTGTCCCCCTTATAAAGAAGCCCACATATACTGGCCCCACTTAAGATTATAAAACCAGGGCAGTTATTGTTTGTATGGTGCTGTTGACTTTCCTTCCTGAAAAAACGCAGCTGGCCCCAATAAATATGAGAATAAATGCTCAAAAATCCCCAAGACCCACAGTAATAATATCAGACACCCTCCCCTCAATGTGACCACAGGCAATAAAGCTGAACCCCTGCAGCACAGAGGTTTTAAGCTCTCTTACTTTCCACAGCCCTAGCAGGGCTATTGCTGTAGGTTAAAATAGCATCTTTTGCTATATCTTCTTTCCAAGAGATCACTCCCGCACACCGCTGCACTTCTCTTTTCTTCTATGATGCCTTCCGATCTTCAGCTCTTCCAGCCACTTTCCCGTCTGCACCGAATCCTCTTCAGGAGCAATGGACTCCCCGTCATCTTCCAGTTACACCGCGCTTATCTTCATCTGTGACGTCTTGTTCTCGCCGCTTACCGCGCCTCTTCCTCCGCCTTCTTCCTGGGCTGTTCCTCTGGCTGCAGCATCAGCGGTTGTTTCCCGCCCTTTTTCTTTCAGGCTGGTGTCCCGGTCTTCAGAGCGCTGTAATGGTGCCACCTCACAGCCACTTCTCATGCTTTTTACCTCAGCGCTGAGGCTCAACCTTCCCTCAGCAGCAGGCGTCACAGGCTTTAGACTCACTGCGACCTCGGTATACAGCGGGGTCTCTGCTGCGGCGGCTTCAGTTCAATCCGGTTCCCGCTCTTTGACGGTGACGACACCGCTTACTGAAGGGACTCCCGGACTCTTGCCGCATTTGAATCAGCTGCTCCCGCCATTGTTACAGCCGCAGTCACCTCTTCTCATGGGCTAAGCAGGCATGGATGCAGAGGCTCCAAATCGTTAGGAATGAATATAAAGAAGGTCCTGGACCAGACTTAAGTGTTCTTATTGATAATTAATAATAAATATCTTCTTTTTAGTTGTGCTGAAGTCGCTTTTGTGGCTGGACATGCAGGAGCTCACCGCTCAGATGTCCATCATCATCCTGAGCTCAGGCCACACCCCCCTAAGACCGGTATTTCCATCCTTTTCTTCGAATGCTTTTCTTTTGTGAAACAGAGGATGTTTGTTCTTCTTGAAATAGCAGTTTTTTGACGTTTCTGCTGGTTCTGAATCTGAGTCTTCAGTAGCTCCAGCTGATGTATCTACAATAATTCTGATGAACCAAATGTTACTTGTCTTGGTGTTTGAGCAGTATTGAAGCAGTATTGAGAACATCTCAAGATAGACCTAGGAGATTTCTTCTTATTAGTTCATCTTCCCCACTCGTACACCTGGTCTGTGGAATAATCATGCAGGTCTCGCTCCAGCTTGCGTTTTTTTGTGTCCATTAGTTTAATTTCTGCTTTTCTTATTTTTTCCATTACTCTGGGCAAGAAAACTATCAAAGTCTTCTTCAGACATTTTATTACTCATTTCTTTTTTGACCTCTTCTATATTATTTTGCAACTCCTGCAGGACAACTTCTTCTTTTTGTATAATCAAAGAAATCAGCTTCAGCGAGCAATCCGACAAAATGGCATTCCATTCTTTAACAAAAGCATCAGAGTATACCGCACTGGGAACTTTTTTAATTTTCAGCCCTCTGGGGATAACATTTTTCTCCCTGTAATTATTCAAGGAACTGAGATTCCACCAAGTGCGGATTTCTTTAAGCATCAGAGATAATAGTTGCTCAAGCTGCGTATCCGATTTAATGAGAACAGATTCCATATTGCAGGCAGTAAAAATAACTTTGCTGCCTTGTCTTGTCTTGTGGAAACATCTATTTTTCAATTAGACAAAACTGTACCGTGGAAAAATATTTAAATATCATCTTGATATAGAAAGAAATAAATCGATGCCACGGAGTGCACGGAGACACTTGTATATAACAAGACAGATTCCAGCTCACCCGTCAATGCATCTTTGTCTTGGATGCACAGACCCTCTGTGTCAGGGTGTGAAAACATCCAAGGAAAAGCGTCCAGCTCAACCAATTTAGTGAAATAGCAAATTTTATTAACCAAATTTCATACATAGAGGATAAAATCTTCGGTACGATGGCAGACAAGTGGTGATATTGATGAGTTTCTGGAGACTAAGCTCCCTTAATCATGATATCACATACAAACAAGTGCCTTTCTTTTAAGTTATGATCCGGTGAGCACACCAGTAGAATCGACAATTAAAATAATTATCTTACAATGTAGGCACAAAGTAAAAACAAGGGAACAAACATTTAACATAATTAAAAAAAATTTTTCATAATGTAAGAAACATTAGAAATACATAAAAAAGCAGCATAGTTACAATAAAAACCTAAGGAAAAACATCACTCAAGGTACAAAAAAGGAAATAAGAGCCCATATAGAGTGTACCAATACAGGAGAAACATTTTTTCTTATGGAGTCAGGGTGCACCTGTCTAATGTGTCCCTGACCAATTACCAAGAGCCCTCTAGTATTTAGGACAGCTCCACCCAGTGGAACCTTGCCTGTGCAATGTGTTAACTCAGTTAGTGTCTTGCTACTGAGCTGTCAGGTCTTGCTCTGTGTTCCTCCTTCTCTGGAGGCTTTACTCCTAGCTTTGCTTGGTACTTCTCTGTCTGCCCTCCAGGAGGAAGAATATCCTGGTCTATGTGTCTTTGTTCTAGCCTTTCTGTGCACCTGTGTATACTCTGGTCCCTGTGTCCTTGGTCCTTGGTTCTGGTTCTGCTACTGCAGAACTTCTTGCTGCTCTACTTCTCCTCTCCGCAGTTTTGCGGCTCTGTTCGTGCTTTGCTCTCTTGCAACTCTGTCTGCTCTGTACTCTTTAGGCTCTGCCCTTGCTCTGTACTCTTGCGGTTCTGCTTGGTTCTGGTTCTGCTGCTGCAGAACCTCTTGCTGCTCTACAACTCTTCTCCTTCTTGTGGTTTGCCTCCTGTGTGAACAGGCCCAAACCTGTTTTGTCAAACTCCACTCTTTCCTGTCTATACCCATACCTGCTCCTCCTGTATGAACAGGTCCAAACCTGTTCTGTCATACTCCACTCTTTCCTTTCAGTTCCTGTACCTGCTCCTCCTGTGTGAACGGGCTCAAACCTGTTTTGTCATACTTCACTCTTTCCTGTCAGTGCCCGTACCTGATCCTCCTGTGTGAACAGGTCCAAACCTGTTACGTCATACTCCACTCTTTCCTGTCTTTATCAGTACTAGCACCTGCTGTGTGAACAGGTCTCTCCCTGTTCCTTCATACACCAAAGCTGCCTGCCCCATACCTAAGCCTTGTCTACCTGCCCTGTGTCTCAGCCGTGCCAGCCTGACCTGTGTCTCAGCTGTGCCAGCCTGCCCTTTGTCTCAGCCATACCAGCCTTCCCTGTGTCTCAGCCGTGCCAGCCTGCCCTGTGTCTCAGCCATGCCAGCCTGCCCTATGTCTCCACCGTGCCTGTTTGCCCTGAGTCTCAGCTGTGCCCATCGACCAGTGTCTCAGCCATGCCCACCTGCCAGTGTCTCAGCTGTACCTGCGTGTTCGTGTCTCCGCTGTGCCTGCCTGCCAGTGTCTCAGCCATGCACCATCTCCCCAAGTAGGATCAGCAGCCACAGCCAGACACCATCCTGGAGTGGCACCTGGCAGCTGCCTGCTGCATAAGCCTGACCTCACCATCAGAGGCTCCAGTGAAAACCAAGGCAGCTGTCCTAGTCACGCCCCTTCCAGGGTAGTCTGGTGTGCAGCACAGTGGGGCCATAACCCCCTGGCTCACGTCCACCAGGGCGTGAGCGTGACAGTTTGGTGAATAAAATTTGCTATTTCATTAAATTGGTTGAGCTGGACACTTTTCCTTGGATGTTTTCATGCCCTGACACAGCGGGTCCATGCTCCCAAGACCAAGATGCATTAATGGGTGAGCTGGTATCTGTCTTTTTATACACTATAATACCCCCATCTAGTGGGCAGTAAAATAACTGCACTTACTCTATACACTACACATAGCAGCCTTACAATGGTATAACATTATACACATATATACATTTAGCAAGACACAGTAATACACATAACAGTGTAGCAGTACCATTGTATAGAAATGGTAATACACTCGTGTAGCAGTACCTTTCTATATTAACAAATATATATATATAAACAGATAATATAAGGCACCGGAATGAAAGAGAAAGGCAAAGGTATAACTGTAATATAGCATACCCTCTACACCACCATCTCCTCCCTCAGGCTATTTAATGTCTGCTCCATCATATAGATCACTGGAATAGTGTTGATGATGATGGCGTCATCAGTAGTGTTGAGCATTCCGATACCGCAAGTATCGGGTATCGGCCGATACTTGCTGTATCGGAATTCCGATACCGACTTCCGATATTTTTTCAATATCGGAATTCGGCATCGGAATCGGAAGTTCAGTTGATTGACGGCCTGACGTCATCATGATGCGCGGTGTGTGCGCATCATGATGCGCCGTCATTTCGGGCCTTCCGGGGGTCTCTGCCGGCCTGCCGGGGGGCTGTGCCGGCCTGCCGGGGGGCTGTGTGGACTGCCCGGGGTCTGTACCGGCCTGCCGGGGGGCTGTGCCGGCCTGCCGGTGGTCTGTGCACCCTGTGGGGGTCTGTACCGGCCTGCCGGGGGGCTGTGCCGGCCTGCCGGGGGGCTGTGCTGATGTCCGGGGGTCTGTGCAAGCATCGTCCGATGGGACTACAAGTCCCATCGGGCGATGCCTGCTACCATGACAGTGATTGACACATTAGCCAATGATGGGACAGTAGTAGTCCCATCATCCGGCTAATGTGTTAAATGTTAAAAAAAAAAAAAAAATACTACATACATACTACATGAATGCTACATACATACTACATGCATGCTACATACATACTACATATATACTACATACATACTACATACATGCTACATACATACTGCATGCTACATACATACTACATACATACTACATGCATGCTACATACATACTACATATATACTACATACATACTACATACATGCTACATACATACTGCATGCTACATACATACTACATACATACTACATGCATGCTACATACATACTACATATATACTACATACATACTACATACATGCTACATACATACTGCATGCTACATACATACTACATACATACTACATACATACTACATGCATGCTACATACATACTACATATATACTACATGCATGCTACATACATACTACATACTACATGCTACATACATACTACATATATACTACATACATACTACATACATGCTACATACATACTGCATGCTACATACATACTACATACATACTACATACATACTACATGCATGCTACATACATACTACATGCATGCTACATACATACTACATGCTACATACATACCACATATATACTACATACATACAATACATTCATACAATACATACATAGACATACAGTACATATAACATAGAGTAACATACTTACCAATACTTGTCACATTGTTCCCCGAAGCCATTGTCTTTTCCGGGATAAATATTAACATAACAAACCACAAAAATACTCACCCACGATCCGAAGCAGTCCACGAGTGTGTCCCACGACGATCTTGGGTAGAGAACTGCAGCATCAGATGATGCTGCCGTTCTCTACGGGCTGCAGGAATCCAATGACGGAAGGTAGGTATCCTTCCGCACTGTATTCCTCCGCCACTTAAAAAAAAAAAAGTCCCTAGTCTCACTTTATGCCATTGCTGCGTGGGAATTTCCCACACAGCAATGGCATAAAGTGAGACTAGGGACTTTTTTTTTTTTAAGTGGCGGAGGAATACAGTGCGGAAGGATACCTACCTTCCGTCATTGGATTCCTGCAGCCCGTAGAGAACGGCAGCATCATCTGATGCTGCAGTTCTCTACCCAAGATCGTCGTGGGACACACTCGTGGACTGCTTCGGATCGTGGGTGAGTATTTTTGTGGTTTGTTATGTTAATATTTATTCCGGAAAAGACAATGGCTTCGGGGAACAATGTGACAAGTATTGGTAAGTATGTTACTCTATGTTATATGTACTGTATGTCTATGTATGTATTGTATGAATGTATTGTATGTATGTAGTATATATGTGGTATGTATGTAGCATGTAGTATGTATGTAGCATGCATGTAGTATGTATGTAGCATGCATGTAGTATATATGTAGTATGTATGTAGCATGTAGTATGTAGCATGCATGTAGTATATATGTAGTATGTATGTAGCATGTAGTATGTATGTAGCATGCATGTAGTATATATGTAGTATGTATGTAGCATGTAGTATGTATGTAGCATGCATGTAGTATATATGTAGTATGTATGTAGCATGTAGTATGTATGTAGCATGTAGTATGTATGTAGCATGCATGTAGTATATATGTGGTATGTATGTAGCATGCATGTAGCATGCATGTAGTATGTATGTAGTATGTATGTAGTATATATGTAGTATATATGTAGCATGTATGTAGTATGTATGTAGCATGCATGTAGCATGCAGTATGTATGTAGCATGCATGTAGTATATATGTAGTATGTATGTAGCATGTAGTATGTAGCATGCATGTAGTATATATGTAGTATGTAGCATGTAGTATGTATGTAGCATGCATGTAGTATATATGTGTTATGTATGTAGCATGTAGCATGCATGTAGCATGCATGTAGTATGTATGTAGTATATATGTGGTATGTATGTAGCATGCAGTATGTATGTAGCATGCATGTAGTATATATGTAGTATGTATGTTGCATGTAGTATTTATGTAGTATGAATGTAGCATGTATGTAGTATGTAGTATGAATGTAGCATGTATGTAGTATGCATGTTGTATGTATGTAGCATGTAATTTTTTTTTTTTTTTTTTTTTTTTACAATTAACACATTAGCCGGATGATGGGACTACTACTGTCCCATCATTGGCTAATGTGTCAATCACTGTCATGGTAGCAGGCATCGCCCGATGGGACTTGTAGTCCCATCGGACGATGCCTGCACAGACCCCCGGAGCCTGCACAGACCACTGGCAGGCCGGCACAGCCCCCCGGCAGGCCGGCACAGCCCCCCGGAGCCTGCACAGCCCCCCGGCAGGCCGGCACAGCCCCCCGGCAGGCCGGCACAGCCCCCCGGAGCCTGCACAGACCACCGGCAGGCCGGCACAGACCACCGGAGCCTGCACAGACCCCCTGGCAGGCCGGCACAGCCCCCCGAAAGGCCCGTACAGACCCCAGAGAGGCTGTACAAGGGCAGGAAAGGGTTTTTCTTATTCCGATACCGGAAGTCCCATAGACTTGAATGGGACTTCCGGTATCGGAATCGGCGATACCGATACTTTTTTTAAAGATCGGCCGATACCATCCGATACGATACTTTGAAGTATCGGACGGTATCGCTCAACTCTAGTCATCAGCACTAACCATCTTAGTAGCCATTTCGAAACTGTTCAGAAGGGTGCACTCTGTGCCTACTCTGAGAACGTGATATTCTCCACATCTGTATTTTGCTGGCTTAGGCTATATGACATGACATACTGTGTTAGTGCTCATTGCTGCCTGCAACATGTACAGCGTGGAATGCCACAGTGTTGGCACATCGCATATCAACCTGTTAACTGGCTTGGACAAAGATTTCTGTATCGATGCAAGTTGATGACCTGAGGGTTGCGAACGGTGGAAATTATCACACAGCTTACATGCTTTTTGGAGCAGCTCACACAGGCTAGGATAGTGGTAGAGAAAATGCTGTACCACCAGGTGAAGGACATGAGCCATGCAAGGCACGTGCGTGAGCTTGCCTTGCAGTAGGGCCGCCACCAGGTTCACACTGTAATCGAACATGGCCTTCCCTGGATGCAGGTTTAACAGACACAGCCTTTGATTAAACTCAGCCTGGAGAGGTGTCCAAAATTCTTCAGCTGTGTAACTTCAATCTCCAAGGTATATCAATTTTAACACTTCCTGATTGTGTTGAGCCCTGGCTGCGCAGTAGGGAGGTGTTGGGGATTCGCTCTGCACTGTTGAGCGCATGTCTGATTAAGGCAGAGGTGTGGGCACAGGTGGAGGTCCTAAAGGAGATAGAGGAGGAGCCAGAAGCAGTAGAGGAAGTGTTAAATGTAGAGGTTTGTCTGGCAAGCCTTGGGGATTTCATGACTTGTGGAACAGCTACCAGAGTCACCCAGTGCCCAGTCAGAAAGATACAATGCCCTTGGCCATGCTTACTCGTCCAAGTGAAAACAAAAACAAAAAACACAAATATCTTAAAATAAAAAAAATAAAAAATAAACTGCAAATAATGCATGAAGGTAATAATAATAATAATGGTATTTAGTAAACATAATTTTGATTAAAAGAATGTAAGCCATCCCGCCACGTCAAGGCAACTCTTGTGGGACAGTCCTAACTCTAGTATTTAAAACCTTTCCACTTGCAAAGTGACGTGAATTTGAGCAAGGATCGAGGGACTGAGCCACTAGTAAAAGCATAAGCCAGACAGGATGGATTTCCCAGCTCAGAAAGAGGGCGGTCACACCCATATATGCACAGAATGCACAATGAAATGAATAAAAACTGTCCCACAAGGGTTGCCTTGATGTGGCGGGATGGCTTGTACGTTCTTTTGATCAAAATTATGTTTGCTAAATACTATTATTATTATTATTATTATTATTATTATTATTATTATCTTTATGCATTATTTGCAGTTTATTTTTTAATTTTTTATTTTAGGATATTTGTGTTTTCTGTTTTTGTTTTCTCTGTGTAATGGTCATGCGTTAATATGCAATTACATTGTGCATACACATTAACTTATTTTCTCAGTTCAGACTCCAGTTTTTTACTCGTCCAAGTGTCTCTGGTGAAATGCACCTGGCTGACATAGATTTAGTTAAGGAATGGGTGATACTGTCTGCAACATGCTAGTATAGCACAGGTACAGCTTTCTTAGATAATCAATGGCGACTGGGCAATTGGTACTGGGGGACTGAGACGGCCGTCAGCTTTCAGAAATCATCTGCATCTATCAGGCGGAAAGGCAGCATTTCGGTGGCTAACAGATTGGAGATGGTAGAGTTCAACTTCTTAGTTTTGTCATGCGTAGGAGGAAACAATCTTTTATGTAACCAAAACTGCGGAACCATCGGCTGGCTGCAGTGCTGAGGGAGGGCAGAGTACAGTGAACCAGACAAACTGCTGGACTGAGTGAGAGGTGCAGGTGGAGATGTTACGGTGGATTGAGAGAGTTGTGGTTTGCTCGTTCTCTGAGATCAGTCAAAAACAGCAGACATATTTATAACACACTAGATGCTACAAACTACTTGAAAGCCATATCCCATACTACTGTATGATGTGTATATATATATATATATATATATACAGTATATATATATATATATTTGCTCACATTTTTACTTATGCTGGCTACTCATACACAGCTTTATGTAATCACTTCATGCCACTTATCACTTTTTTCATGGTATTTGTATCCATTATATTTTACTACACATGCCAGAGTTTTTGTCACTAGATCCTTGTTCACTTTACAATGTTACCATAATAGGCACGTGTATTATTCATGTTATATGTGATTATTAAGTGTTTTTTTTATCTATTAGCACTTTGCACTCTACTTACCCAGTTGCATGGTCTTTGCTTCTGTTTGCACTGTCACTTTATATTTGTATTCATTTTTTATTTATCGTTGTTATTAATGATGTCACCGATATTGTGTTTGAGCACTGTTTATTTGTTTATGTATCAAAAATATGCTTTTCTGTTCTATATCCTTTTTACCGTTTGATCTGTGCTTGCTAGACCAGTTTCTTATTCCCTTTGGTATCTGACTCACGTGAGTTACTCCAATCATGTGACCACAGTAAATACATGATGGGTATAGCTTTTCTACGCAGGCACCAATTCTCCCTGCTCGACATCTATGCATCCCTTCGGCGCTTAGTTGATGTTTCTCCCTTTTATGTCATTTGTGTCTAATTCCGGTTTTCATTTACCTACGTCAATCGCGTCTACTTCCAGTTTTCCGATCGGCAGTGCGGTGGCACCGCATTCCAGCGTGTTTGTATCTGCCATTTCTATAACGATGTTTTCAACTAAAAATATAGATACAGCTGTATGTCGTTCAAATCTCATTAGTGCTCCCGCTCTATGATTGGTCTATGGCCACTTAAATATTCACCTCACCAGCCTTCCACAACCCCTGGATGAATCATTTCAATATGAAACGTGCGTCGGGTGTGGTGGTTGCCTGGACTATTCTGACCCTTGTAGGTTATATGTATGGCTCTTTTGTTTGTGTTGGGGATATGCACCTTTATTGATTACGCTGACACTACTGGGCATGATGTCTGTACGTATAGCTCATTAATGGATTTAACTAATACTATTATCTATCATTACCCTGGTATCATATTTTAACTATACGTGACATATATTCTAATGAAGAGATCATGACATTTTGAAAGCCATACTCCTATTAGTATATACACATGTGGTCAAAATTGTTGGTACCCCTCTTTTAATGAAAGAAAAACCCACAATGGTCACAGAAATAACTTGAATCTGACAAAAGTAATAATAACTAAAAAATCTATGAAAATGAACAAATGAAGATTGAAGATTGAAGCTTCAGAGACTGGGAGTTCTGTGGAAACTGTTTGGGTAAGAATACAAGGACAGAACAATGGAAAGGACACCATTGTAGGCATTTACTACAGGCCACCTGTGCAAGCTGAAGATATGGATGAACTCTTTATGCATCAAATGGCCAAGTTCTCCAAAAAATATGACATAGTTGTCATGGGAGATTTCAACTATCCAGACATTTGTTGGGAATCTCTCTCAGGCAAAACTAACAGGTCAAGGAAATTCTTATCCTCTCTTGCTGACAACTTTATCTTCCAAAAGGTAGGGGAGAAAACAAGGGGAACTGCTACCTTGGATCTAATCCTTATAAACAGGGAGGAAATGGTTGAGGAGGTAAAAGTGGCTGGGACCCTAGGAGGTAGCGACCATGCTATTTTAGAATTTTGGATAACTAGAGGAGGAAGACCTGTGAAGACTCAGACATCAAGGTTAGATTTCAGAAAGGCAGATTTTAAGGGATTCAGAAAGAGAATTGGAGGGATCCAATGGCTGGATATCCTTAAAGACAAAAATGTCCAGGAAGGATGGGAAATCTTGAAAAATGAAATTCTCAAAGCACAATTGTTAACAATTCCGAAAAGAGGGAAGAATAGGAAGCATTTAAGGAAGCCAGGATGGATGAACACAGAACTTAAGCACATGCTAAAAAGGAAGAAAAAAATGTTTATAAAATGGAAAGAGGGAGGCATATCTAAAGAAGAATATAATGCTGTCTGCAGAACCTGCAGGGCACAAATCAGATTATCTAAAGCTGACAATGAATTGAGGCTTGCAAGAGATGTCAAAAGCAATAATAAAGGATTTTGGGGATATGTCAAAAGTAAAAGAAAAGTCAAAGATGCTATAGGATTTTTACAGGATGAAAATGATGAAATGGTAAGACAGGATGTTGAGAAGGCCGAACTTTTAAATTCCTATTTTGCATCTGTTTTCTCTCAGAAAGGAAATGTGACATCAACTGTTCTTCACTGTCCTATTAAGGGAATAGAAGAATCCAGGATATCTATAAACAGAAAGATAGTGAGGAAACACTTAGCTAACCTAAATGAATTCAAGTCTCCAGGTCCAGATGAATTACACCCCAGAGTACTGAAGGAGATAGCAGAAGAAATTTTTGAACCCCTCTCCATAATATTTGAAAATTCTTGGAGAACAGGAGAAGTCCCAGAAGACTGGAGAAGAGCAAATGTTGTTCCTATCTTCAAAAAGGGGAAGAAGGTGGACCCAGGCAACTATAGGCCGGTGAGTCTGACTTCTATACCAGGAAAGATCTTTGAACAAATTATTAAACAACATGTATGTCAGTACCTGGATAAGAATGAAGTGATTAAACAGAGTCAGCATGGGTTTGTAACTAATAAGTCATGTCAGACTAACTTAATTTCCTTCTATGACGGAATCACTGATTGGGTGGATCAAGGAAATGCTGTAGATATAGTATATCTTGACTTCAGCAAAGCATTTGACAAAGTATCTCATACAATCCTTATTGAAAAAATGACTAAGTATGGAATGGACAAGGCAACTGTTAGGTGGATTCATAACTGGCTTAGTGATCGGACCCAAAGAGTGGTCATAAATGGCTGCACATCCAGTTGGAAGAATGTCTCAAGTGGGGTACCACAGGGCTCTGTCCTGGGCCCTTTATTGTTCAACATCTTTATCAACGATTTAGATGAAGGAATTGAGGGTAAACTGATTAAATTTGCTGATGACACAAAGCTAGGAGGGATAGCTAATACTAGAGAAGAGAGAGAGAGGATTCAAAAAGATATAAATATACTGGAGAAGTGGGCAGCAACTAACAGAATGGTTTTTAACAGGGAAAAATGCAAAGTACTACATCTGGGCAATAAAAATGAAAAAAGCATATACAGAATGGGAGGAATAGGCCTAAGCAACAGCACATGTGAAAAAGACTTGGGTATACTAATAGATCACAAACTGAATATGAGTCAACAGTGTGATGCAGCAGCAAAAAAAGCAAATGCAATTCTAGGATGTATTAACAGAAGCATACAGTCTAGATCACGTGAAGTCATTATTTCCCTCTACTCCTCTTTGGTCAGACCTCATCTGGAATATTGTGTCCAGTTTTGGGCACCACATTTTAAAAAAGACATCAACAAACTGGAGCAAGTTCAGAAAAGAGCAACCAGAATGGTGACCGGTCTGCAAACCCTGTCTTATGAGGAAAGGTTGCAGGATTTGGGATTGTTTAGTTTGCAAAAGAGAAGACTGATAGGAGACTTAATAGCTGTCTACAAATATCTCAAGGGCTGTCACATTGTAGAAGGATCATCTTTATTCTCATTTGCACAAGGAAAGACTAGAAGCAATGGGATGAAACTGAATGGGAGGAGACACAGATTAGATATTAGAAAAAACTTTTTGACAGTTAGAGTGATCAATGAGTGGAACAAGCTGCCACGAGAAGTGGTGAGTTCTCCTTCAATGGATGTCTTCAAACAGAGGCTGGACAGACATCTGACTGGGATGATTTAGCGAATCCTGCTTTGAGCAGGGGGTTGGACCAGATGGCCCAGGAGGTCCCTTCCAACTCTACGATTCTATGATTCTATGAAAGCCAGACGTTGCTTTTCAACCATGCTTCCACAGAATTTAAAAAAAATAAAAATCATGAAATAGGCCTGCACAGAAATGATGGTACCCTTAACTTAATATTTTGTTGCACAACCTTTTGAGGCAATTACTGCAATCAAACGATTCCTGTAACTGTCAATGAGACTTCTGCACCTCTCGACAGGTATTTTGGCCCACTCCTCAAGAGCTAACTGCTCCAGTTGTCTTGTGTTTGAAGGTTGCCTCTTTCCAAAGATGCTCAATAGGATTTAGGTCAGGGCTCATAGAAGGCCACTTCAGAATAGTCAAATGTTTTCCACTTAGCCACACTGGGCAGCAGATTTTTCTCTAGAATCCCTTGATAGTCTTGAGATTTCATTGTACCGTGCACAGATTCAAGACACCCTGTGCCAGATACAGCAAAGCAGTCCCAGAACATAACAGAGCATCCTCAATGTTCCACAGTAGGGACAGTGTTCTTTTCTTGTTATGCCTGATATTTCCATCTGTGAACATAGAGCTGATGTGCCTTGCCAAAAAGTTCAATTTTTGTCTCATCTGTCCATAGGACATTCTCCCAGAAGCTTTGTGACTTGTCAACATGTAGTTTGGCAAAATCCAGTCTGGCATTTTAATGATTTTTTTTCAACAATGGTGTCCTCCTTGGTCGTCTCCCATGAAGTCCACTTTGGCTCATGCAACAACGGATGGTGCGATCTGACACTGATGTTCCTTGAGCTTTAAGTTCACCTTTTATTCTGTTTAGATGTTTTTATGGGCTTTTTTGTTACCATTCGTATCTAGTGACCAGTGTCATAATCGCAGTCTTATCTTCATTGTGTTTTTCTTTCACTTTCAATGAATCTTTTCCCTCCTTTTGCAAAGCTTTATGGTAGCCTTTGCAATGCACTATGGTAGCTTTGCAAAGCATTATGGTTAGCGCAGTCTCCATCTCCCTCCATTTCCTCCATTTTCCTTCAGCCTGCATCCAGGAAGGAACCTCAACTTTTCCTCTCCCCTTGCGATTGCATCGCAGGTACATATTCATACTTTCTGAAGCTAATTCCTGTCTTATATTAGCCTGGTTTAATTAGTCCTGCCCCTGGTCAGCTATTAGTGTATAAATGTTCATTCACAGTGTACTATGTATAATATGTATTCCTGATGTACCCTGTACTGACTGATTGTATATATATTATGTTTGTATTGTAGTTTCACCGCGCCAATATATCAAGTTCAATAAAAGCACAGATTCAAATATAATCTCCTTATTGGACCCCATTATAGCGGTCTAGCTGCCTATATAGCTACATGAATTCTGCTTCATTTAGTGAGGACAGAACACCGTCATTAAATGAGGGGTACCAACAATTTTGATCACAAGTGTACACATATATTTATATCGTGCCCAGGTTACCCTCCCGCAGTTTTTATTTGTAGTGTTTCTCTGTTAATTTTTACAAATACATATCTTTTATGTTTCACATTATTGATTGTACATGTTTTTTATTATCTAATAAAGTACATTTGGCATTTTCTTTTTTTTGCTTTGTTGGATTTTCTTCGGTGTTGACTGTATCATGTTTACCAACAGAAAAAATATATTGGTTATGTGCGTGAGATCTACAAAATGACAAAGTGTGATACGGTTGTCTAATTTTTTGCAACTGAAAAATTATATTTTTTTATTTTGATATGCGTTAGGTCTGCTGACAATTTCATATCACCACAGCACTAAATGACAAGGTAGGATACAGCAGTGCGATACACCCTTGCAGGACATGTGCCTTGCTGGCTTTTTCTGTGGACCTCAGTAATCACCAAAAAAAATGCTGGAAGGTAAATTTAAAACCACACTGGACACTAGCTAACTACACTATCTGACTGATATACAACCGCCTTGCTAACTAGCTAAAATCTTTCTGCTAAGAGTGCCGGCATTAGGAGCAGCCTCTCTGCGCTTACAGTGTCAAAAAGGTGCTAAAACAAGATGTCCGCTCTTTATGCGGAGAGGGACATGTGATTTCAGCAGCCAATGACACAAGCCGTGGTGTCAGGATATTGTGGGTGGTTCCTGTACCCTGATTGGCTAGACACTGTGCACACATAAAGTAAGGGAAAAAAATGTTTATAAGAACGCTGTGCCTCTGAGTTTTGCAACCCCCCTTTCCTCATCAAACACGTGCCAAATGCTCATAATACACCACCATTATCGTTGCAAAAGTGCTGAAAATACTTTTGTGGCAACGCAAATATTTATCAGCACTTGTTACCAAATGTTTTCAATTTTTACCAATTTTATAAAATATTGCTCGTGTTTCCAACCACGAATCCAAATGCGCCATATTCATGCTAAATTTATGTTTGGTGATCATTTTCCTAATTCGCTCATATTGTTAGGATTAGAAATAGTGCTGATCAGTTTGTTGCTACTCTATTAGATCTGAGATACAAGAGTAAATTTAGCCAGATGCAACACCCCCTCGAAAGGGACGTGCGTATGTTGGAGTATCGAAACACGCTTGTAGACAATCTTAATTGATTTTTCACAAGATAGCAATGAGGCACACAGTGTGCACCGCAGTAACATAATTCCAACCATGCTAATGTCGAGTCATCAGCGCAGAAACACTAGCAGCAGTGTAAGTGGCAGAGGCAGCACAGTGGTTCAGTGGTGAACACTGCAGCCTTGCAGTGCTGGAGTCCTGCGTTAAAACCCGTAGAAGCGCCATTCAGCGCAAAACGGCCATCGTCAGCGCCTGCACACTCCTGTCCTCACTCTCCCGGGCCATGATGTTTTAACCATTGCCAATAAAGAGAAGATTTTATTCCACAAGTTCGGTGAGTGCTATCTGCCTTCTTTTTACTTGGAATCGTTGATACTGTGGTTTCTGGATCAGCACCTGGAATATTCAGGTACACCCTGCAACATGCTGATACACCTATAGTAAAGTATTGCAGCGGTGTTAGCGGTGCCATCTTCTTTTGCCCTTGAGGTATTTTAAAACCCTACCAAGGACAATATCTGCAAGGAGTTAGTATGTTCTCCCCGGGATTGCATGGGTTTTTTCTGGTTATTCTTTATTTATCCCACACTCAAAAGATATATACTGATAGGAAATTTAGATTGTGAGCCCCAATGGGGACAGTGTCGAAAATGTCTGTGAAGGACCTTGTAATTAATGGCGCTATATAAGTGAGTAAAATAACTAAAAATTAAAATAAATAATTTCTGTGAGTTGTTTCACACATTTTTTAGACCAACCAGTGCACCAGCAGAACAGAATACAAGTCTGACACGCAGTGAATCACTGGAAAAAAAGGTGCAGAAGTATTTCGAGCTCAATATCAATGCCATCAGGGGGAATTTGGACCCTTTGCATTTTAGTCTTTAAAAATGGAATAGTGGCCTGAGCTCGCCATTCACACCTTGGAGGTTTTGTCATGCCCGGCAGACAGTGTTCTCTCAGAACGTGTCTATAATGCTGCTGGTGGAGTTCTGATGGATAAGCTCATCCAACTGTCCCCTGTCAGTGTAGACCGCCTAACTTTCATGAAGATGAATCAGTCATGGACCTCCAAAGACTTTTTCACACCAGTTGCAGACTGGGCAGACTAGGCATTGATTTTAATTTTAGTGTGCTGCCTTGATCTCACGTTATTGCAGTCTATGACACCTTTGTCGTGGCTTCTGTGCCTGGTGTTGCTCCTGCTGCTAAGGTTACAAACAATTTTATGAAATATGGAGACTCCAAATTGAGTCTCAATCTGGTGGGCTGCCTGTAGTGGAAGGGGTGTTAGAGCCCCATATTTCTCCTCTGGGGAAATTAATAATGTCTGTAAAGAGCTGTGGAATTAATGATGCTGTATTAAAGAGTAAAATAAATAAAACAAAATTATGCCACTTTAGTGGCGTCTGCCCATCATTTTTGAAAATGTTTGGACTCCAAGTTGGGTCTCCTTCATGTGTCTTGCCTGAATTTGGCAGGGCTCTCAGACCACCAGGACTACACATGTCACTCATCCACCTTTTACTGATCAATATTTAACCCCTTATTGCCACCTCAAAGCCGGGAGAAATCAGCTATTTTAAACAGCTGACATGTGCCCACCATAGCCACGGGTGGAATCACAATCCGCCCACGGCTATTAACTAGATAAATGCCGCTATCAACTCTGACAGTGGCATTTAACAAGTGCTTCTGGACATCCGTCCGGAAATGTGCTCACCGGTGACCGCGTCACATGATCACGGGTCACCGGTGTGTTGGAATGACAACCAGAAGTCTCCTTAAGACCTCTATGGTTGTTGATGCCGGATTGCTGTGAGCGCCACCCTGTGGTCGGCACTCATAGCAATGCAGTAATTCTGCTACATAGAGGTGATCTGAGCATCGCCTCTATGTAGCAGAGCCGATCAAGTTGTGGCAGCTTCTAGTCTCCCACGGAGGCTATTGAAGCAGGCCAAAAGTTAAAAAAAAAGTTTTAAAAATGTGAAAAAATAAAAAAAATAAAAGTTCAAATTACCCTCCTTTCGCCCCATTCAAAATAAAACAATAAAAATAAAATAAAAAATAGACATATTTGGTATCGCCGCATTCAGTATCGCCCGATCTATCTAAAAAAGGATTAACCCGATCGCTAAACAGCATAGCGGAAAAGAAGTCAAAACGCCAGAATTACATTTTTTTGGTCACCACAACATTGCATTAAAATGCAATAATGGGCGATCAAAAGATTGTATCTGCACGAGTATGGTATCATTAAAAACGTCAGCTCGGCACGCAAAAAATAAGCCCTCACCCAACCCAAGATCACGAAAAATAGAGACGCTATGGGTCTTGGAAAATGACACAATTTATTTTTTTAGAAAACTTTGGAATTTGTTTCCACCACTTAAATAAAAGAGAACCTAGACATGTTTGGTGTCTATGAATTCGTAATGACCAGGATAATCAAAATAGCAGGTCAGCTTTAATATTTAGTGAACCTAGCAAAAAAGCCAAACAAAAAATAAGTATGGGAGTGCACTTTTTTTGCAATTTCACCTCACTTGGAATTTTTTTCCCATTTTCTGTTAACAACATGATAAAACCAATTGTATCGTTCAAAAGTACAACTTGCCCTGCCAAAAATAAGCCCTCACATGGCCATATTGACAGAAAAATATAAAAGTTATGGCTCTGGAAAGAAGGGGAGCAAAAAACGAAAACGCAAAACCGAAAAAAAAGCTCCGATCATGAAGGGGTTAAGCTACAAATGTTGCTCCAAGCTCTGTCCCGGGCCCTTTCCCATGCTGAAATGTGAAATGTGGCCTGCCGCCTGGAGCACGAAATTAGCACAAATGATTTTTATACTGAAATGTAACCTGCTATCTACAGTATGTGGACTCCTGGCTGGGGTAAGATTAGTAGCACTATATATTTATATACTTAAATGTGGCCTTGTTTCAGAAACATGCTATTAGCACTGACAATTTTTATTTTCAAAAGTGGATTCATGCATGGCAAAAAAAATGTTTTTTCTGGAGAAAGGTGGGCTCACTTCTGGACCATGGTATTACTTCCGCAAAGAATTTATATTTTAAATTGTGGACTCCTGTCTAGGCCAAAATATTACCAGGACAATATATTATTCTGTGGAAATATGGCATTGTTTCAGGACAAAGGTAGTAGCACAAGAAATTTGTATTTTCAAATGTGACCTTCTGATTTGCCACTGAAACACAGTTTAAGCACAAACGATTTCAAGTAGCTAGTTGGGCATCATGGCTGCATCACTACATTTGGCCTAATGATTTTTACTTGGAAATGTCAGCTTCTTATTTGCCACTGAAACACAGTTTTAACACAAACAATTTGGAGTAGCTATTTGGGCCTTGTGGCTGCAAAGCAATATTGGTCAAAACAATTTTAAGTGGAAATCTGGCTTTCTGATTTGCCAGTGAAACACAGTTTCTAGCACAAAGGATTTGGTAGCCAATGGGGCTTCTGAAGACTGCCACACAGATTTTGCACAATCTACTTCGATGCTGGAAGACAATTTCACTCAGAAGTGACCTCTCTGCACTGTGACACTGAGCAAATGCCTCCAGCAAAACAAGAAGCCAACTTTTTATATGTCCATAAACATATTAGTTCAGCTGCCGATCACAGAAGACCTTGTGTCATTACTTTGTGGATGGTTTCTGCCCCCTGATTGGATGCCGTAACCAACACACATAACGTTAAGTAAAAAAAAACCGCTTGCGCGGCTCCTGTATTCTCTTCAGATGATCCTCTAACCTCTCCACACCCCCTCCCCTCATCAAAAACATCCTCCGCTCCTCCGCTCATCATATAGTACCACTATCCTAGCCAAAGTCATACAAAAGCATTAGAGGAAATGTTATGATTTACCGAACTGTGACCGACTTTTACCGACTTTGAGTAACAATGCTCGTGAAAGCAGACACTAATAAAAATGTTCTACGTTTGTGCCGAATTTGAGATTAGCGAATGTTTTCTGAACATGTTCGCTCATATCTAGTCCTTACATATACAGTACATGAATGTACAGTCATGGCCAAAAGTTTAGAGAATGACACAAATATTATATTTTCACATGATCTGCTAGCCTCTGGTTTATATGTGTGTTTGTCAGATGTTTTTATCACATACAGAAATATAATTGCAATCATATTATGAGTAACAAAAGGTTATATTGACAGTTATAATGAGTTAATGCAGCAAGTCAATATTTGCAGAGTTGACCCTTCTTCTTCAAGACCTCAGCAATTCTCCCTGGCATGCTCTCAATCAACTTCTGGATCAAATCCTGACTGATAGCAGTCCATTCTTGCAAAATCAATGCTTTTATTTTGTCTGAATTTGAAGGTTTTTGTTTGTCCAACCGTCTCTTGATGATTGACCACAAGTTCTCAATGGGATTAAGATCTGGGGAGTTTCCAGGCCATGGTCCCAAAATCTCTATGCTTTGTTCCCTGAGCCATTTAGTTATCACCTTTGCTTTATGGCAAGGTGCTCCATCATGTTGAAAAAGGCATTGTTGATCGCCAAACTGCTCTTGGATGGTTGGGAGAAGTTGCTCTTGGAGGACATTCTGGTACCATTCTTTATTCATGGCTGTGTTTTTAGGCAAGACTGAGAGAGAGCCCATTCCCTTGGCTGAGAAGCAACCCCACACATGAATGGTTTCAGGATGCTTGACAGTTGGCATGACACAAGACTGGTGGTAGTGCTCACCTGGTCTTCTCCGAATAAGCCGTTTTCCAGATGTCCCAAACAATCGAAAAGGGGATTCATCAGAGAAAACGACTTTACCCCAGTCCTCAGCAGTCCACTCCCTGTACCTCTTGCAGAATATCAGTCTGTCCATGATGTTTTTTCTGGAGAGAAGTGGCTTCTTTGCTGCCCTCCTTGAGACCAGGCCTTGCTCCAAGAGTCTCCACCTCACAGTGCGTGCAGATGCACTCACACCTGCCTGCTGCCATTCCTGAGCAAACTCTACACTGCTGGTAGCCCGATCCCGCAGCTGAAACACTTTTAAGAGACGGTCCTGGCACTTGCTGGTCTTTCTTGGGCACCCTGGAGCCTTTTTGGCAACAAGGGAACCTCTCTCCTTGAAGTTCTTGATGATGTGATAGATTGTTGACTGAGGTGCAATCTTTCTAGCTGCGATACTCTTCCCTGTTAGGCCATTTTTGTGCAGTGCAATGATGACTGCACGTGTTTCTTTAGAGATAACCATGGTTAACAGAAGAGAAACAATGATGCCAAGCACCAGCCTCCTTTTAAAGTGTCCAGTGGTGTCATTCTTACTTAATCATGACAGATTGATCTCCAGCCCTGACCTCATCAACACCCACATCTGTGTTAATGGAGCAATCACTGAAACGATGTTAGCTGATCCTTTTAAGGCAGGGCTGCAATGATGTTGAAATGTGTTTTGGGGGATAAAGTTCATTTTCTAGGCAAATATTGACTTTGCAAGTAATTGCTGTTAAGCTGATCACTCTTTATAACATTCTGGAGTATATGCAAATTGCCATTAGAATGAAGCAGTAGACTTTGTAAAAATTAATATTTGTGTCATTCTCTAAACTTTTGGCCATGACTGTATTGTAAAGTCACATTATTTACAGAGTCGCTATTGGTGAATAGGCTATTCTATACAGGTTTGTGTCATAAATTATAGTAGATCTCTCTGGCCCTTTCAGTTTTTTTAGAAAAGAAGCAAGGCTGGTGTTAAGTTAAGTTCCCTCAATCATGTTTTGGTGCGGTTCTGCAGCGTAAAGAAAGCACAGTGGGCATGAGATTTCTATAAATCCCATCCACTTTCTTGGAACTGTAAGACGCTACGTTTTTTTCGCAGCAAAATCTGTAGCATCAAAAACTCATCAAAGAGCCATCATTAGTGATGAGCAAGCACTAAAATGCTTGAGTGCTCAGTACTCGGATCGAGCAGGTCAGACGCTTGGACGTGCTCGACTTGATTAACGAGTGTAATGTAAGTCAATGGGAAACTCAAGGATTTTTCCAGGAAACCCTAACAGGAGGGCTGGGAGAGCAGGAAAATAGCTGAAATGGATAGAAAAATGTTCAAATTGAATGGAAAGCCTGGACGCATCTCTGGCTCCCAGGTCGCTGCTGGGAACTAAGTAAAGGAATAATTTTATAAAATGATGTGTGAGTCACCCCATTTTTGATAACCAGCTAAGGTAAAGCTATTGATACCAATGGCAACCTGCATATTCAAAGCGTTGCGGTACTTTAGCTAACTTCATCTGATTTGACGTGAATATAAAGCTGCAATTCTAGATATGGTTCTAGATATGGGCATATTCATATATACTGTGCTGCTCCTTCAATAAATAATAAATGGGAGGTTGTACTCACTGGATTTCTGTGATTACCAGACTTTCACTGAATAAATATTGATGGCCAATCAGTATAATGGCATAAGACCTTCATTGGAGTATCTTACACAGGGACTGATATGTGCATGGCTACATCTGGTATTGCAACTCTGTTGACTGTGATTGCTTGGACAATTATGCATTTGATTACACATTAATTCTATAATTTTTTTATTCATTTGTATCCTATAAAACTTAACAACAAATCTAAAGAACTAAATAATTAACAAACAAACATGGTACTTGCATTTTTTTTTATTTTGCTCTGAAAAGTGGCAATTTACAAAAAAAGAATAGCATATTAAAAATCTGGCCTTTATTAAGATGCAATGATTTAATGACGCTAACACTAACACTAATTTTCTACAATACTACAACTAAATTCATCCTAAATTCTAATTCTTAATTCAAAAAGGCTCAGATTTTAACCTATGCTATTCGTGATGACTTCAGTATGCCATTAATAGTGTTCATTGCTGTGGTGATTAGACCTCTCATTGCTTCCAATGGCATATGCATTCAGTTGTTTTTCAGGTGTACAGAAGGCACCAACACAGCCGCATCTGAGAACATCTGTGTAAGTGTAGGTCTTATATCTTCCATCCTTGCAAAGAAGTTGGACACTCTTTTTGCCTACTTCAAGCTCTGTGCAGCAAGAACATGTGTGCTTCATACTTCTGGTAGCCATAGAGTATCTGAGAAAGAAACAAACCAAAAATAAAGTTTGCAATCAAGAAGATCTATAAGTTTCAATATAAATCCCTTGTAGTGCATCAGCAGCCTACAAAACTGTCACTTTCAATTTTTTCATACTTTCTTGGAATGGTTTTAGCAACAGATTGCTGGGAGTTTTGGAAGATACTGTATTGTTCAAAAATTGATCAATTTAAGGATCATTGATCCATTTTATAAACTCCATATAACATTTTGTAAATGCACTGCGCTACTTATCTTGCGTTGTTGGTCATAACAGCAGATTTGTGGGCAATAACGGAAGCTGCACAAAATCTGTGGTCAGGAATATTTGGCTGTGGCTTATTCCCCTTCTCTTTAATGGCTCATGTAGATGACCGTATATGTAGATGAATGTAGATGACCGTGTATGTGGATGAAATGTATATGTGGATGACCGTATATGTAGATGACCGTATATGTGGATGACCGTATATATAGATGACCGTATATGTGGATGACGGTATAACTTAGAAGAGTATATCTGTTGTTATAAAGCATAGCACTCTTTCCCGTATTATTTTAAGGCACTGTGCACATGTCAGATTTTATCCTCGGACTTAGCCGGACCAACTAAAAAAATCACAGCATATCCGATCCGATGTCACTTGCCCATTCATGTCTATGGATCTGTGGAAACCATCGGACCACACTCGGGAGACATGTAAGTTTGGTCTGATTTTCGTGGCCTGACATTATAGAGGAGGTGGAGAAACCTTTTGTTTGCTCTACCTATGAGAAAATCAGATCACCCCGATATGTTGGATCCGATTTTCACCTATTTTTGATCTATGTGTCCATTTTTGCAACCAGTGTGGAATTCATGTTTCTTGTATGCAAAAAAAATATAATTCAGGCTTCTCTTTCCCATTAAAAAGTGAAAAAAAAGGAAAGCACCTCGATGGCACAAGGATGGCAATTGCGCTCATTATTTTCTTTTTGAAAGACTCGTTGGTTTGAATGGGTGAGTTGGAACTATGGCTTAAAAATGACATATTTTTTTCTTTTTGTAGACACTCGGTTCACAAAAAAAACACAAACATATGAACAGCCCTATAGACTATGATGGGTATGTGCATGAAATGTGAAAAACACAGAATTAATATCTGAATGATGTCTTCAGAATGGAAGTAAGTCTGGCCCAGGTATGGGTACATGTCTTTGGGGGTCATAAGGAAAAGCTGTTAGTAAGTTATCCACAGTGTATGCTGAGTTGCACTCTTTATAGTACATCCTATTCTACTAGTTTTTGCAGGAACTATTCAAGACTGTCTTCTAATCTATTATATAAGTTGATATAATACAATGCAAACTATCCCACTTCATTCTGTGAAAAATAAATTCTTCTTCAGGTTATGTGCACTCTTCCGATGTAAATCACTAGAGCAAGTTGTATGCAGACAATGAGGCTCCATGGAAAGGTGAGTAGATATTGGCACAAAAGTCATCAGAATACTAAATACTGCATGCAGCTCTTTCAGATGGCTAAAGTTTACTGTGGTTGTGCCAAGTTTGGAAGTTATCCACTATGCCAAGAACATGGGTTCTGACAAGCCTTGTGTGAATAGAGTGGTGGTCAATCAGACCCAACTCTACTCCATTCATTCTCTATAGGATGCCAGAGATAGCCGATAGGTATATTCGGCTGGTCTTTGGCACTCCACTAAGAGTGAATGGATCAGATCTACAAATGGTTGTCCACCAACCACTTCACACAAGACTTTCCAGAGCATTGTTCTACAGGATTAGTAGAGGTCCCAGTGGTCAGATCCCCAGTGATCGTGAAGTAATCCCCTGTCCTCTTAATAAGGAAAAAAAACTTGGCAGAAAATGTTTCAGCTGAAACTTAGAATCACTAAAAGATAAGTTGATGAAAGAATATGAAGCATTGCCTATTTTTATGCAGATTATTGCAAGGTATCCATTATATAACTTGCATGCAGAGGTGAATGTATGATTTATGTTCTTCTCTACTCTTTCCACAAGTCATTTTCAATTCTTACCAGTCCAGTAAATTATGAAAAAAATATTATTTATTGACTATTTTTTATGAATTTAAAGAAATTTGCAATTGACAAATACTTACATAGAACGTCCCATACACGGGCCTCCACAGAATTTGAGCACAACTGTTGCAACACAGCCATCTTCTTCCACAACAGTCGAATTTGGATGAACACCACAGTCTTCTGGAGGGTTGTATGATTTAGTGGTGACTGATGATCCTGGAGTAACTTTGCTTATGTCTGATCCTGGACCAGGTGTAACTGAGTCTAAAAAATGTAAGAATAGATTTATGTAAAACTTAAGAAAACTCTAATTGCAGTATATGGACGTATTTCTCTGTGTTAATTGTTGATATTATTGTCCAAAAAAGCCTTTAATACCTTTATCTTGTCGTGGCTGACAAGTTCTGCAGCAGCCATCTTCATCATACTTTATCGTTGCCTAATACACAAAAGAAAATGTCATGATAAAACACTTTTTCCACAACTATGATCAATCTTGTGATGTTTCACTGGTATATCAAATACCATTTACCTTTACTTTCTTGAGCCAATGCTCATAACAAAAGTAAGCTATCGCAAATGCTAAAACCTATTCAAGTAAAATACCTGCTACATTTCTTTTAAGTGTTATAGTCATTCCTGGCAAAGCCGTCAACCTGAGATAGATCTTTGGACACTTGACTTGTTTGGGGGTCTTCGTTTAGTGTACCAAAAGGCCAAGAAATTGTTCAAGTGACATAAGTTGTCAGTCTTTTGTCTACAGCTTGTCAAAAGAGTCACAGAATAGAATTTCCCATCCCAATGTCCTTTTTTTTAGCAAGTTAAATTTTTCTAAAATTGTAATATAATACTAAAAACTTTCTCTAAAACTAATTTGTAAAATATAAAATGGTAACAAAACATTCTTAATGTAAACCTACCAGGTCACATCTGCTGATGTCTAACTCCTGGCAAATGTTCTTTACTTTGGTAAGGACGGGCTGACCATTTTCTTCGTTACATTCGTAGTAGCTGCATTTATTTTCAGTATTGCGGTATGTCTGTCCTACCTGATGTATATAGATCATATTAAGCTTACAATCCAAGGTTGAGGTATATATTTTAAACAATATAAGTATGTGACAAGAGAAAAGAATGTTATGGAGCAGATGAAATATCAGAGCATATTTACTTACATTTTTCAACTGGTCAAATATTATTTATTGACCCAAAAGTTTGCCACTAACACATATAGAAGTCATAGGAATTAACTATCTTCAATTGCTTGTACAGACTTTCTTAGCAGTGAGTACTTAGAAGGACTAACTTTGAATACTCATTGTCTATCTATATAGATCCCTTTCCATGGGTGGAAAACTTCCAATACCAAGTGCTGACCAATGATATAGGAAGTCAATTAGTGATTGTTTACTCAAATTTTCATTTAACGATTATCATAAGGGAGGTTTGCATGAATAATCATGTTTTCCCCCCTTTGTCATACACTTTCCATATCATGTGTACCCCAGTGCTAATGATCAACAATATTCTCTGTATGTTTAAAGGGAATCTGTCAGCAGGTTTTTTACATGTAATCTGAGCATAAGTTAAGGTCTGAGAAACAGATTTCATGGAGGTGTCACTTATTAGGCTTTGTCCTGTTGATTCAATACAATTAGTGTTTTATCACCAAGTTGATTATCACTGCCTGGACTACAGTTCTTATGAGCCCTGGTCCGACCACGCCCCCTCCTCTAATAAGCAGCTCACTGTCAATAGACAATATACTCAAAAAGCTATATTATTGATGGTATTATCTTTCTGAGCGCTGCTACATGTTACATCTAAAAAATTTGATTGTGTCACAAATGCTGCACCCAATAAACTAGGAAATACATAATTGGAATCAGGATATGTTTCCCTACATTTTTCTGCTCTCAGATATGGTTGTAAAAACTTGGTGACACATTTCCTTTTAAGGAAGTGTCATTATGTAAGGCTATTAAAATACTTACCGATAGTTGTCTTTACCAGTTTCCAATGCCTCTGTGGTCCCTTGTCATAGCTCTGCAGCTTTATCAGTTCATACACCATCTACTATATGGAACAACAGTTGCTTTCCCAGTATAAGTCTAAGAGACTCACAATGAAACTCCATAGGAAACTCAATAGACTTAGATTAAGAAAGTGACATCTAGTACTTGTCTGATTTCAGGTTAACAAAGACTGGAGAGGCACTGGGGAAGATGGTAATCGGTCATTACATAAATAATTTATACAGATTAAAAAAAGTTGATGAGATTTCATCAAAAGAGAATATACCTATTGATCTTAAACCTTCAAGCCTTATATATTGGCATGCAGGTCATTGAAATCCATCAACACCTTTCTGTCTTCTATCATATACAACTGAGGTCTTAAGTGCTGTGGGCATGGCAAAGCACTTAAAGGTTTATTGCCTCCCAAGGTCATTTCCCTGCCCCGCACCGGCCTGTTAAAATTTATTGATAGCTGACTTTCTGACATCAGGCACCAGGCAAAGAAATAAGGCAGTGAGCTATTAATCAAAGTAGGGAGGTTGGCGTTGGGCGGGGAAAGAAACAAAAGGCTCATGAAGTGCTCTGTAACTCCTAGAGCATTTAATGCCTCATTTGCATCTGAATGAAAATTTTAATTTCTAGGAAATGCAGCAACAGATAGAATTTATATAAAGATGTCAATGACTTCAAATTTCAAAGACTTGAAGGCCCATATGTGATTTGTGGGGGTTGATCTTGCTGACATATTTCCTTTAAAATGTTTTTTTTTTACTTTTGCCCTGTGTATGGCCTAACAAGAGAATATCAAAATATCTACAGGGTGGGCCATTTATATGGATACATCTGCGTGGGCCATTTATAAAGTTAGAATCCAAAATGGCCGACTTTGAAATGGCCGTTATTATCACCAGCCATCTTGAAAAGTTTTCCCCCTCCCATATACTAATGTACCACAAACAGGATGTTGATATCACCAACTATTCCCAGCTAATTTAGGTTTATCCATATAAATGGCCCAACCTGTATAAATATGACTGTGAGCTAGGATAAATGTGCATTTATGCCATGTGGAAGGAATTTAATTTGTAGATGAAATTAGAAAGCTGTCTACTTTCACAGAGGTCACAGGAAGATGATAGTTGGTTACCTCAATGGAAACTTCAGTGCCATCATCTCCCGTCATAGTACATTGTTTTGCCACACATTCTCCACAGCATCGTCCACTCTTAGTTTTGTATTCGTAGCCCTATGATACAAAAAAGAACAGGAAATGCAATGGTTAATTTACCCAGAAATTATTATATTAAGTTAACAAAAGTTGTAGTTTTTTCTGGAAACCGCTTTTGGAACAAAAATACACAAAAATAAAGTCAAGAAAGAAAAACATAAAAAATGCTAAAATTCAAATGTTCAATTTTTACACCTAATGGCTTCCGTACTAAGTCATTTGCTTGACAATCCCATTTTTAATGAAAGATGGGAAAAGTATTTTTTTACAATTAAGAGTTATGTTGAAAAATAATATGGGCCAATTAGAACATGGACCTAAAATGGCTGGCAACTGAACACATAGCAAAAACTAGAGAGAGACCGTCATCATTTCTGGATCCAATCAAATGAGGACATAGCGACCCCTGTTCTATGTAACAGTGTCAGTGTGATTTGTTACTTGCAAAGTCTGAATGAGGTCTTTCAGTTGAATGCTAGGACACCATGGATCGCTCTACTTAAGGCACATGATCTGGACATGATAAAATAATGAAAGATAACAAACAAAAGTGGCTAGTGTATTCATAGAAAGTTAAAAGTAGAATTTTACAGAATATATAATGTGTCATCTTACCTAACTCTACTGGACTGAGTTGTAGCTCTAGTTATAGTTGTTGCATAATTAAGATGATATATGAAGTCGTAAACTAAAAAGACACTAAAGTATAATCTTACAGGACTGCAGGTGGTGTCACAGGTAATTGGGGCACATTTAATAGCGTAGAATCCTGAATCCTGGTCCATATCATAGGAACATTGACATGTCTGGCAGGCATCTTTTGGCTGTGGAATAAGAGAGCCTCTCTGAAGAAGAACAAAAAGAAACATTGTTAATGTAATTTCCTGATGTTTTTATATTTGTGCAAGTTTATCAGTAGCATTTAATGATGAACGAACATGCTACCAAGCAAACAATCCCTGGATATGTTGCGGCTGTCGAACAGCCGCGAGACATGCAACCGCGGTGACTCGAACATATTTTTCGAGAACACCGAAGACACTCGGTTAGCCCCCGAGCATGCATGGATAACACCTTATCACAGCACGTTCGCACATCACTAGTAGCGTTGCATACTTTCCTGAGTTCATGAAACTGCGCCAAATCACACTAAAATTATGAAAATGGAGCACAATGCCACATAAATTTGATGCAACTTGCTTAACTTCTTGCACATAAAATATTTCTCTTCTTGCTAAACCTGCACATACCCAAATATTTGCCCCAAAATTTAGTGAATCTTATAAATTTACTAAATTTATGTAAGACATTTTGTATTTTTTTTCATTAAGCATTTATAACCAGCAACCTGCTGTTATGGTTATAAAAAAGGATGTATGTTGCTTTTGCAATATTTATACAATCTCCAATCCTTCTATCCTTTCAAATAAAATAGCAAAAATACAGCAAAAAAAATAAATTAATAGATTGACTTAACATTTAATTTCCTTTTGATTTACTTAGGGTATCTATTTTAGCATTTGCCTTAAATTGCAATAAGTACAAAAAGGTAATATTTTTGCAGAAAACATCAAGACCTTTTACCTGATATACATCAGTTCCATATACACAGACAGAATCGGGCACTAAAAAAACAAAAAACAAAAGTTTCAATTAATTGTCTAATATATGAGAACAGATAACTTTGTAGTTTCCTGAATCTTAGATCTCATTTACACATCCAGTTTTTTAAGAGGTATGAATGTTATAAATCAGATTGCACAAATAGTCTCCTCAGAAGGAAGAGGACTTCATCTCTGGTTTCACCTTTGGATATATCAATTCTGCAAGGCAATATCGACCCTTTAAAGCACCACTCCAGCATTTTTTTTCATCACCAACAGTCTTCAGCTCTTCCCAAGGCCACTCAAGTCTCTTGTGACCACAACTTCTGACTGACCGGAAGTCAGAGGTAACGGTCACAAACCCTCACTGTACATCTATGAGAACCTTGTTCTGGCCTCTTTCCGGCTCTCATAGACCTACATTGAGTTGTGATTTCTGGATCATCCAGCAAACAATGGAACTATCCAGCAGGTCACAAACTCCTTGAGACCAACCGAAGTGGTACCTAGAACAAATGAAGATGGTGTCTGGTAAAGATGAGACTAGGAACAGGAAAATTACCGTAGTTTAGTAGCGTCACTACAGCAATAAAATTACAAAAGCTGGAATGGTGCTTTAACGAGTTAAGAAGCCAAACCAAAAATTCATTTGCAGACACGTGTATTCGGGTGTTGCCCCTCCTCAATGCCAAGCAGGAGATCTGATTTGGCTGGGTGAGGGGCCAATGATTGGGATTTTCTTCTATCTGCTCTCTGTGTCCACTCTTACCGTCAATGTGGCAAAGGTTTTATTTTTACCATTGTGTGGAAAAGATTTTTCTCAAAAGCTTTAAAAAAATCTAAATATTCCAAGTCCCATTTGTTTCTTGATGGACCCATTAATTTTAATTAATTTTAAGTCTGATTGGGCAAATTGAATCAAGGACAGACGTAGCTTCAGTTTTGTCTAGTTTCCCAAAAAGGCAGTCTTTCGAACATGCTCGCAGACTGTAATGGGTACGTGTTCTTTCTGTGAACATTTACATGAAAAATGGGCAAGTAATTTAGCCCTCATAGTGGGTTTGCTAGGCTAGACTTACATTGCGTTCCACATGTCACCAAACAAAAGATGAGGATGTATTTAGCTAGATCTATACAAATGCATACAATTACTATTGACATCCCTTAAAACGGACTTCCCAATTTATATATTTTGAATATTGAATTTAAAAAATATTTTTTGGCTTTAAATATTAGGCATAATGTACTGTGATGGACAATATATATTGTAATGTGCTATTTTGATTTCTGATTTAAGTGATAATATTTCCATTAAAATATTCCATTCCAAATTGCTCATACTGTAAGAAAATAGGAGATCAATAACATACATACCGCATGTAATATTAACACAGCAGGCACCCGGTGGCAGGAGAGAAACAACTTTGTAGCCAGATCCACATTTTGGCATTAGACATACACATTCACCACAAGCTGTAAATCAATGACAAGGAATTAGTGTTTATTTAGGTTATCTTTGTATAGACAACATTATTAAAGCTGCAAAAAATGAACTCAGGGTGAGTTCCACATGTTTCCATTGTTATTTTTCTAAGGGCAGGTGCAAAAAGTCGTAGTCGTTTCATCTTAGTGAATCAGGCCAATTTTGCAAATGACGCTCTGATCAAACCCTGATTCGATTGTCAGCATAGTGTGATCCGATTCTCTTGGAAAAAATATTCTCCATCTTCTCTATTCTGTGAGTGCGCAGAAATCGGATGGTACTCAGATGTCATCCTCTTGTAGTCCGATGGTTTCCATGCACTCTTTGATTTGCATGGCAGTGAGTGAGCCGAGTATAGGATCAAACTGAGGCATGCAGTGATTTTTCCTCAGACAGTCTCTGTCTGAGAAAACAATTGGACATATTCACAGCCCCATAGACTAAAATTGGTCTAAGTGAGATCCAAAGTTTTGTGAGATTGTACTCGGGCAGTAATAGCACTTGTCTGCTCCGGCCTTTCTGTGACAAGGTAGACTAGAGATTCTACGGTGCTCTGTTCTGTCAGGATAGATAATTATATTTTCCTTCTCAATATTCAATCAAATTCTGAAAACATTTACAAAAAAGAAAAAAAATTGCAATTTACAATGGTACCTGCCAGGATTCCTAGAAATTTAGCAATGACTTCTAAAGATGAGATTCATATATTCAATTTTTAGTGGAGGCTTCAGTGTATTCTTAGGGTAAATTTTTAAAGGAGTTGTTCAGTCTAAATTGAGAAGTCTGCAGTCTCTCTGTATGACTACAGACCTATGAATACTCCCAGGGCACACGCTGTGAGCTACTAGGACTCACTGGTTTTTGAGCCAGGAACGTTGTGGTGATGTATGCATTATGCATTTTCCTGGGCAGAACCTGTCTAGTGGACGTGATCTAGTTCTGTTCACTTGTATTAAGAGAGGACACTCCCACTAGACGGCAATGCCCACTAGATGGCCACACCACTAGACAGGGTGCAGCCTAGCTCAATCCAATTGTGTGGTGTGAGGTTGCACCCACTGGATGGGTTCTGCCTAGGAGTGCATGCACTGGGAGGATTCATAAGTTTGCAGTCACACAGAGCAACTTATCCATTTACAATGGACAGCCCCTTTAAGTCAAAAACAGGAATGAGGACAGAGAAATCTAGTGAAAATCCTATCCTTATGCTGTTTCCAGCCATTTGATTGAAAATAACACCAAAATTATATCACACATTGTAACTGTGAATATATCTTTTGCAACAAGTTATGTTCACTTTCAAGGCTGGGGCTATGTGGTCAGTTAAAGGAGTGTTCTCATCTTTTGTGTTCAGGAACACAATGCTCCCCTGCCTCCTGGTATACTGCATGCTGGGCAATGTTGCGCTCCTGAAGATTGAGTTCAGACTAGCAGCATAGTCGTTACTTTTAGTCTAAAATTCCAACTTTCTGATGCTGTTATTAGAGGCAGTTTTGCCTGTGTGGCATGGAAGTAGCACTGGAACACTGAAGCTGGCTGGAGCCAACTTCAGAGTGGCACTTGCAAGTTGCATAGCAAATAGATTGCCAAGTGTGCGATCCTTTTAGGATACTGGTAAGTCTGATATGGCTGGTATCCTTGACTTCAAGCACCAAATTATAGAAATAAAATTCTCTCTGTTCTTGGAAAAAAAGATGATAAATAATAAGAATTAAATTACAAAACGGCTTATTCAACCCATTTCCGACATCAGGCGTAAACTTATGCCGATGTCAGACTCCCTCCCTTTGACGTGGGCTCTGGCAGTGAGCGCACATCTTTCCCGGAACATGTCAGCTGTTTTAAACAGCTGACATTTGCCCGGAACAGCAGCAGGTGGAATCACGATCCACCGACAGCTATTAACCCATTAAATGCCGCTTTCAAACTCTGACAGCGGCATTTGACATGCACTTCCAGCAGTCGAGCTGGAAATCCACCAATCAGTGATCCTGTCACATGATCATGGGTCACTGATGGGTTGGCATGACAACCAGAGGTCTCCTGAAGACCTCTATGGTTGTCAGTGCAGAATTGCTATGAGCGCCGCCAGTGGTCGGTGCTGATACCAAGTGAGCAATTCTGCTACATACAGGCGATCTGATCATCGCTTATAGGTAGCAGAGCTGGTCAGACAAGTGCAGCTTCTAGTCTCACATGGAGATTACTAAAGCATACAAAAAGTAAAAAAAATTTTAAAAAATATTAAAAACAGGAAAAAAAATAAAGGTTCAAATCACCCCCTTTTTGCCCCATTCAAAATAAAACAATAAAAAAATCAAACATACACATATTTGGTATCGCTGCATTCATAATCGCCCGATTGATCAGTATAAAGAAAGAATTAACACGATCGCTAAATGGCGTAACGAGAAAAAAATTAAAAACGTCAGAATTATGTTTTTTTGGCTGCCTCAACACTGCATTAAAATGCAATAACTAGTGATTAAAAGATCAAATCTGAAATAAAATTGTATCATTAAAAATGTCAGCTTGGTACGCAAAAAATAAGCCCTCACTCAACTCGATATCACGAAAAATGGAGACGCTACAGGTATTGGAAAATGTCGCATTTTTTTGTTTGTAACAAACTTTGAAATTTCTTTTCAACACTTAAATATAAAAGAACCTAGACATGTTTGGTGTGTATGAACTCATAATGACCTGGAGAATCATAATGTCGGGTTAGTTTTAGCATTTAGTGAACATGTTGAAAAAAAATCCCAAAAAACAAGCGTGGGAATGCGCTTTTCTGCAAATTTCACTGCAATTCGATTTTTTGCCCATTTTTGAGTACACAGCATGGTGAAACCAATTATGTCATTCAAAAGTACAACTCGTCCTGCAAAAAATAAGCCCTCACATGGCCATGTTGACGTAAAAATAAAAAAGTTATGGCTCTGGGAAGAAGGAAAGCCAAAAATGAAAATGCAAAACCAAAAATACCTCTGGTCGTTAAGGGGTTAAACCTTGATGACCATAACATAACCCCTTTAATGACTAGAGCTCTTTCTACTGTGATATCAACTGGCCACTGGAGCAATCCAACAGAGTTAATCCTGCTTTGAGCAGGGGGTTGGACCAGATGGCCCAGGAGGTCCTTTCCAACTCTATGATTCTATGATTCTATGATTCTTAACATCTGTACTTCATAGAAATATCATTGCACTTACGTGGTGTTGATATGTTGACAGATATTGATGTGAATGGTGATATACTTGATAGAGTTGACATAGTTGTGGGGGTTGAAGAGACTTTGGTTATTGAACTGGATACCGGAGTTGAGACTGTTGATTCTGTTGGCACAGGTGTTGTGGGGCAGTCCTCAACATATTTTTCCACCTCGCAGTTAAGGTTACATTTTGCTGTGTATTCACAGCCACTCTGATCAGCTGTTTTGTAGATGATATCACCTAAACAAATTTTAAAATACATCAAATTTTAGTAACACATTGAAGAATTTGGGAGAAATAGTTACAATATTGTTAAAAATGTATTATATATACTGCTCAAAAAAATAAAGGGAACACTGCCATTTGCAACCGGCTGTTTGTGTTCCCTTTATTTCTTTGAGCAGTAAATTTATTGATATATCATTTCCTCAATCTGTAACCTGTTTTAGACTCCGTGTTTGTGTCCAAATAGGATAAAGGATAGGTTACAAATTTGGACATACTTGTACATGCTACTTTCCCACAGGCATAGCCAGATACTCTGGTCTTTTTTGGGATTAATGCCATTATGCGAATGAGATTTTTTTGTCTAAAATGCATCAATGGTAACATGCCTCTACTTTGCGATGGCCTAGAACTGAAATTCACAATAAAATCAGAATTTTTTTTTTACGCCTAAGGAAAACCTTAACCCCTTCATGACATGACATATAAATACATCATATGTCATGTCTTCTCTATTAATGCAGGCTGCGGTGCTGAGCCCACATCTTATCCAGGACATTTCATCAGCTCACATGTGCACCCAACAGCTGCGGGTGGATCCCGATTCCACCCACAGCTGACTGCAGCATTTAGCCAGAAGCATGTCACTAGGTCCACCCATCGGTACCCCTGTCACATGATTGAGGAGCACTGATAGGTTGGCATTACAGCATGGGGTCTGCAGGAGACCCTGTGTTTGTCATTGCTGATATGCTATGAGTGCCGCCCTGTGGCCGGCGCTCATAGCAGATGATCAGTTCAGCTACATATAGCAGGACTGAAGCCCTCCTATGGTAGCACTTGTAATCAGAAGGTCACCGCTTCAAGTCTCCTAAGTAAACTATTGAAGCAAGCGAAAAGTTCAAAAGAATATTTTAAAAATTTAAAAAAATGTAAAATATAAAAGTTCAAATCAACTTTTTGTCCCATTCAAAATAAAACAATAATTAAAAATACACCTATTTGGTATCACTATGTTCAGAAATTCCCGATCTATTAAAATATAAAAATAATTATTTAGATTGGCAAACGGCAAGGAGAAAAAAAGTAAAAATGACAGAATTATGGGTTTTTGGTTGTCGTAACATTGGAATACAATGCAATAACAGGTGATCAAAACACCGTATCTACCTAAATATCTAAAAATAGTCTTAAACATCAGCTCAGTGTGCAAAAAATAAGCTCTCAACAGCCCCGGATTTAAAAAAATGGAGACGCTATGGGTCTCGAAAAAAATTTTTTCACAGCTTAAATAAAAAAAAATATACAGTATATATTTAGTGTCTGTGAACTCGTAGTGACCTGGAGAATCATAACACTGGGTAAATTTTAGCATTTAGTGAACATAGTAGAAAAAAACAAAGGAAAACAATTGTGGAATTGCACTTTTTTTTGCAATTTCACTGCACTTGGAATGTTATTCCCGTTTTCCAGTACATCATATGGTAAAATCAATGGTGTCATTCAAAAGTACACAAGTCTTTAAAAAAAACACAAGGCCATAGTGACAGAAAAATGTATGTCTCTGAGAAGAAGGGGAGTGAAAAACAAAAAATAAAAAAAAAATAAAAATTGGCCATGGCGTGAAGGAGTTAAAATATGACAATAAAAACAATGATGGAAAGATAATTGTTCACAATTTCACCACACTTGTCAGTTTTTAAAAAAAAATTTCAGTACATTTTATGGCTAAGTGAATGGTGTCATTAAAGGTTAAAACTCATCCTGCTACAAACAAAACCACATATGACTTCATCGAAAACAAAAAGAAACGTTTGCTTTTTGGACAAAATGAAAGAAACAAGAAAGGAGAAAAAAAATGAAAACTGGCCCTTTAAAAAATCAAATAATACAATCATAACAATATAACACAAATAAAATATAAATATAAGTAACTATAATTTACTTACCAGGTGAAAATAGTGATTTATTCACTTGACAGAAACAAACATGTGGTGTCGTTGTCTGAGAGAGTGTTGAACTAGGTCCTGATGTAATCTTCGTACTGGTAGAAGATGAAACAATTGTAGATAAAGGAGTAGTTGTAGAAGTAGATGATGTTGATGATGTAGTAAAATATTTTGTAGTAGTTGGAGAAGTTGTCGTTCCAGAAGTAGATGTAATAGTATATGTGGTACTTGGTGTAGAAGTTATTAATGTGGTAGAATGAGATGTTGAACTTGCAGTAGGTGGCGCTGTTGTCTCGCCACAGAGGCAGCATTGTACCCTTATTCTATAATTGTCACATACTGGTGCATCTATTCCTCCCCGTATAGCCAGAAGACAAGCAATCCTTGTGTTCCAGGTACTTGGTGATACTACGCCTACCAAGTCTGATCTTACTTCACTCTCAATATTACTGGCCATTTCTTGCATTGAACATATTCCATAAGAGGCAAACTTTAACAGTTCTGAGCTATCAAGATCATCACTAGAGAATATGTCTGAAGGTATATCTTGATCTTCCTTACTCGAAAAATCTTTGAACACTTCGTTGAATATTTCATTTAAAAATCCTTTATCTGTTTTGCTGACTTTTTCATTAGACTCTTGTTTTCCAAAGTTATAGCTTTGATTTTCTTTACTGGAAGAAGCTTTAAAGAATTTTTTGAATAAATCCAAGAAATATCCTCTACTTGGCTTGCTGTTTTGTTGTTTAGAATCATTGCTACCAGTGTTATGGTCTACGTCTTCTTGACTTGAGGAACCTTTGAAAATCTTTTTGAATAGTTCATGAAAATATCCTTTCTGGGGCTTTCTAATAATTTCATTAGAACTTTTTTGTCCAGAGTGACCTTTTTCTTTAGAGGAGCCTTTTGAGGACCTGCCCTTTTCTTCACTGGAATGATCTCCTTCTTCACCTGACTTTATTAGTGTACCATCATCAACCATGAATGATGACCAATAGCATTTCATAGAATATCCATAAGGACAAGTTGTTGAAGAACTAGTGGAAACACCAGTGGACGAATGAGTGATTGGTGTAGTTTCAATGGTAGTTGATGGTGTTGGTGCCGTTGTGCAATCAGGTATTGAAGATGGTGAAGAGCAACATAGTATTTTAATTTGATAATTGTAACACATTCGTGTTAAATTTTGTTCACTGTTATGACAAATAAGACCCACAGATTTGTTGCATGTGACATTTTGACCAAGATCTTCTAGAGGTGTATTTGGATCAAATTTTGCTCTGCATTCGACATCTTGTGGTGCATCACAAATTGTAATTCCTTTTTTTTTTATGTTTTCGAAGGTTTCAAAATCTCCACCTTCATTGCCATACTTAGGATAATCCACATCGTACCAGCCTAACCACTTGCATCCTACAGTCTCTGGAGTTACTGTGCATACTGCAATGAAACAAACAATAAAAAGACATATATTAGTGACTAGTTCTGTAGTTTTCAGCCATTTTCAGATTTAGAATTTAGGAATATCTGTACATTAATACTTCTGAATTTAGCTCCTCAAATATGCAGCAATCTACAGTATAATGTAAATAAATCGGATTTTCAAATTTTAATTACAATTAGGAAATAAAATCTACTTAAAATTCTGCTTGCTATGTATTTTTACATTGTAGCTTGTTTACTCTTGTGCATACTTTTATTGAGGATTTCCCTCTTTGAATTGTTTTGAAATGCATTTGGATGAAATCTTTAACAAATCTGCATACAACAGATGATGGCTTGGATTTATAAGTTGGAATGGAATATATAATGTTTGTATTGTAAGACAGTTTATTTCTTTTTTTTTCATTTTTATATTTTAGTTAAACTAAAAATAAATTGATGGGTGAAGTCTGTAATTATTGTATATTTGAAAGAGAAATGTTCAAACTTTTTTTAATTACATATTTTAGCAGGCAACATCATGATATACCCACATGCTAATTGTTATTATTAATGAAAACCTATCAGGCAATTCATGCTACTCAAACCTCGGACAACATGAATCAGAACCTGGCTGCACGATGTTTGGAGTTAGTATATACTTTGAAGATCCAGACTGGTCCGGTGCAGCCCCCGACAGTCTCTCTCTAGCTCCATTGTTGCTGATTTACAGGTCTTTACTATGTAAAATCAAGGGAAAGACCTGTCAATCAAGCTTAGCAGCTCTGAGAGAAGCCTACTGATAGCGAGCCAGACTGTTCTTGGTTATGGTATCAGGCTGGATCTTCAAAATTATTATTTAAAACTATCTTTGAACCACCACAGAATTTAAAGGGAAGGTGCCGCAATTTTTCTTTTGTATTATAAATGATTATTTATATAATTATTTTTAATACAAAATTAAATTTTTTAACTTTAATTCTTTTATTATTATTTTTGCAGCCACTGGGTGCTGCCATTTTGCTTTGCAGGAGTGTAAGAGACACTTAAGGCCCCGTCACACACAGCAAGATCGCAGATTTTGTGACGTCACAGCGATCTCACCACACATCAGTGACCGGCCCCCCTGCTGGGTATCGCTGATTGTGCAGGATCGTCCTGGGCCATTTTTGATTGTTGGTCTCCCACTGGCCAGCATGCACCGCTGCGTGTGGCAGCGGGAGACGAATGAACAGCGACGCTGCACGCTGGCATCTAAGGTAAACAGTGGGTTTGTAAGAGCCGCGCAGTTCTTAGAAACCTGCTGTTTACCTTAGATACCAGCTTGCTCGCTGGTCTTGATCGCTGGTCACCAGCGATCAGCCTAACGATGTCCCAGTGATCCCATCCATGTCGGATTGTGGGTAGGATCGCTGGGACATCGTTATGTGTAACGGGGCCTTTACACTCTGGAAATATGGCTGCCCTGGGCATAGGATATAGCAGTCACCTGCTGACCCTACACCTTGCATTGAGCTGCTCCCTGCTGTGATCTTGGCACACCCCCTGTGCTGTCCAAATAACAGCAGAGGGAAGAGATCGGCGCCATTTTTCTGGAGCCCACAGTGTACACTGTGAGCCCCACTTTCCCCCTATAATCGCAGGAGACCGAAGACAGGAGGCAGGGGAGTAGAAAGGAGCAGTGCAGTGAGGTAATTATTGAGAAGGGGGAGGGGTGAAGAGCAAGCAGGAGCTGACCTGTGAACGCTCCTCTCACTCACACATATACAGCAGAGGGATGTTTCAGCTGCTGCAACTGTGGGAGTGTGGAGTCTCACAGCTCAGTCCTATTGTCTCGGAGAGTCGGTGTATCTAACATCATCCTCTGTGATACAGTCTGCTGATCTGTGTATCTAATCCTCCCATGTGTAATACTGACTGCTAATCCTATCCTGTGTGATACTGTGTGCTGAGCCATGTATCTAATCTTATCCTGTGTGATACTGACTGCTGAACCGTGTATCTAATCATATCCTGTGTGATACTGTCTGCTGAGCTGTGTATCTAATCCTATCCTGTGTGATACTGACTGCTGAGCAGTGTAGCTAATCCTATCCTGTGTGATACTGTCTGCTGATCCGTGTATCTAATCATATCCTGTGTGATACTGTCTGCTGAGCTGTGTATCTAATCCTATCCTGTGTGATACTGTCTGCTGAGCTATGTAGCTAATCCTATCCTGTGTGATACTGTCTGCTGATCCGTGTATCTAATCATATCCTGTGTGACACTGTCTGCTGATCCGTGTATCTAACCCTGTCCTGTGTGATACTGTCTGCTGAGCCGTGTATCTATTCCTATCCTGTGTGATACTGACTGCTGAGCTGTGTATCTAATCCTATCCTGTGTGATACTGTGTGCTGAGCCATGTATCTAATCTTATCCTGTGTGATACTGTCTGCTGATCGGTGTATCTAATCATATCCTGTGTGATACTGTCTGCTGAGCCGTGTATCTAACCCTGTCCTGTGTGATACTGTCTGCTGAGCCGTGTATCTAATCCTGTGTGATACTTTCTGCTGAGCTGTGTATCTAATCCTATCCTGTGTGATACTGACTGCTGAGCCGTGTATCTAATCCTATCCTGTGATACAGTCTGCTGAGCTGTGTATCTAATCCTATCCTGTGTGATACAGTCTGCTGAGCTGTGTATCTAATCCTATCTTGTGTGATACTGTCTGCTGAGCTGTGTATCTAATCATATCCTGTGTGATACTGACTGCTGAGCTGTGTATCTAATCATATCATGTGTGATACTGTGTGCTGAGCCGTGTATCTAATCCTATCCTGTGTGATACTGACTGCTGAGCTGTGTATCTAATCCTATCTTGTGTGATACTGTCTGCTGAGCCATGTATCTAATCCTATCCTGTGTGATACTGACTGCTGAGCTGTGTATCTAATCATAGCCTGTGTGATACTGACTGCTGAGCCGTGTATCTAAACCTGTTCTGTGTGATACTGATTGCTGAGCCGTGTATCTAATCCTATCCTGGGTAATACTGACTGCTGAGTCATGTATCTAATCCTATCCTGTGTGATACTGTCTGCTGAGCCGTGTATCTAATCCTATCCTGTGTGATACTGACTGCTGACCTGTGTATCTAACCCTGTCCACTGTCTGCTGAGCTGAGTATCTAATCCTATCCTGTGTGATACTGTCTGCTGAGCTGTGTACCTAATCCTATCCTGTGTGATACTGACTGCTGAGCCGTGTATCTAATCCTACCCTGTGTGATACTGTCTGCTGAGCTGTGTACCTAATGCTATCTTGTGTGATACTGTCTGCTGAGCCTTGTATCTAATCCTATCCTGTGTGATACTGACTACTGAGCCGTGTACCTAATCCTATCTTGTGTGATATTGTCTGCTGAGCTATGTGACTAATCCTATCCTGTGTGATACTGACTGCTGGGCTGTGTATCTAATCCTATCCTGTGTGATAGTCTGCTGAGCTGTGTATCTAATCCTATCCTGTATGATACTGACTGCTGAGCTGTGTATCTAACCCTATCCTGTGTGATACAGTCTGCTGAGCTGTGTATCTAATCCTATCCTGTGTGATACTGTGTGCTGAGCCATGTATCTAATCCTATCCTGTGTAATACAGTCTGCTGAGCCGTGTATCTAATCTTATCCTGTGTGATACTGTCTGCTGATCAGTGTATCTAACCCTGTCCTGGGTGATACTGTGTGCTGAGCTATGTTTCTAATCCTCTCCTGTGTGATACTGACTGCTGAGCTGTGTATCTAATCCTATCCTGTGTGATACAGTCTGCTGAGCCGTGTATCTAATCCTATCCTGTGTGATACTGACTGCTGAGCCATGTGTCTAATCCTCTCCTGTGTGATACTGTCTGCTGAGCTGTGTACCTAATCCTATCCTGTGTGATACTGTCTGCTGAGCCTTGTATCTAATCCTATCCTGTGTGATACTGACTGCTGAGCCGTGTACCTAATCCTATCCTGTCTGATACTGTCTGCTGAGCCTTGTATCTAATCCTATCCTGTGTGATACTGTCTACTGAGCCGTGTATCTAATCCTATCCTGTGTGATACTGTCTGCTGAGCCGTGTATCTAATCCTATCCTGTATGATACTGACTGCTGAGCCGTGTATCTAATCCTATCCTGTGTGATACTGTCAGTATCCTGTGTATCCTGTATCCTGTGTATCTAATCTTATCTTGTGTGATACAGTCTGCTGAACTATGTATCTAATCCTATCCTGTGTGGTACAATCTGCTGAGCCGTGTATCAATTCCTATCCTGTGTGATACTGACTGCTGAGCCATGTATCTAATCTTATCCTGTGTGATACTGTCTGCTGAGCTGTGTATCTAATCCTATCCTGTGTGATACTGTCTGCTGAGCTGTGTATCTAATCCTATCCTGTGTGATACTGTGTGCTGAGCCGTGTATCTAATCCCCTCCTGTGTGATACAGTCTGCTGAGCTGTGTATCTAATCATCCCATGTGTGATACTGATTGTATTATGTCTGATTTATGTGGCAGTATTATGTGTGATCTATATGGTGGCATTATGTGTGATCCATATGTTAGTATTATGTGAGAACACTATGGCGGTATTTTGCAATCTATATGGCGGTATTATGTGTGATCTATATGGCAGTATTATGTGTGAACTATATGGTGGCATTATGTGTGATCTATATGGTGGCATTATGAGTGATCTATGTGGCGGCATTACGGGAACGCTCTGCCTTTATCACCCCATTCGGACTGTACGATTCCACGGTGATGCCATTTGGCATGAAGAATGCCCCTGCCACTTTTCAGAGGATGGTCAACACGCTGCTCGAGGGACTGGAAGGGTATGCGACCGCGTACCTAGATGACATCGCCATCTTCAGTCCCACCTAGGAGGACCACCTAGAACACCTGGCGCAGGTGCTCGGGCGGATCCAGTGAGCAGGCTTGACCATTAATGTGGAAAAATGCCAGCTGGGTATGAGTGAGGTCCACTACCTGGGACACCGGGTAGGTGGGGGAGCTCTGAAGTCAGAGCCCGGGAAGGTGGATGCCATCACATCCTGGCCCACCCCCAGGACCAAGAAGCAGGTGATGTCCTTCTTGGGGACTGCCGGATACTATAGGAGGTTTGTTCCACACTATAGTGCCCTGGCCAAGCCCCTGACGGACCTCACCAAGAAGAAGCAGCCCGTCGCAGTTGACTGGACAGTCGCCTGCAAGACAGCTTTCCAGGCACTCATGACTGCCCTTTCTAGCTCTCCTGTACTACAGGCAGCCGACTTCACATGGCCGCTCGTAGTGCAGACCGATGCCAGCGACTTCGGCCTCGGTGCTGTGCTCAGTCAGGTCAACACTACAGACCATGAACACGCCGTTCTGTACCTGAGCCGGAAACATGGGTCCTGAAGCGTCTGCAGCCATACTTGTACGGACGCCAATTCACCGTGGAAACAGACCACATCCCCCTCAGCTGGTTACACACGGTCTCTGGGACGAATGGGAAGTTGCTACGCTGGAGCCTCGCTCTCCAGCAGTATCACTTCACCATTCGCCACAAGCAAGGCAGGGACCATGGTAACGCTGATGGGTTGTCCTGGCAAGGAGAGGGTGCGGAAGGGCGCATGGGGGAACACCGGAATGTGATACCCCCTAGCGCCCTCTAAAGCAGGGAGGTGTCATGAAGGAGCAGACGCCATCTTGGATATGGGGCCTAATGCTTGCCTCACGTCTGAGCTTGGCCTGTCCATTTTGGTCTGAGTTCACAAGAATTACAGGGGGGTGTGATGAAGGAGTTAACTGCTCCTACCCCCCCAGGGCCTGTACGCATATTGAAGAAAGCAGGATTTAGTGCCCAATGTTGAATAGCAAGGCCTTTTAGTATAATAATGAGATAAGGCCCAAAACAGAACTTCAAAGTTTAAGCAGGAGCCATGCCAGCATGGGGCAGGAAGGGGCCTGGGGGCCTCAATTAGAATATACCTGTCAGCTGGACTCAGAAATACACATCCATTGTCTCTCCCAGCCTCTCCAGCTCCATCCTAGCATCATGGATTATGAGCACATCTTTCGAGTTATGGACTCATGAAAAATATCCGAGTGACCCTGAGGAAATCACGCATCTGGCAATGCGACTCCTGAGTTGGTGAGGGTTCTGGGGCATGAGATACATAGATCGGCCCCCACAGCGACCCAATGGGGCCATGTTTGCTCTCAACACGACAGGCAAAACAAACCACATTTACTGGTACCTCTCATGTCCTGATCCGATCATGCTGTTGAAAGTTACCCCCTTTCTTAGTTATTGGGAATAAGTTCTGCAGGGAGCTAAATGGTGGAGATTATTAGCCCACCCTCTGACACAGGGGAGGGACCTAGAGAGCTTAAGAACTAGCAGCCCATGGCAGAGAGTCACACTCACAGAAGAACCAGACGATGATGATCTAAGAAGGAACTGGGGACAGATTTGCCAAGGGGAGCAGCGGCCCAAGCTTTGGGGTCTGTCCGGCAACTAAGATTCTTGTACCTGTGGACTGCAGAGCTCCCGACACCTACATGCAACCTACAATCTGGTAAATTGACCTCCAGCTTAATATCTCTAAGTCTTGTACCCTTATTGTTATATTTTACTCTGACTGCAAATCCATTGATCTGGTAAATTGACCTCCAGCTTAATATCTCGAAGTCTTGTACCCTTATTGTTATATTTTACTCTGACTGCAAATCCATTGTAATTCCATTGTATAGCTTACTGTATATTTCTGTAATTATCTAGTGCGCCCTTAAGGCAATTAAACCATAAAATTAATCTTGGGCTCATGCTTTTACTCTGATTACGAATCTTAGAATACCCAGCGGGTAACAGGACACCCTCCCCGGCGGCCATTTGCTCTTGGTGCAGTTGCCTTACTGACCTGAGACACAAAGGAGGTGCCGGAGAGCTGTGCCTGTGTATTTACATCATATTGGTGATGTGGGAGGAACGGGTCCCTTTCCTCCACAATGCCCATCCTTTTGCCAGTGTTTGTATCACCCCGCACACACATATATATATATATATATATATTTGTATTCTATTTTTTAATTTATTGTAGAATAGATGTTTTTGCCTTCCAATAAAAGCTTATCTCTGTAAGTGTTAGTATATAGATAAATAATAAAAAAAATTAAAATAAACCAATTAATAATGTCGATATTGTTCTTTCAAATATTACCTCATGTTTCCTTTATAGTTAAATAATTTAGTTTTCTCTTCATAATTTTTTAATGGTTTTGAAACTGCCTCATGGTTCTGTCTAATGGATCACCCTCTTGTGTTAAAGCAACTAACTCAAGTTCATGCACTAATTCCCACATATGGCCATCTCACACATGCACAAGAGGAGAAGTTATACAATGTAAAAGAGACAAATTTAAAAATATAGATCCAAAGTAAATCAACAGAATTTACTGACACAGGAAATCTTAATGATGCTAATATTAAAAGCAATCTTACCTGTAGTACCAGTGATGATGGTGGTAGTGGTGGGAGTTCTAGAGGTGGTTGGTGTTTTTGTTGTTGCTGAATGTGTTGTTGATGATATTATAGGTGTTCTTGTTGTGGATGACGGTGGTGGTGGTGTTGGTTCTGATGTTGATGTTTCTGGTGTTGGGGATAGAGTTGTTGATGGTATTATAGGTGTTCCTGTTGTGGTTGATGGTGGTGGTGATGTTCTTGGTGTTGTTGATGATATGATAGGTGTTACCGTTGTGGATGATGATGGTGGTGGTGATGATAGTCTTGATGTTGATTTTTCTGGTGTTGTTGATGATATTATAGGTGTTCCTGATGTGGATGATGGTGGAGGTGGTGGTGGTCTTGATGTTGATGATACAATATAAGGTGTTGTTGAGACAAAGCTTGTAGATGTTTTGATTGAAGATGATGTTGTTTCGCCACAGAAGCAGCATTGCACACTTAATGTATAATTGTCACATTCTGGTGCATCTATTCCTCCCCGTATAGCCAGAAGACAAGCAATGCTTCTCTTCCAGGCACACGATGATACTACGTCTATCAAGTCTGATCTTACTTCACATTCAATATTACTGGCCATTTCTTGCGTTGAACATATTCCATAAGTAGCAAACTTTAACAATTCTGAGCTATCAAGATCATCACCAGAGAATATGTCTGAAGGTATATCTTGATCTTCCTTACTCGAAAAATCTTTGAACACTTTGTTGACAATTTTATTTAAAAATCCTGTATCTGTTTTGCTGACTTTTTCATTAGAATCTTGTTTTCCAAAGATATAGCTATGCATTTCAACACTGGATGAAGCTTTAAAGAATTTTTTGAATAAATCCATGAAATATCCTTTACTTGGTTTACTGTTCTGTTGTTTAAATTCATTACTACCAGTGTTACGGTCTACATCTTCTTCACTTGAGGAACCTTTGAAAATCTTTTTGAATAGTTCATAAAAATATCCTTTCTGGGGCTTTCTAATATTTTCATTAGAACTTTTTTGTGCAGAGTGACCTTGGTCTTTAGAGGAGCCTTCTGAGGACCTGCCCTTTTCTTCGCTGGAATGATCTCCTTCTTCACCTGACTTTGTTAGTGTACCATCATCAACCATGAATGATGACCAATAGCATTTCATGGAATATGCATAAGGACAAGTTGTAGAAGAAGTAGTGGAAACACCACTGGACGAATGAGTGACTGGTGTTCCTGAAACTCTAGTTTTACTAGTGCTTTCAGTTGTAGAAACAGGAGTAGTTGTCAGAATTGTCTTTGTTGATGTTGTTGAAGTGGATATGGTTGTTGTTGCAGTTGTAGATGTTAAAGGTGGTACAATATGTGTTGTCTTGGTTACAGTAGTACTTGGTGTGCTTGAAGTTGTTGTCTTGTATGAGGTTGTTGATGGAGTTGAAGTAATTGTTTCTGTACTTGTTTTTGTTGATGTTGTAGAAGTAGAGGTAGGTGTAGATGTTTTAATCGTTGTTGGTGGTGTTGATACTGTTGTGCAATCAGGTACTGAAGATGTTGTTGCTGTTGTTGTTGTTGTTGCAATAGGGCAACATAGTCTGATTTGATAATTGTAACATATTCCTGGAAATTGTTGTTGATTGTTACGACAAATAAGACCCTCAGATTTGCTGCATGTGACCTGTTGATCAAGGTCTGCTAGAGATTTATCTGGATAAAATTTTGCTTTGCACTCAACATCTTGTGGTGGATCACAAATTTTAAATCCTTTTTTCGTTATGTTTTCGAAGGTTTCAAAATCTCCACTTTCATTGCCATACTTAGGATAATCCACATCGTACCATTCTGACCACTTACATCCGGTGCATACTGCAATGAAAAGAAAAATAAAAAAAAATATCTTAGTGACTAGTTCTGTAGTTTTCAGCCATTTTCAGATTTAGGCTGGAGTCACACACAACGAATAAAAAATCGGTCCCATTTTAACGGTCCGAAATCGCACAAAGGTATCTTAACCAGTGATGCGTTTTTGATGCGATTTTTCTTCATTGATGCGATTTTAGTCGAATGTAAGCATCCTTTTGACATCCATCTGGTGAGATTTTCTCGCAGGATAGCAAAATGGACATATAATGTAGCCCAATGACAGGTTTCCCCACACAAAGAATGAATAGATCTAGACACATATATATATATATATATATATTTTATACATGTCATAGAGACACATTTATATATATATATATTTCTAATTCATACAGTTCATCATAGCAGAATAGCCGCAGAAACATTTGCCGGCTTTTGTATAATCATTCTCCTGCCCGACATGAAATGACACATGGTTTACATATAGTTAACCATTTCATTTCATGTTTTTTTTGTTATGTCTATCACTATTAATTAGATGAGTGTTTGTGGGTAAACTTATGGAGTTGTAGGGGTTAATATAAGGGGTTAATTAGTTGTATTAAATTACGGGGACTCCTGCTGACGTCACTGAGGCTGCAGGGAGTCCCCATAATTTAATACAACAAATTAACCCCTTAAATTAACCCCTACAACTCCATAAGTTTACCCACAAACACTCATCTAATTAATAGTGATAGACATAACAAAAAAAACATGAAATGAAATGGTTAACTATATGTAAACCATGTGTCATTTCATTTCGGGCAGGAGAATATATATCCAAAAGCCGGCAAATGTTTCTGCAGCTATTCTGCTTTGATGAACTGTATGAATTAGAAATATATGTATAAATGTGTCTCTATGACATGTATAAAATATATATATATATTGTGTCTAGATATATTCATTCTTTCTTTCTTTATTTAACCGGTCTCTGTGATTTTACTGTATTGGAATAAAGAATTGCCGGCTTTTGCCAAAGGACACCAGGTGCGATTTTATCGCAACTCACACATCGGGTCCGTTTTTAGTCCCATTTTTTCTCACCCCCATAGACTTGTATTGTCGAATCCGATCCGAAAATCGGTGACAATCGCAGCATGCTGCGATTGTCTCGGTCAGAGGATCGGATGCGATAAAAAATCGCATGATGTGAGCTGCCCCATAGAATAACATGGGTTCAAATGCAATGCGATTTTTTATTGCATTGCATTCGTCCGTTTTATTCGCCAGTGTGACGTCGGCCTTAGAATTTAGGAATTACTGTGCAGTAATATTTCTGAATTTAGTTCCTCAAATATGCAGCAATCTACAGAGCAATAATAATATTAAGGCTATGTGCACACGGTGCAGATTCTGTGCAGTTCTGCAGCAGATTTGGCCCTGCAGAACTGCAAGTGATGAACAGTACCATTAAGGCTATGTGCACACATATGCAGAAAACTTCTGCATATAAACCGTATTCCTTCCCAAAAACCGCGTGTTTTTTTCTGCGCGTTTTCCGCGCAAAAAACGCACGGTTTTTATGCATTTTTTTTCCGCGCGGTTCCAGACTCAAAGAACTAGCCAGAAATGCGGAAAAATCCCTGAAATTAATGAGCATGCTGCGTTTTTTACCGCAAAGCGTTTTTTCGCGGTAAAAAACGCCTCAATATGCACAAAAAGTGCAAAATGCTTAGATATGAATGGGAAGCTTATTTTAAGTGGATTTTTCAGCAAATCCGCACAAAAAACGCACAAAAAACGCTACGTGTGAACACAGCCTTAAGGCTATGTAAAACAAAAAACACTGTACACATGCTGCAGATTTTTCCGCGCTGATTTGGTGCAGATTTAAAACTGCAGCATGTCACTTCTTTTGTGCAGTTCTGCAGCAGTTTTTCATCTGCTCCATTATAGAAATCTGCAGGTGAAAACTACAGGGGAAATCCTCACAAAAACTGCACTAAATCTGCACTAAAACTGCAGGTAAAACGCAGGTCATTTTACCTGCAGATTTAGCAAAATCTGCGTGGAAAATTCCACAGCAGAATCCGCACCGTGTGCACATAGCCTAATCTTTATATAGCGCCAACATATTCCGCAGCGCTTTACAACTTAACAGTTTCAAACACTACAGTCAAAAGTAACAACTTTAACAATAATATAATGATTAAGCAAAATAAGACGCCCCTGCTCGTGAGAGCTTACAATCTACAATGCGGTGGGGGAGATACAGAGTACAGGTGTGTATTTACAAGGATGGTCTAGTGAGGGAGTGAGGGATAGATAGAGATAGTGAATGGGCTACACACACACTTGCACATAAAATGACTGAGTATAATGTATATAAATAGGATTTTCAAATTTTATTTACAATCAGGAAACAAAATTTACTCTAATTTTAGCTTGCTATGTATTTTTACATTGTACCTTGTTTACTCTTGTACATACTTTTATTCAGGATTTCCCTCTTTGCATTGTTTTGAAATGCATTTGGATGAAATCCTTAACAAATCTGCACACAACAGATGATGGCTTGGATTTCTAAGTTGTAATGGAATTGTGCCCAAATTTTGCCACTTTTAAAAATAGCCCTGATCTACACAACAAGCATTTATGATTCTAATATTATTATATTTATTTTTTTCTAAATGCCTACACTGTCAACTACAGGCTGCTAAATGTAACTTAATTCCTGATAGTAAATAGTTGGAAGATATTTGAACATTTACTCTCCCAATATATTTTATATTATTGCGCCATTGACACAAGATCATGTGCTATGTGTATATTTTATTTCCCTTCTCTCTTATTTGTGAACCACGATGAGATATCCTGTCATTAATTCATAATTGTTTCATTTTTTTTGCTGTGCAATTATATAATGTTTGTATTGTAAGACAGATTATTTCTTTCCTTTTTATTTTTATATTTTAGTTAAAGTAACTTAATACATTTATGGGTGAAGTCTGTAATTATTGTATATTTGAAAGAGAAATGCTCAAACTTTTTTATTTACTTGGTTTAGCAGGTAACATCATGCTATACTCACATGCTAATTGTTATTATTAATGAAAACCTATCAGGCAATTCATGCTACCCAAACCTCGGACAACATGAGTCAGAACCTGGCTGCACGATGTTTGGATTTAGTATATACTTTGAAGATCCAGACTGGTCCGGTGCAGCCCCCGACAGTCTCTCTCTAGCTCCATTGTTGGTGATTGACAGGTCTTTAACTATGTAGACTCAAGGGAAAAACCTGTCAATCACGTTTAGCAGCTCTGAGAGAAGCCTACTGATAGCGAGCCAGACTGTTCTTGATTATGGTATCCAACTGGATCATCAAAATTATTATTTAAAAGAAAATTATATACCTGGCTGTGATATCTGCTTCCCAGGGTTTGAGCAGCATGAATCTCCTGACAGGCTGCCTTCTACAGTTTGTCACTGTATTTTTATGTGTACATTTCTCAAGGTTTTTAAGATCTCTGTTTGCTGTGATTCAATAGAAGTTTTAATGCTGGTAGTAGATAAGACTTCATCCTGATCACGTGATGGACACACATGACCCAAACTGATAGAAAAAGTAACTGTCATTTTGATTGTTATTTCGTAAAGCAATAGTAGACAATAAAATTACCAACTTTGTTATACACTTTACCACAGATATCTGTCTCTCTCCGTCAGGACTGATTATTCATTTTCAAAGTGTTTCATTCTCAGGTAAAATCTGCATTCAATGAACATTTATTTTTATATTGTTGAGCTAGGACAGTGGTGGCGAACCTTTGGTATGCATGCCAGAGGAGGCACGTAGTGTCTTCGCTGTGAGCAAGTATGCTAGACCCACCACCGTGCACACACGCCGCTCCTGTCTCTTGCTCAAATGTGTTTGCATCTAGAAGACACAAGGACATTTGAACAGTTCTGTGCCGGGACTGGGGCAGGGGAGCGCCTGTAATCCCTGGGGTCCAATTTACAGCAGTGTGATGACATCATCAGCTTACTGACCTCATAACACTGCTGCCTGCATCAGGGCAGGAGAGGATCAGAGACAGCATGGACGCTGGTAAGAGCTCCAGGAGGAGCTAAATATTTAGGCTATGTGCCCACGTTGCGTGTTAAAACACACACTAAAAACTGGACTCCTTCCCAGAAATCGCGCGGTTTTTTCTGCGCGATTTCACCGCGATTTTACAGTGATTCTGTTCACGATTTTGCAGCGATTTTCTCAAGCACTTTCCAAGCGATTTGAAGCATTGCTTGGAAAGTGATTGACAGTTTGGTCACACTCGTCAAACATAGTGTTTGACAAGTGTGAGCAGCTTTTGACTATTGAGGCCGCCTATGCGGCATCAATAGTAAAAAATAAAATGTTAAAAATGATAAAAAAATAAAAAATCGGGGTATATTTAGCTTCCAAAGTCCCGCGCTGCCATCCCGGGCCTCAGCGTTCCCAGCGATGCCTCACGAGACCTGTGATGACGTTTTTCTCGCGTTGCTATAGCGATCTCGCGAGACCGCTAGAGTCACGCGAGACTACGTCATCACAGGACCTTGCCGCAAGGCATTACTGGGAACGCTTAGGCCGGGATGGCAGCGCGGGACGTCGGAAGGTAAATATACCCCAATTTTTTATTTTTTATTCTTTTTTTACAGGGGTATGGTACCCAGGGCCTGGAGGACAGTCTCCTCTCCTCCACACCGTGGGTACCAACCGCACATGAGACGCTTAACTTCCCGCATGGTGGGCATAGCCACATGTGGGAAGTAAGCGATTCTCATGCATTCCTATGGGTGCGGAATCGCGGCAATTCTTTGCGATTCCGCACAAAAGAATGAGCATGCTGGGATTTTTTTCGCGATGCGATACCGCCGCTGAAAAAAGCGCAGCATTAGCGCAGCAGTGCGGAATGCCATAGGAATGCGTGGGGGCGTTCTGTACAAGATTTTTAAATGTTTTCGCAGTGTTTTCACGCCGAAAATTGAGGCAAAAATGCTTAAAAATCGCATCGTGGGCACACAGCCTAAATGCATCATTTTGATTGGGGGCACAGTTGAGGCAGTGTGTGGGGATGGGGGTTGATTTATTCAGTAAGACAGTATATATTGTGACGAGGCAGTGTGTGTGTGTGTACATTTTGCAGAGGGGCAGTGTGTATGTATTTTGCAGAAGTGCAGTTTGTGTGTGTGTGTGGTGCGTGTGTTTTGCAGAGGTGCAGTGTGTTCATTTTTGCAGAGGGGCAGTGTGCCCACACATGTTGTGTGTATATTCTGCAGAAGGGCAGTGTGTATTTTTCAGAGGGGCAGTGTGTGTGTGGTGAGTGTATTTTGCAGAGACACAGTGTGTGCTGTGTGTGTACTCTGCAGAGAGGCTTATGTGTGAATTTTGCAGAGGGACAATGTGTGTGTTATAATTTTGCAGTGGGGCAGTGTGTGTGTGTAAACATTTTCCAGAGGGGTAGTGTATATATTTTGCAGAGGGACAGTGCGTGTATGTATTTTGCAGAGGGGCAGTGTATGTATGTATTTTGCAGAGGGGCAGTGTGTGTGGGTGCATGCGTGCTTGTGTGTATTTTGCTTCTTCTGTGATGTCTGCCACAGCCTCAAGTTAAATTACTGTGTTGGCACTTTGTGATTAATAAGTGATTTGGGGTTGCCGTTTGGGCTCTTGGTCTCTAAAACATTTGCCATCACTGAGCTAGGAAACGACAGTTACAACTAATGAATCTCCATGTAGAAGGGCGGGGATTGAAGGGAGGAGCTAAATGCAGAGCCCCTCCTCCCTCTTCTCCCCTTCCTGTCTTCATAAAAGATCATCAGTTGCAACTTCATCTTCTACCTCAGTAATGGGAAAAGCTGCCTTCACAAAATTAAGATTTTACCAATGAATTAAGAATTTTGAGGCTGAAAGATCTGTCCAGGAGGATAAAGAAGCAGATTTTTCTGAGAAGATATATTACAAAGTTGCTTAATTTCATCTGTACTATTGATTTACAAGATACAAATTAAAACAGCAGTTACTCTTTAAGTTACAGTATGGATCTGAGAGCTGTGTTTTTTAATGAGATGAACACATGTCAGAAATATTTGTATCTATAAAAAAGTATGTATTGTATAAAAACAAGGAGTTTCATACCATATAATAAAGACAATGTGTCACATAGATGCCAATTGCCATACCAAATTAGTCAATAAAAGTCCATATAAAAGTGAGGTTGGTCACTGTAAGAAGAATCCTAATAACTTCTAACAATTGTATCTTATATACATATCTTATATACAGTACATATAGATGGTATTATATCCATATACTAATATATGTGATCGATGTGACAAAAGAGTCCTAAACTCTTACAGCTATATCTTACATCCAAATGGAGGTACTGAAGGTAGTGAACCAAAAAAGGAACACATGAAACCTTATAATAAAAGCTGACTTAGTAGATCTAAATATAAAGGTAACATTATCTATAGTGCAAGAAGTCAGGGACTCATCACACCCAAAGCGCGTTTCACTGTGGAAAGCTTCATCCAGGTGACACCTTGACTTTATTATATGGTATGAACTCCTATATATCTTCTAATACTTAACAGACCTTTAAGAGACATAGGAGTGTATTGTGCGAGATATTACCCAGGTATACCCACCCTTTTTTCCTGTATTTGCATCAACATGCATATATATATATACAGTGGGGCAAAAAAGTATTTAGTCAGTCAGCAATAGTGCAAGTTCCACCACTTAAAAAGATGAGAGGCGTCTGTAATTTACATCATAGGTAGACCTCAACTATGGGAGACAAACTGAGAAAAAAAAATCCAGAAAATCACATTGTCTGGTTTTTTTTCATTTTATTTGCATATTATGTGGAAAATAAGTATTTGGTCAGAAACAAGCAAACAAGATTTCTGGCTCTCACAGACCTGTAACTTCTTCTTTAAGAGTCTCCTCTTTCCTCCACTCATTACCTGTAGTAATGGCACCTGTTTAAACTTGTTATCAGTATAAAAAGACACCTGTGCACACCCTCAAACAGTCTGACTCCAAACTCCACTATGGTGAAGACCAAAGAGCTGTCAAAGGACACCAGAAACAAAATTGTAGCCCTGCACCAGGCTGGGAAGACTGAATCTGCAATAGCCAACCAGCTTAGAGTGAAGAAATCAACTGTGGGAGTAATAATTAGAAAATGGAAGACATACAAGACCACTGATAATCTCCCTCGATCTGGTGCTCCACGCAAAATCCCACCCCGTGGGGTCAGAATGATCACAAGAACGGTGAGCAAAAATCCCAGAACCACGCGGGGGGACCTAGTGAATGAACTGCAGAGAGCTGGGACCAATGTAACAAGGCCTACCATAAGTAACACACTACGCCACCATGGACTCAGATCCTGCAGTGCCAGATGTGTCCCACTGCTTAAGCCTGTACATGTCCGGGCCCGTCTGAAGTTTGCTAGAGAGCATTTGGATGATCCAGAGGAGTTTTGGGAGAATGTCCTATGGTCTGATGAAACCAAACTGGAACTGTTTGGTAGAAACACAACTTGTCGTGTTTGGAGGAAAAAGAATACTGAGTTGCATCCATCAAACACCATACCTACTGTAAAGCATGGTGGTGGAAACATCATGCTTTGGGGCTGTTTCTCTGCAAAGGGGCCAGGACGACTGATCCGGGTACATGAAAGAATGAATGGGGCCATGTATTGTGAGATTTTGAGTGCAAACCTCCTTCCATCAGCAAGGGCATTGCAGAAGAAACGTGGCTGGGTCTTTCAACATGACAATGATCCAAAGCACACCGCCAGGGCAACGAAGGAGTGGCTTCGTAAGAAGCATTTCAAGGTCCTGGAGTGGCCTAGCCAGTCTCCAGATCTCAACCCTATAGAAAACCTTTGGAGGGAGTTGAAAGTCCGTGTTGCCAAGTGAAAAGCCAAAAACATCACTGCTCTAGAGGAGATCTGCATGGAGGAATGGGCCAACATACCAACAACAGTGTGTGGCAACCTTGTGAAGACTTACAGAAAACGTTTGACCTCTGTCATTGCCAACAAAGGATATATCACAAAGTATTGAGATGAAATTTTGTTTCTGACCAAATACTTATTTTCCACCATAATATGCAAATAAAATGAAAAAAAAACAGACAATGTGATTTTCTGGATTTTTTTTCTCAGTTTGTCTCCCATAGTTGAGGTCTACCTATGATGTAAATTACAGACGCCTCTCATCTTTTTAAGTGGTGGAACTTGCACTATTGCTGACTGACTAAATACTTTTTTGCCCCACTGTATATATATATATATATATATCTTTGTATTCTATTTTTTTTTATTGTAAAAAAGATGTTTTTAGCCTTCCAATAAAAGCTTATCTCTGTGTTGGTATAAAGATAAATAATAATATAAAAATATTAAAATCAACCAATTAATAATGTCGATATTGTTCTTACAAATATTACCCCATGTTTCCCTTTACAGATAAATAATTTAGTTTTCTCTTCCTAATGTTCAATTTTTGTAATGGTTTTGAATCTGTCTCACGGCTCTGTCTAATGGATCTCCTTCTTATGATAAAACAGCTAACTCATGTTCATGCACTAATTCCCACGTATGATCATCTCACACACACAAGAGGAGAAGATATGCAATGTAAAAAAGACCAATTTAAAAACAAAAAAGATCCAGAGTAAATCAAAAGAATATACAGACACAGGAAACCTTAATTATGCTAATATTAAAAGCAATCTTACCTGTTGTTCTGGTTATTATGGTGGTAGTGGTAGTAGTTTTGGAGGTTGTTGGTGTTCCTGTTGTTGATGGTGGTGGTGGTTCTGATGTTGATGTTCCTGGTGTTGTTGATGATATTATAGGTGTTCCTGTTGTGGATGATGGTGGTGGTGGTAGTTCTGATGCTGATGTTCCTGGTGTTGTTGATGTTATTATAGGTGTTCCTGTTGTGGATGATGGTGGTGGTGGTAGTTCTGATGTTGATGTTCCTGGTGTTGTTGATATTATAGGTGTTCCTGTTGTGGATGATGGTGGTGGTGGTAGTTCTGATGTTGATGTCCCTGGTGTTGTTGATATTATAGGTGTTCCTGTTGTAGATGTTGGTGGTGGTAGTTCTGATGTTGATGTTCCTGAAGTTGTTGATGATATTATTGGTGTTCCTGTTGTGGATGATGGTGGTGGTGGTAGTTCTGATGTTGATGTTCCTGGTGTTGATGATATTATAGGTGTTCCTGTTGTGGATGATGGTGGTGGTGGTGGTTCTGATGTTGATGTTCCTGGTGTTGTTGATGATATAGGTGTTCCTGTTGTGGATGATGGTGGTGGTGGTGGTTCTGATGTTGATGTTCCTGGTGTTGTTGATGATATTATAGGTGTTCCTGTTGTGGATGATGGTGGTGGTGGTTCTGATGTTGATATTCCTGGTGTTGTTGATGATATTATAGGTGTTCCTGTTGTGGATGATGGTGGTGGTGGTGGTTCTGATGTTGATATTCCTGGTGTTGTTGATATTATAGGTGTTCCTGTTGTGGATGATGGTGGAGGTGGTGAAGGTTTTGATGTTGATGTTACAATATATGTTGTTTTTGTTGAGACAAAGCTTGTAGATGTTTTGATTGAAGATGATGTGGGTGGCGCTGTTGTTTCGCCACAGACTTCAGAGCAGCATTGCACACTTATTGTATAATTGTCACATGATGCATTAATTACTCCCTGTATTGCCAGAAGACAAGCAATGGTTGTGTCCCAGGTACACGGTGATACTACGCCTGCCAAGTCTGATCTTACTTCACACTCAATATTACTGGCCGTTTTTTGAGGTGAACATATTCCATAAGTAAAATTTAACAGTTTTAAAATATCAAGATCATCACCAGGAAAGACATCTGAAGGTATATCTACTTTACTCAAAAAATCTTTGAACACTTCGTTGTCTCTTTCTTTTAAAAATCCTGTATCTGTTTTGCTGACTTTTTCATTAGAATATTGTCTTCCAAAGTCATGGCTTTGCTTTTCTTCATTGGAAGAAGCTTTAAATACTTTTTTTAATAACTCCACAAAATATCCTTTACTGGGCTTGTTGTCTTGTTGTTTAGAATCTTTCCTACCAGTGTTACGGTCTACATCTTCTTCACTTGAGGAACCTTTGAAAATCTTTTTGAATAGTTCATAGAAATATCCATTCTGAGGCTTTCTAACATTTTCATTAGAACCCTTTTGTGCAGAGTGACCTTTTTCTTTAGAGGAGCCTTCTGAGGATTTTCCCTTTTCTTCACTGGAAAGATCTCTTGATGGATGTATTTCTCCTTTTCTAACTGACTTTGTTAGTGTATTATTATCAAACATCAATGATAACCAAGAGCATTTCATGGAATATGCATAAGGACAAGTTGTTGAAGAAGTAATAGAAACACTAGTGGATGATTGAGTGATTGGTGTAGTTGAAACTATAGTTTTACTAGTGCTTTCAGTTGTAGAAACAGGATTAGTTGTCTTTGTTGATATTATTGAAGTGGATATGGTTGTTGTTGCAGTTGTAGATGTTGAAGGTGGAACAATATGTGTTGACTTTGTTACAGTAGTACTTGGTGTGCTTGAAGTTGTTGTCTTGTATGAGGTTGTTGATGGAGTTGAAGTAATTGTTTCTGTACTTGTTTTTGTTGATGTTGTAGAAGTAGAGGTAGGTGTAGATGTTTTAATCGTAGTTGGTGGTGTCTGTACTGTTGAGCAATCAGGTATTGAAGATGTTGCTTTTGTTGTTGTTGTTGTTTTTTTTTTTGTTGTTGTTCTTGTAGTAGAGCAACATAGTCTGATTTGATAATTGTAACATAGTCCTGGAAATTTTTGTTGATTGTTACGACAAATAAGACCCACAGATTTGCTGCATGTGACCTGTTGATCAAGGTCTTTTAGAGATGTATCTGGATAAAATTTTGCTCTGCATTCGACATCTTGTGGTGGAGCACAAATTTTAAATCCTCTTTTTGTTATGTTTTCAAAGGTTTCAAAATCTCCATTTTCATTGCCATACTTAGGATAATCCACATCATACCAGTCTGACCACTCGCATTCTACAGTCTCTTCTACAGTTTCTCCTCCAGTCTCTCCTCCTGTCTCTTCTCCAGTCTCTCCTCCAGTCTCTCCTACAGTCTCTCCTACAGTCTCTGGAGTTACTGTGCAAACTGCAATGAAAAGAATAATAAAAAACATATATTAGTGACTAGTTCTGTAGTTTTCAGCCATTTTCAGATTTAGAATTTATGAATTGCTGTACATTAATATTTCTGAATTTAGCTCCTCAAATATGCAGCAATCTACAGTATAATGTAAATAAATTGGATTTTCAAATTTTATTTACAATTAGAAAATAAAATCTACTCAAAATTCTGCTTGCTATGTAATTTTACATTGTAGCTTGTCTACTCTTGTGCATACTTTTATTGAGGATTTCCCTCTTTGCATTGTTTTGAAATGCATTTGGATGAAATCCTTAACAAATCTGCACGCAACACATGATGTTTTGGATTTCTAAGTTGTAATGGAATTGTGGCCAAATTTTGCAACTTGTGAAAATAGCCCTGATCTTCACAATATCACAACATTTTTAGAGCATTTGGTTGTCACCCAGTCATAGTATTCATGATCCTAATACTATTATATTCTTTTTTTTTTTTCTAAGTGACTACATTGTCAACTACAGGCTGCTAAATGTAACTTAATTCCTGATAGTAAATAGTTGGAAGATATTTGAACATTTAGTTTCCCAATATATTTTATATTATTGCTCATTTGACACGAAATCATGTGCTATGTGAATATTTTATTTCACTTCTCTCGTATTTTTGAAACATGATGTGATATACTGTCATTAATTCATGATTTTTTTCAGTTTTTGTGCTGTGCAATTATATAATGTTTGTGTTATTAGACAGATTATTTCTTTCCTTTTTATTTTTATATTTTAGTTAAAGTAACTTAATACATTTATGGGTGAAGTCTGTAATTATTGTATATTTGAAAGAGAAATGCTCAAACTTTTTTATTTACTTGGTTTAGCAGGTAACATCATGCTATACTCACATGCTAATTGTTATTATTAATGAAAACCTATCAGGCAATTCATGCTACCCAAACCTCGGACAACATGAATCAGAACCTGGCTGCACGATGTTTGGATTTAGTATATACTTTGAAGATCCAGACTGGTCCCGTGCAGCCCCCGACAGTCTCTCTCTAGCTCCATTGTTGGTGATTGACAGGTGTTTAACTATGTAGACTCAAGGGAAAGACCTGTCAATCACGTTTAGCAGCGCTGAGAGGAGTCTACTGATAGCGAGCCAGACTGTTCTCGATTATGGTATCCATCTGGATCTTCAAAATTATTATTTAAAACTATCTTTGAACCACCATAGTATTTAAGAAAATTGTATACCTGGCTGTGATTTTTGCTTCCCATGGTTTGAGCACCATGAATCGCCTGACAGACTGCCTTCTACAGTTTGTCACTGTATTTTTATGTGTACATTTCTCAAGGTTTTTAAGATCTCTGCTTGCTGTGATTCAATAAGAGTTTTTATTGCTGGTAGTAGATAAGAATTCATCCTGGTCACGTGATGGACACACATGACCCAAACTGATATAAAAAGTAATGTCATTTTAAATGGTATTTTGTAAAGCAATAGTACGCAATAAAAATAGCAACTTTGTTGAATACTTTGCGACCAAAATCTGTTTCTCTCTCTGCCAGAACTGATCATTCATTATCAAATTTTTTTAATTCTCAGATAAAATCTGCATTCAATGAACATTCATTTTTACATTGTTGAGCTAGAAGATGACACCTAAAACTAATGAAACTTCATGCAGAAGGGCGGGAATTGAAGGGAGGAGCTAAATGCAGAGCCCCTCCTTCCTCTTCTCCCCTTCCTGTTTTCACAAAATTTCATCAGTCACAACTTTCATCTTCGACGTCAGTAACGGGAATATCTGTCTTCACAAAATACAGATTCTCCATATGAATTGAGAATTTTGAGGCTGAAAGATCAGTCCAGGAGGATAAAGAAGCAGATTTTACTGATAAGATATATTACAAAGTTGCTTATTTTCATGTGTACTATTGATTTACGAGATACAAAATTAAAACAGCAGTTACTCTTAAAATTGCAGTATGGATTTGAGAGCTGTGCTTTTAATGAGATGAACACTTGTGTGTCAACCAAATATCAGAAATATTTGTATCTGTAAAAAAAAATACCTACCGAATTAAAGAAAGAGTTCATACCATATAATAAAGACAATGTGTCACATAGATATAAATTGTCATGCCAAATCAGTCAATAAAAGTCCATATAATAGTGAGCTTGGTCACTGTAAGAAGAATCCTAGTAACTTCTAATGATTGTATCTTATATACATATCTTATATACATATACAATACATGGTATTATATCCATATACTGATATATGTGATCGATGTGACAAAAGAGTCCTAAACTCTTACAGCTATATCTTACATCCAAATGGAGGTACTGAACCAAAAAAGGAACACATGACAAAAGCAGACACAGTAGATCTCATTGAAAAGGTAACATTATCTATAGTACATGAAGCCAGGGACTCATCACAACCGAAGCGCATTTTGCTGTGGAAAGCTTCATCCAGGTGACACCTTGATTTTATTATATGGTATGAACTCCTATATATCTTCTAATACCTAACAGACCTTTAAGAGACTTAGCAGTGCATTGCACGAGATTTTACCTAGTTATACCCACCCTTTTTCCCGTATTTGTATCCCCCTGCCCTCATATTATATATATCTTTGTATTCTATTTTTTAATATATTAAAAAAAACATATTTTTAGCCTTTCTAAAAACCCATCTCTGTAAATGTTAGTAAATAGATAAATAATAAAAAAGTTATTAAAATCAACCAATTAGTAATGTTTATATTGTTCTTTCAAATATTGCCCCATGTTTTCCTTTACAGTTAAATAATTTAGTTTTCTCTTCATAATGTTCAATATTTTTATGGTTTTGAAACTTCCTCACAGTTCTGTCTGATGGATCACCCTCTTATGGTAATGCAGCTAACTCAATTTTGTGCTCTCACACATGCACAAGAGGAGAAGATATACAATGTAAAAAAGACCAATTTAAAAAAAAAAATAGATCCAGAGTTAATCAACAGAATATACTGACACAGGAAACCTTAATGATGCTAATATTAAAAGCAATCTTACCTGTAGTTCTGGTTATTGTAGTGGTAGTTGCAGTCGTTTTAGAGGTTGTTGGTGTTCCTGTTGTTGTTGATGGTGGTGGTGGTTCTGATGCTGATGTTCCTGGTGTTGTTGATGATATTATAGGTGTTCCTGTTGTTGATGATGGTTGTGGTGGTAATTCTGATGTTGATGTTCCTGGTGTTGTTGATGCTATTATAGGTGTTCCTGTTGTGGATGATGGTGGTGGTGGTAGTTCTGATGTTGATGTTCCTGGTATTGATATTATAGGTGTTCCTGTTGTGGATGATGGTGGTGGTAGTTCTGATGTTGATGTTCCTGGTGTTGTTGATGATATTATAGGTGTTCCTGTTGTGGATGATGGTGGTGGTTCTGATGTTGATGTTCCTGGTGTTGTTGATGTTATTATAGGTGTGCCTGTTGTGGATGATGGTGGTGGTGGTGGTTTTGATGTTGATGTTCCTGGTGTTGTTGATATTATAGGTGTTCCTGTTGTGGATGATGGTGGTGGTGGTGGTTTTGATGTTGATGTTACAATATATGTTGTTTTTGTTGAGACAGAGGGTGTAGATGTTTTGATTGAAGATGATGTGGGTGGTGCTGTTGTTTCGCCACAGAATTCAGAGCAGCATTGCACACTTATTGTATAATTGTCGCATGAAGCATTAATTACTCCCTGTATTGCCAGAAGACAAGTAATGGTTGTGTCCCAGGTACACGGTGATACTATGTCTACCAAGTCTGATCTTACTTCACACTCAATATTACTGGCCATTTTTTGAGGTGAACATATTCCATGAGTAAAATTTAACAGTTTTGAGATATCAAGATCATCACCAGGAAAGACATCTGAAGGTATATCTACTTTACTCAAAAAATCGTTGAACACTTTGTTGTCTCTTTCTTTTAAAAATCCTGTATCTGTTTTGCTGACTTTTTCATTAGAATCTTGTCTTCCAAAGTCATAACTTTGCTTTTCTTCACTGGAAGAAGCTTTAAATATATTTTTCAATAACTCCACAAAATATCCTTTACTGGGCTTGTTGTCTTGTTGTTTAGAATCTTTCCTACCAATGTTACGGTCTACATCTTCACTTGAGGAACCTTTAAAAATCTTTTTGAATAGTTCATAGAAATATCCATTCTGAGGCTTTCTAACATTTTCATTGGAACCTTTTTGTGCAGAGTGACCTTTTTCTTTAGAGGAGCCATCTGAGGATTTTCCATTTTCTTCACTGGAAAAATCCCTTGATGGATGTATTTCTCCTTCTGTAACTGACTTTGTTAGTGTATTATTATCAAACATCAATGATAACCAATAGCATTTCATGGAATATGCATAAGGACAAGTTGTTGAAGAAGTAATAGAAACACTAGTGGATGATTGAGTGATTGGTGTAGTTGAAACTATAGTTTTACTAGTGCTTTCAGTTGTAGAAACAGGATTAGTTGTCTTTGTTGATATTATTGAAGTGGATATGGTTGTTGTTGCAGTTGTAGATGTTGAAGGTGGAACAATATGTGTTGTCTTTGTTACAGTAGTACTTGGTGTGCTTGAAGTTGTTGTCTTGTATGAGGTTGTTGATGGAGTTGAAGTAATTGTTTCTGTACTTGTTTTTGTTGATGTTGTAGAAGTAGAGGTAGGTGTAGATGTTTTAATCGTAGTTGGTGGTGTCTGTACTGTTGAGCAATCAGGTATTGAAGATGTTGCTTTTGTTGTTGTTGTTGTCTTTTTTTTTGTTGTTGTTCTTGTAGTAGAGCAACATAGTCTGATTTGATAATTGTAACATAGTCCTGGAAATTTTTGTTGATTGTTACGACAAACAAGACCCACAGATTTGCTGCATGTGACCTGTTGATCAAGGTCTTTTAGAGATATATCTGGATAAAATTTTGCTCTGCATTCGACATCTTGTGGTGGAGCACAAATTTTAAATCCTTTTTTTGTTATGTTTTCAAAGGTTTCAAAATCTCCATTTTCATTGCCATACTTAGGATAATCCACATCATACCAGTCTGACCACTTGCATTCTAGAGTCCCTTCTACAGTTTCTCCTCCAGTCTCTCCTCCTGTCTCTTCTCCAGTCTCTCCTACAGTCTCTCCTACAGTCTCTCCTACAGTCTCTAGAGTTACTGTGCAAACTGCAATGAAAAGAATAATAATAAAGAAAATCTTAGTGACTAGTTCTGTAGTTTTCAGCCATTTTCAGATTTAGAATTTAGGAATATCTGTACATTAATATTTCTGAATTTAGCTCCTCAAATATGCAGCAATCTACAATATAATGTATATAAATAGGTTTTTCAAATTTTATTTACAATTAGGAAATAAAATCGACTCAAAATTCTGCTTGCTATGTATTTTTACATTGTAGCTTGTTTGTTCTTGCGCATACACTTATTGAGGATTTCCCTCTTTGCATTGTTTTGAAATGCATTTGGATGAAATACTTTACAAATCTGCATGCAACACATGATGTCTTGGATTTCTAAGTTGTAATGGAATTGTGGCCAAATTTTGCCACCTGTGAAAATAGCCCTGATCTACACAACATTTTTAGAGCATTTGTTTGTCACCCAGTCATAGTATTTATGATCCTAATACTATGTTCCTTTTTTTTTCTAAGTGACTACATTGTCAACTACAGGCTGCTAAAGGTAACTTAATTCTTCATAGTAAATAGTTGGAAGATATTTGAACATTGATTTTCCCAATATATTTTATATTATTGCTCCATTGACATAAAATCATGTGCTATGTGTATATTTTATTTCCCTTCTCTCATATTTGTGAAACATGATGTGATATCCTGTCATTAATTCATAATTATTTCAGTTTTTGTGCTGTGTAATTATATAATGTTTGTAATGTAAGACAGATTCAGGCAATTCATGCTACCTAAACCTCGGGCAACATGAATCAGAACCTGGCTGCACGATGTTTGGATTTAGTATATACTTTGAAGATCCAGACTGGTCCGGTGCAGCCCCCGACAGTCTCTCTCTAGCTCCATTGTTGGTGATTGACAGGTTTTTAACTATGTAGAATCAAGGGAAAGACCTGTCATACACGTTTAACACTGCTTAGAGGAACTTACTGTTTGCGAGCCAGACTGTTCTTGGCTATGGTATCCTGCTTTATTTTCAAAATTATTATTCTAAACTATCTTTGATCCACCAAAATAATTCAGAGAATTATATACATGTACCTGGCTGGGATATCTGCTTCTCACAATTTGAGCACCATGCATCACCTGACAGGTTGCCTTCTACAGTTTGTCATTGTATTTTTATGCGTAAATTTCTCAAGGATTTTAAGATCTCTGTATGCTGTGATTCAATAGGAATTTTTATTGCTGGTAGTAGATAAAAATTCATCCTGATCACGTGATGGACACACATGACCCAACTGATAGAAAAAGTAACTGTCATTTTAAATGGTATTTCATAAAGCAATAGTACACAATAAAATTAGCAACTTTGTTAAATACTTTGCAACCAAAATCTGTTTCTCTCTCCGCCAGGACTGATCAGTCATTCTAATAATTTTTTAATTCTCAGATAAAATCTGCATTCAATGAACATTCATTTTTACATTGTTGAGCTAGAAGATGACAGTTAGAACTAATGAAACTTCATGTAGAAGGGAGGAGCTAAATGCAGAGCCCCTCCTTCCTCTTCTCCCCTTCCTGTTTTCACAAAATTTCATCAGTCACAACTTTCATCTTCTACCTCAGTAATGGGAATATCTGTCTTCACAAAATACAGATTTTCCATATGAATTGAGAATTTTGAGGCTGAAAGATCAGTCCAGGAGGATAAAGAAGCAGATTTTTTTGATAAGATAAATTACAAAGTTGCTTATTTTCGTGTGTACTATATATTTACGAGATAAAAATTAAAACAACAGTTACTTTTTAAGTTACAGTATGGATTTGAGAGCTGTGCTTTTTAATGAGATGAACACTTGCGTGCCAATCAAATATCAGAAATATTTGTATCTGTAAAAAAATAGCTATCGAATAAAAAAAAAGAGTTCATACCATATAATAAAGACAATGTGTCGCATAGATATAAATTGTCATGCCAAATCAGTCAATAAAAGCCCATATAATAGTGAGCTTGGTCACTGTAAGCAGACTCCTAGTAACTACTAATAATTGTTTCTTATATACAAATCTTATATACATATAGATGGTATTATATCCATATACTGATATATGACAAAACAGCCCTAAACTCTTACAGCTATATCTTATATCTATATGGAGGTACTGAAGGTACTGATCCAATAAAGGACCACATAACAAAAGCAGACAAAGTAGATCTCATTGTAAAGGTAACATTATCTATAGTACATGAAGCCAGGGACTCATCACAACCGAAGCGCATTTTGCTGTGAAAAGCTTCATCCAGGTGACACCTTGATTTTATTATATGGTATGAACTCCTATATATCTTCTAATACCTAACAGACCTTTAAGAGACTTAGCAGCGCATTGCATGAGATTTTACCCTTTTATACCCACCCACCCTTTTTTCCCGTATTTGTATCCCCTTGCCCTCATATTATATAAATATATATCTTTGTATTCTATTTTTTAATGTATTATAAAAAATTTTTTTTAGCCTTTCTAAAAACCCATCTCTGTAAATGTTAGTAAATAGATAAATAATAAAAAAAGGTTATTAACATCAACCAATTAGTAATGTTGATATTGTTCTTTCAAATATCACCCCATGTTTCCTTTATAGTTAAATACCACCATGGTTACTTACCGGTAGCCGGTTTTTCCGGAACCCATGACAGCACCACCTGAGAGAGGGATCCGCCCCACCAGGACAGGAACCTACTGAGACATAAGGGGCGGCACCTCTCCCCCGCTTCAGTTGGGTTACAGAGCACTGAGAGGACTTCCCGGTTAGTTACATGTTTAATCCAACACCACAACACTCAAAAACACCGTACTAATTGTGCACACCCATACAGTGAAAAGAGGGGGGATATACGGGTGCTGTCATGGGTTCTGGAAAAAACGGCTACCGGTAAGTAACCATGGTGGTTTTCCCTTCACCCATGACAGCACCACCTGAGAGATTTTTGGAGATTCGAAACACCTTAGGGAGGGGCCACCGCTTGCAGCACCCTTCTACCGAAGGTTAAGTCAGCAGAGGAGGATAGATTCAACCTATAGTGCTTAAAGAAGGTTGAAGGTGAGGCCCAGGTAGCGGCCTTACAAATCTGTTCAATCGATACCTCTGCTTTTTCGGCCCAGGAGGTCGCCACAGCTCTGGTGGAATGAGCCTTGATGCCGTCAGGAATCAGGATACCACTAGCTGTGTAAGCAACACTAATGGCCTCCCTAATCCATCTAGCAATAGTCCCTTTTGAAACCCCATAGCCTTTCCTGGCACCCTGAAAAGCTACGAATAGGGACTGGGACCTCCTCCACTGGCTAGTCATAGATATGTATTCCACGAGAGCTCTCTTAACATCCAGATTATGGAACTTTTGCTCCCCCAGATTTTTTGGCTTCTCGCAGAAAGATGGAAGGACAATTTCCTGGCCCCGATGGAAATCTGATGCTACTTTGGGCAGATAAGCGGGGTCTGTTCTTAACACTACCCTATCCTGAAAGACTTGCGTATAAGGTGGATTTACTGAGAGAGCCTGTAAATCGCTTATCCTGCGGGCTGACGTGAGGGCCACTAACAGGATTGTTTTTAGGGTCAGAAACTTTAGGGGTAGCTAATGTAATGGCTCATACGGATCTTTTGTAAGGGCTTCTAGCACTAGGTTTAAATCCCAGGGGGCTGTCCGGGGTATTGGGATAGGCCTAGCTCTATGGCAGGATTTAATAAATCTGGCTACCCAACTATTTGATGCCAATTTGCAGTTGTAGAGCACCCCTAGTGCAGACACCAGAACTTTAAGTGTGTTCTCTGCTAACCCCATCTGCAACCCCGATTGTAAGAACTCCAGGATGGCATTAATCGGGGGATCTTTTCCTAATGGCCTACCTAAGAACTGCAGGAACTTGTTCCATTTTCTGCCGTAGATGTTAGTCGTTACTGGTTTCCTACTCTTTAGCAGGGTGGCCACCAACCCGGGGGAGAACCCTCTATCCATTAAAAGCGACCTTTCAAATTCCACGCCGTCAGATGGAATCCTTTGACCTGAGCATGGAATATTGGACCTTGAGCTAGTAGGTCCGGGATTTCTGGCAGAACCCATGGATCGGAGAGGGACATCCTTCGTAGCAGAGCAAACCAGGGCCTTTTTGGCCAAAATGGAGCTATTAGAATCACCCTGGCCTGATCGTTTCTGATTTTTCTGACAACTGTTGGGATCAGAGCCACTGGGGGGAACGCATAAGCTAGCCTGAAGTTCCACTGGATGTGCAACGAGTCCACTCCCCATGGATTTTCTCTCGGGTTTAGAGAGCAGAACCTTTCTGTTTGCCTGTTGTGTTTGTTGGCAAAGAGGTCTATCACCGGTTTCCCCCAAAGCTGAGTTATTTTTTCAAAAATGGACCGGTTTAGCGCCCATTCCCCCTGCTTCAGGGTATTGCGACTCAAGAAGTCTGCCTCTATGTTTTCTGCCCCTTTTATATGTAAGGCTGTCAAGGAGTGTAGGTGTTCTTCTGCTCTGCTCAGAATGTCTGTCGCCGCTTCCATTAAGGAGTGTGATCTTGTCCCTCCTTGGTGGTTGATGTATGCCACTACTACCTTGTTGTCTGACATGATGCGTACATTTCGACCCTGGAGTAGCGGAATGAAGTGACTTAGGGCCTTGCTCACTGCCCACAGTTCTCTCAGGTTGGAGGATGCTCCCCTTTCTTGACGCGTCCAGGAACCCTGACCTATGATGCCCCTTAGGTGTGCCCCCCATCCCGAGGAGCTTGCATCTGTTAAGATTATATCTGACGTCTGTCTGTCCCACGGTATTCCCAAGGTCAGATTTCTCTTGTCCAGCCACCAATTGAGAGAGTCTCTGGTTTTTAAGGAAAGCTCCAGCTTTCCTTCTAAACGCCCTCTTAGCGATCTTTGTGCTGTTAGTATCTCCCACTGGAGTTGCCGGGTGTGAAACTGAGCCCACCTGACCGCCGGAATACAGGATGTTAGGGTACCTAGCAGGGACATTGCTCTTCTTAAAGTCATACGTGGTTGGTTTTGGCCCTTGAAGGCCAGATTCTGCACCTTTTCTATTTTGGACTCTGGCAGCAGACACTCTTGCTTTTCTGAGTCTAGTACGAATCCTAGAAAGGTCTGTATTTTTAGGGGTTGCAATTTTGATTTTTTTAAATTGACTATCCACCCTAATTCCTGCAAGGTGTTGATCACCTGGGTCAACTGCGCTGTACAGTGGTCCTCTGAGCTGCCTACTATGAGAAAATCGTCCAGGTATGGTATTATGACCGTGTCGTGAATCCGGAGAAAGGCAGTTACTTCCGCTATGACCTTGGTGAAAACTCTCGGGGCTATAGATATGCCAAACGGAAGAGCCCTGAACTGAAAGTGCCTTAGTGTGCCTTGAATATAAAGTGCTACCCTCAAGTATTTCTGGTAATCTGGGTGGATAGGGATGTGATAATACGCATCCTTTAAATCGACTACGGCCATGAAGCAATCTTGGTGTAGCAGCTTCACCGCCGTAGTTACTGATTCCATCTTGAAGGTCGAGTTCCTTATCCATAGATTGAGCCGTTTGAGATTTATGATTGTCCTGAATGTTTGATCGGGTTTTTTATCAGAAAAAGGGGTGAATAGAACCCCTTCCCTTCCTGTAGGCGTGGTACCTCGGAGAGTACCCGCTTGTCTATCAGGCTCAGGATCTCTGTTTCTAAGGCCACCTGCTCTTCGGTCACCTTCCTGATGGGTGTGATGACGACCACGGATTTTGGCTGACGAATGAAGGGAATTTTCAGGCCTTCTGTTAGGATGGTTAGGATCCAGGTGTTGGAGGAGATCTTCTCCCAGGTTTGGAAAAAGAGTGCCAATCTCCCCCCCACTGGAATACTGGCGTCACTGTGGCGACTTCTTTGAGGTGGAGGTGCCTCCACCAAGCATAAATCCCAATTCTTTTTTTATTTTTTCCTCCCATCTTCTCCTGTCAGCGGGAGGGCGCCCCCTATTGAATCTCCCCCTCCGAAAGGGCTGTCTCCTCTGATCCATAGGGAATCTGGGGAAGCCTTTTTTCTTATCGCCTGCTTTCTCCAGTATATCGTCCAAGTTCTTGCCGAACAAGAATCGACCGTCGCAGGGGAGAGAGCATAATTTGGCCTTGGACTGAAGGTCACCCGGACAGCCCTTAAGCCATAACGCGCGTCTAGCAGCATTTGATAGTGACGCTGCCCTGGCTGTCATCCGCATAGAGTCCGCCGAGGTATCGGCCAAAAAAGCTGCTGCCCCGTGCAAGAGATACATCTCCGATAAGATTTTCTCTCTTGGGACCCTTGAAGCCAGCTTTTCTTCTAACTGCTGCAGCCAGATCATGAGGGAGCGTGCCGTGCAAGTGCCCTCTATCGCCGGTTTTAGTCCTCCTGCTGTCGCCTCCCATGCGTGCCTCAAATATGAGTCCGCCTTCTTGTCTAGCGGGTCTCTAAGAACCCCTGCATCTTCCAGGGGCAGGGCCGACCTTTTGGAGGACCTGGACACTGCTGCATCTATTTTGGGGATTTTGTCCCATATCTCTGCATCCTTATGCTCGAAGGGATATAGTCTCTTAGAAGTGGATGGAAGGGCCCCCGATTTTTCGGGCTTTTTCAACTCTCAATAAGTGCCTGGATCTTCTCGTTTACTGGAAAGGTTCATTTTTTCCTCTCCTGAAGCCCCCCAAACATAACATCCTCTAGGGTTTTAGCCGCCTTTTCTTCCTGTAGGCCCATTGTAGCTCTAATGGCCTTTAGGAGGGCGTCTGTGTCTTCCACAGGGAAACATGGTTTACCCCCCATGTTGCTGTCTGAGGAGTCTGAGGAGGATGATTTTTCCGCCTGAGATGATATTGACGCGGAATCCGAGGGGGAACTAGGGGGATCCTTCCTGTTTTTTTTCCCTTTTTTCAATATGGACTTAATTGAGCCTTCCATTTCTGACCTTAGGGCAGATATCAGGTTGGCTGCGAAACTAGGCGCTTCCTCTGCCATAGTCCGCTGAATGCACGCAGCACAGAGATCTTTTTGCCAATCTCTTGCTAGGGGAGATTTACATATAGCACAATCCCTATTGTTCTTCTTGCTTCCCGCTTTTCTAGGTCTTTCCTACAGGGTGAAGCATACAACAGAAGCCCTATTAACATAATGCTAACATTCACGAAGATCACTCACCACCCGAAATCAAGGGTACCGGACTCGGAGGCTGCGTCGGGGCATGTGACCTGCGCTCTTTGGCTCTTGAGGAGTCCCCCGACCTGCGGCTGGGGCGACTGCTGCTGGAATGGCTTCCATGCTTTCTGCCAGAAGGCTGAGAGGGAGGCAGGGACGCTGAACGTTCCTGCTCTGACTCCATGTTGCACCACCGTCTGCTGCCGCCTTCTCTTTTTAAATACCGCACCTCCGCTCAGGTGAGCGTCTCTCCCCTCCCCCCTGCGACCGCCGGCCAACCGCTTCAGAAATGCCGGCCGGCGTCGCACCCGGCGCCATTAAACCGTCGCCCTTCTCTGACGTCAGCCGGCGCACCCAGAATGCAACGCGCCGCTGACGTCAGCGGCCGGAAGAAGCCAGCGTCTCTCCCCTGCTATGGGGATCGAGATGCGGCGTGCGCGAGGGGAGGGCGGCGTGGTGGGGGCTTCCCACAGACCCCGGGGATCCCACTGACGCCCGCACGAACCCGGAACCTTGGAGGGCCCGGGGACTGCGCATCCAGCACCTGACGGCCGGCGCTGCAGGTGAGACACCTGTTCTTCCTGCGCCGGGACGGGGCTGGGTCCATCTTCTTTTCTTCACCCATGACAGGTACCGCCGACAGTGGGGTTCCTTCCAGGACAGGAACCCAACTGAAGCGGGGGAGAGGTGCCGCCCCTTATGTCTCAGTAAGTTCCTGTCCTGGCGGGGCGGATCCCTCTCTCAGGTGGTGCTGTCATGGGTGAAGGGAAAAATTTAATTTTCTCTTCATAATGTTCAATTTTTTATGATTTTGAAACTTCCTCACAGTTCTGTCTGATGGATCACCCTCTTAAGGTAATGCAGCTAACTCAATTTTGTGCTCTCACACATGCACAAGAGGAGAAGACATACAATGTAAAAAAGACCAATTTAAAAGAAATGGATCCAGAGTAAATCAACAGAATATACTGACACAGGAAACCTTAATGATGCTAATATTAAAAGCAATCTTACCTGTAGTTCTGGTTATTATGGTGGTAGTCGCAGTAGTTTTAGATGTTGTTGGTGTTCCTGTTGTTGTTGATGGTGGTGGTGGTTCTGATGCTGATGTTCCTGGTGTTGTTGATGTTATTATAGGTGTTCCTGTTGTGGATGATGGTGGTGGTGGTAGTTCTGATGTTGATGTTCCTGGTGTTGTTGATGATATTATTGGTGTTCCTGTTGATGGTGGTGGTGGTGATTCTGATGTTGATGTTCCTGGTGTTGTTGATGATATTGTAGGTGTTCCTGTTGTTGATGATGGTGGTGGCGGTAATTCTGATGTTGATGTTCCTGGTGTTGTTGATGATATTGTAGGTGTTCCTGTTGTGGATGATGGTGGTGGTGGTGATGGACTTGTTGATATTTCTGGTATTGTTACAGATGTTGTAGTAGAAAATCTGAAAACTGTTGTAGGTGTAGTTGTAACTATTTTACAATCTGTGATGGATCTCCTGATCTTTCCATTAATACAGTGTGCTTCAATGCATCCCCCAATGCCATCAGTTGTATTGTAAATAAGTTCTGGTGTTCTGAATATTTTCCCTTCATACAAACAACATTCTGCAAAAAAATTTAATATATTACTAAGTTTGAAATATTCATTAAAAGAAATAAAGCAGAATAAATACAAGTGAACAACTATTATCAAAGAAAGTCACTACTAACCATATGAATGACCCACCATGTAATTTACTGGCATACACTCTTTATATTTACTCTATGCTGTGGTTTATAATGGGAGGATCTTAAGCTAAAGGCTAGAGATTATCTGATCTTTTGAAAATCCAATTCGCCGAATGTTCCCTATAAATTCGGTTTGTGGTGAATAAATTTCCCCAAATCTCAATGCTGAAGAGTTGCAATTGCTTGTAAAAAACACATGAGAGGGAGAGAATCCTGCTGACCATAAGAGCTTACATTCTACAGGAGAAAAAGAGAGAGAGTGCGAGGATCCCGCTGATCATAAAAGCTCACACTCTAAATGAGAAAGATAGTACCCGCTGATTGTAAAAGCTTGCACTCTACGAGAGAGAGAACCCTGCCGACCATAATAGCTTACACTCTTCTGTAAAGAACAGTGAGTGAGAAAGATGGCCTCACTGACTATAAGAGCTTACAGTCTACAGGAGAGTGAGAACCCCCACCGACCATAACAGCGTACACTCTACATGAGAGAGAGAGAAACCTTCTGACCATAATAGCTTTCAGTCTACAAGAGAGAGAGAAGGGATGACACTCACCATAAGAGCTTATACTCTACAGGAGAGAGAGAGGGAACCTCACTGACCATAAGAGCTTACACTCTACAGGAGAGAGAGAACCCTACTGACCATAAGAGCTTACACCCTACAAGAGATAGAGAGAACTTCACTGACCATAAGAGCTTACACTCTACAGGAGACAGGGACGTATCCAGTAACTCTTGAGGTAGAAAACAGCTCTAATGTACAAACTGTGCTCCTCTGGTAACTGCTGATCTGTGATGGCCCAGGTAGGGACCATCACTGTAGAGGAAAATCCATGAAATGTGATAGTTGCAGTGTATTATAGGAAGGGCCACGCAGCAACCATAAGTGACATTAGCCCAGTGTCTGACGCTTTAACGGAGCGGCAAATGGTGCTGGGGAAGATGTTTGAATTGTGGTGAAACTGTGAATTTTAGGAAATTCATCTCACTCTTCCATGGATAGATCATCTCACCTCTCCTACTTTGGTGCAAAAAACAGAACCAAAGTAGAGCTACAGATGCAGCATTGCTCAAGCAAGCAACCAAGGGATGCTACAACTTTAATGTTATAGCATGCCATGTTGTTGGCTCCTTTATTTGCACAATTGTGCATATTCTCTTTGTATGATGAGCAGCCATGATATAGCATGCAGCATAGGGCACACCATCTGTCAATCTGCACACATTAGACCAAAACGCTCCGGCTTGGATCTTATATATTATTTTTTTAAAGATATGTGATGAGAATTAACATAAGATTGTTATTTTTTCATGAACGTTACATCTCCTCATTTAATACATGTGTTTTAGATGAGTAGATGCACTTATCTTGTCTTAGATCATTAAACACTTGACAAGTACATGAATGTTCTTACCTTCATAAGTACACTTTCTGCCCGCTGGAGTACACAAGCTGAAATTGAAAAAAGATCAAACATATATTTTACTTGTATTTTTGAGTAGACTTAATCAATAAAATCTAAATCAATACAATTGTATTTCATGTCCATCAGTTTTGGCTGGCTTACACAGATGCATTTGGGCAGACTCAGTCATTCTTTTATCATTCTCCGCCATTAAAATCAGTGTCAGAAATGCCTGGCTAGTGGCTACAAGTCACTCTTACTCCTTCCAATGCCATCAAATGCTAAAAGAAACTATAAAAATGCATAGTAAAAGTTGAACTAATATAATTCGTTCTGTACTAAATTAACTTACTGGTGAGATTTAGTCTGTATTCACACATCCATGCAAAATATCTGTGTGGTCTAACTTTTAATTAGCATTAATTGGGATGGATGGATGTACACATTCAGACATCCATTGAAATCACGGATCCAAATATGAGGTTTGTGAGCCTCAGAACATGTCCTATTCTGATCCGATATTTGTGGATCAATATTAGTCATCACTCAACGAGTGTGTGCTGTCCAATAAAAAAAATCCTGTACAAAAGAAACAGCAATTGTGGCAAAGTTTTTTACAAGGCTTTTTGTTGTTGTTCACCATGCAAAATACGGTAAATGACATGTTAACTTTATTCTGTAGGGCAGTACAAATACGGTTATACCACATTTATTTTTATTATATTACATATTTCATATTATATATTACTGCATATTTTTAAATTAAAATATCATTTGGATTTTTTATTTTCACTTAAGTTAATTAGTGAGTTATCTATTTTCCCAAATAGGTTATTAATGGAAAATTAGAATAATTTTTACAAGAAAATGTTTTTCCAGTAATATCGTAACATGATCACTACTATCACATTACTGTAATGGTAATGATGACTGTTACTGTAGCATCAAGAAAATGAAAAATATAGGCACTAATTAAATTTGAAATTAAAACGATGGTTATTTTTGAAAAATGTTCTCTTAAAAGTCATTAAAAAATACAGAAAAAGATAATTGCTAACAATCATCATTACTGTATGTTTTTTCTGCTGAAACAATCTAAGTGACTGTAAAACTGGCAGCTAGACAAAAGTAAATGTGTGAAAGAATAAAGAAAAAGCCAAAGTGCAAACAAAAAAGTCCTGTTATGAGAAGTGTACAGTGGCTCCACACATTAGTCTGTGTCTTAAAGAAAAATGCTGAAACTATTAAAAGTATAGTTGGTAACACTTTCTGAGCTAGTTTTTTTAAGTATTTTCTGATAGTTGTTCTTCAATCTAAAAATGTACTATGCTATAATTGAATAGTATATCTAGAACTTATAGAAAATCTATAAAAAATAGTCACTTTCTAAAGTGTGCAGATTTGTTATTCTGTAAATTAAAAAAAAGTCAATAAGCTCTTAGATCTCTGCTTTGTTAAGCTATAATAATGCTGTAGAAGCCTTATTCATTCATTCCTTCAACTTATAATAGCAGTGTTTGTTAGACAGGGCTTAAAAATGTACTTGGGGCTTGAAGGGGACATATCACCAGGTCAAAATTGACCAGTTCTTGCTCTTGTTTTGTTCCAGCTGCTCCTCTGCCTAATTCCTTTTTTGTATTTTTAAAATCCACCATACAACTCCAGAGATAAGGGGCTTTTGATTTAGTGCTAATGTTCATGGTAGTTAGGCAGAGCAGCTTAAAGTCACGCCCTCAGATAATTCTGTAAGCCACATCCCCTTGCTAAAGACTAATAAAATCAGCACTAAATGAAAAGACAAACAAAAAGACCCATATTTCTGGAACTGTATGGCAGATTTCTTAAAAAAAATAATATAGAGAGTGGTGGAAATAAATTAAGATAAAATACTGCCCCCATTTGACCTGGTGAGAGTTCCTCGATAAATAATACATATGGGAAATTTAGCATTGCAGACTAAACTATAAGTTTACTATTTGGGCTGTAATGCCTGACAGATACTTTTCTTACCAAGATGTGCAGATGTTGTCACTATCCTCTGGAGGCATACTCTGACCAACACGATACTCAACTCCATTGAGTGAATAGCAAGGGCACGCTTCTACACATTCCATTCTGTCCTCATCAAAATAGGGACTTTCAGGTGGGCACTGGGGGTAGCATCCTGTAAATACATACATCAATAGTTGATTAAATTTTTTTCATTGCTACAAACTAATAACTGTTCCTAAGTCCTATAAACAGTATAAGGCCTCTCTCATATGAACGTATAACACAGCCAAGTGCTTTACCATGTTTTATCGGATAGCACTCAGCGCAATGTTATTTTATGGGCAGTGCAGATTAGGCCTCTTTCACACTTCAGTTTTTTCCCGTCAGTCATAATCCGACAATTTTTGAAAAAAACGGATCCGCCAAAAAAGGGGCGGATCCGTTTTTTCCCCCATTGACTTACATTATTGGCGGATCTTGACTGACGGTCGTCTGTCACCCCCATTTTTTGACGGATCCGCCAAAATTTTTCTGGCTCCCAGGCGGATGAGACGGACACTGCTATGTTTTTTCTTCTTGATGGACCGCTATTTTCATGTGCGCATGCCCGGAAGCTTTGCTCCGGGATCATTTTTAACCCATTAGTGCCGTTCAGGGATCGTAAAATTCTCTCTCTCTCCTTTTTTCCGGGCACGGGTTCCATTAAAATTCAACCTTTGCCGGATCCGTCTGAGCTACGGTCCGGTGCCACACGTTGCTGTCGATCCGCCGATGGATCCGTTTTCCGCCATTTTCGCGGATTATAACTGATCTGTAAAACGGATGTATGAAACAGGCCTTAGCGATTATTTTCTCAAGGCGATTCGGCATTAGAGAACAATCACAGCATCCTACAATTGGCAGCGAGACTCGGCTGTCATGCCAGTGCAGTCCGATATATGCCGAGATACGCAATGGAGGAAAGAAATAAATAATTTTTTCTGTCTCCTCCACACCTGTGATGCGATTCTCTGATGCAGAGCCAGAGTCAAATGTTATTAGCATATCTCATAAATATAATAAAAAGTAATAAGATAATAAAAATGCTACATTTTTTTAATAAATCTTCCTCATTCTGTCAGTCCATGAAAATTGGACCACGCTCAGATGGTGACCATAATGTTACCAAAGTTCATTGAGCAGTCTGAACCTCGGAATAGACATGCTGCATCCAGTAAGAGAGTGAGGACCCTGAGAAATTGCCTAGTTTGCTCTTTCTTCTCCCTAATGCTGGCCCTACAGTACATACCAGCCTGTCTCCTGTTCAGATAAGAGACCTTTGATGACATCATGGTCCATGACTGTAAAGTCACCAAAGGTCCTTAAACAGTATTAACCTTGGAATAGACATGCTAGGGGCCCCCAAGAAAGTAGGTGCCCTGCACAATTAACCTATTTTACTCCCCCTAATGACAGAACTCACTGTAACTAAAGCTTATTTTTGGAGTAGGGCTTATATTTCAAGCATACTCCAAAAATCCTTTAAAATCATACTAGGGCTTATTTTCGGGGTAGGTTTTTTTGGGGGGAATATGGTTGCACTCATCCATTTTTTACAGTCATCTGCACACATCTAACCCTGAAGAAACAAAAATAATAATCTTGCAAATATGTTACCTTTTAATGGCTTACAAAATAAAGACAGAGAGCTTAGTTCTTTATATGAAGCTGGGGCCACATGCTGACAGCAATACTCAAGCAAGTCACTTAACAAAAAAACGTTAGAGCACCATATCTGCGACTTGCTGTTTCACGACTAAGCAATTCACATTAAAGTCATTGGCAATCAAGTTGTGTGCATTTTGCAGAAAATCAAACACAATTGGAAACATTTTCAATTCTGTGTCACAGTCACAATAGGTCACAGGTCACAATTTAACACAATAGGAAATGTTTAGATTTTGTCACAATGCCTCTGTCTCTGCCTTTGGACCAACATGTAGGGTTATAAGTTGAACTCAATGAACTTATGTTTACTTTCAACCTAAAAACTGTTTAACTATGAGACCATGATACACCACAATCTTGTGACACATGTCATGTTGTCTTAGTTTTAAATTGTAAGGTAATCTGGAAGTCAATACTTATATTTTGGTATTGGATTATGTATGGTATTCTGTACTCTACTGACTACTTTCAAATATCTATTCTTTGAGTAATAACCATGAAAATAGCATCATAGTTTTTATTATGTGGGTGCAATACTTTCACAAGCAACCTGCCAAGAAGCCTCCAAATGTAGAAAAATTAGATTGGAAGCAGCGCGGCAATGGAAATCATTGAAAAAAGTCAGCTTTATTCACATGCTTGAGAAAGCCTTCAAATGAGAAGCTGAAAGGTCACGTGTCTGTGTGAATAAAGTTGAATTTTTCACTGATTTCCATTGGAATGCTGCTTCTAATCTACTGCATTTTTTCTAAGCTTTAGGTAAAGTTTTGGCATTTTATTATCAATGGTGCTGAAAAATATTCAAATTGGCCTTCTATAGTTTAACCAAGGCAGGACCATGTTTACCTTCCAGGCCTGGCAAGTTATGGTAACAGGTTCCAGCTCGGTTTCTACAGGTCTTCATGCATGGGGCACCACATGCTTTATAATGCCACTCACAGTGTCCTTGACGATTGTAGTAATCACAGAAAACAGCTGTTATGGAGAACAGATAAAAATATATTAGAATGACATGAATTCAAATGAATGACATTGAATGCTGTAAATGTAGAACTGAAATAATTGGGAAGATGAGAACAAGAAAAACAAGTAAAGTCATTAACTTTTTGGTATTGAGTCAAAATGTGGAGTTATAGGTTGAACTCGATGGACTTAGTTCTACCTTCAACCTAAAAAAACTATTTAACTATGAAATCATGATACACAACAATCTTGTGACACGTTGCCATGTTGTCATAGTCTTAAATTGAAAGATACTTACGGCACATTGTTGGGGTTCTCCAGCTTACACAGGCTCCAGCTTCACTGCAAGCCTGGGCATAAGCGGCTACTGCAGTACAGAAACACTCACAATCTCCACCAGTATCACAGGCACAAGCATCATTGACACAAGCGTCAAAGTATTTACGAGGGTTTACCTGCAAAAGCCAGAACATTTCATCTGGTTCCAATTCATTTAATTCCAAAATGGAAGATAAATAATGGTATGGTAATGTTCAGGGGCATAAAAAAGGAATCATTAGGCCTCATAGCTAAGATCTATATGGAGGTCCTCCCTTTGGCTCCTGGTGCCTTTACTTAATCCAATCGATTCAGTAGCCCAATGGGTGTGACATAGAGGCCCCCCAATTTAGCCAGGGGTTAAACTGCTGTGGTCAGAGCTAGATCCAATGACAACAATTGTAATTACTAGTTAGTGTATGCTGAGTAAAACAGTCGGCACCTGCTGGATATGAAGTGGGCTCAGTGCACAAGGTCGCTCACTACAAATCCAAACGTAGAAATGGAAGGATGCCAGAAATCAGGTCAAGTAATTCAGAATGAGGTCTCACTGTACTTACATATCTTGCTGTAATTGTTGGTACAACACTGATAATAGTTGTTTAATTAGAATAATATAAATATAAGCACTAATTTATGCTTTATATTAATGTGATATGTTTGTACATGTGAAGTAATATTACAAGCAGAGATCTAAGATAGTCCTGATGACCCTGATTTTACCTATTTTTATATATACTGTATATACAGTATATGGGGTTTTTTTTAGATGGGAAGAATTAAAATTTTTGGATTGAGAAATGTCCAAACCATATGGACTGAAATGTTGCATTGGGCCAATAAAATCCTCAATTTTTTACAGTTGTAATTTTGGAGTGTTTTCCTTTATTTTTATGGCTTGGGAAGAAGAAAAGCACATTGAAGATTCACACAACCAATAATAAAGTTTTTTTTATCCTATTAGTATACTTACTAATGGGTGACAAGATGAGAATGTGATGCCAGTGATGACACTGCACTGTTTCTGAGACCATGCCTTCCTGTAGGGATTAGTTGCACAGGAGTCTCCCAATTCTACAGTATCTAAACAACTGGGGGACAGTTTCCAGCTGTTACCGAACTCCATAACGTCTCCAACAATGGCCAAGCTTCTTGTTGTATAGTCATTGACAAAATTTCCATCGTAATTACCACAAAGGCCGCAAACTTTACCCTGTAAAGAAAAATAACTAAATGTGGGTGGCAAAATAACTGGTATATGTTTCATACAGCTTTTGAGTTTGCCAATACCGTGTATTACCACCAAGGTCTTAGATTTGGTTGATTTGGTATATTGATTATTAATTCATACTTTCTATCTTTCATCTCCACAACATAGCAGGAAACCAGCAATGAAAGTTTGCATGTGTTTCATATAATTTACCTGAAAACTTGGTTCAAGCTTGATGTATATACTGGTTCTCTTGTCCCAGACCAGAACTAATCCATTGAGGGCTTCAATCACCATGTAGATACCCATCTGGCGCACTTTGTATGGTATATATGTTCCTTCATTCCGTGTGACAACCTCAAATTTATTTTCTGCAAGTATCAGTTCAAAGTTCTACCCAAACAGAATGATATTCACATGAGTATTCTATGGTGTTATTTCGGATACATTTTTTGAAAGAATGTTTTAGGAAAGTTTTGGATGATAAACTCACCCCAAGGAAAACTTTAATGGATTTAGAGCAAGTGGTTCCTGTGGTACCACACGGGACATTTTCGGTTATAATACGGAAAGTTCCATTCTTGAGGTCACCACTGCAGTAATCCTATTATGAAAGATCAAAGAAGAAAAAACAGTAGACTTGGATGAGATTCCAAAGGACAATGCAAAAATATGAACTTACAAAAGTACAGATGAAGACAAGGTATAAATCAGAATCCTAGTACAATATCATGAGACGAATGAATATAAATATTAAAGTTATCTAGTTTTCAGGATCAGTGTATGTGCTACGTACCTGAGCCAAGGTATATTCACAGTCTCCGTTAAAGACATATGATTTGCTGTCAAACGTGAGGTAGTGACCATCTCCATATACCGCACAGGTGCTCATACAAAGTTCACTGGAGCATTCCCAATTTCTGTTTTTGCAAGTGCTGGTAGAAAAATAAGATCAATAGTTAGGAAATGCAAGCATTGAAAATAAGATAAGCAAGCGGCATCGAAGTATACCGTATGGTACAATAGTGTTCTGCTCACCAAGTGTTACATGAGACCTTGATAGTTTCTCCTGGCATGTATGGATCGTTATTGTGTATACACGGACACTGGCTTTCCCTCACACAGCCTCCTTTTCCATCAGCTATCAGTCCAGCTGGGCACACGCACCCGGACACGCACCGTGCACTGTACTGAAATTAGGTAACCAACACCAAATTAAAGGAACAATTTTAGAATTGCCAAATTATTATTTGCAAAAGGATATTGACTTATCGGTAAGAGAAGCTCTTAATGTTAGGTTGTTGGATGTCTGACCTCATGAATTCCCACTAGATGCAGTGGTTTCTTAGTGTTTATCCATGTACAAATGTATATGAGCACATAAGGCTATACCTGGTAATGCAGTTCAGCTAACTTATAAAAGTTTTAGTATGGGCAATTGTACAGCCTATAGTAATCTTTTGTATGTCAATGGGGCAATTTAAAAGTTTCCTGGCACTTTTTGAAGTCACTTTATTGACTACAGATTGCCAAATCCTACCTGTGTGCAATAGGCACACTGTCAGCATTACACTCTATTTCCAGTTGAAATTTCACAATTGGATACAATGTGTGTTTTCAAGATGTCAGTATATACATCTTATATACATCTAAGTCTACTTACACAGTTCATGTCAAGGGTCTGGCAACTCTTTTGGCATTCAGATCCCTTTGTGTCGGCAGTTTTGTTTGTACAGTCAAAGTATACCATGGGGGCGGCACAGGCTGTAAGAGTGAGACGTTCAATAAAATATGATTAGTGCAATCTACATAAATATTTTAGAGCATGATTTCTCATGTATAACCCTAATAGATTAAATGTTGATTTATTTTTTGGTTCATAAGTCAGTAGTAAGCCTTGAAAATACGCAATTTTGTAATACATCATATCAGAGCAATCCTGTTCTTTCACCGTCAGAACTGATCATTCCGAATTCTCAAATCACAGATAAAATCTGTATGATTATCTTTGAATCTAGATCCTCCTTCTCATCTCTTCTCTGTACATAGAATCTTATTAGGAGTTAAAGTTATTTCTTGTATCATTATTGTAAAAAAAATCTGCCTGGAGTGAATACAGATTTTGAGCACAGAAGGTTGTAAAACAATCGCATCGCTGTGCACGGACTAGCCGTCAGCTCTCCTCCCCCAAGAGTGACAGCTGCATAGAAATACATGCTGTCACAATTGGGTCAGGAGAGCCAACAGCCAGTCTGAGCACTGTGATATGATTATGATCCATGTTATATGGCTGTCTGACTGCACCCTTTACCCATGAATTGAGAATTTTTAAAACGCATGAAGCGGTGATAGAAGCAGATTTCACTGATAACATATATTACAAATTTGCTTATTTTCATGCATACTATTGATTTCTTAAATAAAAATTAAAATGATGGTTACTTTTTAACCCCTTGCCCACCCGAGACATATCCATACATCCCTGTGACCTGGTATTTATTGACCTGGGGCATATGGATAAAAAGGAAAAAGCCCCTCTGCCCTTAGACCGGAGACCTTGTGACATCAAATAAAAAAATTGGGGTAAAATAACATTTTTGTGGGACAATGTGATTTTTTTCATTTTCATCTCTAAACGTTATAAACGTCTATGAAACCCATGGGAGTTCAATTTGCTAACTATACATCGAGATAAGTTCACTGAGGGGTCTAGTTTCCAAAATTGTGTCACTTGTAGGGGATTTTTACAGTTTAGGTATGGGATGAACTCTCCAAACCCGACATGGGGTTCCAGGAAATTTTGCATTTAAAAAGTCAAATGGCACTCCTTCCCTTCCGAACCCTGTTGTGCTCCCAAACAGTAGTTTTCCCCCAGAAATGGGGTTTCAGCATGCTCAGGAAAAGCTGGAAAGCAAATTTGGGGGTCCATTTTTCCTGTTACCTTTGTGAAAAAAGGGTTCTAAAGTAAATGTTTTGTGAAAAAAAGTTAAATATTCATCAGCATCAGAAGGGTTAATAAACTTCTTTAATGTGGCTTTGAGCACCTTGAAGAATGCAGTTTTAAGAATGGTGTCACTTTTGGCTGTTTTCTATCATATAGACCCCTCAAAGTCACTTTAAATGTGAGATGGTAGCTAAAAAAAATGGTTTTGTAAATTTTGATGGAAAAATAAGAAATTGCTGGTGAAATTTTAACCCTTATAACTTCCTAACCTCAAATGTTTTAGAAATTGTGCGGATGTAAAATAGACATGTGGGAAATGTTATTTAGTTATTAATAACTATTTTGTGGGATCCGACGCTCTGATTTAAGGTCATAAGAATTCAAAGATTGAAAATTCTAAAATTTTCCAAATTTTCTTAAAATTTTTATTTTTTCACAAATAAACACAAGTTATATTGAAGAAATGTTACCACTATCATGAAGTACAATACGTATCCAAAAAACATTCTCAGAATGAGTGGGATCTATTGAAGTAGTCCAAGGTTATTACCTCATAAATTGTCAGTGGCAAGAATTGTAAAAATTGGCCCGGTCATTAACGTGCAAACCATCTTGGTGGGGGTAAAGGTGTTAAGGATCCACAACAAGTCATGTTTTGTGGACTTCTCTAAAATTGCACTGGCAATTTCCAGTATATTAGAGCCACAAAGATTAACCAGTCTTGAGTTTAATTTAATTTAAAAGGACTTTAATTATTTTAAAAAACAATGGGAGAGATTTATCAGGCTAAAGGAGTTCTGATGCAAGATGAGTCAAAAATGAACCTGTCAATCATGACTTGCAAAAAATGTATTATTTGTTCAAGACATATTTGTTTTTTTCCAACAAGGGTGTATGGCCTTGCTGAAAAGAGCCATGGCTTAGCAGAAGGGGTCTCGGCCTAACATGCTACAGGGCGTACAAAAATTTGCCAAAATTGTGCCACAAATTTATGGCCCAAAGAAAAACTTATTACATAATGTAAAGATAGACTAAATTTATAAAATAGCATGAAAAAATTTGCGAAATGTGGCTTATTTTAAGATGGTCTAGTCTACATTGACATTAGGAACATGATAGTAGTAACAAATATGCACCAATATGATAAAGAATTGATAGGAGTAATAAATGTAGCCGCAAGCGAACTAAAGCATACATGGATGCGATTCAATCTCAACAACTCATCTATTCCTCAATATTTGGATAAATCTGTTGTTTTATTTCCATTATAGATTTTTTATTTCCGTGTTTGAGTCTTAAATTTATTGTTAAGAACATATAATCTTACATTTTGATATCAAATGACAACAAATTATGTAGACTTCTTACCTTTCTGTGGTGCTTTCTGCCCAATACAGTTTAGTAGTCCATTTGTACATGTGCTAGTGAATAAGCAAAACATTATTACAATAGTGTTTAATAAAAAAAAATCCTTAATAGAACAAGAAAACTGCCATCAATGATGAGGAACAAGAGCTAGTATAAGTGAAGTTGTTTTCTTACCATAGAGCTCCATTATCATGGACCACTTCACCTGGTGGCACTGCAGTTCCCTTGTAGTAGCAAGGACAAGCAGACTGAAGAACACATACTCCATTGTCATTCAGGTAAGTTCCATTCTGGCAAACACAGCCATCAACAGGAACGAATGGGATGTCACAAGTAACGTCGTGTTCACTTAGGGAGCGACAGGTGGATTGGCATGTGTTGACAAAGTAACTGTAGGACAAGGTCTTTGGACATGTTGTTGTGGAAAGTTCTTTGGGTTAAAAAGAAAAACATAAAATGTATAAATTTATGTAACCACCAACTGAATGTGTAGTAAAAGGAAATGCAAAATTAATTTTATTAAAAAAAAACACTTACGGCAGACATTTTTTCTCCATCCTGTCAAATAAATTCCAGCTTTGGCACATGCACGGACATAGGAAGACAATGCGGCACACATGCACTCCTCACTCTTAGCACAGTTGCAAGAGTCAAACATACAGTTCTGTAAGAATAAAGACATTATTATGGCTGTATATTGTAGAATTATCCATGTCACTGCCATAGAACGGTAATTGCAAAAATGAAGAACTCCACAAAAAGCCAGAACTACTGAGAATATCTGATTCTACACAGCTCTGCTCTTGGTGTTCCAGAGCACCATTCTCAGGATCACTTAGGCTCCCAGAATTTGGACCCCTAGTAATTAGCATGTGGGTCTCTATGCTATGGATAGGGAATAACTTCAAATTCTTCAAAACTCCTTAAAAAATATTTCATTTAATATTTCCTTTTTTTTTATCCTTACTGATTTTGAATAATGGACTGTCCAATTTTCAAAATGTCTTTAAAGCAAAATTTTCTGAACAAGGGCTCTTAGTATTAACAAATAGCCCCTTCACTGGAAAGGACAGTCCCCATCAAAATCATGCAAAAAGCCTCCTCAGAAAGAGAGAAGACTTGTACTCTAGCACCACCTATTGGATGTTGCAATCCTAATAGTCAGCCTTGACCCTTTAACGAACTTTGCCACATGACTTGGGATCAAGAACAAAACCAGATACACATTGTGCAGATGCTTATTTTGGGGAGTTTGCCCCTCATTAGTGCAAAGCAAGAGGTCTGATTTGGCTAGGCCTTTGACAGTGGGTCTAAGAGGGAACATTTTTTCTTGTTGAGAGTGCAAAGTCAGGGTAAGAAGGCTTATAGGCAATGCAATACCCTACGAACATGTAAATTTCAGTGGAGTGAGATGATATTTCATGTATTTATTCTGTGCTATAGCAAACAGATGAGCCACCAAAATTGGCCCATACCTTTGTATACCCCCTTAAATTACAATAAATGGAATGGCGTACCGTCTGGTAGTTGACTGGGTTAATTCTGGAATGGCATTCTGAAAAAGGTCCATTAGTATCACTTATCATTGAGCACCAGTGTGTTGCATATTGCTCTGGAAGAGAGATAAATTTTGATATCAAGAGGGATGTAAATTAGTTTAGTACAGTATCATACTTATTGTTTAATTTCATTGATTGTATATTCCTCTTCACTGGCTGATGAAAAGGTAATACAAAGCTCATACAAAGAGTGACCTACCATTTTCAATGCTGAGAGAGCATGGATTTTCATAACTTGAGACGACGTTAGGACAACTGGCTTGGGTCTTCCATGTGTTGGCAAACGATGAGCCGCTTCCTTCAATGACACCACTTAGTACTTGGAAATCATCGGCTTGAATGCTGTTATAGTTGCCGCACAAACCTGAATTTTATTTAAATATTTTAGTTATGTCACGATGAGCAATGAATCATTAAAAATATATAGATTGTGAGTTGTGACATATTATTCATAGTTTTTAAGTCCATCGAGTTCAACCCATTGTCTAACATGTTGATCCAGAGGAAGGCATATTCCCCATATTAGGGAAAAATTCCTTTACCGACTGCACATATGGCAATCAGACTAGCTCCCTGGATCAACGTCCCATCCCAGAATCTAGTGCCCATAACCTGTAATATTATATTTATCAAGAAAAGCATACAGACAACTCTTGAAATAGTAGTGAATCAACCATTACGACATTATGTGGCAGAGGGTTCCATAGTCTCACTGCTCTTACAGTAAATAATCTGCATCTTATTAAAAAACCCTAAATATTAAAAGTGTTTGCAGAGAAGCCTTTCATACCCATTGCTTAAATTTCACCTAGCACCCTTTCTAAACATACTAGGCAGGAACTATTTATTTCCTCCAAGTAGACTAGTCATATCCATACTTATCTAGCGACCTCTAGTGTTATTCATGTAGTATGCTGAAAACATCGAGAACTAAATCAATGCCAAAACTTTATCGCAAGAGTAAAGCTCACCATTGGGGGGACATTTTTTTGAATCTGGGTTTTCCAACTCACAGAGTGGGAAACAGCTTTTCTTATATGAGTTTGTATGCAGGAAATGCCATCTATCACACTACAGAGCCTAGGAGCAGCCATGAAGCTAGTAATAACTGATCGGTGGGAGTACTGGTGCCAGACACCAACGACCTCATGTTGATGACGTAACAAATGACAGTGAACTAAAGTAGCATTTTTTTGGACTGTAAGACACACTTTTAAGCAAGAAAAAAATGTTCTTATAAAGTGCATGTGTCTTACAGTCTGACGGCAGCTTCCGGTGATGGAGGAGAACACTGACACAGTGTCCTACCCGATCACTGAGAGTCCTGCTTTCTCTTTTTGTTCCTGCCCCACACTGAATTTTATGAGCAGAGCAGGAGAGGAAGCTACCGACACCTGTGCAAAGGCTGCACATCCATTTAAACTAAAGAACCTTCCACCTTACTTGTTCCAGGGCCATTCAGGTCATGTAATCAGTCACATGCCTGGGAAGAATGGCAAAATGGGATCATGTTTACAGTATGTGTGTGTCTGTATGTGTATATAAATGTGCATGCAGCAGAGACGTATGTATGTGTATAGAGATGTACATGTAGCAGAGCTGCATGTGTATGTAATTGTGAATATAGCATTGCTGCATGTGTCTATATGTGCATATACAGCAAAGCTGTGCCTGTCTACATGGGCATGTAGTAGAGTTGCAGAGGTGTGTGTGTATGTAAATTTACATATATATCAGAGCTGTCTGTCCAGATTTGCATGTAGTAGAGCTGTGTGTGTCTATATGTGCATATGTAGCAGAGCTGTGTGTATGCAGATGAAAATAGGAATATATAGTGGATATCTCAAGCCCTGCTGTGTATGGAAGATATCAAATCTCAGCGATTGATTCAAACAAGGCATTTCAAAGTGTCAAGCACATCTTCCTCAGGACCTGACAGCATACAGGTATCAGACATACAAAGCCTATCTTCATGCTTGTCGGTTTTATATCCAGTGGATCTGCAGCAGCTGTACAAATGATTTAAAAATGCTTTTTAAATCTTAAATTAGGTTAGTACAATCTGATTAAGAACTATAATGTATATATATTGTATGTCAGATAACACCCTATTCCCAATTCTTTCTCCCTAGCAATTTATATGTGTATGTAGATGTGCATATGTAGCAGAGTTGTCTGTGTATGTAAATGAGCGTATGCAGGCTCCAGAGATCCAGAAATGGTACTTATCCCTAGCAAAAGACAGTTTGCTAAGGGCTTTGGCAATATCTTATTTGGGACTGGATTTTTAGGGGATGATAGGCAAGTGTGGACAATGGCTTTTCTTGCTTTTTGTTCTTTGTAGCCCTCAGTCAGTCTAGTTGTTGGGCTGATTTAATACTGAGTTTAGAAATATGTTCAGTGTATGCTCCTTAGTCGGGGAAATGTCTGAAGAAGCAAGAGACACTGTTACTGAGGAGTTTTGGTGCTATTGGTGAGAGGTAATACACATGTTTTTTGTTTCTTTTTTGCTTGAGTGGTTGGTAGTTTGCTACAAGTACAGTTAGGGAAGGTGATGTGAATGCTCAGCCGAGCAGGTATTCATTTGTATTGTAGCTATAAAGATTTTACTTTTATTTTGCACATCAACAATGTAATTCCAGTTTGACCAAAATGTTTGTGTCACTGTCTCTGCATTGTTCCTATTTTGCCTAGTGCGGCACAGCTAGTCTTCCACAGTCATCAATATATCAGTAATAGTTTACCTTTTAACATTCAGTGTATTCTTTGCACCACTGCTACTTACCAGACACTTGATTTTTGTAGGATGGGTCAATTGTGATGTAGATTTGCATCGTTGGTGTAAGCTGGACTTGAAGTTGAATTCCAATCTTAGTTTGTACAATGATGTAAAATGTTGATGGTTTGAAAATAGTGACACTGGCTGTGGAGCAAACACAAACGTGAATATATCTAGGACTTTATGACAATGTGCATGTGTAGAGTCTAGAGCTGTGGAATTGAATTCTACTCATATTTTAGAAATATATCCATTAGTCAAAATGCAGATTTTTTCAGAATTCCCTTTCGCACAGGTTCTGCAAAATGGCGGTTGCTGGCAACCATTTTTCTGAACCTAACCGCCATAAAAAAGAATAAAAATATGTATATTTATATAAATTCATCTTTCTGACCCTATTAACCCTGATCATTAACTGTCTTGACTTGGCCACTTCTTCAGATCGCCTTCATGAGTCTTGAAATCCATGGGTCTCTCTTATAGGGCTGAGGTTTCAGCGAAAATGCGCAATGTCATGACCCATGTCATGATATCATGATAACATGACCTATGGTTTAATATTTGCAGCAGATTGCTCTGCTTCAAAAACCAGAGCGTTAGCAGGAAAAATGCTCCTGATGTTTTTTTTCCCTGTGGGTGAAAGCATTTTGAAGGCTCAAATCTGCAAGGAAAATCTAAGCAGCATGAGCATGAGGTTTTCAAAAATCTCATTCCTTTTTTGGTACTGTGAAATGCTGCATTTTCGCTACAGAAAAACGTGCGGAAAAAAAACAGGTAAAAACACAATGTGTGAACAATCTCTTACACGGCAAGATTATCGTCAACGAGCATTCTTACAGTTAGAATGAACTTTAGGAAAATGATACAAGTTTTATCTGATACGTTAGATGACAGCTAACGGGGTAATTTCATATTCCAGAATATTTTTGTGAATCAGTATATTTACTGTATATTAAGCATTCACTTTGGGTTCATTTACCCTTTGCGGTTGGTGTTTGTAGCTCACCTGATGAGATGGGAAGCTGAGTGTATATTGAGTTCACATAGACGCTGCCACATGGTTTTATGTAAATGAACTGTGAGACAGATAAAATGCATAGCAAAATTTAATATGTGGCAAAGTCAGCAAGTTACATACTAACCATATCAGCCTTTGTAACTTACGTCTTTTCCATCGTTAAGACTGAGGCTGACGCTCTTCAAGCACGTCTCGGTGTTGGTCAGTCCACATGTAAGAATTTCTCCCAGTACACTGAATTTGTTGCTTCTACTTGTCTGAAATGAAAGCCCCAATGAATGATGAATACATCTAAAATAATTTGTAGCTCTCATTTAAAATACATACTGCAAAATTAGGTTAAATATCTTACGAGATTGAACAATTCTATACCGTAATCATGAAACCTAAGATATAGAAGGGTTAATATTTTCTTTTATATTCTATATTTTTAGTATCAATTAGATAAGACTAATTAGTCTTATAGCCTTATATTTTCTTTAATGTTTTTCTTAAGGTTTCATTTTTGGTCTAATATTTTCCTATCTCGTATGCAATGTTTTGAGAAAACTGTGTGTCATGTGTAGTATACGGAGGAAGACATAATATCTAATAAGATCTCATAAATGGTTGTGAGAAGAGAGCAGCTGATGGAAATTTCCAATGAGATCTACATTTGTCTGTAAATTGTGTAACAATCTTGCTCACATGGCTAATAAAGAGAATGTTCTGCCACTACTGGTGTGCTTTCTCCGAGCGCTCAAGACCGAGAGGGCCAGGTCCCATAATTTGGCCTCACTGATGGTCCTGTAATCTGATTTTGAGTCAGAACACCCAGCTACAGCACCTACTAATAATATTTGGAAGAAATTACTGATTATTCACTAAAATCTAATTCATGTAACTAATCCTCCTACACGCAGTTTTTGCAGCATTTTCTGGCTTGTAAAAAAGCGCTGTAGCTTTCGGTTGCTTTTTTTTTAGAAACCTTATATTTGTATTTTTCTTTTACAGGTATATTTTTTTTCCTATAAAGAATCCTATGCAAATAATATCATATACAGATCATGCTGCATGTGGAGAAGAAAAGACCAGAAGCACACAAAGATATGAAACATATAGCACACAAAATCAACACTGCTCATAGGATGCTTTGTTCAAATATTCCCTACCTTAGAGAAGACGTAGGAGCAATCCCCATGAAAATTGTAGTGGGTACTATCAAAAGATGTGATATGGGATCCTCCTTCAATTGCACAAGTTCCAGGGCAGTCGTTTTCCAAACATCTCCATTTTCCTTCATAACAAGTGCTAAAAAAGGAATACAAATATATAGAGGTTTCAGAAAGTCTTCTGCCTGGTCACTTATTGGGTTCACATGGTTTCACAAACTGAATTTAGACAATCGAATCTTCAGCATGACATATAATCTTTCTGCAGGATGCAGACTTTAGTATATTGCTTCTGTATTTTGTAATGGAGAGAGGTATTTTGGTGTGAAAGATTTGGCCAAGTATTTCATGAGCTCCACGCAGAAAACCCAAAAGGAATTGACCAATATAATTGTTAACTTCCAAAAAGCACTATAGAAATCCAAAAAGGGGAAGCTCAACACAACATAAAATTAGTAGAAAAGATATTTTATTAGATACAATCTAAAATAGATATAAAATACACACAGGAAAGCACTAATAAATTGCACCCTATTTTTCAACCCTATAAATACATATGTAAAACATTCAAATGGGTTAAGATATTAATAAGGATACCAGATAGTAAACTAGCCATAGGCTTAGACGAAAAATCCAAAGTATATACCTGTCAACTAGATGGCATGGAGGAGAAGAACCCCCACGCGTGTTTCACTAGATGGCTTCTTTCCCTATGGAAGAAGCGATCTAGCGAACCGCGCGTCGGGGTTCTTCTCCATGCCATCTAGTTGACAGGTATATACTTTGGATTTTTCGTCTAAGCCTATGGCTAGTTTACTATCTGGTTACTCTATTACATACATTTTATCACCCTATATGCGTCTTACTAGCAATTTAGCTTGAAATGTGTTCCACTTGGGATGGATTTTGGAACCTGTTTAATACTAAAACACACCCTATTAGCAACTTAGCTTTATATGTGTGACACTTGGGATAAACCTTGCATTTTGGAACTTGTATAGCACTATGCACTTTTTTATAGACCATGAATTATAATTTATTTGGCATGATGCACTTTATATAGTATATTGCGGGTCATGGATACGAATTGACACCTATTCAACTCAGCCTATTAATATCTTAACCCATTTGCATGTTTTACATATGTATTTATAGGGTTGAAAAATAGGGTGCAATTTATTAGTGCTTTCCTGTGTATATATACCGCTCACATATTTTTCCTTGATTGCATGGAGCACTCTCTGCCATGTTTTGAAAGATTTTGTATCTATTTTAGATTGTATCTAATAAAATATCTTTTCTACTAATTTTATCTTGTGTTGAGCTTCCCCTTTTTGGATTTCTATGAGCTCCAGGCAGTAGCGTACCTTGAAGATTGTTGGCCCCGGTGCAAAAGTTCCAATGAGGCTCCCAACTATGGCAAGTCTTTAAGAGCAATGGGCCTTTTAATATGGGCCAAAGGGACCTTTTGGACGTCTCTAGACTCAAGGGCCAGGGTGTGATTTCAAACTCTGCATCTAGTATAGTTACGCCCCTGGCTCTACGCCAATTTTTGTTCGCAGACCCCAACAATTTTGCCTGTGTTTTGCTCATGGATCAAATGCTCCAAGGGTAAAACTTCACTTTTACTTTTCTGTAGTTAGTAAATATGTGAACAGACTTAACAGACTGTAACAGCTACAACAAAATATAATTCATTAATTTCATGGGAGTAGAAAGACAAATAATATTTACCAAGATTGACATTGAATTGAATATCCTTTCCCTGATGCATAGACCTGTCCATTGTAAGTACAAGAACATTGCTGCTTGGGAATACAGCCAGCATTATTGATGTCATCAAAAACAGTTCCTTAAATAAAGACACATAAACAACATGGGTAAATATATATATATATCATAGATAGATAGATACGAATAGAACAGAGATTGGTCTGTTCTCCTACTGTCCAAGAATATTAAAAAAATCTATTGTCTGCCATATTCATGAGATGAATGTGCCCCGATGTGCCCTATTCTCCTCACGAATGGGTGGGAAGCCTTGTTTACCTTATTTTGTTAGCTTTCTTTACCTTTTGTCAGGGGTTATATGGGAGGAGAAAGAAGAGGTCTCCTATAACTATGAGACAGTTGTCTTTAGTTGCCAAATTGCAGAATATTTTCATGCAATTTGGGCAGATACAACTTGTCCTTATACAATGCTGCACTTAAATCACCACTCAGGTGGGGGGAGGTTATTTCACCACTGGGGTGCTACTAATAATGTTGATTTTCCACCAGTAGTAAAATATCAGCTGCCATCTTCTGCTGTTCTCTGGACCACTCAGCTCCTGTTCTGCCAGCTGGTACTATCTGGATCTCCCCATTGTTTGCTGGATGGACCAGAAGTCACTTCTCAATGTAAGTCTATGAGAGACAGAACCAGATTCTAATAGACTTGACATTGATTGCTTGTGACCATTACTTCTGATTTATGGTCATTGGTCAATCAGGAGCTGCAGTCACAAAATGATGGAACAGGAGATGAGCAGTACTGAGAAGAACAGAAGACCAGTGACCGGTAATTATTTTATTGGGGACAGGTAATATGCATTAGTAATAGATAACATGGATTAGTAATACCACTCTGGGGATAACATTAAAAATGCAGCATAAATGCCAGCCATTTTTCAAAATATGAGACCATAAAACCAAATGGAGAGGTGCTTATAGAGTAAGTATTAAGTTGTATTTTATTATTAGCTATTATTTAGTTGTATTGCAAATATTTTATTTAACCAATGGAGTGAAAAGGCTCAGCTGTATGAGGCTGGCCATTTAATAATGGAGCTGATAACATCAAACTGCATAATGTTTTAGACTTTCTACATATATTTTTTATGAATAAAAGACCATTTATTCTTCAGTTAATACATGTGACATAGTTTGCCTGTTCAGACGTTACATCTATTTACTTGAATAATCAACCGATTAAAATGTAGCATAATATGTTTAAACGGAACTTGTCAGCAGGATTGTGCACAGTAACCTCACACAGTGTCAGGTCGGTGCTGTTGTACTGATCAAAATGAAATCCGTCTTATGGTTGTTCTTTAATCTTTATATTCAGTTTTACGTTGATGAGATTCTCGTGCCCTAAGGTGGGGTTGGTGTATGTGGTGCTCTGATTAGGCATTCATAATACAGGCTGCTGACAGGTCACTGATCCCTCACTGACCTCCCCCATAGTTTACATAATGAATATCTGTATATACTGTAGGGATTTGCTCTAGTAGGCAATGGCAGGGCGGCAGTAATGAGGCAACACACAGGCGTAAAGTCCAGTTTCGGTGGTTTTAATGTCACTTAGTAACCAGCCGGTTAACAGAACATAAGGAAAAAACCATACACATACTCCAGCTTGGAGAACCACTGGTCCCAGACTCACCCCTTGCACAGGACCGGCTTAACTAAGTTGCTGCCAGGTCCTGCGGCATCTGCCAGGTGCCATTTCCCGGGGTTCTTCCGAGTCTTGCTGCTATAGTCCTGCAGCATGGGGATCCTGTATACAAGTTTCAGGCTGAGACAGCCAAGTTCCGGTAGCTTCCAGAAACACACTTTCCATGTGGCAATTACCAACCTCCATTACATAGGGCCCAACCCCTCCCACCAGTGAGGTAGACATCACATGGGCTGATCACGTGACCCTGACATCATCGCAGGTCCTGTCTTTAGGGAAAAACCCGGCCAAACATTAATCTGCTGGGAGAAACATATCTCCCATCCAGTAAAACACCCTTTACTGTACCACAATAAAAAAAACTTCTACTGGCAGGTGCCGGCTGTTGCACCTGCTCTGCAGCAAAATCTCATGCTTAGCTTGCCAATAATACATTTTTTTTCAGGTTATTCAGCTAGAGGAAAAAAAATGAAAAATTGAAAATGGCACCTGCACAGTAGCTGCTATCGATGTCTCCTCCTGTGATCCGATAGCTGCTGTTGCGCAGGTGTGGGTGGAGCCATCTTGGAGGAGTAAATTTTTTTTTTCTTCTCCAGTAAAATGGTGCCGCTGGTGTCTGCCCAGTAGCAGCTATGGAATCACAGCAGCAGACACTGATAGCAGGCACGGCAGGCACCATTTTCAAATTGTTTTTTTCCTCTAGCTGAATAACCTGAAAAAAATATGTATTATTGGCAAACTAAACATGCAATATTCATTATGCAAACTAGGTGGCGGGCCACTAAGGGATCAGTAAAGGAAAAACACCGTATACACAACTTCAGAAGGTACTCAAGTAGGGTCCACACCATACTTAAATGATAAAGAAAACTTGGCACTCAACTTCTAGAATATTTTTTGGATTTTTTAATGCAGCCAGAAAATAATAGATGTTTCGGCCTCACTGGCCTTCATCAGTAACAGACTGCAGTATAGTAGTTAATCGCATTCAGTGTGATAGTCGAAGTGACACCATAGTCACTTTAAATGTGCCTGGTTATGCACTAGGCCCTGGGCATGGAGCCTGAATCAAATAGTACCTGGGTGGGTGGGGGCCGTGCAGACATCAGCGACCCAGAATCCACAGCTGACCAACAGCTGTGGATTCGCTGTGCTATTAAAAGTCTAGAGATATACCTGCTGGGCAAAAGCATCCATCAATACAGTGGTTATCGCAGACCAATGAGCGGTCAGGGTTGGAGCAAGTGTCGGGGCATGGATTTCCACATTCCTTGTATTCAAGATTGTAGTTACACTGAAGAGCTGTTTTGAGGAAAAAAAAACATGGTATTAAATTTTATCCAAAATTACTGGTTCATGTCATTGTATAAATATTAAGTCTGTCCATAATACTTTTTCGGTGTAAGTAGTCGATATATCACAACGCAAATTATTTTCCTATAAAAATGTAAAGGCCAATACTAACATTTATGAGGACTTCTTCAAACCTTGAAGGTAACCTGTCATCTGATTGATGCCCCCCGAACCACGTGTAACATGAGTCAGAGTCTAGTTGTGTTAATATAGTCATGTACAGTATGTTTTACACTGAAATGCCACGGTGTTAAAAAGAAAGTATACTTTGAAAGTCAGCAGTGGCCATTGCCTCTCAGCTGACTAATTTGGCACAATTCCTCCATGACTTCTCAATGCCACCCTCAATATTCTTTTCACTGACAGGTCTCTTCTTAAATACAAACATAGGAAGAGACCTGTCAGTTTAAGTGAGTGTGGTAGGGAGAAGCTGCCAGGAACTTGCCTCAAAGTGGTCCTCCGAGACTCAAAGTCCAGAGTTGCTCAGTTCAAAGATGCTCTATAACACCCCAGCATTTCCTTGGCTGCAATAACACAGCTAAGTTCTGATCCATATTGCCCATGGTTCAAACAATATAAATTAGTTGATGGTTATCTTTAAAGGGAACCTGTCATGTGAAAAACGCTATTAACCTGCAGATATGCGGTTAGTCTGCAGGTTAAAAACATTTAGATATGCTGTAAAAGAGAATGGACAGCACCTCCAAAAATCATACATTGATCTAATGCCGCTAGGCAAAAATATATATAACTGAACATGAGGTTTTAAGTTTAACATTCTGATCAGACTGTATGAATCCCACTGCCATGTCACGGCAAACCTGATAGTGGGTCTCTATTGCCCTAACAAAGCAGAGCTGTGCACCGACCACTGCTCCAAGGTGATGTGGCTGCCCGGTCTGGAGTCATGGGGACTCTGCCTTGCAGCATGGACACTGGGCACTGTGAGGCACCAGGCCATCAGCCCTGCTGGTGCATTGTCGCTGCAGATAGGTCATTGCATGGCTTCGCTCTGTTGGAGCGATAGGGACCCACTAAGAAGTTTGCCGTAAAGTGCCTGTGGGCTTCATACAGTATGATCAGAATGTTAAAATTAGGACCTCATGTTTAGTTATATATTTTTGCCTAGATCAATGTATGATTTTTGGAGGAGCGGTCTATGGTCTCTTTTTTTGACCAATAGCATTTTGAACCTGTCCTGGGCTGGCACTTAGACCCCCACTGTCAAGAGGAAATGAACTTTATTCCTTCCATCGGCATTCCAGTTTCAGTCATGGGGGTGGTACCAGGGCGGGTTCAGCCACAGCTCTGTGTATAGAGAGTGGTCGCAGTTACCATACCCCTGGCAGTTATTGACAGCAGCTCATTACTAGGGCCTGCTGTAATTCAGGGCCGAGACACACACATACACATGTGTTGACTGAACCTGCACTGGCTCCGCCCCGTGACTAAAACCAGAACGCTACCGGGAGAATAAATGTAATTTTTGCCCAGCAGTGTGGTGCTAAGTGCAGGTACCAGGGAGGTTAGCAATGCTATTAATCTGTAGATTAACCCTATTTCTGCAGGATAATAATGTTTTTTTATGTGACAGGTTTACTTTAAGTAATTGGTTCAGAAACACAAGTCACGTTACTTATCCTGCATGTAAAAGGCTGTTCAAACCAAAAATGACTGCTTAAACCAACCCTAGGTTCTTGGCTTTGCCTTGGCATGAACAAACAAATTAGTGCAGCTTCCCATCTACTTGTTTTGCATTTATTGGTTAAGAGCTCTGGCTTTATAGGAGCAAGAGGAGGAACGAGATAGATGGAAAACAAATATGGAAGATGCAATGAACTGTTTGACTAAGCCAAGGGTGCACTGAGCACCCGCACCTGCTTTGGACTGTTATTTAGTGTTGACTAGTGTTGAGCATTCCGATACCGCAAGTATCGGGTATCGGCCGATATTAGCGGTATCGGAATTCCGATACTTAGTTCCGATACTTTTGTCATATCGGATTCCGGAATCGGAATAGGAAGTTCCCATCATGCTATGAGCCTGCTTGCTTTGATTAAGCCAATGGGAATCCTCCGAAGTGTGGGCACATCCTGTTAGGCATGTAGGCATGTTAACTATTGGCATGGCTGTGATTGGCTGCCGAAATGATGTCATGATGCACTATAAAAGCCACCGCAGCCGCCATTTCTGGTCACTCTGCTGTGAATTCAGTTAGGGACAGGCTGCTGTAGAAGACTGTGAGGGACAGTTAGAAATAGCGATTCCACCAAACATCTAGTGCTTTACCCAGGCTACATAAACCACCACTGTAGCCTTCTTTGCCCTAGCAGCAGTGTTCACAGCTGTCTGCAATGGCTGTGTGAGTGCAGCTCACGCTGTGGAGTGGGTCCTGCAGCCACGTCAGGCTGTAGGCCACCCAGTGTGATCACTGCTGCCTCATACATCTTTTATTTTTTGAGCTGCATTTTTTACATAATTTCAATCTAGTGTGCTTCCATCCGTATCCATATACGTTGGTTGCAAACACTAGTAGTAGACAGCGGAGCCTTTCTGCAGCCTTTCAGTGCTAGTGTTCACTTTGCTGCACTGTTCACGGCTGTCTGAGAGGTCTCTGACTGTGTGTGAGTGCAGCTCACGCTGAGTAGTGTGTCCTGCAGCTACGTCTGGCTGTAGGACGCTCAGCGTGCGTCAGTGCCTCACACATATTTTTATTTGAGTGCAGCTCATTTTTTCTTCTATTAGTGTGCATCCATCCGTCTCCATCTACGGTGGTTGCAAACACTATAAAGGAGTACACAGCGGAGCCTTTCTGCAGCCTGTCAGTGCCAGTGCCCACTTAGCTGCACTGTTGACGGCTGTCTGAGAGGCCTCTGACTGTGTGTGAGTGCAGCTCACGCTGAGTAGAGTGTCCTGCAGCTACGTCTGGTTGTAGGACGCTCAACGTGCGTCACTGCCTCACACATATTTGTCTTTGAGTGCAGCTCATTTTTTCTTCTCCTATTAGTGTGCATCCATCCGTATCCATCAACATTGGTTGGTTGCAAACACTATATAGGAGTAGATAGAGGAGCCTTTTTTTCTGGCTTGTGCCCTGCCGGCGCAGCCAGATTAGTATTACCCAATTTTTTTGGAGCCTCATCTTTTGCATTGTAGGTTACCTGCCTGCATTGTAATAGCTCCAAAAAGTTGGTGATACTATCAGTTTCAATTCTTTGTTCACATACTTTGAGTTTGTTTCCAACAAAGAAACCACAAAAAAAGTTCACCAAACACTATATTTGGAACTTGTGTAGGCCACATCAGCTCCTATTAAAGTCTAGTCCACACACACACACACTTCATAAAATTAGTGTTTCTTGTACCTGTAACCAGCTGTTCAGGAATAAGCACACTAAGGCCCCCCTTTGTACTTTTTTGCCTATCTTAAGCAGTCTTGCAAGATGAAGAAGGCAGGGAGTAAGGCGCGTGGGCGTGGGCGTGGGCGTGGAGTTTCAGCAGGGAGAGGACTTGAGGATTCTGCAGGGAGAGGACGTGGGGATTCTACAGGTAGAGGACGTGGGGATTCTGGGCCTGCTGCGGGCACCAGTGGATCAGCATCCCCCAGTTTTAGCAGGCAACAGTCCTTTATGCGCAGCTTTGTAGGACCTCAACGTACCCCACTGCTGCGGGAGGAACAAATTGAAGCCGTTGTCGGATGGATGGCAGCTAACGCATCGACTTCAATTACTTCCGCATCCTCTCAGGGTCAGAGCACCGAAGAGCAACCATCTGTCTCTTCACCACCTGCCAAAGTGCCCAGGCAGTCAGAGAGACATGGACAGGAGCCATCACAGTCTCTACTTCTGTTCTCGGAATCTGTTGGCTTGGAAAGAGGGGGCCAGCCAAGCAGCATTCCTGAATGTGAAGAAGAGGGAGTATGCAGTGATGCGCAACTTCTTTGTCCCTCTGAATCTGAAGAGGCGAGTGGGCCAGTGCCTATGGTCAGCACACCTCAGTACGCATCAGATGATGACGAGACTCAGTTGCCACTTTCTGGTGCGTACGGTGCTGGCGAGACAACCCCGGAGAAGCAGCTGTTTGAAGAGGGGAGGGAAGATGATGAGGTCCTTGACCCATCATGGCGTGAGCAACAGGAAGGTGGTGGGAGCAGCTCGGAGGAAGAGATTCCCCTACCGGCCAAAACAGGAGGCAGAGGGAGGGGGAAGACTTGGTTGCCTGTACCCTCCACTTCGGCACCCGTTAGGAGCATTCCTCCTTCCAAAGGCAAACCGGGCGCTCACAAGAGTTGCAGTGCGTGGTCCTTTTTTGACACAGTTGCAGATGACATTTGCTTTGTCAAATGCAAGCTGTGTCATCAGAGAGTCAAAAGAGGGAGAAATGTCAGCAACCTCAATACCACAAATATGTGGAAACATGTGCGCACCAAGCACGAGTTGGAGTTGCAGAGACACCCTGAAGACGTAGGCCAACGTACAGCACCACCTACCACCTCTTCAGTTCGTGTTGGGCCCTCTTCCTCCAGCTCACACACTGCTGGTTCGGCTTCCTCACAGGATCGCCAAGGAAGAACCTCTGCCACTGTTGTCCGGAGACCCTGTCAGATTACACCCATAGCAGCACGTTCCCATCCATCACAGCCATCGGTAGCACAGGCATGGGATAAAAGGCGCCCTTACTCGGCAAACCATCCCCGAGCACAGTCTCTGAATGCTGGCATTGCCAAACTTCTGGCAGTTGAAATGCTGTCATTCAGGCTGGTGGACACTGACACCTTCCGGGACTTAATGGCATTGGCAGTCCCCCAATACAACGTGCCCAGCCGCTTTTATTTCAGCAGGCGAGCCGTCCCTGCCCTGCAGAAACATGTTGAGGGCAAAATAAAACATGCGCTACTAAACGCCGTTAGTAGCAAGGTCCACCTGACCACCGATGCGTGGACCAGTAACCATGGACAGGGACGATACCTTTCCCTCACTGCCCACTGGGTCAATGTTGTGGAGCCGGGTACGGATCTGGAGAGTGGCGCTGTACGTGTTCTTCCAACGCCACGGATTGCAGGACTCCAGTCTGTACACATAGACTCCTCCTCCTACTCAAGTTCCTCAGAAACAGCAGAGCAGGAGCCTGTTACGACCGATATGAGCACAGCCGTGGCCAAACGTCAACAGGCTGTACTCAAATTAATTTCTTTGGGGAATCGAAGCCACACAGCGCAGGAGCTCTGGAATGCTATCAAGCTGGAGAGCGATGTGTGGTTTGGGCCAGCGAATCTCCAGCCGGGCTTGGTAGTGTGTGACAATGGCCGAAATCTGGTGGCAGCTCTTGGCCTAGGCAACCTCACACACATCCCATGTCTGGCACATGTTCTTAACTTGGTCGTGCAGAGCTTTCTGAGGGACTATCCGGATCTTGCTGCACTGTTGCACAAGGTCCGCATAGAGTGCGCTCACTTGCGACGTTCCAGCACGGCAAGATCGCGCCTCGCTGCTCTGCAGCGACGATTTGGCCTTCCGGAACATCGCATCATATGTGACCTACCCACCCGGTGGAATTCAACGTTACATATGTTGGAGCGGTTGTGTGAGCAGCAGGCAGCAGTCATGGAGTACCAGCTGCATCAGGCGCAAACAAGTCGCACTGTGCGCCGTTCACACTTCAGCACCATTGAGTGGGCCTCTATGAAGGACATCTGCCTCGTTTTGCGTGCCTTCGATGAATCCACGCGGATGGCGAGTGCAGATGATGCACTAGTCAGCATGACTGTCCCCCTTATCTGCCTGCTTCAACAAACACTGCAAGCACTAAGGGATGAGGTTTCAGAAGAGGTGGAGGATGAGGAGTCCCAAATGCCATCTGCTTCTGGACAGTCTGCGCTACGTGTTTCCTCACAAAGGCCTAGGCAGGGGACACTTTGTGAGGAGGATGAGGAGGAGTCGATGGAGGAGGAAGACATCTCTCCAGAGGAGGGAGGTACACAAACCTCTACTCAGTATGTACAGCGAGGGTGGGGTGATGCAGAGCAGGCCGAGGTCACGCCTCAAACAGGGGACAGCGGTTCTTTGGCAGTTGGGAGTCTGCAGCACATGGTTGATTTCATGCTGCAGTGCCTGAGAAACGACCGCCGCATCGCCCACATTCTCGTCTCGGCTGATTATTGGGTGTACACCCTCCTAGATCCTCGCTACCGGGACAGCGTACAAAGGCTCATACCAACGTTGAACCGGGAGCGTAAAATGCGGGAGTACGAAGAGTCACTGGTGCAGTCCATAATGTTTTCCATTCCACCCGACAGCATTGTTGCTAGTGCTTTACAAAGCAGCTCTGTGCGTCGAGGCAGTGGAGGAAACTCTGCACAAAGAGGGAGCAGAGGCAGCGCCGCAGCACAAGGCAAGACCACTATGGCCCAAATGTGGCAAAGTTTTGTGTGTCCACCACAATTGTCTACACCATCAGCGACGCCTCGAGTCAGCAGGAGGCAACGCTTCCGTCAGATGGTGTCAGACTACATGTCTTGCCCTGTCGCTGTACTCCCAGATGGCTCTTCCCCCTTCAAGTTTTGGGTCTCTAAGCTGGATACATGGCCAGAGCTTAGCCAGTATGCATTGGAGGTGCTGGCTTGCCCTGCTGCCAGTGTATTATCGGAACGTGTCTTTAGTGCCGCAGGTGGTGTACTAACAGACCGTCGCACGCGACTATCTTCCGATAATGTTGACCGGCTGACTTTTCTGAAAATGAACAAGGCCTGGATCTCCAAAGACTTTGCCATTCCTCTTACAGACTAAATTAGTGGTTGGCAACTGTATCCAGGTCTGCTGGTGTGTTCATTTTTCTACCACCTGAACTATAATCCCTTTGCTTCAACACAGCCAGTTGTCGCTCAGATGTGTCGTCTGCACAGAGAAACACACTAGCTCCTGTGTTAGTGGGGTTCAGTAATGCCAGCTGATCCCCTGCTGTGTGGACGGCAAAGTCACCAGCTCCATCAACATTCAAACCACTACTGATTTTTAACCGTGCCCAACTTAGGTCTCTGGCTCCACTGTCTCTACTATTTCCCCTGACCTCCAACCCCGCCATCTACATCTCTGAAGTGGCGTCAGCACAATCTACACTTGTTCCTGTGTTCCTGTGGCTCAGTCCCATCAGTTTATCCCCTGATGTGTGTCCGGCAAGGTCTCCTGCTCTGTCCACATTCCCATAACCAGTAGTGGGAATGAGGACAGAGCTGGCGAACTTGCCGGACAAACATCAGGGGATCAACTGACGGGACTGAGCACCAGTAACACAGGAACAAGTGTAGATTGTGCTGACGCCACTTCAGAGATGTAGCTGGCGGGGTTGGAGGCCAGGGTAAATAGTAGAGACAGTGGAGCCAGAGGCCTAAGTGGAGCATGGTTAGAATCAGTAGTAGTCCACAACCTCCATAAAAACCGCTGCCCATTGGCCTCTGCATGCGGCATGCGTAATCCTGGGCTCCAACAGCTTCAGTTGGTGTTCAGAAGTGTCGTCTCCACAGAGCCAAACACATTCGTTAGAGTGTTAGTGGGGTTCAGCACTGCCAGCTGTTCCCCTGCTGTGGAGATGGCAAGTCTCCTGCTGCCTTCACCTGCCAAAATCCAGTAGGCCACAGCCTGCTCCTCGCCTAATCCTGGGCTCCAACAGTGTCAGTTGGTGTTCAGAAGTGTCGTCTCCACAGAGCCAAACACATTCGTTAGAGTGTTAGTGGGGTTCAGCACTGCCAGCTGTTCCCTTGCTGTGGAGATGGCAAGTCTCCTGCTGCCTTCACCTGCCAAAATCCAGTAGGCCCCAGCCTGCTCCTCGCCTAATCCTGGGCTCCAACAGCGTCAGTTGGTGTTCAGAAGTGTCGTCTCCACAGAGCCAAACACCTTCGTTAGAGTGTTAGTGAGGTTCAGCACTGCCAGCTGTTCCCCTGCTGTGGAGATGGCAAGTCTCCTGCTGCCTTCACCTGCCAAAATCCAGTAGGCCCCAGCCTGCTCCTCGCCTAATCCTGGGCTCCAACAGCGTCAGTTGGTGTTCAGAAGTGTCGTCTCCACAGAGCCAAACACCTTCGTTAGAGTGTTAGTGGGGTTCAGCACTGCCAGCTGTTCCCCTGCTGTGGAGATGGCAAGTCTCCTGCTGCCTTCACCTGCCAAAATCCAGTAGGCCACAGCCTGCTCCTCGCCTAATCCTGGGCTCCAACAGCGTCAGTTGGTGTTCAGAAGTGTCGTCTCCACAGAGCCAAACACCTTCGTTAGAGTGTTAGTGGGGTTCAGCACTGCCAGCTGTTCCCCTGCTGTGGAGATGGCAAGTCTCCTGCTGCCTTCACCTGCCAAAATCCAGTAGGCCCCAGCCTGCTCCTCGCCTAATCCTGGGCTCCAACAGCGTCAGTTGGTGTTCAGAAGTGTCGTCTCCACAGAGCCAAACACCTTCGTTAGAGTGTTAGTGGGGTTCAGCACTGCCAGCTGTTCCCCTGCTGTGGAGATGGCAAGTCTCCTGCTGCCTTCACCTGCCAAAATCCAGTAGGCCACAGCCTGCTCCTCGCCTAATCCTGGGCTCCAACAGCGTCAGTTGGTGTTCAGAAGTGTCGTCTCCACAGAGCCAAACACCTTCGTTAGAGTGTTAGTGGGGTTCAGCACTGCCAGCTGTTCCCCTGCTGTGGAGATGGCAAGTCTCCTGCTGCCTTCACCTGCCAAAATCCAGTAGGCCACAGCCTGCTCCTCGCCTAATCCTGGGCTCCAACAGCGTCAGTTGGTGTTCAGAAGTGTCGTCTCCACAGAGCCAAACACCTTCGTTAGAGTGTTAGTGGGGTTCAGCACTGCCAGCTGTTCCCCTGCTGTGGAGATGGCAAGTCTCCTGCTGCCTTCACCTGCCAAAATCCAGTAGGCCCCAGCCTGCTCCTCGCCTAATCCTGGGCTCCAACAGCGTCAGTTGGTGTTCAGAAGTGTCGTCTCCACAGAGCCAAACACCTTCGTTAGAGTGTTAGTGGGGTTCAGCACTGCCAGCTGTTCCCCTGCTGTGGAGATGGCAAGTCTCCTGCTGCCTTCACCTGCCAAAATCCAGTAGGCCACAGCCTGCTCCTCGCCTAATCCTGGGCTCCAACAGCGTCAGTTGGTGTTCAGAAGTGTCGTCTCCACAGAGCCAAACACATTCGTTAGAGTGTTAGTGGGGTTCAGCACTGCCAGCTGTTCCCCTGCTGTGGAGATGGCAAGTCTCCTGCTGCCTTCACCTGCCAAAATCCAGTAGGCCCCAGCCTGCTCCTCGCCTAATCCTGGGCTCCAACAGCGTCAGTTGGTGTTCAGAAGTGTCGTCTCCACAGAGCCAAACACCTTCGTTAGAGTGTTAGTGGGGTTCAGCACTGCCAGCTGTTCCCCTGCTGTGGAGATGGCAAGTCTCCTGCTGCCTTCACCTGCCAATATCCAGTAGGCCACAGCCTGCTCCTCGCCTAATCCTGGGCTCCAACAGCGTCAGTTGGTGTTCAGAAGTGTCGTCTCCACAGAGCCAAACACATTCGTTCAAGTGTTAGTGGGGTTCATCATTGCCAGCTGATCCCCTGCTGTGGAGATGGCAGTCTCTCCTGCTGTCTCCGCATTACAAAGACAGTAGGCCTCTGCCTACACCCTCCTATTTCCTGGGCTTCAACACAGCCAGTTGTAGTTCGGAAGTGCCGTCCACACGGAAAGAGATACTTGCTCCCGTGTCTCAGTGGGGTTCAGTAATGTCAGCTGATCCCCTGCTGTGTGGATGGCAGTCTCTTCTGCTGTCACCTCATTCAAAATACAGTAGGCCTCTGCCTATACCCTCCTATTTCCTGGGCTTCAACACAGCCAGTTGTAGTTCGGAAGTGCCGTCCACACGGAAAGAGATACTTGCTCCCGTGTCTCAGTGGGGTTCAGTAACGTCAGCTGATCCCCTGCTATGTGGATGGCAGTCTCTCCTGCTGTCACCTCATTCAAAATACAGTAGGCCTCTGCCTACACCCTCCTATTTCCTGGGCTTCAATACAGCCAGTTGTAGTTCGGAAGTGCCGTCCACACGGAAAGAGATAGTTGCTCCCGTGTCTCAGTGGGGTTCAGTAACGTCAGCTGATCCCCTGCTGTGTGGATGGCAGTCTCTCCTGCTGTAAACTCATTCAAAATACAGTAGGCCTCTGCCTACACCCTCCTATTTCCTGGGCTTCAACACAGCCAGTTGTAGTTCGGAAGTGCCGTCCACACGGAAAGAGATACTTGCTCCCGTGTCTCAGTGGGGTTCAGTAACGTCAGCTGATCCCCTGCTGTGTGGATGGCAGTCTCTCCTGCTGTAAACTCATTCAAAATACAGTAGGCCTCTGCCTACACCCTCCTATTTCCTGGGCTTCAACACAGCCAGTTGTAGTTCGGAAGTGCCGTCCACACGGAAAGAGATACTTGCTCCCGTGTCTCAGTGGGGTTCAGTAATGTCAGCTGATCCCCTGCTGTGTGGATGGCAGTCTCTCCTGCTGTCACCTCATTCAAAATACAGTAGGCCTCTGCCTACACCCTCCTATTTCCTGGGCTTCAACACAGCCAGTTGTAGTTCGGAAGTGCCGTCCACACGGAAAGAGATACTTGCTCCCGTGTCTCAGTGGGGTTCAGTAACGTCAGCTGATCCCCTGCTGTGTGGATGGCAGTCTCTCCTGCTGTCACCTCATTCAAAATACAGTAGGCCTCTGCCTACACCCTCCTATTTCCTGGGCTTCAACACAGCCAGTTGTAGTTCGGAAGTGCCGTCCACACGGAAAGAGATACTTGCTCCCGTGTCTCAGTGGGGTTCAGTAACGTCAGCTGATCCCCTGCTGTGTGGATGGCAGTCTCTCCTGCTGTCACCTCATTCAAAATACAGTAGGCCTCTGCCTACACCCTCCTATTTCCTGGGCTTCAACACAGCCAGTTGTAGTTCGGAAGTGCCGTCCACACGGAAAGAGATACTTGCTCCCGTGTCTCAGTGGGGTTCAGTAATGTCAGCTGATCCCCTGCTGTGTGGATGGCAGTCTCTCCTGCTGTCACCTCATTCAAAATACAGTAGGCCTCTGCCTACACCCTCCTATTTCCTGGGCTTCAACACAGCCAGTTGTAGTTCGGAAGTGCCGTCCACACGGAAAGAGATACTTGCTCCCGTGTCTCAGTGGGGTTCAGTAATGTCAGCTGATCCCCTGCTGTGTGGATGGCAAAGTCTCCTGCTGCCTACACAGTCGTACCACTACTGATTTTTAACCGTGCTCCAATTAGCCCTGTGGCTCCACTGTCTCTCGTATTTCCCCTGTCCTCCAACCCTGCCAGTTACAGCTCCGAAGTGGCGTCTGCACAATCCACACTTGTTCCTGTGTTACAGGTGTTCAGTCCGGTCAGTTAATCCCCTGATGTGTGTCCGGCAATGTCGCCTGCTCTGTCCACATTCCCATAATGGCGGGGTTGGAGGACAGGGGAAATACGAAAATCAGTGAAGCCACAGGCCTAAGTGGAGCTTGGTTCAAATTAGTAGTCTACAACCGATCTTAAAATTTCTTCAATGCAGCCTCAGCCTGCTCCGTGCTTGTCCCTGGGCTTCAACACAGCCAGTTGTTGCTCGGAAGTGCCGTCTTCACAGAGTAAAACACTAGCTCCTGTGTTTGTGGGGTTCAGTAACGTCAGCTGTTCCCCTGCTGTTTTGATGGCAATCTGTCCTGCTGCCTCCCAATTGACAGCACATCAGGCCTCAGCCTGCTAAGTGCTTGTCCTGGGCTCCAACATCGCCAGTTGCTGCTCATAACTGACTTTGGCACGGGTACTCCCTCCTGCCCAGCTTGGTTCCAGCCCTGCCTGCTGTTTCCGGGAAGTGTCAATGTCAGTTTGCCACCCCAAGTTGCCATGTCGTGTTGCGGTTGGGTTAGCCGAGGCTAGGGTGCCAGCAGTTTAGGTGCTTCCTATGTGGACTGCGGGTTCTGGTAAGAAAGGTTTGTTCCATAGTGCCAGTAGGACAAGCACCCCCTGTAGGACTGTGTGATTCGGTAACTGCGGCCAGCTTGCGGCATGCCAACTTTGCTTTTCAGGGGTAACTTCTGATACCCCTCCGGGTTCCAGCACCGTCAGCTGGTTCTCATCAGAGCCTTGGCCTAGGTGCCTCCATCTCGGTATCCGAGTTCCGGCAACGTCTGCTGGTCCTTGGTAGTGCTTTGTAGCACAGGTACCTCCTGCTTAGTAACCGGGTTCCAGCACCGTCAGCTGGTCCTCGGTTGTGCCATTGGCTCTTATTCCTTCTGCTGCCCCTCCGGGTGCCAGCACTGTCAGCTGGTCCTCGCTATTTCCATTTGCTCTTGCAGCTTATGCTACCCCTCCGGGTTCCAGCACCGTCAGCTGGTTCTCATCAGAGCCTTTGGCCTAGGTGCCTCCATCTCGGTATCCGAGTTCCGGCAACGTCTGCTGGTCCTTGGTAGTGCTTTGTAGCACAGGTACCTCCTGCTTAGTAACCGGGTTCCAGCACCGTCAGCTGGTCCTCGGTTGTGCCATTGGCTCTTATTCCTTCTGCTGCCCCTCCGGGTGCCAGCACTGTCAGCTGGTCCTCGCTATTTCCATTTGCTCTTGCAGCTTATGCTACCCCTCCGGGTTCCAGCACCGTCAGCTGGTTCTCGTCAGAGCCTTTGGCCTAGGTGCCTCCATCTCGGTATCCGAGTTCCGGCAACGTCTGCTGGTCCTTGGTAGTGCTTTGTAGCACAGGTACCTCCTGCTTAGTAACCGGGTTCCAGCACCGTCAGCTGGTCCTCGGTAGTGCCATTGGCTCTTGTTCCTTCTGCTGCCCCTCCGGGTGCCAGTACCGTCAGCTGGTTCAAGAGGACAAAGAACAGGAAGACAACCACCAAGATGCAGAACAACAAGAGAGAGAAGACAAAGAAGCATAAAAAAAACAAAGCAGAAGAACATTAAGCATAAGACTAATACTCTGAGCAAATGATATTATCTTATTTATAAGCAGAAGAAGACTAAGCAGTGTATGGGGGTGAGTCCGTTCCTCCTCGTGGTGCCCCTGGAAAAGGCCTGCTGCTGCAGGCCAAACTGAACGCGGACAAATCCTGTTGTAAATCTTTTGTGACAGGCAGAACGGAAGGTGTAAACTTCTAACTTTTCTAGATAACAACTACAGGAATGCCTGACACAAACAAGAATATGATGAAGAAGAATAGGAAGAAGATGAAGAAGCTGAATATGTAGAATAATAATTGTTGAATAAGAAGAATATGAAGAATGTAAGAAAAGGAAGAAGAAGAAGAAGAAGAAGAAGAAGAAGAAGAAGAAGAAGAAGAAGAATGTAAAAAAAGGAAGTAGAAGAAGAAGAATGTAAAAAAAGGAAGTAGAAGAAGAAGAAGAAGAATGTAAAAAAAGGAATAAGAAGAAGAATGTAAAAAAAGGAAGTAGAAGAAGAAGAAGAAGAATGTAAAAAAAGGAAGTAGAAGAAGAAGAAGAAGAATGTAAAAAAAGGAAGTAGAAGAAGAAGAAGAATGTAAAAAAAGGAAGTAGAAGAAGAAGAAGAAGAATGTAAAAAAAGGAAGTAGAAGAAGAAGAAAGAAGAAAGAAGAAGAAGACATACATGTCTGGCAAAATATAAATGAGGCTAACATAGTCAATATCTTTGTAACTCCTAACATCTTTAAAAAAAAAGTTTAATTCCTGCTATTCCATTTGATTGGGCTAAACCTCTATGGCTTTAATGTCTCCTCCACCTCCCACAATACATTCTACATTATTCTTAGTTGTTTTTCTTCATGTAGAATTAACCTACAAGGAAAGAAAGGGTTTTTTTTAATTCCGATATTTTGGCCCCATTGACTTGCATTGGTTCCCGGTATCGGAATCGGCGATACCGATACTTTTTTTTAAGATCGGCCGATCCATTCCGATCCGATATTTTCAAGTATCGGCTGGTATCGCTCAACTCTAGTGTTGACAGATTCTCTTTAATTATTACTTTTATTTTGCCTATAATTTTATCTATCAATAGTCAACAATAACACATAATAAGATAGTGTGATTGAACTCACGGCATAGCTTGGCTCTTCTCCAATTATTGGGTTGTCCTCCAGCATGAGCACATTGTCGGGAATACTCAGTAAAAGTGTTACAAAGGCAGAAGCCAGTTGCGTTTTTTGCGCATCGACACAAATCCTGCACACAAGCATCAATGTATAATGTTGGGTCCACGAGACGGTTGCAAGATGAGAATGCAGAGTTCGTTAAGATCGATAAACAAAGTTTCCTCTGTAAATGAGCATAAAATAAGAAAGAAAAAAATAGTTGTTAATTAAGTGGTTTATATCTGTATATGTTATGTATAAGAATATTTAGAATTGAGAGTCATAAATGCTTGATACCTTTTAATGGCTAACTGAAAAGATGGTAACAAATTGCAAGCTTTCGAGACTACGCAGGTCTCTTCATCAGGCAAAGACTAATACAATATAATCCTGTATGTTATGTATAGATAGACAAATAAATGTATGATAGATAGATAAATATTAGATTCAAGTGCTGCATTGATTTTTGGTGCATCAATTGAAATCTATGATAAATCATCCTTGACCAGTTGCTGTCTTGGGGTAAATGAGAACTTACAGAGTCAGTGCAATCATTTTGGGGCTGGATTGTTAAATCCTGACAAAATTCTGTAGGTCCATTTAACTTCTGCATATTTCCAAATTGTATAGGAGTCAGTTTTACATCTAGGTAAAAAAAAGTAAATTAATTTAAACCATGTATTGATAAAATATTTGTAAAACTCTTAGTATACTGAAAATAAATGTGTCTCACTGTTAGAAATAAACTCATTGAAGGTAGGAATGCCATTGAAGTCCCCGCATAAACCACAAGTCTTATTGTTAAATTTCTGGTCAAGTTCCAACTGAAAGGAGAAAATAAATTTTCCGTGAGTGAAAAGGTTTCATTTTGAAGTTTTAAGTCATGATTACTCTATGACAGTACCATAAAGGAAATTTATAAAAACTATTATCCTGAAGTCAAAGAGCAGCCAATCAAATTCCAACCTTAATTTCAACATGGCCTCCAATTGATCTAGTTGTTAGTTGTGAGCAAGTAATTCACCTTTCCCTTTATCTAGTCTTTTTAAATTTTCTACAATATGACTTGGAAAGCGCTAGTAATATCTATTGTGAATTTCTCCGTGTACACAACAGTGCTTCACAATGAGCACAATAATTTGCGAAACTCTTTAAAAGTGTTGTCTAAATCCCTTTCCAAATAGGACCCGCAGTGCTATCAGCCGATTTGCCCCATCCCATTCCCATTGTAGGGCAAAGCGACTACATTCAAGGAAAATGTATCATTAGATGAATGATAAATAGCCTTCCATGTAATATAAGAAAAGAGTGAGCGAACCAGAAAGGGAGCCAGCTACTGTAACTTCAATTCTTCATGAAAAAAAAGTTTATGTTTGGACAAATTACCAAAATTGCATCATCCTCATTCCACATGAATTGCAGACCAAGTTTTGCAGTGACTTTGATGTAGATACCACTTCTATCAATCTGGACTCCTGAGAAACTATAAGGTAGATCAACCCTGGAAATTAAAGTACATACAAAAAAATTTAAATCATAAAGTTATTCATTTTGAAAAAGAAAAGTCTTGAAGAATTGAAGAGACTATAATAAAAATAATCCACGCACTGTTCTCCATTGATTGCAACATTTCCACTGGAAAGTTCAATAGAAACTCCTTCAATCCTCATAGAAATGTGGGTGATGTGGGGCAGATTATTCACAACTGAACGTCTAAACTGGATGTTAAAATCCTCAAAATTACTCTTGCAGTTTGAGGCAAAAACATAGTTACAAGTGCCAGGATAATAGAAGATGTCCCCATCAAAGGTCTTGAAGTAAGAGTTACCCCAGGTGCTACAGACTTGACCATTATGAGAAGAAACAATACCTGTGAAACAAGATAATCTGATTGAGTCTGTACTTCATGCTCATTAGGAAGATATCTTATGACGAGGACTCAATTTTACTTTTGTATTATTTATATTTCCAAAAAACTTACTTCTCAGAACTGGAGGAGTTGTTGGAGCAATGAAAGTGAGCTGTGAGGATTTCTCAGAGCCTGAATTAGATGACAAATTTTAAATATTTATTAAAGTGTGATGATGTGGTCAATTTAATCTATATTCTGCATTAACTAGGGCAGGAGATACTATAACTTTCCATTAATCAACATATGTTTGTCCAGTTACTAGCACAAGGAATTAAATCATGACCATCATTTAATTAATTGAAATAACAGTAGTACCAGAGACGAGATAAATATCCAGAAAAAAAGTGAAACAATGATGTCCATAATTAATAAATTACTGTATTTAAAAGTAATAATAACACTGAAGTATTATAAGGTTCCTCAACAGAAGAAGCACAGATAGCAAGTCTCATAAGAAAATTGCAATAGATGGAGTACAAGGAGCAATGTATGTCAACAATAATGTATAAATATGGACCTATAGATTAGTGACCTCCTTAGTCATCCATATTTTGCATGGTGAAATAACTGAAGAGCATAAAAGTAAAGAACATTTTTACCTTTAACCCCTTACCTACAATGGACGTAATATTCCGTCCATGTGACCCTGGACCTAACTACCATGGACGGAATATTACGTCCCAGCGATCAGCGGCGCCCACGTGGTGAGCGCCGCTGATCGCGGCCGGGTGTCAGCTACTTATCATAGCTGACACCCGGCACAATGTGTCAGGGGCGGTCACGGAACGCCACCGACACGTTAACCCCTTGTACCGGGGGTTAAAGGGATGCATCGGCAGGGAGGGGGCTCCCTCCGTGCTTCCCTGAGCCCCCCACGGCAGCGCAATGTGCAGCGCTGCTGCGGGGGTCTCTTTCCCTACAGGCCACCGGATCCAAGATGGCGACGGGGGCCTTCGGGGGCCTGTAGGGAGCTAACTTCCTCACTGCCTGCAAAGCGCAGGCATGAGGAAGTCTGCAGCAGTGCCTGTGACAGATTGCTGATCTGTCACAGTGATCTGTGATGTGACAGATCAGCGATCTGTCACAGGACAGTGATGTCCCACCTGGGACAAGGTAATAAAGTAAAAAAAAAAAAAAAAAAGTGTTAAAAATAATTTAAAAAAAAATCGCTAAATAAATTAGTAAAAAAAAAGAAAATATTCCCCAATAAATCCATTTTTTCAAAATAAAAAAAAACAAAAACAATAAAAGTACACATATTTGGTATCGCCGCGTCCGTAGTGACCTGCCCTATAAAACTGTCCCATTAGTTAACCCCTTAAGCGAACCCCTTAAAAAATAAAATTAAAAAACGAAGCAAAAAATAATGATTTATTATCATACCACCGAACAAAAAGTGCAATAACGCGCGATCAAAAAGACGCATATAAATATCCATGGTACCGCTGAAAATGTCATCTTGTCCCGCAAAAAACAAGCCACCATACAGCACCATCCGCAAAAAAATAAAAAAGTTATAGCTCGCAGAATAAAGCGATACAAAAATAATTATTTTTTATGTAAAATTGTTTTCATTGCAAAAAACTGACAAAACATAAAAAAGACCTAAATGAGGTATTGCTGTAACCGTACTGACCCGAAGAATAAAAACGCTTTATCAATTTTACCGCACGCGGAACGGTGTAAACGCACCCCCCAAAAGAAATTCATGAAACGCTGGTTTTTGTTCATTCTGCGTCCCAAAAATCGGAATAAAAAGCGATCAAAACATGTCACGGGCCCGAAAATGGTGCCAATGAAAACGTCGACTCGTCCCGCAAAAAATAAGACCTTACATGACTCAGTGGGTCAAAATACGGAAAAATTATAGCTCACAATATGTGGTGATGCAAAAACTATTTTTACAATAAAAAGCGTCTTTTAGCGTCTGACAGCTGCCAAATATAAAAACCGCCATAAATAGTAAATCAAACCCCCCGTTATCACCCCCTTAGTTAGGGAAAAATAATAAAACTAAAAGAAAATGTATTTATTTCCATTTTCCCGCTAGGGTTAGGGTTAGGGTAGGGTTAGGGTTAGGGTTAGGGCTAGGGTTAGGGTTAGGGCTAGGGTTAGGGCTAGGGTTAGGGCTAGGACTCAGATTAGGGTTAGGGGTGTGTTGGGGTTAGGGTTGGAGTTATAATTGGGGGGTTTCCACTGTTTGGGCACATCAGGTGCTCTCCAAAGGCAACATGGCGTCTGATCTCAATTCCAGCCAATTCTGCATTGAAAAAGTCAAATGGTGCTCCTTCCCTTCCAAGCTCTGCCATGCGCCCAAACAGTGTTTTACCCCCACATGTAGGGTATTAGCCTACTCAGGACAAATTACAAAACAACTTTTGGGGTCCAATTTCTCCTGTTACCCTTAGGAAAATAAAAAATTGGGGGCAAAAATATAATTTTGCGGAAAAAATTTTTTTTTTATTTTCACGCCCAGGCGTTATAAACTTCTGTGAAGAACTTGGGGGTTCAAAGTGCTCTCCACACATCTAGATAAGTTCCGTGGGGGGTCTAGTTTCCAAAGTGGGGTCACTTGTGGGGAGTTTCAATAGTTTAGGTACATCAGGGGCTCTCCAAACGCACATGACATCCGCAGACCAATCCATCAAAGTCTGCATTCCAAAACGTCACTACTTCCCTTCCGAGCCCCGACGTATGCCCATACAGGAGTTTTCTCCCCCATATGAGGTATCAGCGTACTCAGGACAAATTGGTCAACAACTTTTGGGGTCCAATTTCTCCTGTTACCCTTGGAAGAATAAAAAAATTGGAGACTAATTGATCATGTTTGTGGAAAAAAATACGATTTTTTTATTTTCATGCCTGGGCATTATAAACTTCTGTGAAGCCCTTGGGGGTTCAAAGTGCTCACCACACATCTAGATAAGTTCCTCAGGGGGTCTAGTTTCCAAAATGGGGTCATTTGTGGGGGGTTTCCACTGTTTAGGTACATTAGGGGCTCTCCAAAGGCAACATGACACCCGCAGACCATTCCATCAAAGTCTGCATTCCAAAACGTCACTACTTCCCTTCCGAGCCCCGACGTGTCCCCATACAGTAGTTTTCTCCCACATATGGGGTGTCAGCGTACTTAGGACAAATTGGACAACAACTTTTGGGGTCCAATTTCTCCTGTTACCCTTGGGAAAATAAAAAAATGGGGACTAAAAGATGTTTGTGGAAAAAATACGATTTTTTTATTTTCATGCCCGGACGTTATAAACTTCAGTGAAGCACTGGGGGGGTTCAAAGTGCTCACCACACATCTATATAAGTTCCTTGGGGGGTCTAGTTTCCAAAATGGTGTCATTTGAGGGGGGTTTCTACTGTTTTGGTACATCAGGGGCTTTCCTAACGCGACATGGTGTCCGACCTCAATTCCAGCCAAAAACGTCAAATGGCGCTGCTTCCCTTCCGAGCTCTGCCATGCGCCCAAATAGTGGTTTACACCCACATGTGGGGTATCAGCGCACTCAGGATAAATTGCACAATATCTTTTAGGAAAAATAAGAATTGAGGGTGAAAAGATCATTTTTGTGGAAAAAAATATGATTTTTTAATTGTACCGCTGTACGTTATAAACTTCTGTGAAGCCCTTGGGGGTTCAAAGTTCTCACCACACATCTAGATAAGTTCCTTAGGGGGTCTAGATTCCAAAATGGTGTCATTTGTGGGGGATTTCCACTGTTTTGGTACATCAGGGGTTTTCCAATCGCGACATGGTGTCCGATCTCAATTCTAGCCAAAAACGTCAAATGGCGCTGCTTCCCTTCCGAGCTCTGCTATGCGCCCAAATAGTCATTTACACCCACATATGGGGTATCAGCGTACTCAGGGCAAATTGCACAATAACTTTTAGGGTCCTGTTACCCTTAGAAAAATAAAAATTAGGGGTGAAAAGATCATTTTTGTGGAAAAAATATGATTTTTTAATTGTACCGCTGTACGTTATAAACTTCTGTGAAGCCCTTGTGGGTTCAAAGTTCTCACCACATATCTAGATAAGTTCCTTGGGGGGTCTAGTTTCCAAAATTGGGTCACTTGGGGGGGTTTCCACTGTTTAGGTACATCAGGGGCTCTCCAAATGCGACATGTGTCCAATCTGAATTCCAGCCAATTTTGCATTGAAAAAGTCAAACGGCGCTCCTTCCCTACTGAGGTCTACCATGCGCCGAAACAGTGGTTCCTCCCCACATATCAGGTATCAGCGTACTCAGGACAAATTGCACAATAACTTTTGCAGTCCAATTTCTCCTGTTACCCTTGGTAAAATAAAGAAAATTGAACCTGAAGTATTTTCTTTGTGAAAAAAAGTTAAATGTTCATTTTTTTTTTAATATTCAGAAAATTCCTGTGACGCACCTAAAGGGTTAATAAACTTCTTGAATGTGGTTTTAAGCACCTTAAGGGGTGCAGTTTTTAGAATGGTGTCACTTTTGGGTATTTTCTATCATATAGACCCCTCAAAGTGGCTTCAAATGTGATGTGGTCCCTAAAAATAAAATGGTGTTGCAAAAATGAGAAATCGCTGGTCAATTTTTAACCCTTATAACTTCCTAACAAAAAAAATTTTGGTTTCAAAATTGTGCTGATGTAAAGTAAACATGTGGGAAATGTTATGTATTAAGTTTTTTGTGTGCCGTATCTCTGTGATTTAAGGGCATAAAAATTCAAAGTTGGAAAATTGCAAAATTTTCAAAATTTTCACCAAATTTCCGTTTTTTTCACAAATAAACGCAAGTTATTTGAATGAAATTTTACCACTAACATGAAGTAAAATATGTCACGGGAAAACAGTGTCAGAATCACCAGGATCCATGGAAGCGTTCCAGAGTTATGACCTCATAAAGGTACAGTGGTCAGAATTGTAAAAATTGGCCCGGGAGTTAACGTGCAAACCACCCTTGGTAGTGAAGGGGTTAATAGTATATACATCTGCATCTACAAAAGGACCAGCATCGTATTCCTCCAGCCCGACGCGTGTTTTGCTTGGTTTCTTCTGGGGATGTTCCCGGAAGAAGCCATGATTACAGATATTAATCAATCACAGGGTTTTCTAGCCCTTGGCCAGTCATGCCTTCCATCTGTTTCCTTTGTCTTATTCACCTCCCAAGTGTCAGCTAGTTAAAATTCACCATTTCCATTTTTAAGTCACTTTTCTTTTAATGTTTTGTGCTATTTGCTGATGTTTATTGCATTAAATTTATCAAAATGGCGCATACTGTTCATGAATTTTATGTCAAGTAAAAAAATTGTCTTTGTGTCTGTCATTAACCAAACTAGTGCAAAAAGTTGCACATTTCTGAAAATGTTGCAAAAAATTTCACGCGCATATAAAATCACTTCAGGTTTTGACTGAAGTACATTTGAAAGAAGTTTTGAAACTTGTTGAAAGTCGCAAATGACAAAGGAAGTGAAAACATCTAGAATTCCTAAGCCCACAGTGGCAAGTGGAAACAAAATAAACACAAAAGAAAGATGAATTTGGAGCAAAAAAAAAAAAATCGCAAAAAACTAATAAGTTAACAAACAACAAGCACAAATGTAATAATAAATTGTGCTCAAAATGTGTGGGTGCGCTAGTAAAAATGTATGATTCTAACCGGAAAGATTTTATAATTTTACTAATATGGTCTTAAGACAATTTAAGCAAATCCTACAACTAGAAAACTCCTGTAATTATCCGTCTCATAACTATACAAGATTTTTTGTACATTCTTATAATTTCATGTAATGCATAAAAAGGGGAATTTAATATTTCCCTGAATGAAATGTCCAAAACTCTTTATGCACGGAATTAAATGTCTACAATTCCAAGTAATTTTAGAGTGAGGATCATAATAACTTACTCTTATCATAGCTGTTCCTCTGATTGTAGTACCATGTATTATCTGCCTTACTGGAGTCCTCCTTGTTGGAATTATCATTCTTCTGCTGTTGGATGCCAGCAGATGAAGCTTCTTCGCTATGTCTGTCATCTGTGGGAAGAACATCTGATTACAGTACTTGACAAGGTATCATATGAAAACTATACCTTTGGTAATACGTTATTTCTAAAAATGATGTTGACTATTAGATGGCAAAATAGTTTCCATTCTAAAATATACTGGCAGATTTCTTTTCAGCATTAAATATGCACTCTTACCATCAAAGCTTTATCCTCTTAATATATTGAAGACATCATATTATATAGCACTGTGTACTTACAATTGCTAATTTTGCCTTTCTACCCAAATAATTCTTTGCTTTTCTCTGCTCTATGTAGAATTATAAAGTCTCTTGTTCCTGCATTTATCATTACCTTCTTCAGTTCCTGACCCAGCTGCTACATCCTCCAACCTGCCAGGGACATTTGTAGTGACTCATGACTCAAATTGGCCTCATGTTTCTACATAGAGCTTAGAAGGCTTCATTTTGTCCTTCTACTCCTCTTTTCCATTAGGTCTATGTCATCACGTGATTAAAAACTGACTAGCAGAATCCTTCTAAGCTCTATGTAGAAACAGGAGGTCAATCTTCCATGTATGAGTCATGAGTCACTGCAAAAGCAGATGGGTCAGGACTGGAGTTGAAGAGGGGAATGATGAATGCAGGGACAAGAGACTTCCTATTTCTACATGAAGCAGAGAAAAGAGAAGAATTAATAGTGTAGAAAGGCAAAATGAGCAATTGTAAGTATACAGTGCTGTAATGTAATGATTGTAACATATTAATAGGATGAAACTATGATGGGAGGAGGGCTTCATTAAACTATAAATTGTTTATTAAAAAAAAAAATAATAATAATATACAAACCGTAGAATGTGTTATCCAAATCAGAACTTTCATAACTGTGGTCAAACTGATTGGATTCTTCACCTGTAAGCAAAACCACAATATTAAGATGTACAAAATATCACTGGAACTGCTCATAGTAATATATTTCTATATTTTTAGCTGAAATCATCAAGATTATTCTATGTACATTTATCTACCAGGTATATTAGTTTGGCTAATTATTGTCCATTAATAATACTGATTAAATGTTTTTTTAGATAAAGTACGAAAATAATTTTTTTAACTGAAATAGGATTTCCTTCTTTCAAAATCAGAAAAAATCTTTCACAAGCAGGTAGTGTATCTGGGCTCAATACAAAGGAGGACAAATAACTTGGATATCAAATGAACACCTGGTATTGTGTGAGTTGTGGTAATGTGGCGCCCCTGAGGGTCCGGTCGCCGGACCCTCAGGGGCACCACAGTAAAATCACAATATTATTGAAAACACAACCTCTGAGTTTCTCAACTATGTCAGATTTTTTTATAAAAAAATCCCATGGAGTCATATGCAATTTTTTTACCCATTCTTTGGTCTTCTAGAGAAACAGAAATTGTCTCTATACTGACAGCTATTTATCTAGGATTTTCTCTACCTGGAGCAAAGGTTCAGTCTGTTGCCCATCTCACATGGCACATGTCTTTTGGCAGCTAGCCACCCCAGCTGTGTGCAGATCTCCATGCCAGCATAGAGACCGATCGATATGTTAACTTACTTTTGCTTTCTCCTCTATCAGGATAAGTTCACAAGACTGTTTTCTTTCCATCAGATATAAGCGGTTGGATTATGCTCATGTGATCAGAGTGAAATCCATTTTTCTCAGAAGTGGAGAGAGGAAACAAAAATGTTTCTCCACCCTATCTTTTCTGTCAGTCCGTGAAAATCTGACCACACTCGGACGTCACGTGAATGCAGTTGTTTTTTTTTTACGGACCTTTAGTCTTGAATATGCGAGTGGCACTCCATTCTCGGAGGAAAATCGCGCATGATGCGAATCGGTCAGAGAAAAAACAATTCATCTGCACCTCTCCACTGAATAACATTCATGTGAGCGCAATCTGTTCTTTTAATGGCTAGTATGCAGACCACAAAAACATGTGCAGGAACCCTTAAAGGGAGAGTGACTTCTTTGAGGAGCAGTACGCTACCCACAATGTTTTTCCATCTTGATTTTACATTGTTTTTGCTATGTTTCCATATTTGTGGAGTATTTTGTCTGTTCATCTCTTTGGTTTGTGTACCTTATATTCTGAGCTATTTGGGCAATTTCCTTTTTGTTAATCCGAGTGACCAAAACTGTCTAATCCTGAGCAATATTGTTAGAAGCAAATATTTCAAAGAACCATAGAACTAGGCTATGTATATGTTGACTTTAAGCTCAAAACTGCATGTTTGTTGCCAGCCAAAGGTGTAAGTGAGCAATGCAGATGACTAGAGAGAAAAAGGGTTGACATTGCAAATTTTACTTATTGCTTGACCACAATATATCTAAAGACTATTATCCTATGCTTTATAATGTTTTATAACATATTGACAATGCTTTGTTTAACCCTTTCATGATCTTGTGATATTCAATTTTTGCGTTGTTGTTTTTTTCTCCCCTTTTTCCAAGAGCGATAACGTTTTTATTTTTCCATCCATATAGCGGCATGAGGCCTTGTTTGTCTTGGGACGAGTTGAACTTTTGAATGATACCAGTTACTAAACGATCAATGCATTTCTTGCATTCAGTTTTTTATAAATGGGTCTGCAATAAGGGGCAAGTAGACGGCTATGGTAACTCTACCATGATGTGCTTACAATGTAACTTCTAAGGCCATTGGGAAAAAAGTAAGCATCGTAATATTCCCTGTTGAAGCTTCTACTGTAACTTCATAGCTTATAGAGGAGAATATAATGTCTCACAGAGACAGCAAATGGCAGTGGGTGACAATGGGTCCAAGAAAACTGAACCATGGGAAAACCGTGTGCCGGTAACAGAACTCTTAGAATGTCTTGTATAGAGTTCAGTTAATTTCTGATCAATGCTGTTAATAGAGAAATATTATCCTCTGGTCTCTCTTGTTGGAAGTGGTAGTAATCAGCCATATCTGAGTTCAGTCATTGAGAAGTTTAATGATTAAGAACATGGTCATCTTATTTAGTAAAAAAAAGGTCACCCTAGATAATGAAAAATGCTCCTGACATTTTTAAAAGATAAATGATCAAATTTGTTAATGTTTTTGAGGTTAAACAAATGATTTCAATGTGTTTTATTGTTTATAAATGGCAAATTTTTTGTTCATTATTTTTCTATGTGAATACCGATTGCATGTTACCATATCGGAAAATCTAACAATGTACATTGAAATGATAAAGAGAAGAATTATTCAGCTCAAGGTCAAATTGTAAATTCTAGTAGAATAAACCTGGCACTCAAATGGATTCTTTGAAGATAGTTTTAATGCCGTCCACAATGGTACAAAATACAACATACGTTTCGGTGTATAACACCTTGCTCAGTGTACCAACTGCTTTAAGTCGTGTTAGAAAGGTTAGGGGATGTAAAGACACAGTGTCCGTTTCAGTGGAATCCAGGCTAGTGGAAAGACTGCACAACTAGCGGTGGATACCAGATTGATACTGGGACCTCCACTTCCTCCTCCACAGATATGTGGATTGACCTTTAAACCAGCAGTGAATTCCGCTGTCATAACTGCGATCACAGCACTAACATCTCCTTCGGACAAATGGCTCTACCTTTAAGCAGTAGTGGACACCTCATGGCCACAGATTTCCAGTCTTTCCACTAGCCTGGATTCCACTGAAATGGACAATGTGTCCTTACATCCTCTAACTATTCTAACACGACTTAAAGCAGTTGGCACACTGAGGAAGTTCTTATTGACCAAAATGTCTGTTGTATTTTGTACTATTATGGACTACATTAAAATTTTATTCAAAGCATCCATTTGAGTGCCAGGTTTATTCTACTATATAACAGTTTGCGACCCTACCAATCAGCGCTGGCATCACTGTGCCCACCTTCGAACATATAAGTAATCAAGAGGAGGTGAGCGGCCAGCCGTAGCTCTGACTTCCTTTTGATTACTTATACATCTGAAGGAGGAGACAGTGATGCCAACTCTGATTGGGCGTGATATAACAATTCAAGTGAGTATAGGTATTTTTATTTTAAAGGGGTAAGCATCCAGAGTGTGAAGGGCTTGTCCTAGTAGTGGACAACCCCTTTAATTATAATTTTAAATTTTAATCTTACCTGATGTCTTTTGGCTGTCAGCACTGATCTGTTTCAGTTTATAGGTGTCTTGTGAAGCAGATTTTAGCATTGATGCTGTTTTAAATAAATTACACATCAGATGTAACCAGTGTGAAAAAAATGTTGTCTTTAATTAATAATATTTTTCCATTTATTTATTAGAATGCAAAAGACAGCTTTTCCCAATGCTGTTAATTAACTACTCATTTTTAAATGCTACATTAAAGATAAATGTTGCTAATGTTGTAATTACCGCTAAGATAGAATAATGAATAGACTAGATGTTTTACAACCATATTAAAAATACTCTTTGTTATGAAGTGGATCCCTAGCAACTGCAATATTAGTAACAGCTCAGCTCATAGCTCCCATGCTGATGAATCAGGAAAATAAAATGCAAGGTAACAATGTACCAAGTGTGCCATATGAGAGAATGTAATTTTTATGCAAAATTGGTAAAAAAAAAAATAACCCGGCACTTATTGGTCCTCAATGAATTCATCCAATCAAAGACAAATAATTTCAAAATAGAGTGATTGAAATCATGTATTCATAACAGAAGAAGAAACCTTTTTTTAGTAATTGAATTTGGAAGTTAAATGGACAATATTTAACAAAAGAAGATAGCTACCTACCTTGTGCCTGAAGGCAGGCATTTAGTATGAGAAGGGCACATATCGATGCCCAATGGCTGTTGAAGGTCCCCATGCTTTTCTCAGCTCAAGCGTTGAGCTGATTGTCCAGTGCTGGCACTGTTCTTGTGCCCCAACTGGGCTACTTATAGAACAAAACCCCGGCCTTTAATTACGTGCTGGGGCAGAGCCAGTAAATGAAGATGGCTACTGACGTCAAATGCTAACCTGTTTTTCTGTGGATCCAGGATGTTTGTGTTCTGGTAGTTGGATGAAATTAGATTTTGCTAAATCATTGTTAGAAGTGATGAAGAGTGGATGGAAGAAATTACCAAATACTTGATAAATACACAGTATACTTGGTAAATACATAGCTAACGTCGTTGAACTATAGTAATAGATGAAGAGCAAATGCTTGTTTGGAATAGGATTTTGCAAGTCTTTGAAGTTTCCATGTACTTTCCAATAAACTTTGGCACATATTGTGCATAGATCCATTTTTTTGTGACAATTTCCTCAATTTTTTTAATGCTCTAAATTTAAAGATTATTACCTCTTCATATCTTATCTTTTTTTTATAAAATTCTTTTTTTGGATAAGGTGTCAGCACTTGTAAACATTGTAGTTTTAAGGTTGTGCCAATTTTGTTTAAAACTTATTTTGTGTTAAGAGATATCAGTGTATACTACCACACTAACACCTATATATGGTACAGATAAGACGTGTACAATCAACGTTGAGATGATGTTAGGTCACCTGTATAAATAAAACAACTGCATCTACGTTGGTGGACTGCAATAACACACAGGTGTGTAGAGAGTAAAATATAACAGTAGCAGTAGGTATGATTGAGCCCAAAAGCTAATAGGTATCGTCACCAGCAGTGCATGATAATTTGTACCCTCAATGACGTATAGTGAATATGGTATTGAATACAGAGGATCAATGATCCAAGAGCGTCACCTGATCCGTTACTAGAGGATTATCTGAATTCAGTTTCACTAGGTATATGTAGAAGAGTAAGTGTTAGGTGTCGAGTTCCCGCCACTACACAGGGAGAATCTCAAGCCATGTCTTCTGCGGTCTCTCATTCTTTTGCAGCCACAGAGGTTCCGGCTCAGCAGACGTCAGTCCCAGTGTCTTGCTCAGGCTAATGCTATGTGTCTGGTTGCTGCTGCTGCCCTAGGTTCAGCTATGGCATCCAGCATTAGTCAGCGGTGAGCAGACGCTCTTGGGACCAAGTCCTGCTTTTCTCCATCTGAGCATGCCCGTGAGCCGCTCATTGGTGGTTAGAGGTCACATGCTCAGGTCCTCAAGCAGCTTGGATTGGGCCATCAGCAAGGTCCCGGAAGGCTGCAATTATAAAAGGATCGCACGGCCGTGCGCTAGTATACACAATGTGGAGTGAGTGTTGTATGCACGTATGAATGTCTCTGGTGACTGACTCATTATGAAACCCCTACCCTTGGTACACATGTGTTGATCAGCTTTGCCAGTTAGTGCCTAGGCTGATAGTGCAGGTAGGAGGCAGAGTCAGGGCCATCTTTATATTATTAGATGCGTTCCGCTAGCCCTTACAGTTAGTGCCAATGTTTAAGCGAATAATAGACTTACTTCTACATGCAGCTGCTTGACAGTCATCCAACCCCACTTCAAACTGGTAATTGCGGCAGTATCCTATGGCGAGGTAGGTCTGTTGCTGGAGCATCCTCCTGTATTTGCCACTCTCGTTATTATCTGGAGTGAGAGTAACGGTAGTGTGCTCCAGCCGGAAGCACTGTTGCTGTGTTGTGGCACGACCCGGGGGCGTGAGCAGTGTCACGTCACTGAAAGCAGAGTTTGGGACCTCGGTACAGCGACACATCAACCCGTTTAGAAGGAGAAGCAGTCCTTCTTTAGGACACTGAAAGCAGAGTTACAAGACCTCGGTGAGGCCACAAAATGATGCGTTTCAAAGCAGACACAGTCTTTAATAAGGACTGCGTCTCCTTTGAAACGCATGGGTTTGTGGCTGCATCGAGGTCCCGAAACCCTGCTTTCAGTGATGTCACACTGTTCACACCCCTGCTCGTGCCGCGTCTCATCAGCAGAACAACAGGCTGCGCTGTCATTAACATCACTTTGGACAAGCACAGGAGAGGGTCATATATGTGAAGATGCTCCCACAGCGGATCAAAGAAGAGAAGCCAGGGGTAGAAATAAAAAGTTTAAGAAGATTTTCCTTGCAATATTAATTTCCTGGCCCTAATATATGGACATAAATTTAAGTATCACCGATAAGTAGTGCTACGACCATATACAGTGGGTACGGAAAGTATTCAGACCCCTTAAAAATGTTCACTCTTTGTTTCATGGCAGCCATTTGGTAAATTCAAAAAAGTTCATTTTTTTCTCATTAACGTACACTCTGCACCCCATCTTGACTGAGAAAAACAAGTGTAAAAATTTTTGCAAACTTATTAAAAAAACTGAAATATCACATGGTCATAAGTATTCAGACCCTTTGCTTAGACAATCATATTTAAGTCACATGCTGTCCATTTCCTTGTGAACCTCCTTGAGATGGTTCTACACCTTCATTGGAGTTCCTCTGAGTTTAATTAAACTGATAGAACTTGATTTGTAATGGCACACACCTGTCTACATAAGATCTCACAGCTCACAGTGCATGTCAGACCAAATGAGAATCATGAGGGCAAAGGAACTGGCCAAGGAGCTCAGAGACAGAATTATGGCAAGGCACACATCCGGCCAAGGTTACAAAATAATTTCTGCAGTACTCAAGGCTCCTAAGAGCACAGTGGCCTCCATAATCCTTAAATGGAAGAAGTTTGGGACCACCTGAAGTCTTCCTAGACCTGGCCATCTAGCCAAACTGAGCAATCATGGGAGAAGAGCCTTGGTGAGAGAAGTAAAGAAGAGCCCCAAGATCACTTGCTGAGCTCAACAGATGTAGTAAGGAGATGGGAGAAAGTTCCACAAAGTCAACTATCACTGCAGCCCTCCACCAGTTGGGCCTTTATGGCATAGTAGCCTGACGGAAGCCTCTCCACAGTGCGAGACATATGAAAGCCCGCATAGAGTTTGCTAAAACACACATGAAGGACTCCCAGACCATGAGAAATAAGAGTCTCCGGTCTGATGAGACGAAGATAGAACTTTTTGATGATAATTCTAAGCGGCATATGTGGAGAAAAACAGGCACTGCTCATCACCTGCCCAATACAATCCCAAGAGTGAAACATGGTGGTTGCAGCATCATGCTATCGGGTTGCTTTTCAGCTGCAGGGACAGGATGACTCATTGCAATTGAAGAAAACATGAATGCAGACAAGTACAGAGATATCCTGGATGAAAACTTTTGCCAGAGTACTCTGAACCTCAGACTTAGCTGAAGGTTCTCCTTCCAACAAGCCAACGACCCTAAGCATCCAGCTAAAATAACAAAGGAGTGGCTTCAGAACAACTCTATGACCCAGCCAGAGCCCTGACCTAAACCCAATTGTTCATCTCTGGAGAGACCTGAAAATGGCTGTCCATCAACGTTCACCATCCAACCTGACGGAACTGGAGAGGATCTGTAGGGAAGTATGGCAGAGGATCCCCAAATCCAGGTATGAAAAACTTGTTGCATCATTCCCAAGAAGACTCATGGGTGTACTAGCTCAAAAGGGTTCTTCTACTCAGTACTGAGGAAAGGGTCAGTTTTTCTTTTTTAATAAATTTGCAAAAATTTCTATATTTCTGTTTTTTTGTCAGGATGGGGTGCAAAGTGTAGATTAATGAGAAAAAAATGAACTTTTTTGAATTTACCAAATGGCTGCAATGAAACAAAGAGTGAAAAATGTAAAGGGGTCTGAATACTTTACATACCCACTGTGTAGCTTTTTCTCTACAGATTGGAAAATATTTTTAAATTCAAATTCACCAGGTTTACCCAAATTTTTGTAAAGAAATAGATGTGTGGCAAATCGCAAGTACTCCAGTGGCCATGCAAAGAAGTGTATCTCAGGTCTCCTCTAACCCATTTTAAGCGCAATAATCCATCCATGTGCCCTGGGCCTATTTGACAAGAGACTGATTATTACTTTTGCACGATCACCTGATTCGGATTCTGACAGTGCAAGGTGCGGTCACAGACCACTCCCCGCACTTTAACCCCCAAAATGCTGCGATAAAACATGATTGTGCATTTCGGGAGCTGGCAGAGGGCTGATGGCCTCTCTGCTTTTGGATCGGAGACCCCGAGGTGTGACGCAGGGTCCCGATCTTTGCCATGGTGAACCGATGTCATCATGACAATATCCGGGTCACAAGACCTAGGAAACTTGCTGATCATGCCCAATGCATGATGAACAAGCTTGTCAGTGCAAAGCTGACAGTTTCTACAGCATGGGGATGCTGCTACATCTCCATGCTATAGAAGCGATCAGCCTGCAAAAAATGATTGTCCCGTAGTAGGACAAAGTAAAAAAGTTAGAAAAAGTAAAAAAAATTAAATAATTGTAAAAATATTTAAAAAAAATTAAAAATATAAAAAAATCAAGCGATATTGTATCTAAAAATAAATATTTGAATGAAAAAAAAATATATACAATAAAAGTACACATATTTGGTATTGCCGCATCCGCAACGACCTGACCTATATAACTGTCCCACTAGTTAACCCCTTTAGAGAACATCATAAAAAAATAACAAACAAGGCAAATTACATCTGTGGATGTTGGGCATTCAGACCATCTTCATGGAGTCGGTTTCTAACCGTTTGTGCAGACACATGCACATTTGTGGCCTGCTGGAAGTCATTTTGCAGGGCTCTGACTGTGCTCCTCCTTTTCCTCCTTGCACAAAGGCTGAGATAGCGGTCCTGCTGCTGGATTGTTGCCCTCTTACGGCCCACTCCGTCTCTCCTGGTAGTGCATCCAGCCTCTGGACACTACGCTGACAGACACAGCAAACCTTCTTGCCACAGCTCACATTGATGTGCCATCCTGGATGAGCTGCACTACCTGAGCCACTTGAGTGGGTTGTAGAGTCTGTCTCAGGCTACCACGAGTGTGAAAGCACAGCCAACATTCAAAAGTGACCAAAATATCTGCCAGAAAGCATTGGTACTGAGATGTGGTCTGTGGGTCTGTGGTCCCCACCTGCAGAACCACTCCTTTATTGAAGGTGTCTTGATAATTGCCAATAATTTCCATCTGTTATCTATTCCATTTTCACAACAGCATGTGAAATTGATTGTCAATCAGTGTTTCTTCCTAAGTGGACAGTTTGATTTCACAGAAGTTTGATTTACTTGGAGTTATATTCTGTTGTTTAAGTGTTCCCTTTATTTTTTTGAGCAGTGTATATAAATTAGGTATCGCTGTAATCGTACTGGTCCAAAGAATAAAACTGCCTTATCAATTTTACCCCACAAGGAATGCAATAAACCTCCACCTAAAACAGGAAATTCCTAAATTGCTAGTTTTTGTTCACTGGGGTTCCTGCGCAAATCTCTGAAATGCATGAATTAGATGGAACCTCCAGAGACGATTCCCTATAATGAGGCTAATGGAGGTACTGTGGATGCCGTCTGACCTGTGATTTGACGGTGTCCGTTTTTTTAGGACTGCATCAAAGTGCCGTTGGCCAAAGTTTTGTACACTTCTGAAAAGAAGGACACTGCTGAACAGAGGCCAGTTGGAGTCCAGAGTAACTCTGCTGCTTCATTATAGTGAATGGATCCCTCAGGGGTTTCATCTGAATTACATCACTCGGAGATTTAGATGGAAACCCAAAAATAAGTAATCAGCATAGAGCACCGGATAACTGTGATCCTAAACGTTATATAAAATGTTCCCAATAAAAGCTTCCACTCAATCCACAAAAAAGCAAGTCCCCACTCTGATCTGTTATCTGTTAACGGAAATATAAGGGACTTCCACATTACTGGTAGCATAATGGCTCTGGAAAAGTGAAATGGCTCCTCACCCGCCAAAAGAAATTCAGCAAATTCTGCACTCCCAAATCCAATTGCCCCCTCCCTTCTGAGCCCCACATATTGCATCTACGTTTGGCATATCTGAAGCGATACGAGCCCACCTATCTTATGGGTCCAGAAGCACGTATTGGGCGTAACGCACTGGTGACTGCAACATACTGGTCACTACAGCATGTTGTCACAGCAATGGTAGTTTGCAATTTTCTCTCAGCCTCATTCATTGCTGCTTGTTTCTGGAAAATACCCATGGAGTCAAAATCATCACTACACCTGTATATATATTCCCAAAGTGCTATAGTTTCCCAAATGGGGTCACTTGAGGGAAGAATTCTGCTCTTCTAGCAATTAGGGGCTTGGTATATGGAGTCCACAAACTCTTCTATGAAAATCTACGCTCCAGGAGGCAAATAGCACTCCGTTCCTCCCGAGTCTCTCCATATGGCTAAACAGTACTGTACAGCCATGTATGGAGTATTGCCACGTTCAGTAGAAATTGTGGGACAGATTTTGGTGCCATTTTTACCCACTTCTTATGTGAAAATCCGAAATCTTGGGCTAAAATAAAATTTTGGTAGTAAAATGTATTTTGTCTTCACTGCCCAAAGGTATAAAATTCTGTCATGCACCCATTGTGTCAATATAAATAATAAATAATCTTTATTTTTATATAGCACTAACATATTCCGCAGCGCTTTACAATTTGCACACATTATCTTCACTGTCCCCGATGGGGCTCACAATCTAAATTCCCTATCAGTATGTCAATTTGCACACATTATCATCACTGTCCCCGATGGGGCTCACAATCTAAATTCCCTATCAGTATGTCTTTGGCGTGTGGGAGGAAACCAGAGTGCCAGGAGGAAACCCATGCAAACACGGGGAGAACATACAAACTCCTTGCAGATGTTGTCCTTGGTGGGATACGAACCACTGAGCCACCGTGCTGCCCATGATATGATCACTACAACCCTAGATGAATTCATTGAGAGGTGTAGTTTATAAAATTGGGTCACTTTTGGGGGGTCCTGCTGTTCTGGCACCTTATGGGCTCTCGCCCATGGTACCTGCAAACCATAACAGTAAAATCTGGTGCTCTTTGCCTTCTGATCTTTGCATTGTACCTGAAAAATATTTCCCGATTACAAGTAGGGTATTGGCATACTCAGCAAACAATGGACCTCAGTTTGTTGTAAAAATTTTTTTCACTGTTTAGGCACATCAGAGGCTATCTAAATGTGACATGGTGTCCGCCAATTGTGCCAGCAAATTTTGCATTGAGAAAGTCAAATGGTGCTCTTTCCCTTCTGAACTTTTAACCCTTATAACTTCCTATCAAAATAAAAATTTGGTTCCAAAAGTGTGCTGATGTAAAGTAGACATATGGGAAATGTTATTTAAAAACTATTTTGTGGACATATTTCTGTGATTTAAGGGTATGAAAATACAATGTTGGAAAATTGCGACATTTTCCTAATTTTTTGCCAAATTTCCATTTTTTTCACAAATAAACGCAAGTCATACTGAAGAAATTTTACCACTATCATGAACTACAATATATCATGAAAAAACAATCTCAGAATCACCAGGATCCATTGAATCATTCCAGAGTTATTACCTTATAAAGTTACAGTGGTCAGAATTATAAAAATTGGCCATTAACGCGCAAACCACCCTCGTGGGTAAAGGGGATAGCAAACACAGCCTTGGTAGTATCAAAGAGACTTCAACATGCATGGCCATAGTTAAAAAGATGGTCATAGTTCTTTGCCTCTGTGCTGTCACACACCATTGGCAATGTTTATTCAGCATTGTATAGCTTTCTCTTCAGTGTGGTAGCTGAAAGGCATCATGGTGAGCCTCATATAGCCATGCACAAGGTCATTTGAGCCTTCTTTGACTGATGCAATCTTCTATAATGTGAATAATGGCAGCTGGCATATTTTTAGAAATTTGTGCAAACTGAATCACAAATTGTTTGAATTCATCAAGCTAATTTCTGAAAAATTAGACACAAATTCAATTTTCATTAAATCGATTCTTTCATCTATACAGTTCTCATTACAGAAAAGAACAAAAATATTTTTCTTTTCATATTATTTATGTTGGATCTTATAGGCACCTTAGATCAAAAACAGTACTTGTGACATCTTTCTCACACATAAGATGACTAATAAATGTTTCCTCATTGCTTGAGCTTGCTGAGTGCCGCAGTTTTCTAACATTTTTGCTGTAAAGATTGAACTTTGTGCACCTTTAATTTTAACAATCATTTCATGCTGCCACTAAAGCAGCATAAATTAGAATCTGATTGCATGATAGCAGCCAGGTACCCAACGTCGCTCCAGATGTTTGACAGGTCTCCGGCTATGAGATAAAATGTGAGATTATGTTTTTGTTTTTATTTTTGTTGGCATCTTCTTGATCCGTGGTGGTAGCTACAGCCTAGGGAGGCTAGTCCATACACGTATATCAGTGTTGTGCCACCCACAACTGTCTCAAGTGAGTTAATAGTATTCACTAGAGTTGAGCGACTTTTGGTTTTTTAGGGTCGCGTTTCGTTTCGTGAAACCCGACTTTTCCAAAAGTCGGGTCGAGCAAGATCGTCCGATTATAGGGAAAAGTCGGGGTCGTCCCGAAACACGAAACCCAATGTAAGTCAATGGGGAATAAAAGTCGGCAGTGAGAGGAGGACAGGAAACACACCAACAGTGCCCATTTGAATGCCAAAAGCATCAATTCTTCTTACTTAAGCTTGTCAACCTTAATTAACTTCATAATACAAGTTACGCACTGAAAAATGGGGGTTATTTGGCTACAGACTGTGGGGGGGAGGGCTGGCTCCAGGTTTTCATGTGCCCTGGGCGAAAGAGCGCCCCTTTAACACATACCACAACTCATCATGCTCCGATACGGCAGAGAAATAGCGGTATAGTACAATGAAAAATACCTCACTTTTTACATCTCATGACGAGGCCCATCTATTTCTCCATACAGAATCATTGGTCCCATATAATGTTTGAAACAGTATATGATGAGCTCCACATAATGCTACAGTATATGTTGGTCCCCCATGGATGAAGCTCCACTGTCTTATGGGCCCAAATAATGCTCCAAACATAATGGGCCCCATTTCTAATGCTCTAGTGTATAATGGGCCCTGTAAATGCTGCTCCAGTGTCTGATGTCCACCTTTGGAATGTTCCAGTGTATGGTGGGCCCCATCTATCATTCTCCAGAGTATAGTGCTCCCCAAAAATTGCTGTCCCAACATTGAAAACAATCAAATAAGTCTCCTCGCTAGGGAATCCCTGTACTTGATTGGACTCCTCGTCGTCCCCATCTTCCATCTCACTGCACAGTATTTCAACTTTGCAAGTGCTGTGATCCTGGGCAAGCAGGGGGGGCCCACTCGTTGGCGACGGCACTCGCACAGGGCCCCTGATAGTACGGTGGTGTGTCTGATGGCGGGTAGGCCGAACCTGCACTTTCATCTGCAGCTTCCTCTTTGTCACCGTGTAAGATGGAACTGTATATGGTAAGGGTAACCTGAGTTTCATCAGGGTCAGATTCAGGTCGTGTAGCGTGCGAGGGGAATGTAGTGGTCTGGGTCAATGTACCAGCAGATTCATCGAGCAGTGGCTGGGCATCAGTGCACTTGTGTCGCCCCCAGGAGTACGGTCGCCACAGTGGCATTACCTTCTTCCTAGGGAGTGTGATGTCATGCTTGGGAGCAACGAAGGATCTCTCTAGCAGGTTAACTGATTGGGCGGCGTTATTCCCACGAGTCATGACCCTCCAAACAGCGTTCATGAAGGCAAAGTGTTTGTTTTACGTGGGCAGTATGGTTGCAAAGCTGAACCTTAAAGGAATGTTCAGAAGGGCACCACCAGGAGTGGAGCCTATGGTTAAATTCGACTCCACCTGGGAAACCTCAACCATGCCAGCTACAGAACAGATGCACACATTGCAAGCTTAATTCCGTTAATGAACGAGACTCCGTCATGCCCCGCGGTCCGAGTCTGGCTTACTAGAGGGACACGTGAGGCTCTGGCACATGAGATTGGCCAATAACTGGTGTGTCATGCCCTTACATGTCCGTGGCTGCATGTGCGCTACACTGAAAAGGCCAGCGTTTGTCGCTTACAGGTGCAGATAACCCGCTGAATAACGTTAGTGATGGGGATCACTGATTACAATTATTACCCGCGAACAATGATTTCCCAGTAAGTGCAGGTCAACCGCAGTTCCGGAATTAGACCTAACCGTCATTCCTGAAAAAATGAAAAACTTACGTGTGCAAACCACAGGTGCTGTAGCTTGCTTAACAGCTCGCCAGCCATTCTCACGCCCAGTATGGATTACACGTGATTGCACAAAGGTTAGAAAGGGTACCGTATCCCCGGATAACATGTATGGATAGCGTACACATTCAAAATATATGTCTCAGGAGGCAGGCTCAGACGGTGTCAGGCCCAGTATGGATTGCACGTGATTGCACAAAGGTTAGAAAGGGTACCGTATCCCCAGATAACATGTATGGATAGTGTACACATTCAAAATATATGTCTCAGGAGGCAGGCTCAGACGGTGTCAGGCCCAGTATGGATTGCACGTGATTGCACAAAGGTTAGAAAGGGTACCGTATCCCCAGATAACATCTATGGATAGCGTACACATTCAAAATATATGTCTCAGGAGGCAGGCTCAGACGGTGTTAGGCCCAGTATGGATTGCACGTGATTGCACAAAGGTTAGAAAGGGTACCGTATCCCCAGATAACATGTATGGATAGCGTACACATTCAAAATATATGTCTCAGGAGGCAGGCTCAGACGGTGTTAGGCCCAGTATGGATTGCACGTGATTGCACAAAGGTTAGAAAGGGTACCGTATCCCCAGATAACATGTATGGATAGCGTACACATTCAAAATATATGTCTCAGGAGGCAGGCTCAGACGGTGTCAGGCCCAGTATGGATTGCACGTGATTGCACAAAGGTTAGAAAGGGTACCGTATCCCCAGATAACATGTATGGATAGCGTACACATTCAAAATATATGTCTCAGGAGGCAGGCTCAGACGGTGTTAGGCCCAGTATGGATTGCACGTGATTGCACAAAGGTTAGAAAGGGTACCGTATCCCCAGATAACATGTATGGATAGCGTACACATTCAAAATATATGTCTCAGGAGGCAGGCTCAGACGGTGTCAGGCACAGTATGGATTGCACGTGATTGCACAAAGGTTAGAAAGGGTACCGTATCCCCGGATAACATGTATGGATAGCGTACACATTCAAAATATATGTCTCAGGAGGCAGGCTCAGACGGTGTCAGGCACAGTATGGATTTGACGGCCCAGATTACACAGCGGAGGAGCAGGGAGAGGTAAAGATTGCAAATGCTGGGGCCCTGCCCAAGCAAGGGGGGCCCACTCGTGGGTGTCGGTACTGGCACTGGGTCCCTCATAGTACAGCGGTGTGTCTGATGGCGGGTGTGCACCACCACCGTCAGAGACACTTGATTGCACTATGAGGGACCCTGTGCCAGTGCCCACGCCCAAGAGTCGGCCTACCCACCTGTTCAGGGCAACGGCACTCGCACGGTGTCATGCGCTAGGTGGTGACCCCGGCCATGGGGGGGAGGCAGCACAGTTAGGGAGTTTTAGAAAGTGGCATATGTTGATGTTGGACATTCAGCTGATGCAAAAGGCGAAATAGGTGAAGTACCAGGAAGAGGTGGACCAAAGCAAGCCATTTTTCTGTCACCCTATGTGTCATCAGGGGAAGGTGGGACAAAATCCTTGGAAACCCATGCGTGGTTCATTTAAATGAAGGTTAGATCATCCACATTTTGGGTTGACAGACGGGTCCTTTTTTCTGTCAGGATTGATCCAGCTGCACTGAAGACTCTTTCCGATAGCACACTTGCAGCTGGGCAAGCGAGCTCCTGTAAGGCATATTGGGACAATTCAGGCCAGGTGTCCAGTTTAGCGGCCCAATAGTCAAAGGGGAATGACCTGTGTGGGAGAACATCGATATGGGAGGAAAAGTAGTTTGTAACCATAGTTGACAACTGCTGTCTCCTGTCACTTTCCATCAATGCAGTATTACCAGTTGTGTGAGCGGTATTTGAAAAATCAGTCCACAACATTGTCATGAAACCCCTGTCTCCAACGCCACTTCTGTGTGCACCACGAACACCTCTGCCAAGCTGCCCCCGGCCCGTACGGCTCGTGTGAGAACCATCACTGCTGCTGTGTGCTGGGAATGCCTCAAGCAACCGATTTACCAGAGTTGCTTGTTTATTAGCCAATATTAGGTCAAGGTTCTCCTGTGGCATGATGTTTTGTAATTTGCCTTTATAGCGTGGATCCAGGATGGAGGCCAACCAGTAGTCATCATCGTTCATCATTTTGGCAATGCGGGGGTCCCTTTTTAGGATCCGCAAGGCATAATCTGACATGTGGGCCAATGTTCCCGGTGTCAATGATGCACTGCGAGTGCTGGGTGGAGGAGCACTTTCTGGCAAATCCACATCCCTCCAGTCACGCACAAACCCTGTACTAGACCTTGCCATGCCAATATTTTCACTTGCCCCACGAGATGCATCCTCCTCCCCTAAGTAATCATCCCCATCATCATCCTCCTCCTCCTCTTCTTCCTCCACCTCGTCCAGGAGAGGTCCCTGAGCAGACAATGGCTGAATGTCATCAAGGATTCCCTCCTCCTCTTCCTCCTCATCAACATTGGCTGCAGACGCCTGCTCCTTAAGGTGCGTCAAAGTTTGCATGAGCAGACGCATAAGTGGGATGCTCATGCTTAGGATGGCGTCGTCTGCGCTTACCAGCCGTGTGCATTCCTCAAAACACTGAAGGACTTTACAAAGGTCTTTCAGCTTCGACCACTGCACACCTGTCAACTCCATGTCTGCTCTCAAAGTGCCTGGCCGTGTATCCTCCCACAAATGCATTATGGCCTGCCTCTGCTCGCACAGCCGCTCCACCATGTGCAGGGTGGAGTTCCACCTTGTTGCAATGTCGATAATGAGGCGGTGGTTGGGAAGGTGGAGCAATCGCTGCAGCTTCTTCATACGAACGGAGTGTACAGGCGACCGGCGGATGTGCGCGCACAGTCTTCGCACCTTCTGGAGCAGGGCTGTTAACTCCGGATAATTTTTGAGGAAGCACTGCACCACCAGGTTCAAGGTGTGAGCCAAGCAAGGTATGTGGCTGAGTTTTGAAAGGGCTATGGCTGCCACAAAATTACAGCCGTTATCACTAACTACCTTGCCTGCCTCAAGATGTACACTGCCCAGCCATGACTCAGTTTGTCGCTTCAAGTACTCGGCCAGCACCTCGGCGGTGTGTCTGTCGCCCAAACACATCATCTGCAACACAGCCTGCTGACGCTTTCCACTAGCTGCTCGATAGGGGGACACATCGTGTGCAACAGTGGCAGCTGCAGATGGAGTGCTCGTACGACTGCGCTCTGTGGACGAGCTTTCGCTTCTGGAGGAGGAGGAGGAGGGTCGAACGCCTACAGCCAACTGTTTCCTATACCGTGGGCTAGGCAGCACTGTCCCACCACCGCTGTCCCCTGTGGACCCTGCATCCACCACATTAACCCAGTGCGCAGTGATGGACACGTAACGGCCCTGGGCATGCCGACTGGACCATGCATCAGTTGTGAGGTGCACCTTTCCGCTCACTGACTGCTTGAGTGCATGGACAATGCGGTCTTTCACATGATGGTGGAGGGCTGGGATGGCTTTGCGAGAGAAGAAGTGGCGACTGGGTAGGTCATAGCGTGGTACTGCATAGGCCATGAGTTCGCGGAAAGCTGTGCTTTCCACCAACCGAAAGGGCATCATCTCAAACGAGATTAGTTTGGCAATGTGGGCGTTCAAACCCGGTGTACGCGGATGAGAGACTGAGTACTTTCTTGACCTACTCATAGTGTCTGGGAGGGTGAGCTGGACTTGAGAGCTGCATATGGTGGAAGTAGCGGTGGACAGGGCGGACTGAGAGAGGGTTGATGATGGTGATGGAGTTGGTGTTCTTTCTGATAGCCTAGAATCAGTCTTTCGTTGATATAACAGTGGGATTCCCTGACTGCTGTGGTCTTGCAACGACACCTCAATATTTGCTGCTGTGCTAACCGGTGGGCTTACAGTGGGGGAAACAATGTAGCGTTGCTGACTACCTTCGTTGTGATCAGTTGCACATGTAGCACTTGAGGTTTGGTGTTGTGTCCACGCTTGCAAGTGCATGCTGGTTAAATGTCTAAGCATGCAACTGGTATTCAAATTTTTCAGATTTTTCCCTCGGCTAAAGGTCTTTGCGCACTTCTTACAGATAACCTTGGCCTGATCATGAGGATTTTGGTCAAAAAAGTGCCACACTGCACTCTTCCTACTTTGGCAGACATTTTGCGGCCTAGCACGCTGTGATCTTTTGATCCTCTGGACAAGCTGTCCAGCAACTCTTTTGATGTTTGGAACCTGTCTTTGGAGTGCTCCGGAGCTGCCAGATAACAGCTGTTGCGATGTCGATGTCTGCTGTGGATGCTCCTCATCTGAGCTATTGGAAGCAGCACCCTCTTCCCCCAATGGATGCCAATCTGGGTCAACAACTGGGTCATCCATCACCTCCTCTTCTATGTCATGTGCACCTTCCTCTGTGTCACCGTGTATGGTGGTATAGTGTGCGGGAAGGGGCACCTGAGTCTCATCAGGGTCAGAATCTGGCTCTGTACACTGCGAGGACAATGTAGTGCTCTGAGTGAATGTACCAGCAGAATCATCCATCAGCGGCTGTGCATCAGTGCACTCCATGTCAGATTCATCTTGGCCTGGGTAATTCACCATTTCACTTGATAATCCAGGCATGGTATGTGAAAACAGCTCCATGGAGTAATCAGTAGTATGGCCTGCATCATCCTTCAATCTTGGTTGGGGTGAAGGACACAAGGAAAGGTGTGGTTCATGAACATGAGCCTCCAATGACGACTCAGTGCTTTTACTTTTTACAACTGAAGACAAGGAGGAGATAGAGCTGGAGGCTGAGTCAGCAATGTAAGACAAAACTTTTTCCTGATGCTCTGGCTTTAAAAGTGGTTTGCCAACTCCTAGAAAACTAAGCGTTCGAGGCCTTATGTAGCCAGACGATGACGCAGTGTCAGCACCTCCTGCATTCGGTCCTATTTTGCTCTTGCCACTACCATCAGATCCACCACCAACACCATCATTACCAGCTGCCAACCCCCGCCCAATTCCACGGCCTCTTCCACCAGCCTTCCTCATTTTTGGTAGAAATGTAGACAAAATCCAACAAACTATATAGTAATGTAAAACAAGGTACAAGGTGTCTATAGGACAGGGGAGATTTTGAATTTCTGCATACACTTTTGGACACTGGACACTTTTGGATTGTGTGAGGCCCACTGATATCTGAGCGCTATGTGACAGGCTCGATGGCACAGCTGTGACCAAAGTGACTAGAGGATAAGGGAGATTTTGAATCTCTGCACACACTTTTGGACACTGGACACTTTTGGATTGTGTGAGGCCCAATGAATATCTGAGCGCTATGTGACAGGCTCGATGGCACAGCTGTGACAAAAGTGGCTAGAGGATAAGGGAGATTTTGAATCTCTGCACACACTTTTGGACACTTTTGGATTGTGTGAGGCCCACTGATATCTGAGCGCTATGTGACAGGCTCGATGGCACAGCTGTGACCAAAGTGACTAGAGGATAAGGGAGATTTTGAATCTCTGCACACACTTTTGGACACTGGATGGACACTTTTGGATTGTGTGAGGCCCACTGATATCTGAGCGCTATGTGACAGGCTCAATGGCACAGCTGTGACCAAAGTGACTAGAGGATAAGGGAGATTTTGAATCTCTGCACACACTTTTGGACACTAGACACTTTTGGATTGTGTGAGGCCCACTGATATCTGAGCGCTATGTGACAGGCTCGATGGCACAGCTGTGACCAAAGTGACTAGAGGATAAGGGAGATTTTGAATCTCTGCACACACTTTTGGATACTGGACACTTTTGGATTGTGTGAGGCCCAATGAATATCTGAGCGCTATGTGACAGGCTCGATGGCACAGCTGTGACCAAATTGACTAGAGGATAAGGGAGATTTTGAATCTCTGCACACACTTTTGGACACTGGACACTTTTGGATTGTGTGAGGCCCAATGAATATCTGAGCGCTATGTGACAGGCTCGATGGCACAGCTGTGACCAAAGTGACTAGAGGATAAGGGAGATTTTGAATCTCTGCACACACTTTTGGACACTGGATGGACACTTTTGGATTGTGTGAGGCCCACTGATATCTGAGCGCTATGTGACAGGCTCGATGGCACAGCTGTGACCAAATTGACTAGAGGATAAGGGAGATTTTGAATCTCTGCACACACTTTTGGACACTGGACACTTTTGGATTGTGTGAGGCCCACTGATATCTGAGCGCTATGTGACAGGCTCGATGGCACAGCTGTGACCAAAGTGACTAGAGGATAAGGGAGATTTTGAATCTCTGCACACACTTTTGGACACTGGACACTTTTGGATTGTGTGAGGCCCACTGATATCTGAGCGCTATGTGACAGGCTCGATGGCACAGCTGTGACCAAAGTGACTAGAGGATAAGGGAGATTTTGAATCTCTGCACACACTTTTGGACACTGGACACTTTTGGATTGTGTGAGGCCCAATGAATATCTGAGCGCTATGTGACAGGCTCGATGGCACAGCTGTGACCAAAGTGACTAGAGGATAAGGGAGATTGGATTGCTTTTAAAAAAGCAGTTTGTGGAGCAGTGGGTAAACAGCAATGCAGGAATGTCAGGAAGCCTTAGAAGGCAGCCCAACAACCAACACCACTGATACACCACTATATAGCCTCCCCTTGCACTGCACACACAGTGACTGGTGTGTTGTGCAGGCCAAATTGCTAGCAGCAGAAGCAGTTTTTTTTTCTTTTCAGCAGGACAAAAAAAAAAAAATTGGGATTGCTTTTAAAAAAGCAGTTTGCGGAGCAGTAGGTAAACAGCAATGCAGGAATGTCAGGAAGCCTTAGAAGGCAGCCCAACAACCAACACCACTGATACACCACTATATAGCCTCCCCTTGCACTGCACACACAGTGACTGGTGTGTTGTGCAGGCCAAATCGCTAGCAGCAGAAGCAGTTTTTTTGTCTTCCCTGCCTAACGCTCTCCCTACAGAATCAGCAGCAACCTCTCCCTATACTAAGATCGGCAGAAGTAAGATGGCGGTCGGCGTGCACGCCCTTTTATACCCCCTGTGACGCCCACCAAAGCAAGCCAATCACTTGCATGCCCTTCTGAAAGATGGTGGTGACCCGTGCCTATGTCATCACGTTGCCCACAGTGTCCGTGGATCCTGATTGGCTGAAAAAGAGCGCAAAACAAACTTTTGAAACGCGACTTTGGCGCGTAAGTCGCCGACCTCGTGGCTGACCTCATCCTAGGGTCGGGTTTCGTTTCATGAAACCCGACTTTGCCAAAAGTCGGCGACTTTTGAATTTTTTCGACCCGTTTCGCTCAACTCTAGTATTCACCTACCTTCTTTCTTTACTGGGGTATTGCGATTAGGAGCACTTTCCTTTTCTCTTCAATCATGGAGGTGTTCACAACTTTTGAATTCTTTATGATGTTGAGCCCCTAAAATATATACAAGAGAATTGAGCAAGGCCTTACATGTCTAGTGTGACTGTGACTGGAAGTAGATACAGTATATCGCATATTTGCGGTGATATGACGGGTCGCTCCCAGGGCCAATGCGGGATTATTCCGACAGTGTGTGCCATGAAGAATGTGAGGATTCACAAGTCTGCAGTCACATAGACTACAGACTTTCATACTAAACCTGGACAACCACGTTAATTAATTTGGTGCATCTTATAAGCTTCATGCATTATGGAAGAAATATTACTCCAGTCAGTAGAATTTCTGGTGTACACAACATCGTCACTTTTAATAGATTGGATGGGCAACATAATGACATCAAGGATAATTGAAAAAATTGGAGTCCGGCTCAACAAGACTGGATTTTCCTTTTCTTTTTTTTTCAAAAGAAATTATAGTGCATACAAAAGAAAAATGTATATGGTCGACATGACCCAGTCGATGCATATCGACAGCACTAAGCAGTCTTACACATGCAACTTTTGGTGGAACTGATTCAAACTAGCATGAAAATGTCAAAATTTGCTAATTCTTTGCGCAACTCTGACACAATTCTTTCGAAAAAGCCTTGATGAATTAGCCCCATAATGTCCATATTGGGTCTAATATATTTAATTTTTTTTTATATTTAGATTTTAATAGTAGATGTTGAGTGTGTGAAGATTTTACACTGCGAGCTCTACCAACAAAAGAGATAAAAGATTAACTCTGCATATTTCACTTACTAACTTTTGCCCACCAACATCATAAATTACCCATTTCTATTTCCAGGTATACTTTAGCATGACATTTTAGTCCCATAAGCAAATGCAAATATGCACTGCAGGATTTCTTACCTAATATATTATGTCAAGATGTGGACATTGCAAATATCAGCTGACAGCACAGCAAAGTTATTACATGATAAAACTTGATAGATTAAATGGAGCCTGTCACCAGGTTTGGCCAATACTAATAAAATTATGGGAGAAACAAAAGCACAAATAGAGTCTTAGCCCACACATTGTTAACAGTTGATTTCAGAGAACTGCTCACCTGATGGTGCAGATTGAAAGCATGTAGGTATTGGCTGCTGCTGATACACAAGTAGGCAAGCAACCTTATCAGAATTCTTATGGTAAAGTAATGTGGATTAAATCCGAGCTGCCATAACAATACAAATCCAGATATAATTGGGAAAAACTCAGGTGGTTTATTCTACGCGTTTCGAAGTCTATGGCTTCTTCTTCAGGAATTTACCACAACAAACATCAATGCAAAGATGTTTGTTGTGGTATATTACTGAAGAAGAAGTGATAGACTTCAAAACGTGTAGAATAAACCACCTGAGTTTTTTCCAACTATATCTGGATTCGTATTATTATGGCAGCTCGGATTTTATCCACATTACTTTACTATAAGGATTCAGTTTTGGCCAATATGAGATATGACCACCATCTTCAGGTCTGATATACAACATTCTATAATGCTGTGTATCTGATCCCACCCCAAACTGAAAGAGAAGAAAAAAAGCTTTTATTATAAACACCTGCAGGGCGGTCCGGTAGGAGAGGTGTCGATGCTCTTGGTCCCATCTACTTACGATCGCCGCCCTCCTTCTTGCTCCATGTGGATGATCTGACCCAGCATCATCCACACAGTCTCCCCACCATCGTGCTCTTCCTCAAGTATACTTTGCTGTCCTGTGGAGGGCAGAGTAAAGTACTGCAGTGCGCTGGCACCGGGGAAAGGTCAAAGATCCCGGGCGAATGCGCACTGCAGTACTTTCAAATGCTACATGTCTGTGTTTGATCCAATATTCGGATCACATTCTGCTATTCAAGTCAATGAGTGCAAGGAAATTATAAGACTGCACTCTGGTGATATTTGAATGCAGTCCGATTTCCATGGACTGACAGAATGGAAAACATGGGATTTTTTTTTCAAGTGTGATTTGAATAATTGGCCCAATTCTCTTGGATGAGACAATCTACAGCCATCTGCATGAGCCGTAATGCCATCAGTTTAATGTGAATTGCCCGCTTCTCGGTGATGCCATGGAGCCCTAGTTTAAGGTGGGATAGGCACCATTATCATTGCATATTTTCCAACTAAGCACAACAATCATTTAACATAAATGAAGATAGGAAAAAAAGTTGCCATGCAAAGACATTACAATTCATTAGTTTCCTTGGCATTATTGAATGCTAAGAGTTTGAGATTTATTTTTCCAATAATACTAAAATCTAAGAGCTTCCAAAACATTACTTGTATCTTATAATGCACAGATTAGAGATGTAAATTATATCTTATTGATAAGCTATAAATGCATTTAGTGGAAATATCCTTCAGTCTTTATTTCTCATGCTAAAAATACAACATGCTTTCCATCTGTCTGTAAATTGCAATTAAAAGCTATGTCTCAACCAGTATATAAAGCCAAATCATCCATGTAAGAATCACTTACAGAAAACAAGTTATTTTTAAAAAGACTTTATTAGATTGTTCTGTCTCTTTTAGATTGCCTTTGTATTTTCACACTGGCCCCAGTGTCAAGGAGCAAATCATTGATGTCACTTGCAATTTGCAATGTTGATTTTGCTGATAGATGCTGTGGCTGGTGCATATGTCATGATGACAATTAGAATAGAGATTTTACGCAAAATGTTTGTTCTGTGACTTGCTTATATGAATTTACATTGTCAGGGTCTGATCTGTGTGCAGATACGTCAATAAAGAAGAGCAACATCTCAACATCATTTTTATTATTATATTATGATTATTTTTTTAGCGTCCTTTCTTCCAGGGAATTGTATATGGAAAAGGTGTCTTGAAAAAGTGTGTTTAAACTTTTCAGAGGTTGGTGAGAACCTGGTTGGAGTAGCTAGTTCCAGGACATGGGGGAAGTACAAGAGAAATCTAGAATAAGCATGTGTGTAAATCAGAGTAGACAAAGACAAGCGTGAAAGGAAGTTCTTGTGAAGTCCAACACTTATGTAAGTGGATATACTGGAAGATCAGGCTGTATGGAGGGAATAAGGTTTTGGATGACCTTGCAAATTGCTAGTAACATTTTGTACTATATGTTCTCATTAAAATATACCCAATTAAGAGATTTGCAGAAAGGAGAGGCAGAAGAGTAAGAAAAGGAGTGCTGTGTGCACTAATATTTTTCTTGATAAGAAAAATAGAAAAGATCGAAATCAAGAAATGTTTTTGAGTTGAAAATGACAGGAAGTAGCAAGAGCTTGAATGTGTGGTCTGAAGGACAGGGTAGAGTCAAAGGCTACCACAGGGAAGGGGCTTGGTAGGGTGTTAAAAGATCAGGGGACCAAGCCCCAAGGTATATCTACGCTATCACCAATATATAAATATATACAATTGTGCTCAAAAGTTTACATACCCCGGCAAAATTTTTGCTTTTTTGGCCTTTCTTTCAGAGAATATGAATGATAACACCAAAACTTTTTCTCCACTCATGGTTAGTGGTTGGGTGAAGCCATTTATTGTTAAACTACTGTGTTTTATCTTCTTAAATCATAATGACAACCCAAAATATCCAAATCACCCTGATCAAAAGTTTACATACCCTGGTGATTTTGACCTGATAACATGCACAGAAGTTGACACAAATAGGTTTGAATGGCTACTAAAGGTAACATCCTCACATGTGAACTGTTTCCTTGTAATCAGTGTTTGGGCATAAAAACTGAGTGAGTTTCTGGGATACAGACAGACTCTTGCATCTTTCAGCCAGTCACTGCCGTTTCTGGATTGTGAGTCATGGGGAAAGCAAAAGAACTGTCAATGGATCTACTGTAAAAGGTAATTGAACTGTATAAAACAGGAAAGGGATACAAAAAGATACCCAAGGAATTTATAATGCCAGTCAGCAGCGTTCAAACTGTGATTATCAAATGGAAAATCAGGGGCTCTATAAAAACAGAACCATGGTCAGGTAGACCAATCAAAATTTCATCCACAGCTGCCAGGAAAATTGTTCGAGATGCAAAGAAAAACCCACAAATATCATCAGCTGAAATACTGGACTCTCTGAAAACTAGTGGTGTGGCTGTTTCAAGATGCACAATAAGGAGGCACTTGAAGAAAAAATTGGCTGCTTGGTCAAGTCACCAGAAGAAAGCCAATACTGCGCAATGCCACAAAGTATCTCGCCTACAATACGCAGAATAGCACAGAGACAAGTCTCAAGCTAAACTAAAGCTATTTTTTAGTAAAGTCGCTTGATCGTATGCCATGACATTTGGCAATCCCAACCCCCCATTATATTTGCTCTCGTAGAGAATATCAGAGGCCACTCTTGACCTTTTATCATTCCAAATAAGTGATTTTATTAATTTTTGAATTTTAGTCAGTTTAGTAGGAGGAAAGTCAATAGAGAGGGTTCTAAACAAGTACAGGATTTTTGGTAAAATAAAAGATTTTACAACAAGAATTTTACCAAGCAGGGATAATTGAATTTGTTTGAAATTAGCCAAATCCTTAGTGATAGTTCGAATGAGGTTTTGTATATTAATCAAAGCTATAGAATGAATCCGGTTTGTAAGTGTTATTCCTAGATAGCCAACCTCATCTTCATCCCATGAAAATTCTGAATGCTTTCTATGTTGTTCAATTGCATCTTGACTCATATTAAAGTGTAACACCTTAGATTTTAATGAGTTAATTTCAAAATATGATACTTTGATGAATAGGTCCAATTCCAAGCTCACTTGCTTAATTGAATTTTCAAGGTCAAGGAGGGTCAAAATAATATCATCTGCAAACAGACAAATCTTAAACGTACAATGTACTGTCTTAAAACCAGTAATGGCAGAATTTATTCTTATTCTCTCATCTAAGGGCTCAACCGCGAGGACAAATAGGAGAGGTGAAAAAAGTTTTGATAGATGATTATTTATATAGATTTTTGCAAAAGGGTCTGAATATAAAGCAAAAATTGAAGAAACAAATTTATTGTCAAATCCGAATTTAAGAAGGACATTTCTAAGATAGCTCCAATTTAATCTATCAAAAGCCTTTTCGGCAACAAGCGTGACCAAAATTGAAGGAGATTTAGAGAGTTTTGTAGCGTTAATAATATTTAAAATCCTTCTGGTCCCATCAGATGCCTGGTGACCTTCGATAAAGCCAAATTGATCATCACTCACCAATGAGGGGAGAATCTTCTTAAGTCGCTCCGCCAAAATTTTTGAGTACAATTTAATATCTCTATTGATAAGAGAAATTGGCCTATAATTTTGAACCCTGTCAGGGTCTCCCTTCTCTTTAGGTATCATGATAATAGTAGCTTCCAGCATTTCTCTTGGAAAGGAGCCCTGACAGGAAGCCAAATCATACAAACATTTCAAATGAGGATAAAAGTTTTCTTGAAAGGTTATTTAATACTCGTTTGTAAACCCATCAGTGCCAGGCGATTTTTGTGACTTAAGTTTATTAATTATGTCCACTATTTCTTCTTCAGAGATGGGTCTATTAATATGTTTTAAATCCAAAGAATCGATTTGAGGAAATTTTATACTGTCTAATAAAGAGAGTATTGATTTGTCCTCTGAATGAGAGATATTAGTATCCGTACCAAGATTTTATAAATTTTAGAAGAATTCTGCAAAAGCATTTGCAATGTCAAGAGGATGCGTTTTGATCTCTTCTGAATTAGCTTTAATTTTTATATCCATTTAAGTTCCAATGAAAATTCTATAATTCCATTTGTGTGCCTGTCCACAGGATGAAGACATCGTCTATGTGTCTCCACTAGAGATGAGCGAATGTTTCAATGTTCGGTTCAGATTATGATTGCCAAATTTTCAATATTCACTGATTAATTAAATGAATATGCGCTGAACAAAGCTGAGCGCCATTCATGTTAATGGGAGACAAAAATGAATGCATGCACAACACCTTATAACAGCCCCAAATGCTGCCAATACACATCAAATGAGGGACAGACACCAGGAAAGTGGCCTCAATTCACACACATTACAAATTGTAGCATGGCACTGCAGCAATCAGTGAGGCATGAGGTATCAGTCTTGGACCGCATTTACAGCTTTCAATTGAATGTCACAGTAAGACAAGGTGGGTGAGGGATCAGTGTAGGCCTCCTTTGCTGGGAGCCCTGATACTGCATGCAATACCTCTACCTGCTTTCAGGCTGAGTCATACTCAAGTGGATCAAATATCAGTTTTTAGACTACAATTGTCAGAAAAATTTAAGGATAGTAACACCAGTAGTTGAGTCCAAGGAAGTGGAAGCCTGACTGTCTTGTAGGTCATCTGCTACAGGTAACATGCATGAAGGAGACCCAACCAGGAGTCTACAAATTTTCAAAAATTTGTAGCAGACACTACCAAAGTGGCATCAATTTCACCACAGTAGAAATATTATAATAGGGACCGACAGGTCTTCCACTATGCCAAATCCAGCAGAAGGAAAGCCAACCAGGTGTATTCACATTTCCAACAATTATTGGCAGACACCACCAAAGTGGCATCAATTTTACCATTATATAGATAGTGGGAGACCTGTCAGTCTCTATTATACTCTCCCCAGTCAAGCAGATGGACACCCAACCAGGAGTGTTCACATTTCCAAAAATTATTGGCAGACAATACCAAAGTGGTACCAATTTTACCACTATATAGATAGTGTAATAGAGACCAACAGGTCTTCCACTGCACCCAATCCAGCAGATGGACATCCAATCAGGAGTGTTCACTTTTCCAAAAATTATTGACAGACAATACCAAAGTGGCATCAATTTCACCACAGTAGAAATGGTATAATAGGGACCAACAGGTCTTCCACTACACCCAATCCAGTAGAAGGACACCCAACCAGGAGTGTTTAATTTTTCAAAAATTATTGGCAGACAATTCCAAAGTGGCATCAATTTCACCACAGAAGAAATGGTATAATAGGGACCAACAGATCTTCAACTTCAATGAATCCAGCAGATGGACACCCAACCAGAAGTGTTCACATTTCCATAAATAGGGATAGACCAGTGGTCCCAAAACTTCCTGACCTTGAGAGCCTCATTCAGCTTGGAGAGAGGGTCGCGAGCCACATCCAGCTCTCACCCCCTTCAAAGTAGTGTCAACCAAAGCCCCAATTACAGGTATAATGATAACCAAAGCTTTTCCACAGAAATCACTCCAAAACAGTACACTGAGATCCAGGGGTTCCCACAATAACCCCATTCAGTAATCTCTCATCAAGGACTCCCAACACACTGTCACATTCTTCTTTGAGCACCTCCAACAGGTAGTATCATCCTCCAGCATACCATACCTAAAACATCTCTAAACCCTTAAGACCAGTAAATGTGTATCCAGATCTTTTCTTCTGTGTAGGGCTACTCACAAAATTCACCATTTTGAGATGTACTCTTCATACCTGTTTGCTAGACCTGGACCTAATGCACCAAGCTGGCAGACAGTCACGAGCCTCAATTCATGGGACTGTGAGCCACATGTGGCTCCCAAGCTACAGGTTGGGGACCCCAGGGATAGACAATACCAAAGGGGCATCTATTTCACCACAATGGAAATGGTATAATAGGAACCAACAGGTCTTCCACTACACCCAATCCAGCAGATGGACAACCAACCAGGAGTGTTCATATTTCCAATAATTATTTGCAGACACCACCAAAGTGGCATTCATTTCACCACAGTATAGATCGTATAATAGGGACTGATAGGTCTTCAACTTTGCCCAATCCAGCAGATGGACATGCAGCCAGGAGTGGTCACGTTTCCAAAAATTATTGGCAGACAATACCAAAGTGGCATCAATTTCACCACAGAAGAAGTACTATAATAGTGACCAACAGGTCTTCCACTACGCCCAGTCGAGCAGATGGACACCCAGTCAGGAGTGTTCACATTTCCAAAAATTATTGTCAGACAATACATAAGTGGCATCAATTTCAACACAGTAGCAATAGTATGATAGGGACAGACAGTTTTTCTGCTATTACTAGAGTTGAGCGACTTTTGCTTTTTTAGGGTCGCGTTTCGTTTCGTGAAACCCGACTTTTCCAAAAGTCGGGTCGAGCAAGATCGTCCGATTATAGGGAAAAGTCGGGGTCGTCCCGAAACACGAAACCCAATGTAAGTCAATGGGGAATAAAAGTCGGCAGTGAGAGGAGGACAGGAAACACACCTACAGTGCCCATTTGAATGCCAAAAGCATCAATTCTTCTTACATAAGCTTGTCAACCTTAATTAACTTCATAATACAAGTTACGCACTGAAAAATGGGGGTTATTTGGCTAAATTTGTGGGGGGGGAGGGCTGGCTGCAGGTTTTCATGTGCCCTGGGCGAAAGAGCGCCCCTTTAACACATACCACAACTCATCATGCTCCGATACGGCAGAGAAATAGCGGTATAGTACAATGAAAAATACCTCACTTTTTACATCTCATGACGAGGCCCATCTATTTCTCCATACAAAATCATTGGTCCCATATAATGTTTGAAACAGTATATGATGAGCTCCACATAATGCTACAGTATATGTTGGTCCCCATGGATGAAGCTCCACTGTCTTATGGGCCCAAATAATGCTCCAAACATAATGGGCCCCATTTCTACTGCTCTAGTGTATAATGGGCCCTGTAAATGCTGCTCCAGTGTCTGATGTCCACCTTTGGAATGTTCCAGTGTATGGTGGGCCCCATCTATCATTCTCCAGAGTATAGTGCTCCCCAAAAATTGCTGTCCCAACATAGAAAACAATCAAATAAGTCTCCTCGCTAGGGAATCCCTGTACTTGTCTGGACAGGTGCTGTAGCTTGCTTAACAGCTCGCCAGCCATTCTCACGCCCAGTATGGATTGCACGTGATTGCACAAAGGTTAGAAAGGGTACCGTATCCCTGGATAACATGTATGGATAGCGTACACATTCAAAATATATGTCTATACAGCATGAGGCAGGCTCAGACGGTGTTAGGCCCAGTATGGATTGCACGTCATTGCACAAAGGTTAGAAGGGGTACCGTATCCCCGGATAACATGTATGGATAGCGTACACATTCAAAATATATGTCTATACAGCATGAGGCAGGCTCAGACGGTGTTAGGCCCAGTATGGATTGCACGTCATTGCACAAAGGTTAGAAAGGGTACCGTATCCCCGGATAACATGTATGGATAGCGTACACATTCAAAATATATGTCTATACAGCATGAGGCAGGCTCAGACGGTGTTAGGCCCAGTATGGATTGCACGTCATTGCACAAAGGTTAGAAGGGGTACCGTATCCCCGGATAACATGTATGGATAGCGTACACATTCAAAATATATGTCTATACAGCATGAGGCAGGCTCAGACGGTGTTAGGCCCAGTATGGATTGCACGTCATTGCACAAAGGTTAGAAAGGGTACCGTATCCCCGGATAACATGTATGGATAGCGTACACATTCAAAATATGTGTCTATACAGCATGAGGCAGGCTCAGACGGTGTTAGGCCCAGTATGGATTGCACGTCATTGCACAAAGGTTAGAAGGGGTACTGTATCCCCGGATAACATGTATGGATAGCGTACACATTCAAAATATATGTCTATACAGCATGAGGCAGGCTCAGACGGTGTTAGGCCCAGTATGGATTGCACGTCATTGCACAAAGGTTAGAAAGGGTACCGTATCCCCGGATAACATGTATGGATAGCGTACACATTCAAAATATATGTCTATACAGCATGAGGCAGGCTCAGACGGTGTTAGGCCCAGTATGGATTGCACGTCATTGCACAAAGGTTAGAAGGGGTACCGTATCCCCGGATAACATGTATGGATAGCGTACACATTCAAAATATATGTCTATACAGCATGAGGCAGGCTCAGACGGTGTTAGGCCCAGTATGGATTGCACGTCATTGCACAAAGGTTAGAAGGGGTACCGTATCCCCGGATAACATGTATGGATAGCGTACACATTCAAAATATATGTCTATACAGCATGAGGCAGGCTCAGACGGTGTTAGGCCCAGTATGGATTGCATGTCATTGCACAAAGGTTAGAAAGGGTACCGTATCCCCGGATAACATGTATGGATAGCGTACACATTCAAAATATATGTCTATACAGCATGAGGCAGGCTCAGACGGTGTTAGGCCCAGTATGGATTGCACGTCATTGCACAAAGGTTAGAAGGGGTACCGTATCCCCGGATAACATGTATGGATAGCGTACACATTCAAAATATATGTCTATACAGCATGAGGCAGGCTCAGACGGTGTTAGGCCCAGTATGGATTGCACGTCATTGCACAAAGGTTAGAAGGGGTACCGTATCCCCGGATAACATGTATGGATAGCGTACACATTCAAAATATATGTCTATACAGCATGAGGCAGGCTCAGACGGTGTTAGGCCCAGTATGGATTGCACGTCATTGCACAAAGGTTAGAAAGGGTACCGTATCCCCGGATAACATGTATGGATAGCGTACACATTCAAAATATATGTCTATACAGCATGAGGCAGGCTCAGACGGTGTTAGGCCCAGTATGGATTGCACGTCATTGCACAAAGGTTAGAAGGGGTACCGTATCCCCGGATGACATGTATGGATAGCGTACACATTCAAAATATATGTCTATACAGCATGAGGCAGGCTCAGACGGTGTTAGGCCCAGTATGGATTGCACGTCATTGCACAAAGGTTAGAAAGGGTACCGTATCCCTGGATAACATGTATGGATAGCGTACACATTCAAAATATATGTCTCAGGAGGCAGGCTCAGACGGTGTCAGGCACAGTATGGATTTGACGGCCCAGATTACACAGCGGAGGAGCAGGGAGAGGTAAAGATTGCAAATACTGGGGCCCTGGCCAAGCAAGGGGGGCCCACTCGTGGGCGTCGGTACTGGCACTGGGCCCCTCATAGTACAGCGGTGTGTCTGACGGCGGGTGTGCACCACCACCGTCAGAGACACTTGATTGCACTATGAGGGACCCTGTGCCAGTGCCCGCACCCAAGAGTCGGCCTACCCACCTGTCCAGGGCAACGGCACTCGCACGGTGTCGTGCGCTAGGTGGTGTCCCTGGCCATGGGGGGGAGGCAGCACAGTTAGGGAGTTTTAGAAAGTGGCATATGTTGATGTTGGACATTCAACTGATGCAAAAGGCGAAATAGGTGAAGTACCAGGAAGAGGTGGACCAAAGCAAGCCATTTTTCTGTCACCCTATGTGTCATCAGGGGAAGGTGGGACAAAATCCTTGGAAACCCATGCGTGGTTCATTTTAATGAAGGTTAGATCATCCACATTTTGGGTTGACAGACGGGTTCTTTTTTCTGTCAGGATTGATCCAGCTGCACTGAAGACTCTTTCCGATAGCACACTTGCAGCTGGGCAAGCGAGCTCCTGTAAGGCATATTGGGCCAATTCAGGCCAGGTGTCCAGTTTAGCGGCCCAATAGTCAAAGGGGAATGACCTGTGTGGGAGAACATCGATATGGGAGGAAAAGTAGTTTGTAACCATAGTTGACAACTGCTGTCTCCTGTCACTTTCCATCGATGCAGTATTACCAGTTGTGTGAGCGGTATTTGAAAAATCAGTCCACAACATTGTCATGAAACCCCTGTCTCCAACGCCACTTCTGCTGTGTGCACCACGAACACCTCTGCCAAGCTGCCCCCGGCCCGTACGGCTCGTGTGAGAACCATCACCGCTGCTGTGTGCTGGGAATGCCTCAAGCAACCGATTTACCAGAGTTGCTTGTTTATTAGCCAATATTAGGTCAAGGTTCTCCTGTGGCATGATGTTTTGTAATTTGCCTTTATAGCGTGGATCCAGGATGCTGGCCAACCAGTAGTCGTCATCGTTCATCATTTTGGCAATGCGGGGTTCCCTTTTTAGGATCCGCAAGGCATAATCTGACATGTGGGCCAATGTTCCCGGTGTCAATGATGCACTGCGAGTGCTGGGTGGAGGAGCACTTTCTGGCAAATCCACATCCCTCCAGTCACGCACAAACCCTGTACCAGACCTTGCCACGCCAACATTTTCACTTGCCCCACGAGATGCATCCTCCTCCCCTAAGTAATCATCCCCATCATCCTCCTCCTCCTCCTCCTCTTCTTCCTCCACCTCGTCCAGGAGAGGTCCCTGAGCAGACAATGGCTGAATGTCATCAAGGATTCCCTCCTCCTCTTCCTCCTCATCAACATTGGCTGCAGACGCCTGCTCCTTAAGGTGTGTCAAAGTTTGCATGAGCAGACGCATAAGTGGGATGCTCATGCTTAGGATGGCATCGTCTGCGCTTTCCAGCCGTGTGCATTCCTCAAAACACTGAAGGACTTTACAAAGGTCTTTCAGCTTCGACCACTGCACACCTGTCAACTCCATGTCTGCTCTCAAAGTGCCTGGCCGTGTATCCTCCCACAAATGCATTATGGCCTGCCTCTGCACGCACAGCCGCTCCACCATGTGCAGGGTGGAGTTCCACCTTGTTGCAATGTCGATAATGAGGCGGTGGTTGGGAAGGTGGAGCAATCGCTGCAGCTTCTGCATACGAACGGAGTGTACAGGCGACCGGCGGATGTGCGCGCACAGTCTTCGCACCTTCTGGAGCAGGGCTGTTAACTCCGGATAATTTTTGAGGAAGCACTGCACCACCAAGTTCAAGGGGTGAGCCAAGCAAGCTATGTGGCTGAGTTTTGAAAGGGCTATGGCTGCCACAAAATTACGGCCGTTATCACTAACTACCTTGCCTGCCTCAAGATGTACACTGCCCAGCCATGACTCAGTTTGTCGCTTCAAGTACTCGGCCAGCACCTCGGCGGTGTGTCTGTCGCCCAAACAAATCATCTGCAACACAGCCTGCTGACGCTTTCCACTAGCTGCTCGATAGGGGGACACATCGTGTGCAACAGTGGCAGCTGCAGATGGAGTGCTCGTACGACTGCGCTCTGTGGACGAGCTGTCGCTTCTGGAGGAGGAGGAGGAGGGTCGAACGCCTACAGCCAACTGTTTCCTATACCGTGGGCTAGGCAGCACTGTCCCACCACCGCTGTCCCCTGTGGACCCTGCATCCACCACATTAACCCAGTGCGCAGTGATGGACATGTAACGGCCCTGGCCATGCCGACTGGACCATGCATCAGTTGTGAGGTGCACCTTTCCGCTCACTGACTGCTTGAGTGCATGGACAATGCGGTCTTTCACATGATGGTGGAGGGCTGGGATGGCTTTGCGAGAGAAGAAGTGGTGACTGGGTAGGTCATAGCGTGGTACTGCATAGGCCATGAGTTCGCGGAAAGCTGTGCTTTCCACCAACCGAAAGGGCATCATCTCAAACGAGATTAGTTTGGCAATGTGGGCGTTCAAACCCAGTGTACGCGGATGAGAGACTGAGTACTTTCTTGACCTACTCATAGTGTCTGGGAGGGTGAGCTGGACTTGAGAGCTGCATATGGTGGAAGTAGCGGTGGACAGGGCGGACTGAGAGAGGGTTGATGATGGTGATGGAGTTGGTGTTCTTTCTGATGGCCTAGAATCAGTCTTTCGTTGATATAACAGTGGGATTCCCTGACTGCTGTGGCCTTGCAACGACACCTCAACATTTGCTGCTGTGCTAACCGGTGGGCTTACAGTGGGGGAAACAATGTAGCGTTGCTGACTACCTTCGTTGTGATCAGTTGCACATGTGGCACTTGAGGTTTGGTGTTGTGTCCACGCTTGCAAGTGCATGCTGGTTAAATGTCTAAGCATGCAACTGGTATTCAAATTTTTCAGATTTTTCCCTCGGCTAAAGGTCTTTGCGCACTTCTTACAGATAACCTTGGCCTGATCATGAGGATTTTGTTCAAAAAACTGCCACACTGCACTCTTCCTACTTTGGCAGACATTTTGCGGCCTAGCACGCTGTGATCTTTTGACCCTCTGGACAAGCTGTCCAGCAACTCTTTTGATGTTTGGAACCTGTCTTTGGAGTGCTCCGGGCCTGCCAGATAACAGCTGTTGCGATGTCGATGTCTGCTGTGGATGCTCCTCATCTGAGCTATTGGAAGCAGCACCCTCTTCCCCCAATGGATGCCAATCTGGGTCAACAACTGGGTCATCCATCACCTCCTCTTCTATGTCATGTGCACCTTTCTCTGTGTCACCGTGTATGGTGGTATAGTGTGCGGGAAGGGGCACCTGAGTCTCATCAGGGTCAAAATCTGGCTCTGTACACTGCGAGGACAATGTAGTGCTCTGAGTGAATGTACCAGCAGAATCATCCATCAGCGGCTGTGCATCAGTGCACTCCATGTCAGATTCATCTTGGCCTGGGTAATTCACCATTTGACTTGATAATCCAGGCATGGTATGTGAAAACAGCTCCATGGAGTAATCAGTAGTATGGCCTGCGTCACCCTTCAATCTTGGTTGGGGTGAAGGACACAAGGAAAGGTGTGGTTCATGAACATGAGCCTCCAATGACGACTCAGTGCTTTTACTTTTTACAACTGAAGAAGAGGAGGCGATAGAGCTGGAGGCTGAGTCAGCAATGTAAGACAAAACTTTTTCCTGATGCTCTGCCTTTAAAAGCGGTTTGCCAACTCCTAGAAAACTAAGCGTTCGAGTCCTTATGTAGCCAGACGATGACGCAGGGTCAGCACCTCCTGCATTCGGTCCTATTTTGCTCTTGCCACTACCATCAGATCCACCACCAACACCATCATTACCAGCTGCCAACCCCCGCCCAATTCCACGGCCTCTTCCACCAGCCTTCCTCATTTTTGGTAGAAATGTAGACAAAATCCAACAAACTATATAGTAATGTAAAACAAGGTACAAGGTGTCTATAGGACAGGGGAGTTTTAGAATTTCTGCTCACACTTGTGGACAGTGGACACTTGTGGATTGTGTGCGGCCCACTGATATCTGAGCGCTATGTGACACGCTCGATGGCACAGCTGCCTGTGACCAAAGTGACGAGAGGATAATGGAGATTTTGAATCTCTGCGTACACTTGTGGACAGTGGACACTTGTGGATTGTGTGCGGCCCACTGATATCTGAGCGCTATGTGACACACTCGATGGCACAGCTGCCTGTGACCAAAGTGACGAGAGGATAATGGAGATTTTGAATCTCTGCGTACACTTTTGGACACTGGACACTTGTGGATTGTGTGCGGCCCACTTATATCTGAGCGCTATGTGACACGCTCGATGGCACAGCTGCCTGTGACCAAAGTGACGAGAGGATAATGGAGATTTTGAATCTCTGCGTACACTTGTGGACAGTGGACACTTGTGGATTGTGTGCGGCCCACTGATATCTGAGCGCTATGTGACACGCTCGATGGCACAGCTGCCTGTGACCAAAGTGACGAGAGGATAATGGAGATTTTGAATCTCTGCGTACACTTTTGGACACTGGACACTTGTGGATTGTGTGCGGCCCACTGATATCTGAGCGCTATGTGACACGCTCGATGGCACAGCTGCCTGTGACCAAAGTGACGAGAGGATAATGGAGATTTTGAATCTCTGCGTACACTTTTGGACACTGGACACTTGTGGATTGTGTGCGGCCCACTGATATCTGAGCGCTATGTGACACGCTCGATGGCACAGCTGCCTGTGACCAAAGTGACGAGAGGATAATGGAGATTTTGAATCTCTGCATACACTTGTGGACACTGGACACTTGTGGATTGTGTGCGGCCCACTGATATCTGAGCGCTATGTGACACGCTCGATGGCACAGCTGCCTGTGACTAAAGTGACGAGAGGATAATGGAGATTTTGAATCTCTGCGTAAACTTTTGGACACTGGACACTTGTGGATTGTGTGCGGCCCACTGATATCTGAGCGCTATGTGACACGCTCGATGGCACAGCTGCCTGTGACCAAAGTGACGAGAGGATAATGGAGATTTTGAATCTCTGCGTACACTTTTGGACACTGGACACTTGTGGATTGTGTGCGGCCCACTGATATCTGAGCGCTATGTGACACGCTCGATGGCACAGCTGCCTGTGACCAAAGTGACGAGAGGATAATGGAGATTTTGAATCTCTGCGTACACTTGTGGACAGTGGACACTTGTGGATTGTGTGCGGCCCACTGATATCTGAGCGCTATGTGACACGCTCGATGGCACAGCTGCCTGTGACCAAAGTGACGAGAGGATAATGGAGATTTTGAATCTCTGCGTACACTTGTGGACAGTGGACACTTGTGGATTGTGTGCGGCCCACTGATATCTGAGCGCTATGTGACACGCTCGATGGCACAGCTGCCTGTGACCAAAGTGACGAGAGGATAATGGAGATTTTGAATCTCTGCGTACACTTGTGGACAGTGGACACTTGTGGATTGTGTGCGGCCCACTGATATCTGAGCGCTATGTGACACGCTCGATGGCACAGCTGCCTGTGACCAAAGTGACGAGAGGATAATGGAGATTTTGAATCTCTGCGTACACTTTTGGACACTGGACACTTGTGGATCGTATGCGGCCCACTGATATCTGAGCGCTATGTGACACGCTCGATGGCACAGCTGCCTGTGACCAAAGTGACGAGAGGATAATGGAGATTTTGAATCTCTGCGTACACTTGTGGACAGTGGACACTTGTGGATTGTGTGCGGCCCACTGATATCTGAGCGCTATGTGACACGCTCGATGGCACACCTGCCTGTGACCAAAGTGACGAGAGGATAATGGAGATTTTGAATCTCTGCGTACACTTTTGGACACTGGACACTTGTGGATTGTGTGCGGCCCACTGATATCTGAGCGCTATGTGACACGCTCGATGGCACAGCTGCCTGTGACCAAAGTGACGAGAGGATAATGGAGATTTTGAATCTCTGCGTACACTTGTGGACAGTGGACACTTGTGGATTGTGTGCGGCCCACTGATATCTGAGCGCTATGTGACACGCTCGATGGCACAGCTGCCTGTGACCAAAGTGACGAGAGGATAATGGAGATTTTGAATCTCTGCGTACACTTGTGGACAGTGGACACTTGTGGATTGTGTGCGGCCCACTGATATCTGAGCGCTATGTGACACGCTCGATGGCACAGCTGCCTGTGACCAAAGTGACGAGAGGATAATGGAGATTTTGAATCTCTGCGTACACTTTTGGAAACTGGACACTTGTGGATTGTGTGCGGCCCACTGATATCTGAGCGCTATGTGACACGCTCGATGGCACAGCTGCCTGTGACCAAAGTGACGAGAGGATAATGGAGATTTTGAATCTCTGCGTACACTTTTGGACACTGGACACTTGTGGATTGTGTGCGGCCCACTGATATCTGAGTGCTATGTGACACGCTCGATGGCACAGCTGCCTGTGACCAAAGTGACTAGAGGATAATGGAGATTTTGAATCTCTGCGTACACTTTTGGACACTGGACACTTGTAGATTGTGTGCGGCCCACTGATATCTGAGCGCTATGTGACACGCTCGATGGCACAGCTGCCTGTGACCAAAGTGACGAGAGGATAATGGAGATTTTGAATCTCTGCGTACACTTGTGGACAGTGGACACTTGTGGATTGTGTGCGGCCCACTGATATCTGAGCGCTATGTGACACGCTCGATGGCACAGCTGCCTGTGACCAAAGTGACGAGAGGATAATGGAGATTTTGAATCTCTGCGTACACTTTTGGACACTGGACACTTGTGGATTGTGTGCGGCCCACTGATATCTGACCGCTATGTGACACGCTCGATGGCACATCTGCCTGTGACCAAAGTGACGAGAGGATAATGGAGATTTTGAATCTCTGCGTACACTTGTGGACAGTGGACACTTGTGGATTGTATGCGGCCCACTGATATCTGAGCGCTATGTGACACGCTCGATGGCACAGCTGCCTGTGACCAAAGTGACGAGAGGATAATGGAGATTTTGAATCTCTGCGCACACTTTTGGACACTGGACACTTGTGGATTGTGTGCGGCCCACTGATATCTGAGCGCTATGTGACACGCTCGATGGCACAGCTGCCTGTGACCAAAGTGACGAGAGGATAATGGAGATTTTGAATCTCTGCGTACACTTGTGGACAGTGGACACTTGTGGATTGTGTGCGGCCCACTGATATCTGAGCGCTATGTGACACGCTCGATGGCACAGCTGCCTGTGACCAAAGTGACGAGAGGATAATGGAGATTTTGAATCTCTGCATACACTTGTGGACAGTGGACACTTGTGGATTGTGTGCGGCCCACTGATATCTGAGCGCTATGTGACACGCTCGATGGCACAGCTGCCTGTGACCAAAGTGACGAGAGGATAATGGAGATTTTGAATCTCTGCGTACACTTTTGGACACTGGACACTTGTGGATTGTGTGCGGCCCACTGATATCTGAGCGCTATGTGACACGCTCGATGGCACAGCTGCCTGTGACCAAAGTGACGAGAGGATAATGGAGATTTTGAATCTCTGCGTACACTTGTGGACAGTGGACACTTGTGGATTGTGTGCGGCCCACTGTTATCTGAGCGCTATGTGACACGCTCGATGGCACAGCTGCCTGTGACCAAAGTGACGAGAGGATAATGGAGATTTTGAATCTCTGCGTACACTTTTGGACACTGGACACTTGTGGATTGTGTGCGGCCCACTGATATCTGAGGGCTATGTGACACGCTCGATGGCACAGCTGCCTGTGACCAAAGTGACGAGAGGATAATGGAGATTTTGAATCTCTGCGTACACTTGTGGACAGTGGACACTTGTGGATTGTGTGCGGCCCACTGATATCTGAGCGCTATGTGACACGCTCGATGGCACAGCTGCCTGTGACCAAAGTGACGAGAGGATAATGGAGATTTTGAATCTCTGCGTACACTTTTGGACACTGGACACTTGTGGATTGTGTGCGGCCCACTGATATCTGAGCGCTATGTGACACGCTCGATGGCACAGCTGCCTGTGACCAAAGTGACGAGAGGATAATGGAGATTTTGAATCTCTGCGTACACTTGTGGACAGTGGACACTTGTGGATTGTGTGCGGCCCACTGATATCTGAGCGCTATGTGACACGCTCGATGGCACAGCTGCCTGTGACCAAAGTGACGAGAGGATAATGGAGATTTTGAATCTCTGCATACACTTGTGGACAGTGGACACTTGTGGATTGTGTGTGGCCCACTGATATCTGAGCGCTATGTGACACGCTCGATGGCACAGCTGCCTGTGACCAAAGTGACGAGAGGATAATGGAGATTTTGAATCTCTGCGTACACTTTTGGACACTGGACACTTGTGGATTGTGTGCGGCCCACTGATATCTGAGCGCTATGTGACACGCTCGATGGCACAGCTGCCTGTGACCAAAGTGACGAGAGGATAATGGAGATTTTGAATCTCTGCGTACACTTGTGGACAGTGGACACTTGTGGATTGTGTGCGGCCCACTGTTATCTGAGCGCTATGTGACACGCTCGATGGCACAGCTGCCTGTGACCAAAGTGACGAGAGGATAATGGAGATTTTGAATCTCTGCGTACACTTGTGGACAGTGGACACTTGTGGATTTTGTGCGGCCCACTGATATCTGAGCGCTATGTGACACGCTCGATGGCACAGCTGCCTGTGACCAAAGTGACGAGAGGATAATGGAGATTTTGAATCTCTGCGTACACTTTTGGACACTGGACACTTGTGGATTGTGTGCGGCCCACTGATATCTGAGCGCTATGTGACACGCTCGATGGCACAGCTGCCTGTGACCAAAGTGACGAGAGGATAATGGAGATTTTGAATCTCTGCGTACACTTGTGGACACTGGACACTTGTGGATTGTGTGCGGCCCACTGATATCTGAGCGCTATGTGACACGCTCGATGGCACAGCTGCCTGTGACCAAAGTGACGAGAGGATAATGGAGATTTTGAATCTCTGCGTACACTTTTGGACACTGGACACTTGTGGATTGTGTGCGGCCCACTGATATCTGAGCGCTATGTGACACGCTCGATGGCACAGCTGCCTGTGACCAAAGTGACGAGAGGATAAGGGAGATTGGATTGCTTTTAAAAAAGCTGTTTGCGGAGCAGTGGGTAAACAGCAATGCCAGCGTGTCAGGAAGCCTTAAAAGGCAGCCCAACAACCAACACCACTGATACACCACAATATAGCCTCCCCTTGCACTGCACACACAGTGACTTGTGTGTTGTGCAGGCCAAATCGCTAGCAGCAGAAGCAGTTTTTTTGTCTTCTTCCCTGCCTAACGCTCTCCCTACAGAATCAGCAGCAACCTCTCCCTATACTAAGATCGGCAGAAGTAAGATGGCGGTCGGCGTGCACGCCCTTTTATACCCCTTGTGATGCCCACCAAAGCAAGCCAATCACTTGCATGCCCTTCTGAAAGATGGTGGTGACCCGTGCCTATGTCATCACGTTGCCCACAGTGTCCGTGGATCCTGATTGGCTGAAAAAGAGCGCAAAACAAACTTTTGAAACGCGACTTTGGCGCGTAAGTCGCCGACCTCGTGGCCGACCTCATCCTAGGGTCGGGTTTCGTTTCATGAAACCCGACTTTGCCAAAAGTCGGCGACTTTTGAATTTTTTCGACCCGTTTCGCTCAACTCTAGCTATTACTAATCCTGCAGATGGACATGAAACAAGGAGTGTTCACATTTCCAAAAATTATTGGCAGACAATACCTTAGTGGCATTAATTTTGCCATAGCAGAAATAGTATAATATGGACCTACAGGTCTTCCACTGCGCCCAATCCAGCAGATGGACACCCAACCTGGAGTTTTCACATTGTAAAATTGGGGGCCTGACATCACCGAAGTGGAATAAATATAACAAGAATAGAAATAGTATAATTGTGACTAACACATCTTCCACTACAGCCAATCCAGCTGTAGATGTAGAACAACCATGACTGTTCATATTTCCACAAATTTGTGTTAACATCAGCAGCAGCAGACACAGCAGGCACAGAAGCCACACTAAAGATATCACAGAGTGCAGTTACTTGATATTAATGCATCACACTAAAAATGCAATATCACCTAGTCTGTACAGTCTGAGATTGGGGTGCAAAAGTCCTTGGAGATCCATTACTTTTTCATCTTGATGAAAGTTAGGAGGTCTGCACTTTCAGGGGACAGCTGGCTGTGCTTATCCATCAGGATACCACCAGGAATATTCCCAATCATAACTATACGGGGATCAGGTTGCAGATAGTGCAGCAAGAAGGCACTCGTATGTCGGGCTCTACCATGATGTCCAAGCCCATGATGTGTTGGTGGATGGGTATCAAGGAACCTTGTTTCCTCCGTCCCCAACCACGAACATCAGAGAGGGGAAGATTATCCTCTTCATCTAACAGTTGCTCGCCCATCATGTTTTCCTCCTTCATTTGTTCCTCAGATCTTGCACATTCGATAATAGTTTGTCTGTTATCAACAGCCCCCCTCGATCGCAGTAATCCACCCAGAATCCATCTCTATCTACCAGGCGGAAAGGCAGAATTTCCGTGGCCAACAGATTGGAGATGGTGGCATCAAACTTTTAGCTTTGTTATGCGTAGGAGGAAACAATCTTTTACATGATCACAACTGCGAAAACGTGGGCTGGCTGCAGTGCTGAGAGAGGACATAGTACGGTAAACCGGACAAACTGCTGGACCGTGAGAAAGGTGCAGGTGGAGATGTTACGGCGGATTGAGCAAGTTCTGGTGTGCACGTTCTCTGAGATCGATCAAATACAGCAGGCATGTCCACTTCTGTTACATCAGCTCTCAGTCAGTGTGACTGGAGCGGATAAAGAACCCGAAGTTCTGCGGTCAAAGACCTGCGTGTCAATAGTTGACATGATAAAAGAGGAGAAGGAAGAAGCAGCAGATGCGATTGATGGGGCAGCTGTTGGTTGTTGAGGTCCACTAGTCCTTATTCTTGCATAGTGGGATCCCTAGAGTGTTGGGTTGCGCATGTGAAGGTTCATACATGTAGTAGTCAAAATTATTGAACTTTTTACCTACACTCAGTTTGTTTTTTTGCAAAGTTGGCAGATTACATGAGTTGGTTCATCCTTTGCAGTGTCAAAAAATGCCAAGGCTAAGCAACACTTTCCACCCCTGTGAGCCACAGAACTGCGGACGCTGATGGTCACAGCCACAGTTGTGGCTGAGGATGCATTGCTCATTGTGGCTGCATTACTACATGTCTGCAACGTATGGCACAATGTAACCTCCTCATCTTCCTCCTCAGATGACCTACACAGCTGTGTGCCTCTGTGTTCACACCAACGGGGATCTATCATCTCATCATCATCATCCTCTGTGTTATCACACACACGGCGGGGAACATTCCTCATCCTTGGAGTTGCATTCCTTCTCTTCCTGACCTGAAAGCACAGTACAGTCCACGTGAGCCTCAGATATCTTAGTCTCATCAGGATCACCCCCCCAGGGGTTAATGTCTGATGATGAGGGTCAGGATGCTGTTCAGATCCTACTTTGTCCTGCCCCGGATCCAAACAAAAAGATTTTGAGCTTCGATGTAGATTTTCTCCTCTTGACTCTGAAGATTTTGAGTACACTTCTGATGACCATAGCATAGAATGTGTAAACAGCTCTTCAGACTCATCCAGCTATGGTTGGGTACAGTCAGTTGTATAGTTGGAGAGTTGGGATGTGGGGGGAAGCAAGAAGAATTTGGGTGCTACGTCTGTGGACTGTACTGGGTGTCATGTTGAGGTGGAGGAAGATGAGGAGAGGCCACTTGAAGGTGCGCTTGCCATCCATCAAACACATGCTCTTACTGGGCCTCTTTAACAAAGTGTACCACTGTGCATCTGACGAAGAAAGGTAGTGGAGTAGCCTGTACAGTAACAGAAGGTGTCAGATGTCTTTGCATAGGATGTGACGTAGTTGGTTCACTAGTGCTTTCACTATCCTTACCACCTACCCGACGTACATCTTGAACACCAAGCCTAATTCCCCTTCCACCACGGCCTTGCTTTTTCCTAGGCACATTACTCAGATAGTGTGGTAGGAGCACAGTATTTGCAACAATAATTTAAATTTTAGACTCTGCACCACCTCTGCAAACTGCTGAATTTAAGCAGCAGTAAATTCCAAGGTGAAATATGGCGTGCTGTATCGCGTTGGTCATAGAAGAAAGAATTGTTTGAGTATGGACGCAGCCTGTATGATAAAGAAGATATGCTACAAAAAATTTGAAAGTCAGAAGTCTCATAAGTCATGACGTTAGTGTAAAGGTCGGCCAGTGCTGTAGTCATGACCGAGAACACTGTAGCACCCAAGCCCTGGCCTCCCTTCACAGACACACTACAGTCTCTATGTAGCACACTTGCCTCTACATCCGGAGGCTAATAGATTCCTTTGGCGAATGATTGGAGGCACAATTGCAGTAAAAATTCAGAATGCAAAACTTTACTCTCAGCACATTGCAGTACATCCAGTTCCAGCACAGCATTAACAGCAGTTTTCACATCATAAATCATTACTTCCTTTCTTTCCCTACTTGCTCTGTCATACGGCTCTATGAGTTGTACCTCTCTTCCTTGGTTTGCTCTCTGTGCAACCTGGCTTCCTTCGGGAGTTCCTCCTGCTGCTTCGCCCCAGCACAGAATGTGTCTGCCCACGTTAAGTACTGCCACATGTTGAGCATCCGCCCATCTGTCCTGCCATTTAGTTTCTCCTTCAGCAGCTACATTAATAACTAACTTCTGTAGCTCTGACTACACTGCATACACTTCTGCTGCCTCGTCACTGCTGCTTGCTCTAGCTGAGATGAAGCTACTGTGGGGAGGAGGACTCCCATGCAGTGACCGGGCAGGTACCCAGGGGACCGCCATCAGGGTTCCTGAGGGAACGATACTGGGAGAACAGTAAAGGGAGAGACTTGACTGAAGTTGTCAGGGGGCGGGGCAAGAGTAAAAGGAGCAGGGGGCGCGCTGAAGTGGCAGTTGACAGAGAGCAGGACAACAGACAGGAAGCCGTGTGAGACAGAGAGGACCGAGGGAGCGGACGGTGTGTTGTGGAGAGACTGACAGGGCCCTGTGAAAGGAAAGCTACGGACTTACCAACTAGTGACACGTGAGAGCCTTGCACCGGCGGCTGCTCCCCTCATATGGTCACATACAGCTGCCCCCGCTGTTTCCCATCCTGCTGTGACAGGTCCACAACCTCCACTGACTGCTGCGACTAGAGACTATTCCTTTACAGCGGTCAGGACACTGCCCCCCTGCCTTCTCCCACAGCTGCGGCCCTGTCATCACCGGCCCCAGGGGGCGCCACCTCGCTACAGGCGGCAGTAGAGGCACTCGTCGGGTTTGCTGAGGGATTCTGGGCAGAGACTGGTGAACGGTTACATTTAGAGACTGCGTCATCACCGCGCCCACCGGCATTGTTCCTTCAGGGCCTGTTGCGCCCCATTGGCACCGTTTCTTTAGGTCCTGTTGCGCCCCATCATCCTCGCTTCTTCAGGGCCTGTTGCACCCCACCATCACCGTTTCTTCAGGGCCTGTTGTGCCCCATCATCACCGTTTCTTCAGGGCCTGTTGCGCCCCACCGGCATCGTTTCTTCAGGGCCTGTTGTGCCCAGTTTCATCCTGGAGTATCGAGGCGTCAAGGCAGCCGCATCAGCGACCTCTACTCGGCCATGCCTGTGAACCTGACAGACCCCTGGAAGGATAAGTTTATTATAGTAGATAAGGACCCCCAGTTTGGTCATATGTGGCCTATAGCACCCCAGGCAAACCGGGTGAGTCGCATCCATAATAAGAAAGTGTTAGGTTTGTTGAGTCTCTGCGTGGACTGGTTATTTTTAACCCCTTTTGTTTGCTCAATATAGCCCCAGCGGCTACAGTTTATAAAAGTTGTTTCCACAAACCACACTCAGTCTCATGCCTCGTCACTGCATCCTGCGAACCTGCTGAACCCTACACTACTCCCATGTACTGGATGACTGGGCCCTCTCTTCTATACAAATGTTGCTGGGTATCTATCTTGCCTGGGCCAGAGGCCACCCGAGCACACAGGTCATCCTCACCCTGACTAACTACAACCAGGAAGCTCCCTTCCTCTAAACTAAGTGACCCCTCCTATATTAACTACGTACATTCCCTAATGAATTATTATACTATCTACAGCTAGTGAACTCAGTGCCATCTAGTGGCCAAGGTACTTAGTTCACTTTCCCTTTTATGTACATGGTGCAGTAAAATAAAGTTTACACATATAGCATAATATTACAAAACAACAGCATAAATTTATATATATATATATATATATATATATATATATATATACAAGTGCAATAATAGCATGAGGGTTTAAAGGGGTAAAACTCTCAACCCCTTACACTCCCCCTTTCCTTAACCATTATCATCCCTGACAATGCCAAAAAATAACCTTTAATATTTACATAGGATACTCCTCGCAGGGAGAACATACACCATGTTCCAAATTATTATGCAAATTGTTTTTAAGTGTCATAGCGTTTTTTTTTTTTAATGAAACCCATTGATGGTATTGTGTCACAGGGTTCTTTGGATCCCTGAAATCAATCTCAGATACCTGTGATAATTAGTTTGCCATGTGAGCCCAATAAAAGGAAAACTGGATGTTCCGCACTATTGATCAGGCCACAGTTTTCAAGTAAAATGGGACAGAAAAAGGATCTCTCTGCTGCTGAAAAGCATAAAATAGTGCAATGCCTTGGTCAAGGGATAAAAACATTAGATATTTCCCAAAAACATAAGTATGATCATCGTTCTGTTAAGAGATTTGTGGCTGATTCTGAGCACAGATGTGTCATCCCCGAGGGTAATAACGACGAGGTACTGCTTGGTATGCCATATTGCGTCACCATTCACCCAATATTGTTTGGGCTGCAGGGAGTATACGGAGATAGAGTAGGTCATACGAGTGACGTGCCTCAGGGCTCAAGTTCTGGTTGGGTCATCCGAGGTTCCTGGTGTTCTAACCTCACTTCCCAAGCACTATTGGCAGTATGCGGACGTGTTCTTCAAGAAGGCCGCGGTGACTCTTCTTCCCATCATCCCTACGATTGCCCGATAGATATCATACCAGGGGCAGAGCCTCCTCGTGGCATGTGTACTATTTGTCCATTCCGGAGACTGAGGTGATGTCAGAGTATGTTAAGAAGAATCTGGCAAGGGGTTTTAATATTAAGTCAGTGTCTCCTGCTGGGTTCTTTTTCGTCCAAAAGAAGAATTGGGAACTCCGTCCTTGCATATATTATAGGGTCTGAATGCCATCACCATTAAAAATAAATATCGTTTGCCACTTATCTCTGAGCTGTTTGACAGACTGCGGGGTGCTAGGATATTTACCAAATTAGATCTGCCTGGCGCCTATAATCTAATATGCATCCATGAGAGTGATGAATGGAAGACTGCGTTTAACACTCGGGACAGTCATTATGAATATTTGGTAATGCCATTCGGCCTCTGTAACGCTTCTGCCGTCTTCCAGGACTTCGTCAATGATATTTTTCGGGAGACGTTATCCACCACTTTAGTCATCTTCCTGGATGACATTCTTATTTTTTCCCCTGATCTGGATTCTCATCGTAGAGATGTTGCTAGGGGTTTTGATCTCCTATGTGCCAACTCCCTCTACACCAAACTTGAGAAGTGTGTCTTTGAGCAGGAGTCCTGTTATGATTAGGTCACCGAGGAGGATAGCCAGGGAATAAGCTAGGCAACCAGAAAACCAGAAAGGTTGGTAACTAAGCAGATTGCAGACCCCTAAAACTAACGACACAACTAGAATTAGCCGTGGCACGTACCTTCGATGCCCTAGACGCCTCGGCGCAGCCAAAGAGTTAACTAAGCCTAAAGCAAGAAAGGGAAAAGCTAAACTGCCCCGGAGTAGACCCCAAAAGGAATAGATAGCCCCCAAACATATATTGCCGGTGAGACAAGATGAGGCACAAACACAGGCAGAAAATAGAGTAAGCAAATGATGGTGCCCAAATTGTCTAGATAGAACAGGACAGGAAAGATACTGTCTGCAATCACACAAAAAACCCTCAGAAAAATCCAGCATGTCTGATATGCAAAAATACTGAGGCTACAAGATTTCTCCCCCACTATATCAGAATTCTGGTGTGAACTGGAAGCAAAACAAAAGATACTGACATAACAGGGGACTAGCAATACTGAACAGACTGACATAAGCTGTGGCATATGGAACGGGGTCCAGCACTGGTCCCAGCAGGGAACAATGCTGAACCCACACAGCAAAGCAGAAAGCACAGAAAGGCAAAAACTGGATCAAATGCAAAAAGATTCCAAAAAAACAAATAGCTTATCTAAATGATGCAGGACCAAGCAGGGGGCAAGCGGACTTTAAAATGCACAGGAAGAAAACCAAATCACCAGCAGCAACTGAAGGAAGCTTGCTGACTTAATTCTTCCCAGTCTGTAACACCTGACCTCCAATCATCCTCTTCAGGTGATTGACTTCTATCAACCCGACCAGCTCCATTACCTGCAGAAACCCCCAGAGGGAGCCCAAACTCAGAAGTCTGGTCAAAAGTGTTCACAACAGTACCCCCCCTTGAGGAGGGGTCACCGAGCCCTCATCCAAGCCACCAGGCTGATCAGGATGCACCCGGTGGAAGGCACGAACCAATCTCTCAGCATAAATGTCAGAAGCATACACCCAAGAATTTTCCTCCTGACCATAACCTTTCCACTTGAACAAGTACTGGAGTCTCCATCTATCCAGATGAGAATCCAATACCTTCTCTACCTCATACTCCAGATTATCCTTAACCAATACAGGATCAGGGGGCGCAGCCATGGGAACTACTGGCTCCATAAACCTTTTCAACAAAGATTTATGAAAAACGTTGTGAATCTTAAACGTTCCTGGAAGAGCCAAATGGAAAGAAACGGGATTAAGGATTTCCAAAATCTTATAAGGTCCAATGAACCTTGGCTTGAATTTTGGAGATGCAACTTTCATAGGAATATTTTTTGAGGACAACCAAACCATGTCACCAACTTTAAACCGGGGACCAATGGTCCTATGCCGGTTGGCAAACAGTTGGGCCTTCTCCTGAGAGTGAGACAACTTATCCACTACTTGATCCCAAATCTGCTGCATTCTCTCTACCACAGAATCCACACCGGGGCAGGCCGAAGCCTCCACCTGCCCTGAAGAAAATCGAGGATGAAACTCAAAGTTGCAGAAAAAAGGAGACATCAAAGTGGCAGAACTAGCCCTATTATTTAGAGCAAATTCAGCCAAGGGCAAAAATAAATGAGACCCAGTCATCTTGATCAGCAGATATAAAACATCTCAAATAGGTTTCCAAAGTCTGGTTTGTTCTCTTAGTCTGCCCATTGGTCTGAGGGTGAAATGCAGAGGAGAAAGACAACTGAATTTCCAGTTTAGAACAAAAAGCTCTCCAAATCTGGGAACAAACTGGACTCCTCTGTCAGACACAATGTTCTCAGGAATACCGTGCAAACTAACTACCTGTTGTAAAAACAAGGGCACCAACTCAGAAGAAGATGGCAACTTCAGGAGTGGTACAAGATGGACCATCTTAGAAAATCTATCACAGATCACCCAGATAACCGTCATTCTCTGTGAAACAGGGAGGTCAGAAATAAAATCCATTGAGATATGGGTCCATGGCCTCTTGGGCACTGGCAGGGGCATTAACAAACCACTAGAAGGAGAACAGGGTTTGGTCCGAGAACAAGCCCCACAGGACTGCACAAAATTCCTGACATCACGAGATAAAGCAGGCCACCAAAAAGACTGACTCACCAAATCTCTGGTACCACAAATACCAGGATGACCAGCTAAAGTGGAGCAATGAATTTCAGACATTACTCTTCTCCTCCACTAGTCAGGAACATACAATTTCCCCATAGGGCATTGTTCTGGTTTGTCCTCCTGAAATTCCTCTAGGGCAAGTCTCAAATCGGGTGAAATGGCAGAAAGAACCACACCCTCATTTAGAATGGTAGTAGGCTCGGTCACATCAAGAGAATCCGCAAAGAAACTCCTAGAGAGGGCATCCGCCTTAACATTCTTAGTGCCCGGAAGAAAGGAGACCACAAAATTAAAACGCATGAAAAACAAGGCCCACCTAGCCTGTCTAGGATTCAATCGCTTGGCTGATTCAAGATAGATCAAGTTCTTGTGATCTGTGAGGACCACAACTTGATGTCCGGCTCCCTCTAACCAATGTCTCCACTCTTCAAATGCCCACTTCATAGCCAACAATTCCCAATTCCCCACATCATAGTTACGTTCAGATGGGGAACATTTTCGAGAAATGAAGGCACAGGGATTCATCTTAGAGGTTACCAGATCTCTTTGAGACAAGACGGATCCTGCACCAATCTCAGAAGCATCTATCTCCACCTGAAATGGGAATAAAACATCAGGTTGCCATAAGACAGGAGCAGCAGTGAATCTCCGCTTAAGCTCCTGAAATGCCGCGACTGCCTCTGGAGACCAATTCACCACAAAAGCACTCTTTTTGGTCTAATCCATCAGTGGTTTGACAATACCAGAAAAATTACTTATGAATTTACGGTAGAAATTAGCAAAACCCAAAAACTTCTGGAGAGCCTTCAAGGAAGTGGGCTGAACCCAATCATAAATGGCCTGTACCTTGGCCTGGTACATTTCTATAGCAAACGGGGACAAAATGAATCCCAGAAACTAAATCTTTTGTACGCCAAAGAGACATTTCGATCCCTTAACATACAGAGCCTTTTCTCTCAAAATCCGGAACACAGTCCGAACATGTTCCACATGAGAATCCCAATCACTGGAAAAAATCAAAATATCGTCCAAATAAACGATCAAAAACTTATCCACAAAGTCCCAGAAAATATCGTTCATGAAAAATTGGAAGACAGAAGGGGCATTATTGAGCCCTAAAGGCATCACTAGGTACTCAAAATGTCCCTCAGGACTATTAAACGCCGTCTTCCATTCATCACCGTGCTTGATGCAAATAAGATTATATGCCCCACTAAGGTCAAGCTTGGTAAACCAACTAGCAAATTCCACTCTGGAAAATAAATCAGAAATCGGGGTAACGGATACTGATATTTAACAGTGATTTTATTAAGGAGATGATAATCAATACATGGCCTTAATGAGCCATCTTTCTTGGCCACAAAAAAAACCCCAGCACCTAAAGGTGAAGAGGACAGTCTGATATGACCCTTCCCCAATGACTCCTTGATATAAGATAAGATAAGATAGCATCATGTTCAGGTACAAATAAGTTGAAAAGCCGACCCTTGGGAAATTTACAACCGGGCACTAACTCGATCGCAAAATCATAACTCCTATGAGGAGGCAAAGACGCGGACTTACTCTCACAAAATACATCAGAAAAATCAGCCAAATAGTCAGGAACATCATGAGACTGACTTGGACAGAGGTGGAGAAAACAGGAGTGTCACTAAGAACACATTAACAACCCCAACTAACCACAGACACAGATTTCCAATCCAGAACAGGATTATGGGTCTGCAACCAAGGAAAACCCAGTACAATAATGTCATGTAAATTATGCAACACCAAAAATTTACAATTCTTTTGGTGGTCTGGGGCTACCCGCATTATCACCTGGGTCCAAAACTGGGGTTTATTTTCCGCCAAAGGGGTAGCATCAATACCCCTTAAAGGAATTGGAGTCTGCAGGGGTACCATGGGAAAACCACAACGTTTGGCAAAGTAAAAATCCATCAGGTTCAGGGCTGCTCCTGAATCAACAAAAGCCTTAGCAGAAAATGAAGATAAGGAGCAGATCAAGGAAACCGCCAAAAGGAATTTAGGCTGCACACTGCCCACAGCACATGAGTGAGCAAAACGTTTTTCCCACTTAGGGCAGACAGAAATAGTATGAGAGGCGTCCCCACAAAAGAAGCATAACTTATTACGCCTTCTAAACTCTTGACTTTGCGCCCTAGACAAAACCCTATCACATTGCATGGGCTCAGAAGTTTGTTTGAAAGGCAGCACCGCCTCTCGCATAGTTTTATGTTCACGTTAACGTCGATCAATTTGAATGACTAATGACATACAGTCGCTAAGACCAGAGGGGACAGGAAATCCCACCATAACATCTTTTATGGTTTCTGCCAGACCCAGACCATTCTGAAAAAGAGCTACTAGGGCGTCATCGTTCCATTTAGTAAGGACTGCCCACTTTCGGAATTTTTGACAATATAACTCTGCCGCTTCCTGACCCTGGTTTAATGCCAATAAGGTTTTCTCAGCTTGATTAATACATTAGGTTCATCATACAACAACCCCAGAGCTTGAAAAAACGCATCCACATTAGCCAGAATAGAACCCCCAGGTGTCAGAGAAAAAGTCCTGTCCTGAGGGTTGCCGCGCAACAGAGAGATGACAATTTTAACCTGCTGCACCGAGTTCCCTGAGGAATTAGGTTTCAAGGCAAAAAACAGTTTACAATTATTCTTAAAGTTCAAAAATGTAGACTTATTCCCAGAATATACATCAGGAATAGGGACTTTTGCTTCTACAGCAGACGATTGAGCGAGATAGGCAGAAATTCCCCGAACTTCGGCAGCGAGCTGCTCAACACGATTGGACAATTGCTTAGTCTCCGTTAAAGAAAAATTCCTCCTAAGGCCCCCAGAGAAAAAGAGGAAATAGTATATAAAAAATTCTGACACTTTTTTCTTTTTTTTTACAATTTCTCCCTTTAGAGTACCCTAGAATCTACAGTTTAGGCTGGTGATTCTGTTATGATTAGGTCACCGAGGAGGTTAGCCGGGGAATAAGCTAGGCAACCAGAAAACTAGAAAGGTTGGTAACTAAGTGGATTACAGACCCTTAAAACTAACAACACAACTAGAATTAGATGTGGGACGAATCTACGATGCCCTAGACGCCTCGGCACAGCCAAAGAGTTAACTAAGCCTAAAGCAAGAAAGGGGAAAGCTAAACTGCCCCGGAGTAGACCCCCAAAGGAATAGATAGCCCCCAACTATATATTGCCAGTGAGACAAGATGAGGCACAAACACAGGCAGAAAATAGAGTAAGCAAATGATGGTGCCCAAACTGTCTAGATAGAACAGGACAGGAAAGATACTGTCTGCAATCATGCAAAAAACCCTCAGAAAAAGCCAACACGTCTGATATGCAAAAATACTGAGGCCACAAGACCTCTCCCCCACTATATCAGAATTCTGGTGTGAACTGGAAGCAAAACAAAAGATACTGACATAACAGGGGACTAGCAATACTGAACAGACTGACATAAGCTGTGGCATATGGAACGGGGTCCAGCACTGGTCCCAGCAGGGAACAATGCTGAACCCACACAGCAAAGCAGAAAGCAGAGAAAGGCAAAAACTGGAACAAATGCAAAAAGATTCCAGCAAACAAATAGCTTATCCGAACGATGCAGGACCAAGCAGGGGCAAGCAGACTTCAAAATGCACAGGAAGAAAACCAAATCACCAGCAGCAACTGAAGGAAGCTTGCTGCCTTAAATGTTCCCAGTCTGTAACACCTGACCCCAATCACCCTCTTACCAGTTATCCCTACCATTCCTGGGGTATATCATCTCAGCCAAGGGTTTGGCTATGGATCCTGCCAAGGTGGAATCGGTGTTGAACAGGCAGGTGTCACTTTCCCTTAAAGCGGTGCAGCGCTTTATGGGATTTATTAACTACTACCGCCAGTTCATTTCCCACTTCTCTACTTTGGCAGCTCCCTCGGTAGCTCTCACCAAGAAGGGAGCTAATCCTAAGCTATGGACTATGGAGGTTTCTGAGACCTTTGTCTCCTTAAAGTCCCACCAGATGTGAATAAACCCTTCATCCTGGAGGTGGATGCTTCTTCAGTCGGTGCAGGAGCTGTGTTATATCAGAAGGATGCTCACGGTCGGAAACGGCCCTCCTTCTTCTTCTCTAAGTCCTTCTCACCGGTGGAGAGAAATTATTCTATCGGACACAGGAAGTTACTGGCCATGAAATTAGCTTTCTCCGAATGGAGATACCTTTTGGAGGGAGCTCGGCATCCCTTCCAGGTGTTCAGGGACCATAAGAATCTGCTCTATTTGCAGATGGCCCAATGGCTAAATTCTCACCAGGCCAGGTGGTCTCTATTCTTCTCCCGATTTAATTTTACCATACATTTCCTTCTAGGGGAGAAGAATTTATGGGCTGATGCCTTGTCCCATGCCGTAGATTCTTCCGAACAGGCAGGTGAGCCATGGCTAATAGTCCCTTCGGTGAGTCTGCAAACAATGGCTCCTAATTTGATGGAGCAGGTGCCTTTGGGCAAAACTCTCATACCACCTAACCTGCGGGTGGAGGTCCTCTGTTGGGCTCACACGTCCAAGTTGGGGGGGCACTTCGGGATTAAACGGACTACTGAGCTTCTGGCGAGGTCTTATTGGTGGCCGTGGATAGCGCGTGACGTTAGGGACTTTGTCCAAGCGTGTGTCTCTTGTGCCAAGAATCGGCTTTCCTGGCTGAGACCCGCAGGTTTGCTTCACCTCTGCTGGTGGTAGATAGGCCCTGGGAGATGATAGGGATGGACTTCATTGTGCACTTGCCTAGGTCCCGTAACAGTACTGTCATTTGGGTAGTCACCGAACATTTCTCCAAGATGGTACATCTGGTCCCCCTTCCGCGTGTACCTTCTGCACGGGATTTGGTCATGCTTTTTGTGAAGCACATCTTCCGTCTTCACGGGATGCCGGACAAAATAGTCAGTGACCGGAGTCCTCAATTCGCTTCTCGGTTCTGGAGAGAGCTCAGTTGGCTGCTCAGTACTGAGCTTAATCTCTCTTTGGCATATCATCCCTAGATGAACGAATTGGTGGAGAGGGCCAATCAGTCTCTGGTCACGTACTTGCGACATTTTGTCTCTGTCGGGTATGACGACTGGGCATGCTTACTGCCATGGCGAAGTTTACCCTTAATAACGCCATCTCCGATTCTACTGGGCAAACGCCGTTTTTACTCAACTACGGTCAGCATCTGCAGGTTCCCGTACCCATGCCCTTTTTGTCTTCTGACTCTAGGGTGGTTGACTGGGCTGTGGAGGCTCATGACATCTGGGGCCATACACAGGATGCCATTAAGGCCTCTAAGGAGAGAATGAGGGTCTCTGCTGACGCGCATCGCCAGGGCCGCGATCATGGCATTACTGCCCTGACTGGTGTATGGGGCCTGATGAGCAAAGGGGGCCTGCATCGGGCCCCGTCTCATCTGCTCACTGGGCCCCTACTGGCAGGCTAAACTGGGCCCTTAGCGGTGCTGCGGTGAGTCAGTTGACCGCTAATGACATGCGGGCCCGCCGGCCCGCACGTCAATAGTTAACAGCCACCAGCCAATCAGAGGCTGGCAGTTGACGTCAGCCGCATCGTGCACATTGCCGGCGTCTTATGTCACTGTCAGTCGCCGACGAGTGCATGCTTCAGCTGCATGGAGGGAGCTTCGCCGCTGGACCGCGGCCAGGTAAGAAGAACTTGTTTTTTATTTTTTTTTTATTTTTATTGAAAGCGGTGATCCAGGGAGCTCGGTGCAGACTGTGACACGGGAGCAGAATGCAGACATGCAGGCAGAATGCAGACATGGGGGCAGAATGCTGGACATGGGGGCAGACTGTGACATGGGGGCAGAATGCAGACATGGGGCAGAATGCTGGACATGGGGGTAGAATGCAGACATGAGGGCAGAAAGCTGGACATGGGGGCAGACTGTGACATGGGGCAGAATGCAGACATGGGGGCAGAATGCTGAACATGGGGCAGAATGCTGGACATGGAGGCAGAATGCTGGACATGAGGGCAGAATGCAGACATGGGGCAGAATGCTGGACATGGGAGCAAAATACTGGACATGGGCGTAGAATGCAAGACATGATGGGGCAGAATGCAGACATGGGGCAGAATACTGGACATGGGGGCAGAATGCAAACATGGGGGCAGAATGCAAGACATGACTGGGGCAGAATGCAAGACATGATGGGGCAGAATGCAAGACATGATGGGGCAGAATGCGAGACATGGGGGCAGAATGTGACAGTAAGACACAGGAGAGGGCACAATGGACATGGGGAAGAATGTGACAGTGAGACACAGGAGAGGCCAGAATGTGATGTGAGGCCCGGGGGCAGAATGTGAAAGAAAGACACAGGAGGGTGCAGGATGAGAGACACATGGTGCAGGATCATGGGGCAGGATGGATACAATGGAGACAGATGGGGAGCTCATATGGGGCACAATGGGTACTCATGAGGCGGAATGGGAGAACATATGGCTGAAGCCAGGAAAGAGACACACGGCAGGATGGGTAATATTACTACCATAGGGGCTAATTAAGGGATATTATTACTGCAGTGATGTATTTAATTTATTTTTTGAGTATACTGTTTCAAATGGGGGAAGGTCCTGTTATTGTGTAGAGTGATAATATGTTGCCTTTTTTTCTTCATGTGATGTAATGTAGAAGTTGGGAAAAAATAAGTAATGTGTTCTGCAAGCAGAGCTCTAGGTAACTGTGTTATTTCCTGCAGAGACGAGCCCTGGCTGGAAGACATGATGGCGATCTGTGCTGGATGAAAGATGAAAAGCAAGGATGAAGGACTTCACCTAGAGACATCACTGGTGAGTTAGTGTGTTACCTATATACTGACACTATACACTGTATACTATATACAGAGGTCCTGTGTATAATGTCACCAGTGATCACTGTGTTACCTGTACAAAGACACTGCATGCTAAGTACAGATCTCCTGTGTATAATGGCACTTATGGTAATAATAGTATGTTTTTTATTACTGATCAGTATTGCAGAATTCAGTCACTATGTGGTGGTAATATGTGGTCTGGACATGGTGTTGCGTTATTTGTCCCTTGTATGTGCTATTATTTGGTCACTTTGTGGTGGTAATATGTGGCATGGTCAATGTACGGTGGTATTTGTTCCTTGTATGTGATATTATTCAGTCACTGTGGTAGTAATATGTGGTTTGGTCATGGTGTGGCGGTATTTGTTCCTTGTAAGTGGTATTATAGGTCACTCGTATGTGGTGGTAATATGTGGTCTGGACATGGTGCGGTGGTATTTGTCCCGTGTATGTGATATTATTTGTCATTTTAAAAATTGAAAAATAAATAAAAATATGCCTAAATTGGATTGCATATTTTAACAAATATTTAATAGGTTAGCATAGAGTAGAGCTCAGCCAAAATGTCTACAGTGTTGTGATGGCGGCTTAAAAAATCTTTTGGCCAAAACAAAAGCTGCCGGCTATATGTGTGATCTGGTGATGGGAACTGTTAATGTGTGATTGGTGAGAAGTGGAGTTTTTCCAAGAGAAAGCGGTGGGACTGTGGACAGTTTGAGGGGTGGAGGCGGGGCTGGGGTGGAGCCTAAAGGGGCCCCGAAAATTTTGCCAGTATGGGGCCCCGAAATTCCTAGTGGCAACCCAGGTGATTTAGTGTGGCTCTCAGCCCGTAATATCAAGCTGCACATAGAGTCCACTAAATTTGCCCCTTGCTATTTAGGTTCTTTCTAAGTCCTTGAGCATGTGAACCCTGTAGTGTATCACCTGAGCCTTCCCCCACATCTACATATTACCAACACCTTTCACGTCTCCCTCTTAAAACCCGTTCGCATGTCTCGGTTTCCTGAGTCTACTGTTGGGGCTTCGGATTCGTCTTTGGATGATTTGGTCGACTGGAAGGGAGGATAGGACCTGGGAGCCGGTCGAGCACATCCATGCCCCCCAGCTTATTGCGGCCTTTGAGCATAGCGAGGCTCGCACAGGGGGGCGCTGGAGGGTAATGTTAGGCGCTGGGATTCTCCCTCTGCACAGGATAGATTCCAGGTCTTGTCTGCCTCTGCAGTTTCCCATTCTGCTTCAGCCACAGTGGGAGCTGCTCAGCAAATACGTCGGTCTCAGCATCTTGCTCAGACTCTTGCTGTTCGTTTGCTTCCTGCTGGGTCTCCAGCCAAAGCTATAGTGGCTGGCAGTGGGTAGCGACGAACCGAAGCTCCAGAGGCTAAGTCCAGAAATCAATCTACTGAGCACGCTCGTGAGGTGGTGACCTCTCATTGGTGGTTGGTCTTCAGCTGCTCAGGTGATGTGACAGGTCCGGATTGGTCCATGAGCAAGGTCCTGTCTGACTGGACTTGAACAGAAACATATAAAAGGTTCCCTGGAGTGCGCATCGGTGCGCTAAGATCATTTGTGTATGGTGTGTTGCTGGATATGTTACCACTCTGTGTGCACGTGTGCAGCTACTAGCACTGCGAGTGTGTCTAGGCTGGCAGTGTAGGGTGGGAACTCCCACTTGGCTCAGCATCTGAAACCAGGCATCTTAAGTCACATGTACAGCTAGCACAGCCATGTGTCAGAGCGAGCACAACCACCAGCCTAGACTTACCTGGGGGGTAGCTGTAGGGACCCCACCTAGCATCATTACCACTATACTCCCGTGACGTCCAACAGGGTATAGTCTCGAGTGATTCCACTTCTTTTACCGCTCTGTGAAGTAACAGAGTCAAGTGTTTCTCACTCTGTTCGCACTGAGTGACATTTAACTCAGTGTGTTTATGGTGCTTGCTCACAGCTTTGCTCAACCATTGTTCAATAGCTGTGGTTTCCCATCACCGCACGTTGGACCCTGGGTTGCGAGCGCACTTTACCATCTTTTATATTCAGTGCAATCTGCTAACCCTAACTGCCTGTAAGATTTGTGCTCATTTCTGCCATTCACACCCCTCTGATCATAGACTTGCATTGATACAGAGGTCTTTGTCCATGCCAGTTAACAGGTTGATATGTGATGTGCCGACATGATGGAATTCCAAACCAAATTTTGCCAGATGCTTTCCACCCTGGAAAGGGACCTGCGAATGCTGGAGTATCGAAACACTCTTTTACACAACCTTAAGAGAGCTTTTCCCCAAGACAACAGTAAAGCACACAGTTTGTATCGCAGTTCTAGACTTCCAACCGCCTGCATGTCAATTCGTCAACGCCAGAACATTAGCAGCAGCAGAGGTGTAAGTGGAAGAAGCAATTTCTGTGAGTCCTTTGACACTTATTTTAGACCAGCTCATGCACAGCACAACAGAGTTCAAGTCTTACACTTGGTGAGCGAATGGAGAGGTGCAAGAGTATCTAGAACTAAATATCAATACCATCAGGGAGGGTATGGACCCTTTCATATTTTAGTCTTCCAAAATGGATGAGTGGCCTGAGCTCACCTCACATGCATTGGAGATTTTATCATGCTCGAAAGCCAGTTTTCTCTCAGAACGTGTCTTCAGCGCTGCTGGTGGTGTCCTGACAGATAAGTGCAGCCGACTGTCCCCTGAAAGTGTAGACTGCCTAACTTTCATCAAGATGAACATGTCATAGATCTCCAAGGACTTTTGCACCCCAGTCGCAGACTTTACAGACAAGGTGATATTGCATTTTTTAGTGTGCTGCATTAATGTCGCGTAACTGCACTCTGTGATATCTTTAGTGTGGCTTCTGTGCCTGCTGTGGCTGCTGCTGCTGATGTTAACACAATCTGCTGGGTTAGCTGCAATTGAAACATGTTACTCCTAATTATACTATTTCTATTCTTGTGACAGTTATTCCTCTTCTGTAGTGTCAGGCCCTCATTTTTTAAAATGTGAACATTCCTGATTGGGTGTCTATCTGCTGGATTGGGTGTAGTGAAAGACCTGTTGGCCCCTATTATACTATTTCTGTTGTGGTGAAATTGATGCCACTTCTGTAGTGTAAGGACCTCATTTGTTTAAATGTGAACAATCCTAGTTCGGTGTCCATCTGCTGGATTGGGTGTAGTGGAAGATCTGTCGGTCCCTATTATACTATATCTACTGTGGTGAAATTGATAACACTTTGGTATTGTCTGCCAATAATTTTTGGAAATGTGAACACATCTGGTTGGGTGTCCATTGGCTGGATTGATCGTAGAGGAAGACCTGTCATTCCATATTATACTATTTCTACTATGGTGAATTTGCTGCCACTTCTGTGGTCCTCATTTGTTTAAATGTGAACACTTCTGGTTGGGTATCCATCTGCTGGGTTGGGCGTAGTGGAAGACCTGTCGTTCCCTTTTATACTATTTCTACTGTGGTGAAATTGATACCACTTTGGTATTGTCTGCCAATAATTTTTGGAAATGTGAACACACTTGGTTGTGTGTTTATGGGCTGGATTGGAAGTAGTGGAAGACCTGTCGGTGCCTATTATACTATTTCTACTGTGGTGAAATTGATGCCACTTTGATATTATCTGCCAGTAATTTTTGAAATGTGAACACTCTTGGTTGGGTGTCCATCTACTGGATTGGGTGTAGTGGAAGACCTGTCTTTCCATATTATACTATTTCTACTGTGGTGAATTTGTTGCCACTTTTGTGGTGTAAGGCCCTCACTTTTTTTTAAATGTGAACACTCCTGGTTCGGTGTACATCTGCTGCATTGTCCTTATTGTACTATTTCTACTGTGGTGAAATTGATGCCATTTTTTATTAAATGCCACTAATTTTTGAAAATGTGAACACTCCAGGATGGGTCTCCTTCATACGTGTTGCCTGTAGCAGACGGTCAGGCTTCCACTTCCTTAGACTCAACTACCGGTGTTACTATCCTTAAATTTTTCTAACAATTGCAGTCTACAAAACTGATATGTGTGCCACATCAGTGTGACTCAGCATGAAGGCAGGTGTTGCATGCGGTGTCAGGGCTCCCAACAAAAGAAGGCCTACACTGATCCCTCACCCACATCATCTTACTGTGATGTTCAATTGAAAGCTGCCAATGCTGTTCCAGACTCTGATACCTCATGCCTGGCTGATTGCTGCAGTGTCATGATACAATTTATACTGTGGGTGAATTGAGGCCACTTTACTGGTGTCTGTCCCTCATTTGATGTGTTTTGGCCTCATTTGGGGCCATCATAAGGTGTTGTGCATGCATTTGTTTTTTGCCTCCTTTTGACATGAATGGTGTTTGGTTATGATCTGCAAATATTCGAAGAATTAATCGGCGAATATTGAAAATTTGGCGATCGTAATCCGAACTGAACATTGAAATATTTGCTCATCTCTACTCATGATACACCAACATTATCGTTGCTAAAGTGCTGAAAATACTTTTGTGGCAAGGCAAATATTTTCCTGATCGTTCTACCGAATGTTAAAGATTTTTTCCGATTTTATAAAATTTTACTTGTGTTTCCGTTCACGAATCCGAATGTGACATATTCTTGCCGAATTTATGTTTTGCGATTGTTTTCTGAACAAATTTGCTCATCACATTTTATGCGGTATGGGTGGGAACTGCTCAGTCATAATTAATTCAAAGTACTTGTTCTCACCCACAAAGCTCTCCACGGTGCGGCACCCCCCTACATCTCCTTCCTCATTTCTGTCTACTGGCCTTGCCGATCGCTGCGCTCTGCAAACGACTTTCGACTAACCTCTGCACTAATCCGTACCTCCCACTCCCGACTCCAAGACTTCTCCCATGCTGCTCCTAGCCTCTGGAATGCTCTACCCCAAGAAATTAGGACGAACCACAATTTGCATAGTTTTAGGCGCTCCCTCAAAACACATTTGTTCAGAGCGGCTTATCACGTTCACTAATCAAAGTAATTCTATGTGTAAATGTGCGTGTGTAGCCCATTCACTATCTCCAGTCATCCTTCATTCCCTCAAGATGGCTGGACCTTCATTGTAAATACATCATTGTAAATACACACCTGTGCCTTGTATCTCCCTCACCTCATTGTAGATTGTAAGCTCTCACGAGCAGGTTCGTCTTATTTTGCTTTAATTATTGTATTGTTAACCTTGTTACTTATGACTTGTGTTTTGAAACTGTTAAACTGTAAAGTGCTGCGGAATATGTTGGCGCTATATAAATAAAGATTATTATTATTATTATAAGTGGGATGCTATTCCCTAACTTACCACTAGATGGCAGATTAATAGTCATTTATAAACAATAAGAGTCTTTTCTGAGCACATCTGATTTCTGTATATGAGGTATATATATTAGAATGAATAAACTTCCACTCTGTCTTTCTTAATAAACAGTCCTTTCGAAATTCTGCACAAGCAGCTTTATGATTCTATATATAAAAAATATTTTCCATTACAAAACTTTATTATAGTCCATGTGTAAAGGTTTTCTGAAACTTTATATGTATACTAGCTGAAGAGCCAGGCGCCGCCCGGGCATAGTAACCAACTGTGGTTAGTTATAGCAAATTATAATTATCCTCTATCCCATAGTCCCATGCCCATATACCCATCATACATATCCACGATCCCATAGGCCCGTGCCCATATACCCATCATACATTTCCTCCATCCCATATTCGACTGCCCATATACCCATCACACATCCTCCATCCCATAGTCCCATGCCCATATACCCATCATACATATTCTCCATCCCATAGTCCCATGCCCATATACCCATCATACATATCCTCCATCCCATAGTCCAGTGCCCATATACCTATCACACATCCTCCATCCCATAGTCCCGTGCCCATATACACATCCGCCATCCCATAGTCCTATGCCCATATACCCGTCAAACATATCCTCCATCCTATAGTCAAGTGCCCATATACCCATCACACATCCTTCATCCCATAGTCAACCATTATGACATCATAATGAGTGGCGGCAGGGCTTGCAACCTATGATGACATCAGTGTCGCCATGGCAACCATTGTGACATCATAATGAGGGGCGGGGCTTGATACACACACACTGCTTCCCCAGTATGCAAATAGGGGCATTATGACATCATAATGAGGGGCGGGGTTTGACGCGCACACACTTTTTCCCCAGAATGTAGATAAGGGCAAAATTGTTTGGTGAATTGGAACGCGCTGGGTTAAAATTTTGCCTCACAACATACCTTAGGACGCTCTCGGGGTCCAGACGTGTGACTGTGCCAAATTTTGTGGCTGTAGCTGCGACGGTGCGGATGCCTATCCCGGACATACATACATACATACACACATACACACATACATACACACTTTGAGCTTTATATATTAGATTTGATTTGAAGACACAGTATATGACCTACAAAGGAAACTTACCTTCTATGTAACAATAAAACACGCTTTATTGTATGAATTTATGCTATATTTGTACTAGAGTGTACCATGTGTTGTCTTATCATATACTACTTTGCAACCCTTATGTGTTTTTTCGTGATTATATGTATTAAAGATTTTTGTACTGACATTTTAAACAGAGTTCTCCAGTTATTAATGGGATGAGTTAGTAATTAGATAGGAGATAATTTATGCTTTTTGCCAAATTATCAGATATTTTCCCCTTTGTCTAGTAGTTTAGTTATCCATCTTATGGTGTGTAGTGGTTTATTTCTCCATCCCCAAGAGCCCTGCAAGCCTTGGGGATTGCAAGACTTGTAGAGCATCCCCTCCCCGGACTGCCCACACAGCCAAAAGAGTCACCCAGTGCCCAGTCATCGAGATCTAACTCCCCTTCCATGCTTGCTCATTTAGGTGTTTGTTGAAATGCACTCTTGCAGACATAGAATTTTTCAAGGAACAGATGACGTTGTCTGCAACTTGTTGCTGTAGCGCAGACATATCTTTCTTAGAGAAGTAATGGTGACCGGGCAACTGGTACTGGGGGACTGCGACGGCCATCAGCTTTTGGAAACCGTCTGTATCGACAAGGCGGAAAAGCTGCATTTTCGGCGGCCAACAGATAGGAGTGGCCATGCAATAATCACAGAGATCACAGGTCATGAGTCATACAGAAACAAGCGCTGTGATCTTTGTAGCGAATAGCTCTCAGTTGGCCCCTATTGTCCAGACAATGACACGATTGGTGTCATGTCGGACACTGTTCGCACCAGGCTGTCCGGCAGACAGCGGTAATACCCCATCCTACCACTTGGTTCTCAGCGGCTCTGGTTGGTCTTCTGATCCGTCTTGGATTGGGTTAACCAGGTTGTCATTCTGGCTGAGGGCTTAGCCACGCCCTCTGTCTTTAAATTGTCCTGCGTGACTATGGGCATCGCCGACTATAGCTCTTGCCTTGTGCTAGCGATACCGGTCTGGCGTGGTGGTCTAAGGAGCATACGGTTTCTGGTGTAGTATATTCCGTTGTTGCCATTTTGCCTCCCTGTGTTGTATTTTTTGGTTGCCCTTGCACATTATTGTATTCTCCTGTGTGTACGCGATGTAGTGTGTTTCCTTTATCCCTGTCCATACTTATTTGTGGAGTCTGGTGTTTGGTCTCCTCACTGGGTGGAGGGTGGTGGGTTCAGCTTAGGGCTGGACAGGAGACAAGGACAGGGTGGAGGCCCAGGCAGGCACACCTTCAGTGTAAACCCTGGGCTGAGGGGCAGACAGGGTCTCCCCTAGTCTAACGGACACCGCAGGGGCCCTGGAGTTTCAGCCTAAAGTTACCTAGGCTTCCCATGACATTATAGTCGGCTCAAAAAAAAAAAATAAAGGATTATTTACCATGGATCCTATAGTCTCCATAACCAAGCAGCTGGAGGCTCTGTCCATACAGGTCACTGAACTGAGGGGGGCGGTCCAGCAACAAGGCCTGTCAGTTCCTGCTGTGCAAACTGAGGCAGCAGTCAGGGCAGCTGAACCCAAGTTACCTCTTCCTGAACAATTTTCTGGTGATCGCTGTAAGTTCGTTGTATTTCGTGAATCCTGCAAATTGTATTTTCGTATGCGTCCACTCTCCTCAGGAAATGAGGATCAGCGTGTGGGCTTGGTAATTTCCTTGCTGAGTGGTGATCCACAAGCATAGGCTTTTTCACTACCTTCTGATTCACCTGTATTTGAGTCCGTAGACTTTTTTTTTTCTGCTCTTGGTTTAATCTATGACCATCCTGACAGACTGGCGTTAGCAGAGTCTAAAATACACTCTCTACTCCAGGGTGAGCGACTGGCGGAGGATTATTGTACGGAATTTTGTCGCTGGGCTGTGGACACTCAATGGAATGACCCTGCACTAAGGAGTCAATTTTTGCATGGGGTTTCTGGAAGGGTTAAACAAGCTCTGCTAATGTATGAGACTCCCGCCTCTCTGGAGGCTGCTATGGTGCTTGTAGTACGCATTGATCGCCGCTTTCGTCAGAGGTCGCAGGAGACATTGCCTGTGGGGGGGCAGTCTCTGGTGAGGTTGCCTCGGGTGAATCCGTGGAACCTATGCAGATCACTGGTATATCACATACACATAATAACAAGCATAAATGTTCCTTTCCCAGAAAGCAAGGGGTCTTTTTTTTGTGGCAAAAAAGGACATTTTATTAATGCTTGCCCCCTGGTACCTAAGAAAGACGTGCCGGTGGAAAACTGCTAGGCTCAGAGGGTTTGGAGGAGTCTAGTCTGAGCCTTTGCATATCCTCCATGGTGGTCTCCCAGTGTATGCTCCCTGCCAAGGTAGTAATCGGGGCCAAGAGCTGTCAATTACTGTATTTGTAGATAGTGGTTCAGCCGCTAATCTCATTGATGAAAAGTTTGCGCGTACAGCGGGATTTAAGGTAGAGACGCTGCCTAATCCTATCCGGGTGGTTACCATCAATTCCTCCCCTCTCTCACAAGGGGAGATTAAAGAGTTTGTGGCTGATGTAACACTCCACACTGGGGTCCTACACTCTGAGCGGGTAACATGTAAGGTGCTCAGTAATTTACCTGCTCAGGTAGTTCTGGGGTTTCCATGGTTGTCTATGCACAATCCGGTGATTGATTGGAAAACCCAGGACATAATCCAGTGGAGCAGATATTGCCAGGAGAGTTGTCTGGCCACATGTATCTCCACTGTGACTCCCAGCATCCCAGAGCCACTGCTGGACTTTGCTGATGTATTTTCTGAAAGAGGTTGTTCAGAGCTGCCACCACACCGACCCTATGGCTCTACTATTAGGTTAAAACCAGGGGCCAAGTTACCGAAAGCCAGGATGTTTAATATCTCAGGTCCTGAGAGGCTAGCTCTCAAAGAATACATTGCAGAAAGTCTAAGCAAAGGGCACATCAAGCCTTCATCATCTTCATTGGTGGCGGGGTTCTTCTTCGTCAAGAAGAAAGATGGCGGATTACGCCCGTGTCTGGATTTCAGGGAACTCAACTAGATTACGGTTCGTGACCCATACCCGATGCCACTAATACCCGATTTGTTCAACCAGGTGTCTGGTGCCAAATGGTTTTCCAAGCTTGACCTCAGGGGGGCGTACAATCTCATAAGAGTCCATCAAGGGGATGAATGGAAGACGGCATTTAATACCCCTGAGGGTCATTTTGAGAATTTGGTGATGCCATTTGGGTTGACGAGCACGCCAGCAGTATTTCAACATTTCATAAATGATGTCTTTTCTCATCACTTGGGGAAATTTGTTAATATATACCTTGATGACATTCTTATTTACTCACGCAACCGTGATGCACACATAGAGCATGTTAGGCAGGTATTGCAGTTGCTCAGGGAGAACAAGCTCTATGCCAAGCTTGAGAAATGTGTATTTGTCGTTCAATAATGACCTTTTTTGGGTTATGTAATTTCCGCCTCAGGGTTTAAAACGGACACTGCTAAGGTGCAAGCGGTGCTGCAGTGGGATCGGCCTGATAATCTCAAGGCGCTTCAGCGATTCCTGGGCTTTTCCAACTATTATAGGAAATGTATTAAGAATTTTTCTATGATTGCTAAACCGCTTACCGACATGACTAAAAAAGGTACCAATTTTTCTGACTGGTCTGAGGCTGCCGTGCGCGCGTTTGAATTCCTGAAAAACAGTTTTGCTTCAGCTCCCATCCTGGTTCAGCCTGATGTCTCCCTACCATTTACCATGGAGGTGGATGCATCTGAGGTTGGAGTGGGGGCGGTACTGTCTCAGGGTCCATCCTTGGGCAAATTGCATCCGTGTGCCTACTTCTCCAAGAAGCTGTCGCCTGCCGAGCGTAATTACGATATTGGTAACAGGGAATGGTAACGGAATTGTTGGCCATCAAGTTGGCATTTGAGTAATGGCGACACTTCTTGGAGGGGGCTGTCCATCAGATTACTGTTATAACAGACCATAAAAATCTGCTTTATTTAGAGTCTACTAAACGCCTGTCCCCCAGACAGGCTCGCTGGGCGTTATTTTTACCCGGTTCAAGTTTTTTGTGACATACCGACCAGGTTCTAAGAATACTAAGGCGGACGCCTTGTCCAGATGTTTAATGGGTGGAGAGCCACGTGAGGATCCGATGCCTATCCTCCAAAAGGGAGTTGTGGTCTCGGCTCTCACGACAGAAGTTGAGGCAGAGATTGTGGAGGCTCAGGAGGAGGTACCGCCGGATCTGCCTCCTAATAAATTGTTTGTGCCACTACACCTATGCTTAAAGGTGTTAAGGGAACATCACGATACTGTCCTGGTGGGCCACCCAGGGGTTAAGGGCACTCTGGAACTTGTATCACGTCGTTTTTGGTGGCCCAAAATCCGGCAGGACGTGGCCTCATATGTGTCAGCCTGTACCACGTGCGCACGGGTCAAGACACCACGCTCCCGTCCTGCTGGAACGTTGCATCCTCTCTGTGTGCCCAGTAAGCCATGGACTGAGATTTCCATGGATTTCATTACGGAATTGCCCTCCTCGGCTGGGAACACGGTCATTCTGGTAATAGTTGATCGGTTCTCTAAAATGTCGCATTTCGTTGCTTTGCAATCTTTGCCCAATGAGAAGACCCTTGCTCAGGTATTTATTCGCGAGTTGGTCAGACTTCATGGTGTCCCCTCTGACATTGTATCTGATAGAGGTACACAATTTGTGGCAAAAGTTTGGAGAGCTTGTTGTTCACGCCTAGGGATTAAATTGTCTCCTTTATCAGCTTTCCATCCACAGTCGAATGGGCAGACTGAGCGTATGAACCAAAACCTGGAACAATACTTATGCTGTTTTGTGTCTGACAATCAGGAAGAGTGGTCGGCATTTCTTCCTCTGGCTGAATTCGCGATATACAATCATTGTCAGGAATCGTCTGGGGAATCTCCTTTCTTTTGTGTTTATGGTCAACATCCCCAATTCTGTACCTTGCGCCAAGGGTGCTCTGCGGGCGTCCCTGAGGAGGACCAGTTGGGAGCACAATTGTCATCCGTTTGGAGGAGAGTAGAGCAGCGCTTGCTGAATGTAGGTTCTAGGTACAAACGTGTGGCTGACGGTAGACGTGTGCCAGGTCCGGACCTGTGTGTGGGTGATTGGGTGTGGTTGTCTACAAGGAACATCAATCTCAAAATACCATCACTTAAGTTGGGTCCCAGGTTCATTGGTCCGTTTAGGATCTCTGCAATTCTCAACCCTGTGGCATTTCGCTTGGAGTTACCTGCCGTATACAAGATACATAATGTGTTTCACAAGGCGTTACTTAAGAAAGTCGTGGGTGCTGTTGATGTTTCTGCCGTGCCACCACCTCCCATCTTGGTGGATGGCACGTTGGAGTTTGAGGTGTCCAAGGTGGTTGACTCTCTTGTAGTGCGTCACACTCTACATTACCTGGTCCACTGGCGTGGCTATGGTCCTGAGGAGGGGACTTGGGTGCCGGCTTCGGACATACATGCTGACCGACTGATTACAGGGTTTCATCGCCGCCATCCGGACAAGCCGGGTCCTCGACATTGTGAGGTTCCTGGGGTCCCTCATAGAAGGCGGGGTACTGTCATGTTGGACACTGTTCGCACCAGGGTGTCTGGCAGACAGCGGTAATACCCCATCCTACCACTTGGTTCTCAGCGGAGCTGGTTGGTCTTCTGATCCGGCTTGGATTGAGTTAACCAGGTTGTCATTCTGGCTGAGGGCTTAGCCACGCCCTCTGTCTTTAAATTGTCCTGCGTGACTATGGGCATTGCCGACTATAGCTCTTGCCTTGTGCTAGCGATACCGGTCTGGCGTGGTGGTCTAAGGAGCATACGGTTTCTGGTGTAGTATATTCCGTTGTTGCCATTTTGCCTCCCTGTGTTGTATTTTTTGGTTGCCCTTGCACATTATTGTATTCTCCTGTGTGTATGCGGTGTGGTGTGTTTCCTTTATCCCTGTCCATACTTATTTGTGGGGTCTGGTGTTTGGTCTCCTCACTGGGTGGAGGGTGGTGGGTTCAGCTTAGGGCTGGACAGGAGACAAGGACAGGGTGGAGGCCCAGGCAGGCACACCTTCAGTGTAAACCCTGGGTTGAGGGACAGACAGGGTCTCCCCTAGTCTGAGGGACACTGCAGGGGCCACGGGGTTTCAGCCTAAAGTTGCCTAGGCTTCCCATGACAATTGGGCGACGAATAATCCTAGGAGACCGCAAGCTGTTTAGAATAATTAGTTCTCAGAAAAGTAATAGTGAGCGAACGACTTATCCATGTCCAGACTACAACACATGGAATATGTGTATATCCCAACAAAACGATAAATGCTACTCGTAACTCCACGATAACCCTACACTCCTCGCTGCCAACAGCAATTCTGTTTTTAACCAAATAAATACAAGCTGAATAGACGCCATTCTTCTTTTGAGGTTTACACCATCAGGGTGTTCCATCCATAAAGGTTATTATTATTAGTAGATTATTGATGGTGAAGCTCAAGCGCTTAGCTTTGCCATGTGTAGGAGAAAACAGTCTTTTCCGTGACCACAACTGCACAAACGAGGGCTGGTTGCTGTGCTGACAGTGGGTGGAGTAGGGTGAACATGACAAACTGCTGGACAGTGAGTGAGGTGCAGGCGCAGATGTTATGTTGGACTGAGAAAGATGTGATGTACTCGGTGTCTGAGATCGGTCAAAAACAGTAGGCATGTCCACTTCTATAAAAGCAATTGGGCTCTCACTCACCACAACTGTAACAGGTAAACCAGTAGAGGTGCTGCGGTCAGAGAACTGTGCGAGAACACTTGCCACTTTGATGAAGGAGAAAGAAGCAGCATACGGGGTTAATGGGCCAGCCAGAGGTTGGTGAGGTCCGCTAATCCTCATTTTAGGGCAGTGAGATTCCCAGACTGATGTATGTTGGTCGCGCATGTTCCAGTTCATACATGTAAGAGGCAAATTATTGGACTTTTAGCCTCTACTCAGTAGTTTTTTACAAAGTTGGCAGTTAACGTGAGTTGAGTCATACCTTGTGGTCTCAAAAAAGGGCCAGGTTAGCCAACCCTTGCTGCCCCTGCGAACTTCAGACCTGTGACCGCTGCTTGCCCCAACCAGAGTTGTGACTGGGAATGCAGCACTTGTCATGGTTGCATCACTAACTGTTTGTGTGGGAAGCTACAATGCAACTTACTCGACTTTCTCCTACTCCATCTCCTCTAATGAGCTACTGAGCTCACACCAAGTGGAATATACAGCATAATAATCATCCTCTCTGTTCTCCAATTTCTCACCCTAAGAATCAACATACTCCTCTTCCAGCCCTGATAGCACATTACAATCCATGTGCATCTCAGGTATCTGAATCTCATCAGGATGATGAGTTTGTGATTTGATGTTTATCTCTCAATGGGAGATCGATATGCTGGAAGGTTGCCAGATTTTGATCTGAGGCCTACTCGAGTAGCGGAGAACAAACACACACAGAGACAGGGTATGTATCTGCAGGATGTTCCCCCTTTCCTGATTTAATTAGGTAGCTTATATGCTCATTTGAGTAGGCGGTAACATTACATCATCACATTTCATTGGACAATTGATCATTCAACAGTAAGCATAAATGGTTCCAACCAATCATATTCATATTCGTTAACCAATCAGATTGTACTCGGCTGTTAATTATTAGTATTTGTGTAGACGTGCTGAAAGCTTTAATAGGTCTTGGGTAAATTACACAAGACCCCAATATTATTCTCATTAATCTATCCTCATGACAGTTATAGCTCCATTAGCCTCATTAACCTGTCTTACTAAGTATTCATGGCCCCAGTATCTACCTAGCATGTGGACGTGTAGTTTCAATGTCCAACTGGGTGCAGTAAACAGTTTATCCATCACGTACAATTTCTTATGAAGAATAAGGTTATAGGTAATCATTATCATGAGACAGCATTTTCATATACAGAGTATGCATGTAAGACCCCAGAAATACATTGATATTAAAAGGACATACAGAATTCCCTGTCAGTCCCCCCTTTTGAGAACAGATATGACTCTACCATTCACATATAGGTACATTCAAAGGCCTAATGCCAGTGTCGGACTTCCTAACCCTTCTTCTGCCGAATTCCCCATAGGGAAAGGGAGATCATATCTAATTCTCAACCTCAAACCATTTGCTCATAATCATTATTGTAAGGTTTCATTGTAATATACATAGTTTTAGTAATAGACGCGTCAATCAATCTTTGAAGTAGTCCTCTGATACATGGTATGCAGCAGCATCCACAGGTCACAAGTACTGCTGCTACTACTGCCAGAGAGATGAGGAGGCTGGACACAAGATGACTCCATCTACCGAACCAGGATTCCAACCAGTCCATGAAGGGATTGTTGATACCCGAATTTTCTGCCAATTCTTCGGACAGGGATGTAAGACCCTCCAACGCCTTGGTGATACTCCCATCTGGACTTGTATCATTGGGGATGAAGGTACAGCAAAACGTTCCAAACATCTTGCACACGCCCCCTTTTTCCGCTAGCAACATATCCAAAGCCATCCTATTCTGATGTGTCATTAAAGAAGTTGGGCCTAATTGTTCAGCTATCCCTTTTACTGCATCCCTTGTGTAATTTATAAACCTTTGCTGATTATAATAAATATAATTTATCCAATCCACATTTTTATTAATTGTCACCCACCAAAAGAAAATTGATTCAAAACCTGCTGCTATCTGGTTCCTGGCCTTGTACTCATCCGGTACCCCTCTGGGTACCCCTATATTGTCTATATAAACTCTAGGATCAAAGGACCCAGCAGGTACTGACCTTCTATTTCTGTGTAGGGTTTCAACATTCATTCCACCTCCTTTAATCTCTTCTGATGAAATTATTTTAAATGGCATGAGCACTTGAACTAGAGCACAGCTGCCAACCCAACCTGGTGGCAACCTAGGCCTCAATTTCATATCTCCACATAACCACCATATGTCACTCCTTGCTATAGTTTGGTTTTGAAACCAACTGGCTTTAAAACCTCCTGTATCTGTATTTATTGGGATGGTGTTGTGACAAAACTCTGAAGTTAGATTTCCTACCCATCTTCCTGGTCCTGTTCTCAGGAAGCAAGTGTAGTCACCTGGATATGCATAAACTCTAGGTGGTACCTGATCAATTTTTGCTATTGGATACCGGACTGATAGAGATTGACACAGAACATTATCACTAGGGTCATATGTGGCATTATACAAAGCTAGAATACACTGTAAGTCTACTTGATCCTGTTCTGAATATCTGAGGGGAATAGTCCCTAAATGGGGCCTAGCGGTTGCACATGCAATACAATCAGTTTTGTTATTTTGCTCTGTAGTATACTTCATCCATAGCAACCATTCATTCCTCTCTGTGTAGCCTGTTTCTACGGCTAACTTCTCCTCATAGCCTAATTCTCCAATTCCATCAACATCCAACATTTCTCCTGACCTTTGGGGTTTGTCCTCCTCTTGTTCCTTGTCCTGTGCAGGAACAGCTTTTAACCAAAATGTTCCCTGCTGAACCTGTCTACCTGGGGTATACAGTCCCAATACATAGAGACCTTCATCTCCAAGAGAGGGTTCATCCAGTGTTATAAGGAGAGGATTGCAAGAGAATCTCCAGTCCAAAACCTCTGGATCACAACCCCATTTTGGAATGGGTACAGCAATATTCATCCTCTTGAGGAGAGGCTTTCCTGATGAACTAACACGAGTCATGGCTTCCTCTGGCTTATACCCCCATGACGTTCCCGTGTTCCAAGCTGCATCTGACCAAGAATTACAGTTCTCATTTCCAGGTCTAGTTACACAGATATATACCACCGCCCCTTCAACTCCTGTTAGATATTTATAATTGGGGTTGCTACTCTTCTTCCCAAATTTAAGATTCCATTGACACTTCACTATCCGACACAAGTCCACCCTAAATGTAGCTGTTGCTGCCTTGGTGTCAAACCACAAGGTTACTGATGTGCTATTCTGAAGTGTCTCGTCCAGTTGTCCTTCTTGCAGTAGAGCTGCCAACATCATCAGGGACAGGACCCATATTCTTCCACTCCAGGACCTCATAGTAGCTTGTGTAGACCGGTCTTCCGTTTAACTCTACGGATGTGGCTTAGCGGGGACCATCAACCAGTGGCTCCAGTGGTCTTCGTGTCTTTTGGTCAGCAACCAATGTCTGGATTAACTAAAATAGAATCAAAAACTTATTTGTACACAAATGGGAGTCTCTTTTGGACTCCGGACCTGCTGCAGGGGTTGTCAAATAGTCACAACATCTATGTGGACAAAAGAGTACCTCAGTTGTGGTAGCTTCTGACATCAGGAAGGCCTCCAGTCCCCTGAAAAGAGATCAACACACACGAGCACATACTTCATACATCTTACCTTGGGCAGCCTGTATGAAGTCAATCTGCAGTCATTGAAACGGATAGGAGGGCCCAGGCGCACGTGTATGTCTATGGCATCTTTCTAGTCTATCTGTGTTGTGCGCATCTAATCTATGTTAATGTAAAGCTAAACAGGTGGACCCAGCATCTTTCTTCAGAGCACATAGTTTTTGTCTTCACTCACGTGCGTTGAGTCATGAGCCATCACATGGTGCAAGGATTTTGGCAAACATACCCACTGTCCCACCATCCACGGTTCTGAGCTCCAGCTTCCGACCAGACTTCAGTCTCTTCCCCGGTTGGTGACCGAGTCAGAGCCTGTAAGATACTTAAGTCTAACTGGTTATCTTTAATGCTCACCATGACCAGTGGAGGCGCCTCAGGGGTCTCCCAGTACCTTGGTCTTCTGGCTGATTCCCAGCCACTTTGTTTGCTTCGTGCTCCACGGGTTCCTTCTCATATGTACCCTCACTTCCACTATGGAAACCTCTTCCAGGGCCTGTTGATGTAAGAAAAGACCTTTTCTCCCCATATGGGGCTGCAGTTGTGGGTTCACCTGAAAACAATGACTTGTATATGTGGTGTCTTGCTTACCTTAAAGCCCCCTAAATGCCTCAATGAGTGCCGTCAACTCCACCTCCCCTGTAGAGTTATGAGGGAGGAGTGGTTCTGCTTTCTACTATCTCATGCTGTGTGATCGCCATACAACCAGGTTCTTGGACCTTCCGTAAAGAAAACTCAAAATCCAGATTAATGAGAGATACCTTTATGGATTAAAAATATTTAAAAATAGCTGACTCTCCTCTCTTCTCCCCCCCTTTGGAAATCACCATATGAATACCGAATAGGGGGCAGAGTGGTGGATTTCCATTACACATATAACGGGAGTTCCTCTTTTTTTTTTTTTTTTTCCTCTCTAACACATACTAAAAGCATTCCTTATCTTTGCTACCTGACAATTGCCTTCCATGGATATCTAACACTGCTTCAAGTCAAAGGCAACGTTGTACCTTGAACCATCTGCCTCTCCTTTTTCTTCTTATCAACATGCATTCTAAAAAAAAAACTTGACATTATGAAAAACTAGCTGTATACCTTCTACAAATACGTATTATGCTATAATGTGAATCCAGTGAGCAAAGCTGCAAGCTGCGCTTCAACCAGGTACGTCTCTGGTTGCCCATTATTTAATGGACATCTGACAAGATTATAATTTTCTATGTCACTTAATGAAATTCCGTCGACCCAGGGAGTTGCAGGAATACCATGCACATTGAGCCTAAACACTTTATACTCTGGAAATCTGTCTGACAGAAATCCAAAACCAGTGAGCTGTTGGATATACCCTCCTGGTATAATTTTGACAATTCTCCAACCTTCAGGAGATATAATCAACATTAATCCAAATGTGCAATTAGGGCACGACATTTTCTCATGGAATATCTGGCACACACACACACACACGGCAAGCAATACAACAGAATTTCACACATGAGATCATGCACTTCCACTTATCAGCAGAGAGTCTCAAAGGTCATTCACATTCCTTCACACAGATTCAGTAAACTGTTAACTCCTTAAGCTTATTACCTCCTGGTGCTCCTGCTAAAAATCCTATCTATGTTTTCTGGTTGATACTTGACTGTATTGGGGCGAAAAATTCTCCTGGCTTGTCCTAAAATGTAAAATGCCTATGGCTTGCGGACCCGTACTGACTGCACTTCGCTAACTCAATGTACAGGCCGCACCTAGACCATATCTCTCTATCTGCCTCTTTCTCTGGTTGCTATTCACTTATTCTCTTAATATACGCTGTTACTGTGTGCCCACATCTCAACAAGTCTACTTCATTATCACTCCTGCTTAGCAATATCTATGCCGACTGTACTACACCAATTCGATACATAGACTGCGTCCCGTTGTTATAAGAGGTTCCCGCTCACTGTTTGAACTTGCGTGTCCTAAACTGAAACTGATCAGTTGATAGGCATCAAACCCATGGGAACCTTGATAAGAAGGTTAACTATTTAGTGGTCCGGCCAGACCTCGTGACCCACCTGGTCACCTAACACTAAATCTCTACGTACTCAGTATGAGATGGCACTTCTCTACAGTTATAATAAACCTATATATATACCAGAGAGCAAATCCAATTAACTGTAGGCAGACTAATATGACCCAAATTTTCTTATTAGCCCAGTAAAAATCTTTTCCCTCAACTAAACCTGCTGAGCCTTGTATACTCAGAGATCTTATTTATCAACCAGAAGACTAAAGCTATCATTAGTATGCAGGCTAATGTAATCCCTACTACCTCAAAGTTCTTTAGCACCATTAGAGGGCAGTTTGTGCGTATCAGACAGAATAGAAGGTGAATAGACCTATCCTGTCTGTAACGGCGTTTTAACACCGTAATAGTACCTCTAGCACTCTCCAAGAGGACGTACGCAGCCTTCTTTATGCGTATGCCGCCAGAGACGTGTCCTCACATGAATCCTGGCAAGCCAGTTACCATGGAGAGACGCTCCCAAGGGGCAAAAACACAGTAAAGAATTCCTAGTACCCTCAAGGTTGGTTCAATCATTCATGCGCAATCATACGTAGCAGCTTTTAGGTTTCTCCCTCCAGCATACGTATTATGTATCACAAGGATATTCTACGGTTCTTAGCGCTGGTATTTAAGAAGACAGACTATACTGTACCCCAAAAGCCGGTTCAGAGCATGTAGCAGAGGGGAGACACAGAATTTTTAAGAATCAATGGCTCTTACCTTCACCGGTGATTTTGATCTGTGTGTCCTCTAGGCCTTTCAGTCTGCGGGTGCCGGATTTCAGGATACTGGGGTCTTCTGTTGTAACCAGCCCGCCCAATGAGACGCCACTGATGAGTTTGTGATTTGATGTTTATCTCTCAATGGGAGATCGATATGCTGGAAGGTTGCCAGATTTTGATCTGAGGCCTACTCGAGTAGCGGAGAACAAACACACACAGAGACAGGGTATGTATCTGCAGGATGTTCCCCCTTTCCTGATTTAATTAGGTAGCTTATATGCTCATTTGAGTAGGCGGTAACATTACATCATCACATTTCATTGGACAATTGATCATTCAACAGTAAGCATAAATGGTTCCAACCAATCATATTCATATTCGTTAACCAATCAGATTGTACTCGGCTGTTAATTATTAGTATTTGTGTAGACGTGCTGAAAGCTTTAATAGGTCTTGGGTAAATTACACAAGACCCCAATATTATTCTCATTAATCTATCCTCATGACAGTTATAGCTCCATTAGCCTCATTAACCTGTCTTACTAAGTATTCATGGCCCCAGTATCTACCTAGCATGTGGACGTGTAGTTTCAATGTCCAACTGGGTGCAGTAAACAGTTTATCCATCACGTACAATTTCTTATGAAGAATAAGGTTATAGGTAATCATTATCATGAGACAGCATTTTCATATACAGAGTATGCATGTAAGACCCCAGAAATACATTGATATTAAAAGGACATACAGAATTCCCTGTCAAGGATCACCTCCACACCCGGGAGTTAACGTCTGGTGACGAGGGTTTGGATTTTGACTGGACTCTACTTCTTCAATCCAAGATCCAACTTTAAAAAATTTTGCCCATCGGTGCAGATGTCTTCATCCTCTTGAGTCTGTGAATCTTTGAAGCAGAACTGTGATGGCAATGGAATAGAATGTGCAAGCAGCTCTGAAGACTCAACCATCTGTAGCTCCCCACAGTCAGTTGGGAGATTGGAGAGTTGTGAAGCTGGGGAAAACAAGGGTAATTAGGTGATACTTATGAGGACTGTACTTTATGGGTTCTTGAGGTCAAGGAGGAGGAGGAGAGATCACTTGATGCAGAGCTTGCCATCCACTGGAGCACATTCTGTCCCTCATCCACAAGGCATAACTCTGTGCAGCTGCCAAAGAAAGGGAGTCGAATAGCCCGTCCAGTAACATAAGTTGTCAAAATGCTGCACAATTTCTCACTGTAGCAAAACAAACCTACATCTTATCTCTCATATCATCCCTGTCTCACACCACTAAACATCTATTCAATTCTCTTCTCGTCCCCCAGCTCCCCCTCTCTATCCATTCATCTCAGCTGAAGACTTTGCCTCATTCTTTAAGCAGAAGATTGGCAACATAAGGCAAAGCTTTTGTCTAAAGACCCCACAGCCACTCCTCATAACTACTAAACTCTCCTCCTTCAAAACCAACTTTACTATCACGGAAAATCAACTTTTCTCTTTACTCTCCAAATCAGGTCTCACTACATGTGAACTTGACCCAGTCCCATCCCACCTCATTCAAAACCTTACAACAGTCTTCATCCCAAAACTAACCCACTTCAATCTGTCACTAACTCTCATGCTTCAGACCTACATCGAAAAAAAAGTCCTCCCTTGACCAATGCTTTCTGTATAGCTATCGCCCCATATCACTTCTCCCCTATGCCTCAAAACTAGTGGAATAACACATCCATTTTGAACTGTCCTCAAATCTATCCTCCTGAGCACTCTTTTTGACTGCTTACAAACTGGCTTCTGACTGCACCATTCCACTCAAACTACACTGACTAAAGTCAATAATGACCTACTTAGCGCCAAATCCAAGTGACACTACTTTCTAAAACTTAATGTGGATAAAACCGAATTCATCATCTTTCCACATCTCATTCTCTCCAACTGACCTATCCATCAAAATCAATGTCTTGACTCTGATCTTTCCTTCAAATCTGAGAGCCAAGCCCTTTCCTCTTCCTGCCAACTTCAACCCCCAAAAATCTCCCAAATCCACAGATTCCTCAACCATGAATTTCCAAAAACGAATAAATGTCCACATAATTTTCTTCCTCGACTACTGAAACCTCCTGTTCTGTGGCTTCCCTTCTAACCCTATCACACCCATCCAATCTACCCTAAACTCTGCTGCCTGACTAATCCACCTATCACCCTGCTATTCCCCAGCTTCTCCCCTCTGTCAATCCCTGCACTGGCTCTCCAATGCTCAGAGACTCCGGTTCTGAACCCGAAGTTTGTCATACAAAGTGATCCAAAACCTGTCTCCTCCATACATCTGTGGCCTAGTTTCCTGGTCCTTACCTACACACAACCTCTGGTTGTCACAAGATGTCCTTCTCTACTCCCCTTTTATCTCCTCTTCCCACAATCACATACTAGATTTCTCCCATAGGTCTCCTCTACTCTGTAACTGTATCCCTCATCATATCATACTCTCGCCTACCATGAAAGTCTTTAAAAGGAACCTGAAGAAATACCTCTTTCAACAAGCCTACAACCTATACTAACCATTGCTCCACCATACCGCTGCACAAGCAGCTCTATCCTTACCTTATGTATCCTCATCCATCCTTTGTAGACTGTGAACCATCACGGGCAAGGTCTCCTCCCCTCCAGTAGCAGTCAGTAACTTGTATTGTTTAATGTTATTGTCCTTGTTTTTATTAGGTATTCCCTTTTCAAATAAATGGTGCTGTAACAATAAACAATAATAATAATACCGCTGTGGGACTGCCAAAGAAAGGGAGTCGAGTAGACCGTACAGTATCTTAAGTTTTCAAAAAACTGTGCAATTATATTTCTACTCTGGAAAATACATGACATTTTAGTGGCATGTGTCAATAATTTTGGGAAATGTTTGTACTCCAACTTGGGCTCCTTCATGTGTGTTGCATGTAGTAGTAGGATTCTCAGACCGGTTGGCCTGCAATTACTTTCAGTCAACTAACTGTGTTACTACCCTCAAATATTTATACCATTTGTGGTATACCAAGGTGATATTTATGCCAGCTGAGTGTGGTTGCTCAAAAATCACATTTAAGCTGTTGTATGACATATCAGGGCTCCCAGCACAGCAGGATTACACCGGTCCCTCACCGACATTGTTTTAATTGAAACTTCAATTCAAAGCTGTAAATGCTGGGCTAGACCCTGATACCTGATGCATGGCCCTTGGCTGACTGCTTGTGTGCCATTTTAACAGGTTCTACTGTGGGCCAATTAATCAGTCTACTACCTGTACTACTATTCTTACATTTTTCTAACAATAGTACTGTATGAAACTGATGTTTGTGCCATCTGAGTGTAGCTGGAATAAAAAAAAATTGGAGGTGTTGCATGAGGTGTGAGGTCACCAACTTAATAAGGCTTACACCACTCCCTTAACCATCAGATCCTCATTGAAACGTCAATTCCAAGCTGTAAATGCTGGGCCATGCCAGGATACCTCGTGCATGGCCCATGGATGACAGCTGCTGTATCATTTGCAAATTTCTACTGTGGGTCAATTGATTCCACTTTTCATAATAATAAATTTTATTTTTATAGCGCCGACATATTCCGCAGCACTTTACATTTCAGAGGGGATTTGTACAGACAATAGACATTACAGCATAACAATAATCACATACAGTAGATTATAGCAAATACCAAGAGGAAAGAGGGCCCTGCTCGCAAGCTTACAGTCTATGAGGAAAGAGGTAGACACGAAAGGTGGGTGGTAACAGTTGCCCTGATTGTATGGACCGGCCATAATGTTAAGTGTGTAACAGTACAAACACAGAGGGCTAATGGATGCATAAAGCATGTGGGAACATGATGCGGGAAATCTGGTTATGGTAAACTTTAGGCTGTGCCACACAGGGATAGATTAGGTTAATGTGTTGAGGCGATAGGCCAGTCTGAATAAATGTGTTTTCAGGGCACGCTTAAAATTGTGGGGATTGGGGACTAATCGTATTGACCTGGGAGGTGCATTCCAAAGAATTGGCGCGGCACGTGTAAAGTCTTGGAGACGGGAGTGGGAGGTTCTGACTATTGAGGATGCTAACCTCAGGTCATCAGCAGAACGGAGGGCGCGGGTAGGGTGGTATACTGAAACAAGGGAGGAGATGTAAGGTGGTGCTGAGCTATGGAGGGCTTTGTGGGTGAGGGTAATAAGTTTATACTGAATTCTGGAGTGGATGGGTAGCCAGTGTAATGACTGGCACAAGGTAGAGGCATCGGTGTAACGATTGGTGAGGAATATGATCCTGGCTGCTGCATTCAAGACAGATTTGAGAGGGGAGAGTTTGGTAAGAGGGAGACAGATTAGAAGAGAGTTACAGTAGTCGAGACGAGAATGAATAAGAGAAACAGTAAGAGTTTTTGCAGAGTCAAAAGTAAGAAAAGGTCGAATTCTAGAAATGTTTTTGAGGTGCAGATGACAAGAGCGAGCCAGCGATCGAATGTGGGGGGCAAAGGAAAGCTCGGAATCAAGTATGACCCCAAGACAGCGGGCCTGTTGCTGGGGAGTAATAGTGGAACCACACACAGAAATGGCAATGTCGGGTATAGGTACATTAGTAGAGGGAGGAAACACCAGGAGTTCAGTCTTTGACAGGTTCAGTTTCAGATATAGTGAGGACATGATATTAGACACAGCGTTTAGACAATCGCCGGTGTTTTCTAGAAAGGCTGGCGTGATGTCAGGAGAAGAAGCGTATAATTGGGTGTCATCAGCATAGAGATGGTACTGGAAACCAAATCTACTGATTGTTTTCATGATGTTTGCCCCTAATTTTAGCTGTTTGGAAAGATTTTTGTCTCTTCTTAAGGTGTTGTCTATGCATTTGGTTTTGCCTCCCATTGAGCCTAATGGGGTTCGGATACTTATGTCGAACCGTTCGGCAAACTGTTTGGCGAACTGTGGTCTGTTAGGTGAATCCGAACCTCTAAAGGTTTGTTCATGTCTAGTAAGGACTCAAACTTATTTAAATCTAATAACTCCTTTATTAGAGAGCAATAACAACATAAAATCACTAGAGATGAGTGAGCACTGAAATACTCGGACGCTCATTATTCAAACTGAGCAATACCTACTACTCGGATACTCGTTTCAAGGAGCAAACACAATGGAAGTCTAAGGGGCAGTGAAAATATTGAAATGGATAGAAAAAGTGCTGAATGGAAGGAGAACAGCATGTGGAAGACCCCTGGAAGCATCTCTGGCTCCCTGATCGCTGTTAAGAACAATGGTGTCACACTTTTACTCCATTTGAAGGACTGACAATAAAACATTCAAAATATTAGGAGATATTCTTGTCTGTATAATGACTTGCATAAAAGGCAAAATTTAAAAAGGATTTAAAAGAATAATAATTTCAGTTCACCTCAGAAAGAGGGACGGATCCCTCGAAACGCATCAGGATTGTCCCCTGCACATGTCCGTAAACATGGAAGGGTGACGTCACCGCTAACCACGCCCCCACTCGTCACGTTACCTACATGGCGGCGCCATCATCCAAGGCTTACCGCTGGAGCCCAGCACGAGTTGAGGGGATACTTTTGAGAATGGGAGGACGCTCCCTATCTCTGCATCACTTCAAGGACTGCATCTCTAATTGGACTATCACTAATTCCGGGCACATTCAAGTTAGTGCCACCCCCCGGATCTTTTTGGTGCTTGATCAACTGTGAGACAGCAGTCGCATTGCCATTTGGTATAAGCGTGGCAGCTTAGTTATATACTCATTTGTCAATTATCATTGCAGGCAGAACTGCAAACTTTATCTGCCAGGTTGCCAGCTGCTTCCAACACAGGCATAATATAGTTAGCGCCAGTGTGTTTTTACAACAATTTTAAAAGAATTTAAAATAATTATAATTTCAGTACACCAAAATTTAATTTTTGTATTTAAAAATTTCAAATTTTAGTGTAATTTATGAAGAAAGCAAGAACTGACAAAATGTGATGCAAGAGAGACTCACATATACTCACTCACATATACCTTGTACTAGACATAAATTTGTCATGTAGTCGTAATCCTAGATTCACAAAGACTATGCACTAAGTGCAAATGTGGCGCTCCCAGGAGTATGCTCGCCACAGTGGCATTACCTTCCTCCTAGGGAGTGTGATGTCATGCTTGGAAGCAATAAAGGGTCACTCTGTCAGGTAAATTCAACACACAGCATGGTTCCCACTCCAGGCCAGCAGAGGGAGCTCTGAACCAAAGCTGGGGGAGGAGCTGCTCTCTGGGGGCCGGGAAGGGGAAGTTAGTTAGTTTGCGTGAGGAGGGCGAAGTGTGTGGATGAGAGGAGAAGAGCTGGAGGATTGAGCAGAGTTCAGGCTCACTTCTAGCGCAGCGCATGGTCCGGAGTCTGGTCTCCAAGGTTGTATGGATACTGATGTTCCTGCAGCAGAAACTGGAGGAATAGGAAGCTGTAAATGCTCTGTTCCCACATAAGACTCGGAGGCACAACAGCAACGTGTGAGCGAGAAGAAGGAGGCTACAGCTGTCTGCCATACGAGGGGGTCCTAAAAGAGAGCAAGCAAGAGGAACTTCAGTGTAACTCAGTACTGCATGTACCTCAGATAAGCGCTAGAAAGGAGACTACACAACCCATCTGCATAGATAGATTCCTAAGTTGCTTCCAGGCTGGCCAACTCCTGTTCCATCTGTAATCTGGATCTTGGACTGCACTTGCAAAGCAAAGTAAAGGTAAAGGAAACTGCACCCTGTTGTGTCATTGCCTTCTTCCTGCAACCCCTTCAGCACTGCTACATCTCTGTGCCTAACACTGCACCCTCTTCCTCAACACCTATTACTACTGCCCTGGGACTACAGCTCTACCTGTGGGGAGCTATTACATAATGCCGCTGTCATGGTTAGGACACAGTTAATGTCCTGTTCTCACAGGGTTAACTTTTGCCGGCCTCTCTTTGGATCTGGGAGGGGTATTTATACTCACTCCAGACTAGCATTCTCTGTCAGCTATACTGTTATTCTGGCTGTGTGTCTGACTGACCCCCTGGTGTGCATGTACTGCATTGCTTGTTTGATTCCCATGTATGACCCAGCCTGTCCCCTCTCTCTGAACTCCGTCTCACGTTTTAGGTACTATTGTCTTCTCTGGTTCTGACCTCCTGGCTTGGCTATTGTTACTCCGCTACCGTTTGCCTCTATTGTACCGTCTTTTGCCCGTTCTGGTTTTCTGATCTATTGCTACGTCCTGACTATCAGCTCTGTCTAACCCTTTGGTACTGTCCTGCTACCTTGTGCATTGACCCCGGCTTGATCTGGTTTCCGCCCCTGTCTATGCCCCTTGGTAACTTATCCCATAGTTACCTTTCTAGGAGTTTCCCTGCAGCACCTAGCTCTGTGGAGCTTAGGCCACGCCCCCAGCAGTCACATGCTTCAAGTCCTGATACTTTGAAGCACACATTGTCACCGCTGCTGCCCTGCTCCACAGGTATCTTTGAGCACTGTTTTTGTACTCAGGACATGCGCACTGGCTCAGTGAGCGAGGGTAGTGCGGTGTTCCTGACAGCTGCCTTATACCATCTGTCCCAGAGGATCTGCCTGCAGCGTTGGCTTAATCCCTTCATTGCCGAGCACCACAGGTGGCGTCACGTATCATCCACTTATAAATTTTAATCAACCACGCTTAACCCCTTTTACATGGACGCCCAGGGCCACGGACCGGGTCACCGCTACTGTGACACTTCCCTCTGAGATACCGGCCCGGTACCGAGTACCCCACTGCCCTGGCGGGCGATCCATTTTGGCATCACAAACAGGATTTAAGAAGCCGGGTGCCACCGGGTCCTGTGTGCCATAGGCCTATTGCGCCATTGCCACCATTTCCTCACCACTTGGCACATGCGGGAAGCCAAAGGCCGTCATGGGTGGAGGCAGCCGGAGAGCGCGAAAAGTGAAGTGATGTGCGGGAGGGGACCAGCACACGGGAAGTGAGAAGCAGAGGCCTGCAATTCCGGCATCCCCCGATCATCCAGCCTGCGGAGCAGCAACCGGTAAGCCAGCACAACCCAGGGCCTGGCTACCGTTAACTGGGGGGGAAGAGAATGTCTGAGGCAAGAGAAGATGCAGCGGTGAACACCACCGCACCCCCCACAGCACCGCAAGAACCAGCGCCCACTGCAGCAGTCCCAATAATGCCGCTGTCCATGCCCTATATACCGGGAGCTGCCTGGTTACCGCAGTACTCAGGGGAGTCACATACCCTGAGTGAATTTAAAGAGAGACTGTGCAGTTTGTTTGAGGTGTATCCTCTGTCTGAAAACCAAAAAGTGAACATCCTTATTGGGCAGCTAACTGGTGCAGCGCAAAGAGAAGTAAAAGCCTGGCAGGACACTGATAAAGAGACTGTTAAAAAGATTCTGGCTAAGCTAAGAAGCACCTTTGACACCCGCAATGCAGCTGAAATAAAAATGAGATTCTTTGGGTGTAAGCAGAGAGCGCAGAACAGTATACGGGGCTATGCTTTTAACCTGCAGGAGGCACTGCGAGCCATAAAGCAGATTGACCCAGACAGTGTAAAAGATGGAGACAGACTGTTAAAGGAGCAATTTATTGAGGGACTCCTATCCACTACCCAAAGAGCACAGCTGCGCATCATAGCCCTACAAAACCCTGACCTAGACTTTGCAGACTTCAAAGACAGGGCTATCCGGGTGCTGCATGAACCAAATGTCATCCGTCCAGCGCCCCCTAGGTGCCCAGCGATCACATACCACCAAGAAGCAGCATCTTTCCATCCCAGCCCTGTGGGGGCTGATGCACAGACTCTGGATAATGATCCATCTACAGAACTGCACTTTCAGGTCCAAGAGCTGACCAAAAGTATGGCTGCGCTTGCCAAAACTGTGCAGTCCATGCAGGTGTCCTCAAAGGAGAAGATCCAGCTGGCCTCCAGTCCAGAGGATGTCCCGTGGCTACGGAAGAAGAGGATCCTGCCACTCCGAGGGAGAAACAACGATTGCTATGACCAGGATGGACATCCCATCTGTCGTCACTGCCACAAGGCAGGCCACATCGCAAGATTCTGCTATTTAAACAAGCAACCCCTGGGGCAGAGGGCCAACCTCCAGGAGTAGGACCACAAGGCCCAAAGAACTGGCGAGCCAAGTATGTTGGAGGGCGACCGGTCCTTCCAGTGGTGATTGACAGCATCCCCATGAATGCTTTGCTGGACACTGGCTCTCAGGTGACAACTATGCCATATATCCTTTACAAGCGGTATTGGGCTGACTCTGAACTTACTTGCGGCCCAAGTGATGAACTGATAGTAGTTGCCAGCAATGGTCAGTCTTTGCTGCAAGTAGGATGTAAAGAGATTACCATTAAAGTGGGGCGAGTAGAGTTAAAATCTCAAGGTCTGATAGTTATAGACATTGATCGACGAGAATGTAACCCAATGATGACCTTAGGTACTAACGTGATTGAAAATTGTCTTGCCGAGGTTATTGTTTTGTTGCAACAGCTAGCTGGTTCCAGTGAACAATGAGTCCTGCAGAAGGAGATCAAGGCCCTGATGCAAAGATAGCAGGTAGATCTGTCTGGCAGAGACATTGGCAGCGTCAGAGTGAGTGATTCCCCATTGCGATACCCCCCCAGATGTGAAATGTTAATTTGGTGTCGGGCAGCCATCAGCTTCAGAGGAAAAGATTACCAAGCATTGATAGAGCCAGTGAACTCTGATAGCCGGCCCACTGTCCTGACAGCCAGAGGGGTAGTTGATGTTCGCAAAGGGAGAGTACCTGTACGCTTCTTGAATTGTGGGGAGGAGGCGAAAATACCTCGGTATGCCACAGTTGCTAAGCTGCTTACTGTCAGTAACAACGCAATACAGGCAGCAGAGCCCTTGGTCTCGTCCAACCAGGCGGGGGACAATGGCTCTGTAAAACAGCTGGAGGAGTGGTGTCAGCAGCTGCAGGTGGGAACTGACTCCGCCCCTTCATACCAAAAGAGTGGGGTTTACCGAGTGACTCAGGAGTATGAGCGGGTATTCAGTAAACACCCGCTAGACTTTGGGAAGGCAAAAGGGGTTCAACACCATATCCCCACTGGAGATCATCCCCCCATTAAAGAAAAGTACCGGCATATACACCCAACAAAATATCAATGTGCCAAAAGTATGTTGCGGGAAATGAAGGAGGCTGGAGTGATCAGAGACAGTTGTAGCCCCTGGGCAGCTCCAAAAGTCTTTGTGAAAAAGAAAGAAGGTACCATGATAATGTGTGTTGATTACAGAAAAATTAACAGCATTACACATAAGGATGCCTACCCGTTACCCAGAATTGAAGAGTCATTAGCTGCACTTAAAACTGCTAACAATTTTTCCACCTTAGATCTCACTAGTGGGTATTGGCAGGTTCCCGTGGCAGAGGCAGACAAGGAGAAAACAGCGTTTACTACGCCAATGGGTCTCTGCGAGTTCAACTACATGCCGTTCGGGCTCTGCACTGCCCCAGGGACATTTCAACGGCTAATGGAGTGCTGTATTGGACACAAGAACTTCGAGACAGTCCTGTTGTGCCTTGGTGATGTCATTGTTTTCATCAAGACTTATGAAGACCATCTGAAGCACTTGGCTGAGGTGTTTGAAGTCTTGTCCAACTTTGGCCTGAAAGTGAAGCCATCCAAATGCCACCTCCTGAAGCCCATGGTACAGTACCTCGGTCATGTAGTGAGTGCAGAAGGTGTGGCACCAGATCCTGACAAAGTCACTGTCATCCGGGACTGGCAGAAGCCCAGCAACCTCCATGGGTCAATTCCTCGGGCTGGTAGGCTACTACCAAAGGTTCATCAAAGGCTTCACTGAGATAGCCACACCTATGCAAAATCTTCTGGTGGGCCAGCCCAAGAAACCAGGAAGAAGAGTCCTACATTTGAATGGAATGAGGAACTGGAGAGGTCCTTCACTCGACTGAAGATGGCTCTCACAGGAGATGAAGTTCTGGCCTATCCAGATTATGACCAACCATTTGTTTTGTATACTGATGCCAGCAACATGGGACTGGGAGCAATACTGTCACAGGTACAGAATGGTAAAGAAAGAGTGATCTTCTACACCAGCAGGAAGCTCCGTCCCACCGAAAGGAACCCTGACCACTACAGTTCTTTCAAACTGGAGTTCCTCACCATGGTCTGGGCTGTGACTGATCGATTCAAGCATTACCTAGCTTCAGCCAAGTTTACCATCTTCACGGACAACAACCCATTGACTCACTTGGAAACTGCCAAACTAGGTGCACTGGAGCAGCGATGGATGGCCCGGCTGTCTAACTATGAATTCACCATGAAGTACCGAGTGGGGCACAAGAATGCCAATGCTGATGCGCTGTCCAGAATGCCCAATCTGCCAGATGCAGGAGAAGACCCTGAGGCACTCGAAGAGATAGAGTTACCTGCCTTCCACCTGCCAATTGCGGCCCAACGTGCCCAAGGAGTGAGAAACAGACAGTCTATCATGAAAGAGGCCACTCTAAATCCATTGCCTCATCATGACTGGGCGGAAACGCAGGATAATGACCCCACAGTCCGCCTGGTAAAGGAGCTACTGTCGCAAGCTGACTCACGCCCAAGTCCAGATGCTCCTGAAGAAACCCAGCAGTTGTGGAAGAAAAGAGGCAGGCTGTTCCTCTATGAGGGAAAGCTGTGCCGGAGGAGTATCAATGCCCGCACTCATGACTTGGTCTGGCAAGTGGTAGTCCCAAAGAGGGATGCATCAATGGTCTTGGAAGCATATAACAATGGAGCTGGACACTTCGGATGGAAGAAGTTGGAGGCCTTGCTCTGGGAGAGATTCTATTGGGCTGGTATGAGGAAGGCCATTGAAAATTGATGCCGGGAGTGTGGACAATGTAACCTGCGCAGGAAGGACCGCAACAGCCCGTGAGCTCCTTTGCAGCCAATAATAACTAAACAGCCACTCGAGTTGGTAGCCCTGGACCATGTGAAACTGGTTCCAAGCCATTCAGGCTACGTTTATGCTCTTACCATTTATGCTCTTACCATCGTTGACCACTATTCGAGATTCTTGGTAGTCGTGCCTGTCAAGGATGAAACAGCCAGTGTCATCGTTAGGACATGGTTAATGTCCTGTTCTCACAGGGTTAACTTTTGCCGGCCTCTCTTTGGATCTGGGAGGGGTATTTATACTCACTCCAGACTAGCATTCTCTGTCAGCTATACTGTTATTCTGGCTGTGTGTCTGACCGACCCCCTGGTGTGTGTGTATTCTGCATTGCTTGTTTGATTCCCGTGTATGACCCGGCCTGCTCCCTCACTTTGTACTCCATCTCTCGTTTTGGTAATATTGTCTTCTCCAGTTCTGACCTCCTGGCTTGGCTATTGTTACCCCGTTGCAGTTTGTCCCTATTGTACCGTCCATTGCCCGTTCTGGTTTTCTAATCTTTTGCTACGTCCTGACTATTTGCTCTGTCTAACCCTTTGGTACTTTCCTGCTATCTCGTGCTTTGACCCGGCTTTATCTGGTTTATGTCTCTGTCTATGCCCCTTGGTAACATTGTCCTGTAGTTACTTTTCTAGGAGTTTCCCTGCAGCTCCTAGCTCTGTGGAGCTTAGGCCACGCCCCCAGCAGTCACGTGCTTCAGGTCCTGGAGCATGCATCGTTACCGCTGCTGCCCGCTCCACAGGTATCTTTGAGCACTATTTTTGTACTCAGGACACGCGCACTGGCTCAGTGAGCAAGTGCAGTGCGGTGTTCCTGACATTATAGCTGACAATTTCTGTTTTTTTTTCTCTGAAGAAAAAAAAAAAATTTGTTATCCTCATGGATCCCATACAAGCTTTGGCTGATCAGGTCAAGCACCTGACCCAAATGTTCCACAAACTTAATGTGGGACAGCGCACGATGGCTCATACCCAGCAACAATTGGTGGATACTGTGCAGGGGGCTGTCACTGCAGGGGCTTCTAGTGCTGGGGATAGAGATGTGTCATTGGCATTCCCCGAATCTCCGGTCAAATTGCCAGACCCTTTCTCAGGGGGATAAAAGGGAGTTCAGGTCGTTCAGAGAAGGATGCAAGCTTTTTTTTCTCTGAGGCCCCGTTCCTCCGGGGATGAGTTCCAGAGGGTGGGGGTCGTCATTTCTCTACTTCAGGGGGCTCCACAGGCATGGGCTTTCTCTCTTTCTTCCTCTGCTCCTGAACGTATGTCTGTGAATTTGTTCTTTGAGGCTCTGGGGCACATTTATGATGAGCCTGATAGAGTGCGTCTGGCAGAGGATATGGTGATAAGTGTGACACAGTGGAGGCACTCTGCTGAATGGTTCTGCTCAGAGTTTAAAGGTTGGACTGCTGAAGTATCCTGGAACGACGCCTCCCTGAGGGGGTTGTTCCGCAGGGGCCTGTCTGACCGTCTGCAGGACGCTCTGGCATTACATCCTCCCCCTGACACCCTGGAGGATGCCATAATGCAGGCAGTCCGTATGGACCAGAGACTCCATGCTAGAGGAATGATGCAACAAGAGTCTCCCTTGTACCCCAAATTGTGTTACACTGCATCTGTATCTGAGCCCATGGAGGTTGGGTCAGTCTCGGTTAAGGAGAAAGAGAGAAGGCACCATAGAGACAACCTACTATGCTTTTACTGTGGAGCCTCTGGACATTGGAAAAGGAATTGCGCCTCCTGCCCTTCTTCAGAGAAACCATCAGAGAAGCTACTGAGTCTGGGCAACAATCGAGGAGGTTGTCCAGACTCCCAGGTACATTTTTTCTCATGTACAAAGATGGTGCTTCAGGTTGAATTGGAACTTGCTGGCGGTCCTGTTATGACTATCGCCTTTGTTGACTGTGGTTCCTCCATTAATCTGATTGATGCCCAAGTTGAGACTCTTAATAAGATAGGGACAGTCAGGTTAAAAGACCCTGTTAAAATTGTGGCTGTTGATTCATACCCTCTTACCAGGGATGGAATTTGCTTTATGTCTGAAGTTTTTTCTATGAAAATGGGTTCCACTCATGTGGAGAAGTTAAGTTGTTTCATTATGAATAATCTGCCTGCAGTTCTGGTATTGGGGATGCCCTGGTTGCAACGCCACAATCCTCTCATTGATTGGGTGAAGGGGGAGATCATCCAATGGGGATGTAATGATAATGGTCTGTGTTGTAACCCGGTTCCTTTTGTCAATCCGATAAGATCTGTATCTGTGTTGTCTGTTGGTCTGGAGGGTATGCCGGAGTACCTGAGAGACTTTGAAGACGTATTTTCCGAAAGCGAGGCTGTGGCGCTCCCACCACATAGACCATTTGATTGTGCTATCGATTTAGTACCTGGAGCCAAATTACCCAAGGCTCGTTTGTTTAATTTGTCCGGGTCTGAGCGCCAAGCTATGAAAGAGTACATCAAAGAGAGCATTCGCAAGGGGCATATTCGGCCCTCGGTCTCACCTGTGGCAGCGGGGTATTTCTTTGTAAAGAAAAAAGATGGTGGGTTGCGACCGTGCCTCGACTTTCGGGAACTGAACAAAATTAATGTTAAGAACACGTACCCTCTCCCGTTGATTCCTGATCTATGCAACCAACTCACGGGGGCCAAATGGTTTTCTAACCTTCCTCTAGTGTTAGCTTTCTGTTACTCTTTCTTATGTTAACGGGTCGGTTTTGACCCGTGTCTTAAATCACCCCTAGGATACCCTAAAAACAGTTATTTATGATCCAATTTGTTTCTTACCTCTTAGTTACCTTGTTAGGGTTTCTCATCCATGGAAGGATTGATTTTAATATTTTTGTTGTGGCCCCCTGGGCCTTTCATTTGAGAGCATACCCTTCATTTTCAATATAAAAATATTGTCAAATGAACCTCAAGAGAATAATATAAACTTTAAAAAGTTTGTTATATTACCTGACTATTACTGAAGGGTTTTAGAACACATTTCTTAAATGTAAAAAAAATATACATATATATATTTTATATTATTAATTCTAGTAACATCTATGGTGTTACGGGTAAATTTTGACCCATATCTAACTACTTTATGAAAACAGATTATTTTTTTGTTATAGAACTATCTAACTACTTTATGAAAATAGATTATTTTTTTGTTATAGAACTTTAATACAAATAAAAGATGAAAATTATATTAACATTAATAGCAATAATAATAAAAAGTAGCTTTTCTAGGTCAAACAAACAACAATCAATCAAGCAAATCAAATCAACAGAAATCAAGTACTAGTTTTTAGATGCATTAGTATTTAGATGCATGTGTGGCAAAAAGTGACACTTTTTGTGTGTTCTTTGCAGAGGTATTTTTTGCAGGCGAAGGATGATGTGTTTGTCTTTCTGTCCTTATTGCTAGGGCAGACCTGACACCTCTTTCTTTTAGAATCAGGTGGTCTCACTGGGGTTGTGGCTGTTGTGGTTGATGTTGAGTCAGGCCTGGTTTAGGAGGATGCTGGTGATGATGTTCTTTGTGTTGCTGTGGGTGTGGATGAAGCACTTGTTGAGCTCTGGAGTTGTTGGACCAAGGCTGCAGTGGCTGGGTCTCGGGGCACTCGTTCCCTTTGGTCAATGTGCGCCTTGACAAGGGATCTTCCTAGTTCCTCAAGAAACATCCTCCGCTTGTTTTTTTTCTTTGAATTCCATCCTTGGTGAATGTGGGTCCACAACACAAATGAATTGCATGCTGACACATCAAGGATGTTGTAAAATACAACCATTGGCCATCTCCTAGTCATTCGCTGTCAAGTGTAGGTGGCAGTCAGCTTGTCCAGGTTGTCCACTCCTCCTTTGTTTTTGTTATAGTCCAGGATGATTCTGGGCTTTTTGTCACTTCCTGATGACACAGCTGCATCTTTGTGAAGTGTGGACATCAGTACCACATTCCGTCGTTTTTTGGGGCAGTATGAAACAGCAGTGGTGGTGTCTGTAAAAACAAACTTTGAGGAAAGTGGAGCCCTATCCTTCATCTGCAAGAATTCAGCGGGCAGCTCAGGTTTGTTTTTTTCACTGTGCCCACCATGGTGATTTTCCTCCTGAGAAGTTCTTGTCCAAGGTCATAGCTGGTAAAAAAATTGTCACAAGTAATGTTGTGACCCTGCAGTCCAGTAGTCATATCGAGGACTACACGTTTTCCTTGGTTTTTTTCAGGGATGCCGCTTGCAGACTTGCCTGTGTAAATCTGTAGATTCCATGCATAGCTAGTTTTTGCATCACAGGCTGCCCAGATTTTTATGCCGTATTTGCCTGGCTTACTTGGCATGTATTGCCGGAAGGGGCATTTTCCACGGAAAGGGAGAAAACGTTCGTCTACTGTCACCTCTGGCCCTGGGTTAAACATCAGTGGAAGGAGCTGCACCCATTTCTCCCAAACATCCCTGATGGGAGCAAGTTTGTCAGATTTTGTTGTGGTGTCTCTGTTGTCAAATCTGAGGACTCTTGATATCATTTGAAACTTTTGAAGTGACATTGTTGCCCGGAAAATATTCAGTGGCCTCATTGCAGGGTTTGTACACTCCAGCAAGGAAAAGAACACCAATGTAGGCATCCAGGACATCAACATGAAGGTCATTCCACATGTTGCCGTGGACTTTTTTCCTTCAAGGTTTGTTATAGCAACAATGACTTTTTTTATTGACAATGGCATAAACAGATCAAAACATGTCTTGATGTCACAAACTCTTGTCACAGCAAACCTTGTGATCCCAGGGGTCATTTTTATGACAATTGCAGCATCTGCCCTGCCATGTACATCTGGAGGTACTGAGCTCCAACTGATCTTGCCACTTTTGGATTTGAATCTTTCAGCGGGAGCAGCTTCAGCACCAGTGACCTCCTCATCAGACTGATCAGAACTGTCTGTGTCTTCCGGTTGATACTCCACATCATCTTCCTCCTCAGAAACCTGTTCATCTGTATCAGTTTGCTGCTGTGTGTCCTCTGATTCATTATCATCTAAGATATAATCCAGAATTTGGCTTACATCAAATCTTCTCCTCATTGTTGCATGTGTAAACTGGAGATGTATACTCTGCAAAGTACCAACTCTAAGCTGATTTGGCCATACATGCCTGGACATGTCCCTAACTCAAGTTGTTGGAGGTAGAGCTGGCTGTGGGCTGTTGGTTTATATTGTGTTTATGAGTTCGGTTTTGGGACATATTATTGTTCTTTTACTCTAATATTCGACCTGGGTCGAAATTGACCCCAACAACACAAATGTTACAATTTTAATAAGAGCATTTTACAATTTAGTAAAATAGTTTTATTTTATTGCATTTTGTTTAAAAATAAGTTCCTGAAAAAGTCAAAAAGTCTTGATGCAATAAACAAATGTATGTAGAATTTGTATGCATTTAAAACCTAAAATGGGTCGGTCACGACCCTAACACTAGAGGAAGGCTAAGCTCGATCTACGAGGGGCTTATAACCTGATAAGGATCAGGGAGTGGGGCGAATGGAAAACAGCTTTCCTGACAACTGAGGGGCTGTTTGAAAACCTGGTTATGCCCTTCGGCCTCACTAACGCTCCTGCTGTTTTTCAGAACTTCATAAATGTTGTTTTTTCTGACTTTATTGGGCATTATGTAGTCATCTACTTCGATGACATCTTGATATACTCTGAGGACAGTCAGTCACACTTACACCATTTACGCACGCTTCTTATGAGACTCTGGGAGAACTATTTGTATGCTAAGCTGGAGAAGTGCTCATTTTTTATGCAAGAACTGTCTTTTCTGGGTGTAATTGTATCTGGGGAGGGATTCTGTATGGATCCAGGGAAGGTTCAGGCCATTACCGATTGGGTGCAGCCTCATGACCTGAAGGGGTTGCAGCAATTTCTGGGCTTCGCTAATTATTATAGGAAGTTCATTAAAGGGTTCTCGCAGGTGATGAAACCCTTGACGGACCTCACTCTTAAAGGGGCAGATGTAAAAAATTGGTCCGTGGCCGCAAAAAATTCCTTCCTTACACTAAAGAAGTGTTTTTTTCCACAGCCCCTGTGTTGGTACAACCCGATTCGTCAAGACCTTTTATCGTCGAGGTCGACGCTTCGGAGGTGGGGGTGTTGGTTAGTATTGTCACAGGGCCCCTCTACCTAACGTCAAACCCTGTGCCTTTTTCTATAAGAAGTTCTCTTCGGCCGAGAGAAACTATGATGTCGATAACAGGGAATTGTTAGTGGTTAAATTGGCCTGAATGGAGGCATTTTTTGGAGGGGGCCGCTCATCCCATTACGGTCATCACTGATCATAAAAACCTGGCCTATATCGAGTCTGCTAAGAGATTGACCCCCAGACAGGCTCGGTGGGCACTTTTTTTTCTCGATTTCATTTTACCATCACGTTCCGACCAGGGTCTAAAAATGTAAAGGCAGATGCCTTATCCCGAAGTTTTGATTCTGTGTCCCCTCCAGAACCTCCTTCCTCCTTTCTTCAACCGGGAGTGGTTGTAGCTGAAATCTCCTCTGAGTTACAGAGAAAGATTCTGGAAGCACAAGCACAAGCTCCCAGAAATAAACCCCCAGGTAAATTGTTTGTACCCAAACAATTCCGTCTCACACTCCTTCAAGAATTTCATGATTCTGTGTTAAGTGCACACCCTGGTATTGCAGCTACCCAGGGGGGGCAGTAGCTAGGGGTTTTGGTGGCCCTCTATGGGTACTGATATAAAAAGGTTTGTAAATTCTTGTGGGGTGTGCGCGCACTCTAAAAGGTCTCAGGTCCGGCCGGCCGGGGAATTGGTGCCTTTGCCAATTCCGGATAAACCATGGACACACCTGTCCATGGACTTTATCACTAATCTTCCATCTTCCAAGGGCAACTCAGTGGTATGGGTAGTGGTTGATAGATTTTCTAAGCAAGCTCACTTTGTGCCATTACCTGTGTTACCATCTGCTGAAACCTTGGCCTGCTTGTTTATACAGCACATTGTTCGATTGCATGGCATGCCCATGAACGTGGTGTTGGACAGGGGTGTGCAATTTGTGGCCAGGTTTTGGAGAGCGTTTTGTATTAACCTTTGTCAGGCTGCATAATTTTACAATGTTATCAGGCTGCAGAGGTACAATTGTACCTTCATATATACCTCCACTGTGGGAAGACTTTCTCCTTTACTTGGTTTCAGAAACTAAAGTTCATTCAGCTACAAATGTTATGCTGATATCTATTGGCCAGTGTTGTTACTGCTCACTTATGTTGCTGTCAATTAAGTTGATTCAAACTGGGAGTGGCTTCTACTTCTCTTCCTGCCTCCCTCCTCTCAGTAGCCATTTTGCTGTTCATCTCATTGCTGTGAGCACACACATTTCTAGGCCTGTGAAGTCTTCAATTTCTTGGATATGAAGGTAGGAAAGTCTCACAGCATCTAACAGCCAGTTATACCTTCATTCGCCTTATGTGGGGACAGAACAGTCAGAAATTGTCTTTGAGCTTGGACTTGGCTTACATATATTTTGTATGAAACTTATCACTATAGGTATGATTTTTATACGAAAAAAGGATAATAATTAGTATCTACATATTGTTTTACGATGTTTTACTTATATTCAGCACAAAATAAAGATGGTGGCTCTGTTACAATTTTCCTATTGGTCGAAAAAACAGTCGAAGATGGAATGAAAATTCTGAAACCATATACGGTTTACATAATATATAAATGACATTTATAAATAATTATCACTAGAAATAATTTACTTTTTTATCTGCACTTTAGAATCGAGTTTCATTCTACTTGCCACGTGTTACTGAACTAAATTACGAAGCCAAAATTCATCTACCAAGTCATCATGAGTGATAGTGATGCTGGATCTAGTTTCCGCCATAATCCAAGAAAACGTGTTTGCAGGTTAGTATCATTTTGTGAAAAGCCAATAATGTAGTATTGTGTAGTATTTTGGAAAATTATTTATTTTTCATTTTTTCATGTTTACAGATTTACGTCTAACGAAATAATGCGAATGCTAGAAGAATCTGATTCTGAGCATGAGGAAGAACCATATGTTGCATCTGATGATAAAAACTATGTACCACAAGTGGATGTTACTGAAGAAGGTTCAGACATTGAACAAGAAATGGTCATAGAGTAGGAAAAAGAATACGACTCAGACAAAAGTGTTGAGGATGAGTCTGTGCCTCAAAGTGCAGGTGACATTTGGACTGCTAAGTATAAAACTCAATGGTGTAGTGATCCACTGCCAAATGCACAAACAAAATCTCGTAATGTCCTACGACAAAGAGGTGGCCCTGCAGCAATCAGCAACCTGTATACAGCAAAAGAGATATTCAAGTCAATCATGACTCCCGAGATGTGTGACATCATATTACGAGAAACGAATCGAAAGGCCAAGAGAGTTTGTGATGCTTACAACAACGAACTGGTACAACGTTTTCCTGATTCTTCTGAACGGCCACCACAAAAAACATTCAAGCAATTTACTGAAACTGAACTCCATGCATTTTTGGGCATACTGATTGCTGCTGGTGTGCACAGAGACAACAAAGAGAATCTGGAGGAAATGTGGAATGTTGATGCTCTGCCTCTTATACGTGCAGCCATGTCTCGTGACCGCTTCAAGATGATACTCAGATTTAACAGATTTCACAACGAAAATACACGTGCAGAACGTGTGCAAACAGATAAAGCTGCACCAATACGGGACATCTGGACAATGCTGAACAGAAATCTGAAGAGAGCCTACAAGCCATATAATTGTATCACCGTCGACGAGCAATTATTTCCAGTTAGAGGCCATACTAAATTTACCCAGTATATACCTTCAAAACCAGCTAAATATGGCATAAAGATTTTCTGGGCTTGTGACTCGTCAAACGCCTACCCATTACAAGGTCAGCTCTACACTGGGAAACCAACTGATGGTCCTCGACAAGTAAACATTGGTGAACGAACAGTATTGGACCTAGTGAGCTCGTATAAAGGCTCTGGAAGAAATGTCACCACCGATAACTTCTTTACAACCATAGAACTAGCTAAGGTATTGAACTCCTGGAACATGACACTAGTTGGTACAGTGAGAAAAAGCAAAAGGTTCCTACCTAGCAACATGCAGCCTGCCAAAGAAAGGCCTGTAAACTCGACAAATTTTGCCTACAATCATGATGCAACAGTCTGTTCATATGTACCAAAGAAGAACAAATCAGTTGTGCTTCTATCATCTATGCACATGATGGGAGAAGTTGAAGAGACACTAGCAGCCAAGCCAGAGATAATAAAATACTTCAACAAAACAAAAGGCGGAGTTGATGTTATGGATAAAATGTTGCGAGAGTACACTGTGAAACGACGAACATTACGTTGGCCTCTGGCATTTTTCTATAATATGATTGACGTCACTGGGTTTGCATCCTACATCATCTACAGAGAACACAATCCAAGCTTCAGGACAAAGGATCAACGAAGAAAGTTCCTGAAAGATCTCACAAATCAACTGTGTATGCCTGCAATTGAAGATCGTAGTACAAACCGAATGATGATGAGAAACCATTTTCTTCGAGGTGCAGTAGAAATGGTGCTTGGACGATGCATTCTGGTTGCATCGCAAGCAGCAGCTGGCCCTCAAATACCTCATGGTAGTTGTGGACCCTCCCCTGTTGTTGGTAGTTGCTATGTCTGCCGAGACCTGAGGCACAAACAACGTAAGACTAGAAAGTCTTGTGTGGTTTGTGTGAAACCCATTGGCGATGAACACTCGGCAGCAAAGACAACATGCATTACTTGCGAAGAAAATCAATAAAAAAAGTTCTTACATTTTCTTTTATAATGTAAATGAACAGTTTTTTTACTTGTTTATAATAATAATAAAATAGCATTATCATTAAAAAAAATATTATTCTTTTTTCCTTGCATTATCTTCATTCAAAATATATGAGGGTACATTTGTACCTATGCAGCTTGTTATGGATGCAAAAATATCTCGACCCCTTATCTCGGAAGGGGGTGGAGATATTTTACTGAAATTTGGCCAATATATTCTGGACCAAAACTGCAGAGATGTCATGAAATTTCAGCCCTCTACGGCTTTTCGAAAAAAAGTTATTGCAATTTTAAAATGGAATAGGTACAATTGTACCTACTCAGCCGGACGAAGGTTAAGTTGGCGGTCACGTTGTCATTCTCCTCTGCCTATCACCTGGAATCCAATGGACAGGCTGAACGCACCAACCAGTCGTTGGAGCAGATTCTGAGATGCCTGACCTCCTCCAGACAGGAAGACTGGTGTGAGGTATTGCCCATGGCAGAATTTGCATTCAACTGTCGTATTAATCAGTCTACCGGAAAGTCTCCCTTTCAGGTCAATTATGGGTTCGTTCTGCAGTTTGGGGAATTTTCCCGTATGGATTTGGATTGCCCTGGTGCCGAGGGAATGGTACAACAGTTAAAAAGCCTCTGGAGGGAGGTGCAGGGGAACATTTCCAAAGCCCAGAAGAAGTATAAACATTTTGCGGACAGGAGGAGGGGGTTGGGTCCTGCACTAACAGTGGGGGAAAAAGTCTGGGTGTCCACCCGTAACTTCAAACTTACAATACCCTCTATGAAGTTGGACCCAAAATTTATCGGCCCATACTAGATTGTAGAGGTGATCAACCCGGTGGCATACAGATTACAGTTGCCCACCTCCTTCAAAATATCTAACGTCTTCCACAGGTCCCTACTAAAACCTGTGGGGACAGTTAGAGAAGATCCCTCATCTGTGGCTCCACCAGTGTTGGTAGAGGGTCAACTGGAGTACAAGGTAAGGCGCATCATTGATTCACGGTGGGTGCGCTGGAGACTTCAGTACCTTATTTATTGGAAGGGATATTCCGTGGAGGATTGGTCATGGGTTCCGGCCAGTTCGGTGCACGCTGATCGACTGGTGCGGGCTTTTCATGCCAGATACCCTGAGAAACCTGGGGGTCCAGTGGCCCCCCCCATTAAAAGGGGGGTACTGTCATGGTTAGGATATGGTTAATGTCCTGTTCTCACAGGGCTAACTTTTGCCAGCCTCTCTTTGGATCTGGGAGGGGTATTTATACTCACTCCAGACTAGCATTCTCTGTCAGCTATACTGTTATTCTGGCTGTGTGTCTGACCGACCCCCCTGGTGTGCGTGCATTCTGCATTGCTTGTTTGATTCCCGTGTATAACCCGGCCTTGTTCCTTCACTCTGTACTCCGTCTCTCGTTTTGGTACTATTGTCTTCTCTGGTTCTGACCTCCTGGCTTGGCTATTGTTACTCCATTGCAGTTTGTCCCTATTGTACCGTCCATTGCCCGTTCTGGTTTTCTGATCTATTGTTACGCCCTGACTATTCGCTCTGTCTAACCCTTTGTTACTGTCCTGCTATCTGGTGCTTTGACCTGGCTTGATCTAGTTTCTCTCTCTGTCTGTGCCCCTTGGTAACACTGTCCTGTAGTTAACTTTCTAGGAGTTTCCCTGCAGCTCCTAGCTCTGTGGATCTTAGGCCACACTCCCAGCAGTCACGTGCTTCAGGTCCTGTAGCATGCATCGTCACCGCTGTTGCCCACTCCACAGGTATCTTTGAGCTCTGTTTTTGTACTCAGGACACGTGCACTGGCTCAATGAGCAAGTGCAGTGCGGTGTTCCTGACAGCCAGGACAGCAGCCAGAGCATTCCAACAGCACTTTTGTCGACCACACGGATATCCCGAGCGAGTACTTACAGATCACGGTCCAGCCTTTGAGGCAGAAGTGTTCCAGGAATTCTGTATTTTGTGTTGTGAGTTCATTTTCCCCTTCACCATTGAGGTCTGATGAACTCCCTCTTCTGGTGAAGGAAGGTAGTGAGGCTGATTACAAAGCACCTGAGCAGAATGATGATGACTGGGTGACTGGAATTGCTGACTGGATATAAGGCAGCCGACACCCTTCTGCCTTGCGGGTGATTTCTCTGAGGGATTCTAGGAGACCAGTCTGATTCCTGCTCCTCAAAAGCTAAGTTTTCTGCTCTGTTTTTTGCATTTGTGTTTTGGTTTTGTTTTGCCTTGTTTTTCTGGATTTCTGCCTTCCCCTGCTGGGTGAGCTGAATTCCTTTTTGCTCTGTCTTCAGAAAATACCTGAGTACTGATATAGTCTTTTTGAAGCCTAGCGTATTCAGGGCTTTTTTCTCTATAAGTCTGTTGGCTCTTGTTTTTGAGAGGGTTTTGGCGGATTGCAGACAGCAGCTTTTCTTTTCTGTCCTATTTAGTTAGCTTGGGCCCCATCATTTGCTCAGCCTATCTTTCTATCTGTGTGAGTGTTTTCTCATCTTGCTTCACTGTCATTATATGTTGGGGGCTGCCTATTGCATTGGGGTCTGCTCTGGGGCAGTTTAGATTTCCCTTACTGTCTTTAGGCTATGTAGTTCTCCAGTTATGATGGAGGGGTCTAGGGCACCGTAGAAACCCCCCACGGCTACTGCTAGTTGTTGTTGTTAGGTTCAGGGGTCTGCAATCCGATAGCTGCCAACTTCTCTGGTTTTCTGGACTTAGCTAGTATTTCTGTTTTTGCCTCCTACGGTGACTCATTCATAACAATTTTGTACGGTTGCAAGAATATCAGGACGCCACCGTACCATCCACAGACCAATGGCATGTGTGAAAAGATTAATCAAGTGGTGATTGATCTACTGAAGACATTGCCTTTGGAAGAGCGGAATCTGTGGCCAGAGAAGTTGCCAGATCTGGTAGACCTCTACAATCACATTCCTGTGAATTCCACCAACTGCACTCCAACCTACCTAATGAGAGCGAGGCCTTGCAAGTTGCCTATAGATTTGGATATGGGAGTCCTTACACCTGAGGTGACATCACCAGATGCTGACTTGGATACAGAGCGGCAGCAGCAGTACCGCTCAGGCGAGACAAAAGCAGGAGAAGAACTACAATCAACATGCACCTGCAGTTCCCTTGTCACCAGGAGAACAAGTCCTAAAGAGGAAAAGAAGGATGCATAAATTGGATGACCAATGGGAAGCTGAACCCTACACCGTCTTACATCAAACTTTGACAACATCAAAGTGTGCCTTATCAGTAAGGATGGAGGAGAAACCTCATCAGCAGTATCGAGGGATCATCTGAAACTGTGCCCTGACCAATTAAAGGACAGAATGGAAGAGCAAAACAACCTTCAGCCCATAGAGGAAGAAGAAGAAAAGGTCAACACTGTACTCGGAGAATTCCCTGCAAATTGAACAAGAGCGAATCAAGCCATAGTGGTGCCAGTTTTGACCTTTCCCCAACTCGTAGTGCAAGAAGAAGTGACTCAAGACCACCCTGAAAACCAGCAAGTACAGGTAGCGGATGCCACACCAGCAGTGGAACAAGAGAATTCTCAACCTGCCAGTGATGAATCTGTCATGCTCACAGTGAGTAGAAGTGGTCCTAGGAAATCTAGTATCCCTGTGCTACGCAGAACCACCAGTAGTGTAGCCAGTACAACACACACTATACCAGTAGTTAACACAAGGCATCCAGTAAGGTCCCCAACAACACCAGTGCTAAGTAGATCTGTCTGTAGTACCCAAGGTATACCACCCCTAAGGTTTCGTATATAAATAAGTTATGTAAATGGTAAACTGTAACTATGCAAGCTTTTCAAGCTTATGTGCCTACAGAGACTCTGTAAGAACCTTTTGGAAATATCAGTTTGTTTTTGATGGACAATTGGTCCACAGGACTATGTGTGGCCAAAACTATCTTGTACATAGTTACCAACTGCTCAGGAAATGGACCATGGACATTGACTCATGGACTAATCGTCACGAGGACTATTTTTGAGCTTTGGTTTTTGTAATTTTTCATTTTTGAAGTCTTGTTACATTTACAATTGTTCATTTGTCAATATGTTTGCTTGTTTTCTTCAGTCTGGGAGTACTGAATTGCACTAGGGGGAATGTGGCGCCCCCAGGAGTATGGTCGCCACAGTGGCATTACCTTCCTCCTAGGGAGTGTGATGTCATGCTTGGAAGCAATAAAGGGTCTCTCTGTCAGGTAAATTCAACACACAGCACGGTTCCCACTCCAGGCCAGCAGAGGGAGCTCTGAACCAAAGCTGGGGGAGGAGCTGCTCTCTGGGGGCCGGGAAGGGGAAGTTAGTTAGTTCGTGTGAAGAGGACTAAGTGTGTGGATGAGAGGAGAAGAGCTGGAAGATTGAGCAGAGTTCAGGCTCACTTCTAGCGTAGCGCATGGTCCGGAGTCCGGTCTCCGAGGTTGTATGGATACTGATGTTCCTGCAGCAGAAACTGGAGGAATAGGAAGCTGTAAATGCTCTGTTCCCACATAAGACTCAGAGGCACAACAGGAACGTGTGAGCCAGAAGAAAGAGGCTACAGCTGTCTGCCATACGAGGGGGTGCTAAAAGAGAGCAAGCAAGAGGAACTTTAGTGTAACTCAGTACTGCATGTACCTCAGATAAGCGCTAGAAAAGAGACTACACAACCCATCTGCATAGAGAGATTTCTAAGTTGCTTCCAGGCTGGCCAACTCCTGTTCCATCTGTAATCTGGATCCTGGACTGCACTTGCAAAGCAAAGTAAAGGTAAAGGAAACTGCACCCTGTTGTGTCATTGCCTTCTTCCTGCAACCCCTTCAGCACTGCTTCATCTCTGTGCCTAACACTGCACCCTCTTCCTCAACACCTATTACTACTGCCCTGGGACTACAGCTCTACCTGTGGGGAGCTATTACATCTTGCTGCCTTGTACCATCTTTCCCAGAGGATCTGCCTGCAGCGTCGGCTTACCCCCTTCATTGCCGAGCACCACAGGTGGCGTCACGTATCATCCACTTATAAACTTTAATCAACCACGCTTAACCCCTTTTACATGGATGCCCATTGCCATGGACCGGGTCACCGCTACTGTGACACTTTCCTCTGAGATACCGGCCTGGTTCCAAATACCCCACTGCACTGGCCGGCGATCCACAAAGCTTGCCAAAAATTGCAAGGAGGGTCATCCATACACCCTTGAAGGTATCACCTGTAGTACCTCATTCAAATATTGTGAACAAAGTATAGTTGTAAACCTCCTACACTCATAAAAGTTCTGCACAGTGCAAAACCTTCCAAAAATTACAAGCAGGGTCATTCATGCAACCTTGAGCGCACCAATTGTAGTACTTCATTCAAATATTCAGAACAAAGTGTACTTGTGGCACTCCTACACTCATAAAAATTCTGCAAAGTGAAAAACCTGCAAAAGGTATAAGCAGGGTCATCCATACACCCTTTAAAACACCAGCTCTAGTGCCCCATTCAAATATTGTGAACAAAGTATAGTTTTGGTACTCCTACACAAGTTCTGCACCTTGCAAATCCTGCCATAAATTAGAAGCAGGGTCATTCATAGACCCTTAAAAGCAACAACTGGAGGGCCTCATAAAAATATTAAGAAGGTGTAGTTGTTGCTCTCCTACACTCATAAAGGCTCTGAACAAAGTTCAAAGCCATGAAAAAATGATACGGAGGGTAATACAGTCATCAATAGACCCTTGAAGACAACAACTGGATGGCCTCATTAAAATATTTTGTATTCCTACACACATAAATGCTTTGCACAAAGTGCAAAGCCAGGAAAAAAATATAAGTAGTATAATTTAGTCATCCAGAGACCCTTGAAGGCAAAAACTGTCAGGCCTTATACAAATATTGAAGATAAAAAACACTGCATGTGCTGCTGTTATCTGGTGGTGTAGAAAGCTTGGAGCTAATCCAAGCTTTGTTCATTTTTATCAGAGTGAACCTGTCAGCACTTTCTGTTGACAGGTGAAAGCGCGTGTCTGTTTTGACCCCCTGGCGGCACTAAAAACCCGCTCAGACAAGATGCTAGCACCATGGCAGCACAACACCTCCAAGCCCTAGATGGACATCTCATGACAGATGTCCAGCTTTGAGACCCAATAACTGAAGGTCACAGAGGAATTAGGGAGTATGCTGGTTTTGTCGGTCAAGAATTGCTTGACCATCTTTAAAAACTTTTCCCTCCTCGCAAAAAATATCCTGTCATCAGGGCCAGGAAGCTGGGAGAGTGTAAAAAATGCCTGTGCCTGTGCTGGGAGAGTGCTTACAAAGACTCTGTTGCTCTGTCAGCCAGCTCCTGTTCCTCCTCCTCCTCCGCCTCCACCTTACCATTGTTACCAAATCCACACTGAGCAAATGAGATGAGGCTGGGCTGAGTAATATCTCCCTTTCTCATGACTTCCTCTATCTCCACCTGGGCCACATGCAAAGCATCATGTTTACTTGTCACCAGTGACTGTTTAAGTAGGCACAGAAGCATGATCATTGCATTGATGATAGCCTAATCACCGCTCACCATCTTTGCAGAGTCCTCAAAGCCATCAAAGTCATAAAGAAGAAACATCAGACATCAATGCCCAATCTTCAGCTGTAGTGTGTGCAGCTTGACCAGAATACCAACAGGCTTGTTGGAGCTGGTATTCCACAACTGATATCTGCTGTTCACAAACTCTTGCCAATATTTGCAGTGTGGAGCTCCAGTGGGTGGGGATGTCACACAATAGTAGAAGAGCTGGAATTTTCATGCACTGCTGCAGCACCGCCAGAGCAGCAGCAGCTGTAGCTGACTTGTGGAAATGGGCGCTGATGAGCGTACCTTGGCTAGAAGCTCTGGCAAATAATGGTAGGCTTTTAGAACTAGCTTAACTACCAAGTTGAGCATGTGAGCAAAGCATGGTACTTGTTTCAGCTTACCAAGCTTCACAGCTGAGACCAGGTTACACCCATTATCACACATGACCATGCCTGGTTGTAGATTCAGCAGAGAGAATCACAGATCTGTCTGGTCTGATATTCCTTTCAATAACTGTGCCATGGTGTGCAGTTTGTCTCCTAGACAAATTAGCTTTGGCAAAGCCTGTTGCCTCTTCACTGAGGCATTGCTGCAGAGCTTCCAGCTGATGTGAATGGCTTGCTGTAAGATAGGAAGGATGAGAAGGAGCAGGAAAGGGGCAGGAACTAGTGTAGGAGATGGAGGAAACCCTGATAGAAGTAGGGCCATCAAATCTCGGCATGGGTAGCACATGTGCTATGTCAGGGTGGGACTTGGCCCTGGCCTCCACAATGTTCACCCTGTGTGCTGTCAGTGAAATGCAGCATCCCTGGCCACAAGCGCTTATCCACGTGTCTGTCGTTAAGTGGACATTCCCAGTAACTGCATTAGTAAGGACACGAGTGATGTTCCTGGACACATGCTAGTACAAGGTGGGCACACCACAATGGGAGGAATAGTGGCCACTGGAGACTGAGTACCAAGGGACCAAATTTGTACACATGTAGCATGCCAATTTGGTTTTTTATTTAAAACCAACAAAATTGCAAACTAACCAAGTTCTACAGTATATATGACAACAGTCAATTTTTGAACAACCAAAGTTGAAGCAGACCAAATTTTTTTTTTCATTTCAAACCAGCAAAATTTCACAAAGCAGGTACTATAGAATATATGACAATAGTCAATTTTTTAACAAAAATATTGTGCGAACTGTACCAGGGTAAGCGGTTTTAATAATTTTAACCCACCCTAATTTCACAAAAAGCATGCTAAACTGTATGGATAACTAATTGAATCCATAAAAAATTTTGGAACTTTTTTTGGAGTTTTATATACCACTGTAATGTAATAGTATCTGTGTCAAACTTTATGGATGAATAATTGAATCCATAAAAAAAAAATTAAGATTTTTTCTGAATTTTATATACCACTGTAATGTACCAAGAACCATGTTAAACTGTGTGGATGAATAATTAAGTCAATAAATATGTTTTGAGTTTTTTTCTAATTTTATATACCACCATAATGTAATATGAACCATGTTAAACTGTATTGATGAATAATTAAATCCATAACAAATTTTGGATTTTTTTGGCATTTTATATACTACCACAATGTAACTAGAACCACGTTAAAATAAATGGATGAATAATTGAATCCATAAACTTTTTTGAATTTTTTTGTTTTATATACCACCATAAAGTAACAAGAACCACGTTAAACTTTAGGCATGGCTAACTGAATCCATAAAAAGTTTTAGAGCTTCTTTATTAGTTTTATCTACCACTGTATTGTACCAAGAATCACATTAAACTGTATGGATGAATAATTGAATCCATAAAACTTTTTTGAAGGCTTTTTTAGCTTTACATACCACTATAAGCCACCATAATGTAACACAAATCACGTAATACTCTTTGGATGACAAATTCAATCCGAACAAATTTGGAATGTAAAAATTTGGAAAGCGTAGTTTATGTACTCGTACAATCAAAAAGACTTTGCCCTAAGTACAGAGTCAGGAAAGAATGATAGGAAGGATAATACAATAATCCTCTTCAGGTTTTTGCTTTTTCTTCTCCTTCCTTGGGAGGCTGGCGGGACTGTCTCTACCTGCTTCCTGGAGCCCAATTCCCAGGTGACTGGGCTGTAAGTGACCTGGCTTCAGGTAGTGCTTCATCCTCCTCCCTTCCTTTTTGGATAACACTCACAGCAAACCAGCAATGTTGCCCCTTCACTTTGAGGAATGTGACTCTGATTCCAGCTCTCAACTCTTGGAGCCTTTGAGGCAAGTGTTCTATCTTTACTGCCTGCTGGTTGAACGAGATGTGATGTTGGGTACTAAACTTTTCTTTGGACCCCATCTCTTCTGCTGGTTGTATGTAATGCCATTTTCTGAGATGCTAACTGTCAGTATCTTAAGTCTAGCGTGCTCACCAGCATGTCTTAAGCCCTGGTCCTGGCTCACCTTCTTCTCTCTTTCGACCAGTGTGGGCCTCGCAGTCCACTCACCAATTACTAGAACCTGGCAGGCATTCCCATCTGCAGTTTGCAAGTACCCCAGTGGAGAAGGCTCTAGCCTTATTTTGGGCCTTGGTGTTTCAGGGAAAGAGGTGAACTACAGGCTGCTGCTATCTCCACTGTCGCGCCAGCTTGGTCTGACTATAATATTCCTCCTTTCACTCCCTCAGGAGTCACACGGGATTGTGCCAACTTTGTTGCCCACTAAGCACATTGCAATGTATTGATGACTAATTGAATTCAGAAAAAATGTAAATGCTTTTTTGGAGTGAAATATGCCACCAAAATTTACCACAGAGCACTTATACTCTATCAATGAGAAATTGAATAAATACAAAATTACCAACACTTTTGTGGAGTGTTATATACCACCAATATTTAACTGAACGCATATAATACTCTATGGATGACTAACTGAATGAAGAATTTTATTTTTCAATGCGTTTTTGGAGCGTTATATATCTTCAAATTGTAACAGAAATCATGTAATACTCTCGGGATGACTAATTGAATCCAAACAAATTTGTCAAAGATTTTTTGGAGTAATATATACCACCAAAATGAAGCAGAAAGAACCTAATACTATATGGATGACTAATTGAATCCAAAGAAAATTTTCACTGCTGTTTTAGAGTTTTGCATATCACCAAACTTAGCAGAAAGCCCTTAGTACTTTACAGAAAACAAATTGATTCTGTCATGGTTAGGACATGGTTAATGTCCTCGTTTCTCAGGGTTAATTTTGCCGGCCTCTTTTTGGATCTGGGAGGGGTATTTATACTCACTCCAGACTAGGATTCCCTGTCAGCTATACTGTTAATCTGGCTGTGTGACTGACCCCCCTGGTGTGCTGGTAAACTGCATTGCTTGTTTGATTCCCGTGTATGACCCGGACTGTCCCCTCACTCTGTCCTCTGTCTCACGTCTTGGGTACTATTGTCTTCTCTGGTTCTGACCTACTGGCTTGGCTATTGTTACTCCATTACCGTTTGCCCCTTTTGTACCATCTATTGCCCGTTCTGGTTTTCTGATCTATTGCTACGCCCTGACTATCCGCTCCGGTTAACCCTTTGGTACTGTCCTGCTATCTCATGCTTTGACCCCGGCTTGATCTGGTTTCCGTCCCTGTCTATGCCTCTTGGTAACTTATCCCGTAGTTACCTTTCTAGGAGTTTCCCTGCAGCTCCTAGGTCTGTGGAGCTTAGGCCACGCCCCCAGCAGTCACGTGCTTGAGGTCCTGATAGTCTGAAGCACACATTGTCACCGCTGTTGCCCTGCTCCACAGGTATCTTTGAGCACTGTTTTTGTACTCAGGACACGCGCACTGGCTCAGTGAGAAAGTGCAGTGCGGTGTTCTTGACAGATTCCAGATACATTTTTCAACTCTTTTTTGAAGTGTTTTATACCACTGACATTTAGCACAAAGTATGTAATACTGTATGGATGAGTAAATTAACCCGGACAAATTTTTCAAAGCTTTTTTGGACTATTATATACCACTGAAATATAACTCCAAAAAAAGTTTTAATGCTTTTTTGGAGTGTTATGTACCACCAAACTTCTACAAAACACACCCAAAAGTGTATGGATGACTATTTGAATCCAGAAAAAAATGTTATTGATTTCTTTGAGTGTTATATACCATCAAAATTTGCCACAAAGCACGTAATACTCTATGATGAGTAATTGAATATAGAAATATGTTTCAACCTTTTTTTGAGTGCTGAACCACAATGCACATAATTAGCGATTAGAGAACGTATTCATCACTACTCAGTACTCGCATGAGTATCACTGTACTCGGTGTACTCAGCGAGCACCGAGCATTTCTTGGATTACTCGACGGGAACTCGGGTCTCCACCCAGCTTTTTTTGGTGGACTTTACAGAACCAATAACAATGCAGGGATTTCTTCCGGGCAATGAAACTTCGCAGCCATCTTTGCTGTCGTCGTGCAGTGATTGACTGGCCACACAATATCATCAGGGGTATAAGAGACCGGACACCGCCCTGCTCATCGCATTCAGCTCTGGATTGAGATAGAGTAGGGAGAGCTGCTGCCTTGATAGGGTCAGAATTAGGGATTTATTAGTGAGTGTGGGGTCTACCACCCTAAACAACTCAAATCCAGCTAAACCAACAGTCCTACTAAGTGTCATAGTCACGCGTGGCTGGACATAGCGCCTCCAGCAGGACGGATTTAGATAACACGCGTGACCCTGGATACACCGCCTCCAGTTGGGCGAATTTAAATAATAACACGTGCAGCTGGATACGCTGCCTCAACAAGCAAATTTAGGTAATACACGTAACACGTAAATCTGGAAACCCTGCCTCCAGTAAGGTGAATTTAATCAATAAAGGGAAAACCTGGGAAACAATAACAATGGTGGCCCTGCTATAGGGAATGGGGACGTGGAGGCCTCCTGCACTCCCCTGAGTCAGTGTCTCAACACTCCTAGCGTTCCCTAGGCCGGTTCCGCACCGTGCGCCGCTCAGGATATCTTTAAACCCTAGCTCGCCCTCCACCTAAACCCTCACTAGTGAAGTGGAGGGTGCGGAAACTAATCCCACCACTGCACTAAACACACATAAGGAAAAGAGACAAAAAACAGGGGAACACCACTTAGCTTTGCTCTGTTGCTTATGCTCCCAGCAACAGAGCCCACCACCTGCGTGCATCTTTTCCTCCGACCGGGTCCAACACCATAGTGCAGCCTTGGAGCAAACAGAGTCCACCACCTCAATGCAGCTGTCCAGAAAACAGAGTCCAGCATATGAGTCCAACTTTCCGCAAAAGAGTCCAGCATCTTGATTCCAGCTTTTCAGCAACCGAATCCAGCATAATGAGTGCAGCTCTACACCATAGCTGCCACTCCACCAAGCCATGCAAGAACTCTTTGCTGACACCATAGCTGCAACTCCACCAAGCCATGCCAGCCCTCCTCGCAGACACCATAGCTGCCACTCCAGGACCCTCACTGAGCTGCCCGGGACTCTCCTTCAGCTCCATCCTTCACCCAGGCTTGCTTGTAACTGAGGACTAATTAACAACCGTGATTGACACACCTGACACTCTCTTATAGAGCAATCACACCTGTTGCATAATTGCGTGCACAAACTAAAGTAACCAAGTGCAATGACGCTCACCACCACCGGGAGGCAAATTTAGAACAAAAGACACCACAGTGCAATAATCCTAATAGCCAACGAGGGCAGAAACCAATCCTTGGCACACAGCCAAAGAAAAAAAAAGCTTACTTTGTGCATTTATCTGTCAGATCCAACCTGGATCATGACAGTACCCTCCCCTTAATGAGGGGCCTCTGGACCCTCAAGACCACTCCTCATCAGGGCACCACCTACAGCGGGGGCGCCCAGATCCAGAGTTCACCCCTGCAACTACCTGCACTTCAGATTTATGGCAAACGCACCGCTGTTGCCCTTTTGACTCGTGGAGATGGAAGCTTACCACAACCTGTCTCCTGCTATGCTGTCCCGGCATTGCACAAGCATGTGTCCCACAACATTACTCGTGCCCTCAACAATGCAGTTACTGGGAAAGTACACCCAACCACGGACACATGAACAAGTGCTTGTGGCCAGGGACGTTACATCTCGCTGATGGCACACTGGGTTAACATAGTGGAAGCCGGGACCCAGTAACACCTTAGGGTTGCCCCAGTGTGTGTACAGCTCCTGCACCTCCTTGTCCTCTTCAGCCTCCATGTCCAAAAGGAGCACATCAGTCACAAGCTGGAAGCACTGCAGCACTGCCAAAGCAAAGCGGCAACAGGCTGTGCTGAAAATAATTTGCTTGGGTGTCAAACCGCACAATGCTGAAGAGTTGTTGACAGCTCTGAAAGACCAGGCAGATGTATGGCTGACACTGCTGAATCTCCAGCCAGGCATGGTTGTGTGTGACAATAGCAATAACCTGGTGGCGGCTCTGAGGCGAGGCAAACTGACACACATACCATGCCTGGCCATGTTGTTATGAATGAGTCACCGTAGGAGGCAAAAACAGAAGTGCTAGCTAAGTCCAGAAAACCAGAGAAGTTGGCAGCTATCGGATTGCAGATGCCTGAACCTATCAACAACAACTAGCAGTAGCCGTGGGGGGTTCCTATGATGCCCTAGACCCCTCGATCACAACCGGAGAACTGCCTAGCCTAAAGACAGAAAGGGAAATCTAAACTGCCCCAGAGCAGACCCCAAAGCAATAGGCAGCCCCCAACATATAATGACGGTGAAGCAAGATGAAAAAACACTAACCCAGATAGAAAGATAGACTGAGCAAATGATGGGGCCCAAGCTAACTAGATAGGACAGGATAGGAAAGCTGCTGTCTGCAATCCGCGAAAAACCCTATCAAAATAAGAGCCAACAGACTGACAGGGAAAAAGGCCCTGAAGACGCTAGGCTTCAAAAAGACTATGTCAGTACTCAGGTATTTTCTGAAGACAGAGCAAACCGACAAAAAAGGAATTCAGCTCACCCCAGCAGGGAATGGCAGAATCCAGAAAAGCAAGGCAAACTAAAACCAAAACACAAATGTAAAAAGGCAAAGCAGAAAACTTAGCTTTTGAGGAGCAGGAATCAGACTGGTCTCCTAGAATTCCAGAGAAATCACCAGCGAGGCAGAAGGGCGTCGGCAGCCTTATATCCAGTCAGAGATCCCCGTCGACCAGTCATCCTCTCCCAGCTCAGGTGCTTGGTAATCAGCCTCACTACCTTCCTTCACCAGAAGAGGGAGTTCATCAGACCTCAATGGTGAAGGGGAAAATGAACTCATAACACCATATGCTGAACCCTGTTGTTCAATGTTTTCTAAAAAGCTATCCGGAGCTGCCGGATCTGCTGGTTAAAGTATATCGCCTGTGTGCACATTTTAGAAAGTCAGCTACAGCTTCAGCCGCCCTTGCCGTGCTTCAGCAGCGATTGCAGATTCCGGCTCACCGACTGGTGTTTGATGTCCCCACATCACACATTAGAACTCTACACTCAATATGTTGTAAAGGATTTGTGAGCAGAAATGGGCAGTTGTTGAATACCAACATCAACAAGGCTGTCGTATTTCAGGTTTCACACCACACATAAGACCTCAGGAGTGGACATGGATGTCAGCCATATGTAGCATCCTCCAAAACTTAGAGGAGTCCACCAAGATGGTGAGCGGCGATGATGCCATAATTAGCGTCTTTATCCCGCTCATCTGCATTCTGAAAAGCTCTCTGCTCACAATGAAAGAGGATGCATTACAGTCAGAGCACAAGGACATGGATCATGGAACCATACAGCGTGATTACACACAACCCAGCCTCATGTCATCCCAACATGGATTGGTTGACAATGAGGGAGAGGAGGAAGTACAGGAGCTACTTTCATGCACTATAGTTGGGACTACAACCACAACTGTCATACCGTCTGTTCAGCGTGGATAGCCTGAGGACAGAGAAGAAGAGGAGGAGGAGGAGGACACCTTAGTCAGGTGTCCTGTTGGTGAGGACACGGAAGGCTTGCCTGTTACCAGTCTCAAGCATGGCTGACTTTATGTTGGGCTGCCTTTCCCGTGACCCTTGTATTGTCAAAATATTGGGTAACAGTCATTACTGGGTAGTGACACTTTTAGACCCACGCTACAAGGATAACTTTCAATCTCTTATTCCAGAGGCAGATAGGTGTACCAACATGGTGCAGTACCATAGGGCCATTGTTGCAGAGTTATTAAAAAAATTCCCTTCTCAAAACGCAGGCGGCAGAGATAACATTTCATTGGCCAACCAAGCAGGACAGGTGACAAAGACACAAGTCCACTCCAGCAGAGGCAGAGGAACACTGGCAAAGTTCTGGGACAGTTTTCAAAGACCCTCCCATCGCCCATGCACTGAGGCGTGGGGTAATCTCACAAGGAATGCAATCTTTTCTAAGATGCTGAGGGAGTACCTTGCTGATCACACCAATGTCCTCCGTGATTCCTCTGTGCCTTTTAATTATTGGGTATCCAAGCTGGACACATGGCATGAGCTGGCTCTCTACATCTTGGAGGTCCTGGCCTGCTCTGCCGCTAGCGTTTTGTCCGAGCGGGTTTTTAGTGCTGCTGGTGGCATTATCACAGATAAGCGCATTCGCCCTTCTACAGAAAATGCAGACAGGCTGACTATTATAAAAATGAACAAGTATTGATTGGGCCTGACATCGCGACACCACCAAATGATGACAGCGAAGCATAAACTCTGATGTAGCGTTTTTTTGTGAGGTGTATTCAAATGCACCTCTTCACAACCAAATATGGATATACGCTTTGTGTTTTTTTTGCTATTTGTGTCCTCCTCCTCCTTCTCCTCATTCTCACCATCCACCACCACTTGAACACCAGGGTGAACGTAGTCAAACATGCTCTGGCCACTCTATGTTTTTGCAAGGGTGTTAAGATGGCCGTCGCCAAAATTTAAAAAATATTTACACCCCACAGGGGAAATGTGTGCCAGCCCATACTCTAAGTGTATGGGCATTCCAAGTCTAGGAGACATGCTCCTAGAAAATGGGCCTATTTTTTAATCAGGCCTTCCTCCAAGTCTCATCATCCACCGCCACTTGATCAAAAGAGTTTACGTTTTCCGTGCAGCTACAGCCAGTGTCGAATTTGAAACAAGGGTGGGTGGTTAGGCTGTGCGTCAAATACTTGTTCTGCCAAATATTGAGGTGTACCCCACAGGGGAAATGTTTGCCAGTCCATACATGAATTGTATGGGCATTCCAAGTGTAGGAGATCCACTCCTTTAAATTGGGTGTATTTTTTAATCTGGTCTTCCTCAAAGTCTCATCATCCATCGCTATTAGATCAAAAGGGTTTACGTGTTCTGTGCAGCTACAGCCAGTGTCGAATTTGGAACAAGGGTGGGTGGTTAGGCTGTGCATCAAATACTTGTTCTGTTAAAGGTTGAGGTGTACCCCACAGGGGAAATGTTTGCCAGCGCATACACTAATTTTATGGGCATTACAAGTGTAGGAGACCCGCTCCTTTACATTGGGCCTATTTTTTAATCAGGAATATTTCAATGTGAAGCAAAAAAAGGAGAAATATGCAGCACTCACCGATATAGCTGGACCCGTAGAAGCGAGTAATCGCGAAACGGCCGTTGTCCGGCACCTCCCTCTCCTAGCATTGCTATAACGTCCTGCATGTCCCCATATCTATTGATGGAATTTATGTGAAATAAAGACGCACAGTTTTTCAGCTTTATCGGTGAGTGCTGCATATTTCTCCTTTTTTTTGCTTCACATTGAAATATTCATGTTTTTTCATGCAAGCACCTCCGTTTTTTGGCTGAAATATATACTGCAATACTTCAGATAAATAGCTCCATCTGTAATGTGGTGATTTGTGTGCCCTAGTATGCCGTTCATCTGTTTGCTCTTTGCTGGGGCTATTTTTTAATCAGGCCTTCCTCCAATTCTCATCATCCACCGCCACTAGATCATAAGGGTTTAGTGTTCTGTGCAGTTACAGCCAGTGTCGAATTTGTAAAAAGGGTGGGTGGTTAGGCTATGCACCAAATACTTGTTCTGCCAAAGGTTGAGGTTTATTCCACAGGGGTAATTTTTGCCAGTCCACACACTAAATGTATGGGCATTCCAAGTCTAGGATACCCGCTCCGAGAAATTGAGCCTATTAGTGAATCAGGCTGTCACGATATGTGACTGGCCCTGCGTGACACGACTCGACGATCGGTCGGTCAGCAAAACAACTGGACAAACAGGGGAACACCGGGGACACAATTACAACAGTAGGCCCTGCGATAGGGAATGGGGAATGGACACCTCCTGCACTCTCCTGTAGCTGTCCTGGACTAACCTGATGTCCCTATACAGGGTCTTTCAACCTGTTGCAGAATACCTTGTCCCTCAATTACCCTGCACCTATCCCTCACTAGGGAATTGGTAAGTGCAGACACTGGTCCCATCGCAGCAGTAATAAAACAGAAATGGAAAGAGAAACAACATTTGCTTTCTCTGCAGCAAATGCTATGAGCTGCAGAGTAAGGCTCCAGATCAGCATTCAACTGAAACACCACTTGTGCTGTTCCATCTAAAGTTATGATTATATGGTTTCATAGATTGTGTTATTTTCCATGCTGTTTAGTCTTGCATTTGGTCTGCTGCCACCTGCTGGTCTTTTTCTGTATAGCAGCCTGCAGCTAATTATTTCCAGTACATGCCTTCCACTTCCGGGTCAGATCACTCCTTCTCTTCCTGTTAGCTGCCATTCGTAGTTTCACTTCACCCGAGAGAGACGCTCCTGTACGGGCTGTGAAAGGCTTCAGTTTTTTGACCAATTTGCTGAATCAACTTGCTACCAACTTGCGGCACACACTTTGCTGAATCACATTTGCTGCACAAGCGCTGCACAACTTGCTTCACAATTTGCTGTGTCACCTCGGTCATTACATCTGCATGTCTGGAGACCTTACTGCATTACCAATCATACGCTGTATGTCCAGATCTCCAAATAAACAAGTCTGGACTTCACAAGCCTTGGTGTGTATCATCTCTCCGGACGCTGGATCAACATGGTCCTGTCTGCCCTGCATTGAGGAAACGGAAGGTAGGAATCTCTCCCAGACCCAATCGACTACACCTCCATTCGCCTCATGTAGGGACAGAACACCACTTCATACAGCCAGCTTCTGTCTTCACAACAGTTGGTATCCAAAAGGAAGTGTATCACCAACAGTGAGCTGCAGCATATGGTGACCTTTTAAAGGATGGTGGGAATGGTCAACCACCAGCAGACACACACTAACAAAACATATAGTAACACCAGCGGCCACTGGGGGGAAAAACTGACATTAACCCCCGATGGCCAGAAAGGAAAAAAGTTTAAATGTGAGCAGCCCAAAGTGACACAGATCCAAAAATGGATCATGACACAGGCCTTCCCCCAAGTCTCATCATCCACCGCCACTAGATCAATAGGGTTTACGTCTTCTGTGCAGCTACAGCCAGTGTTGAATTTGTAACAAGGTTGGGTGTTTAGACTGCATCAAATACTTGTTCTGCCAAAGGTTGAGGTGTACCCCACAGGGGAAATGTTTGACAGCCAACACACTTAGTGCATGGGCATTCCAAGTCTAGGAGACCTGCTTCTTTAAATTGGGCATAGTTTTAAATCTGGCCTTCCTCCACGTCTCATCATCCGCCACCACTATTTCACCAGCGTTATAGTGTTCTGTGCTACTGCAGCCAGGGTCGAATTCCGAACAAGGGTGGGTGTGTTTGCTGGGCATAAAATACTTGTTATGGAAAAGGTTGCGGTGTACCCCGCAGTTGAAATTGTTTGACAACCAACACACTTAGTGTATGGGCATTCCAAGTCTAGGAGACCCGCTCCTTTAAATCGGGCATAGTTTTAAATCAGGCCTTCCTTCACGTCTCATCATCCGCCGCCACTAGATCACCAATGTTAATGTGTTCCATGCTGCTACTGCCAGGGTCAAATTCCAAACAAGGGTGGGTGGTTTTGCTGGACATAAAATACTTGCTACAGAAAAGGTTGAGGTGTGCCCCACAGGGGAAATTGTTTTGCAGCCAACACACTTAGTGTATGGGCATTACAAGTCTAGTAGACAAGCTCCTTTTTAGTGGGACATATTTTGTTAATAGGCCCTCCTACATGTTTCTTCCAAAGGGGGATTGGGGATATTGGGGTGCATATGCCTTGGTAGCAGGTCAGGCCTTGCAGTCTATGCATAAGAAAACAGAATGGGAGTGCAAAATGAACAATGTGAAGTGGATTTTCCTGTGTCCATCCAGTATGTGGTTTCAAAGGCATATCGTGGTGCAGATAACTTAGCAGCAGGGCAGGGCTTGCAGACAATGCACAATAACAAAAATAGCTTAGGATTGCGAAATGAATAATGTGAGGTGGATTCTCCGGTGGACATCCAGTACGGGGCTTGAAAAGCTTATTGGGGTGCATGTATCTTTGGGGCAAGCCATGCCTTGCATTCAATGCAACATTTTTTCAGGAAGCCCTCCTGTACCTCTCATGAAAGGGGTATTGTGGTGCATCGTAATTCTTGGCAGACCATCCTCTCACTGCATAGGCAATAACAGTTTAGGAGACCCACTGATTAATAATGGCCCTTTAAGAAGATTAATGCCGCTTGATGCACCTGTAAAAATAGTCTCTGTGACTTTAAGAGTCCATTCTTCATAAATGAAACAAGATTTGTCGGCTCATGTGTCACACACCACATGTGTGACATGTTGTTAAATGTTGTTAAATGTTACAATGACATTTCCCAGTGAATGCATTTGTATTGGTTGAAAGCAATGTTAAAGTTGAAAAATGCTTCAAAAACGCTGCGTCTGAACATAGCCCAAGTGGTGGAGGAACATTTTGGTCTGGGGTTAATTATTTTGCCTTATATACAAGTCATTAACCTGGAAAGGATGTACCTTTACATATTTCCCAGGAAAATCCGTTTTGGCTTCGTTTTGGTATGTTTTTTGGTGCTCCGGTAAAAATGGCATGAAACTCTGAAAAAAATGTTTAAAGCTGTGAACTACAAGTCAGGAATGCTTCCAGGGGCGATCCCCATTATGTCCCCGTGTCATTTGAGCAGTGTTTACTTCATTTTCAGACGTTTTTAGACCTTTAACCCCTTAATGTCCAATGACGGACACAGTCCGTCATTAGACATCTCCCCTGCTTTGATGAGGGCTCCGGCGCTGAGCCCGCATCAAAGCCGGGACATGTCAGCTGTTTTGAACAGCTGACATGTGCCTGCAATAGGCACGAGTGGAATCGCCATCCGCCCGTGCCTATTAACTAGTTAAATCTCGTTGTCAAAGCTGACAGCGGGCATTTAAATAGCACTTCTGGCCGACGATAAAAAAGAACCTAGACATGTTTGGTGTCTATGAACTCGTAATGTGAAAAATGAGGATAAATGAACTCATGGGGATCAACATCCAACACTGCAGAGACACCATCACATGTTTCTCAATGCAGTGATTCTAGAGCAATGCCCCCATCCCTTATGGGAAATATGCAAAAACATGCAAAACACAAGCCGCGGAGACACCATCACATGTTTCTCAAAGCAAGCAATGATTAGCCAGGTCTATCCCCAGGAAGGAACAACCAAGGGAAGGGCAGTCTCCAATGAAGGAAACCACCTATGCCAAAACATGGTATCCATCCACAGAGAGCTGTTTCGGGGTATTTGCCCTCATCAGTGTGGAGCAGGAAACTGGCTAGTAGGAGCAATGCCTAGTAAGGGATGGGGGCATTGCTCTAAAATCACTGCGTTGAGAAACATGTGATGGTGTCTCCGCAGTGTTGGATGTTGATCTCCATGAGTTCATTCATCCTCATTTTTCACAGTCTTTTACTAGGCATTGCTCCTACTAGCCAGTTTCCTACTCCACACTGATGAGGGGCAATACCCCGAAACAGCTGTCTATGGATGGATACCATGTTTTGGCATAGGTGGTTTTCTTCATTGGAGACTGCCCTTCCCTTGGTTGTTCCTTCCCGGGGAAAGACCTGGCTAGTCATTGCTTGCATTGAGAAACATGTGATGGTGTCTCCGTGGCTTGTGTTTTGTATGAACTCGTAATGACTAGTGTTGAGCATTCCGATACCGCAAGTATCGGGTATCGGCCGATATTCACTGTATCGGAATTCCGATACTGAGTTTCTATACTTTTAGCATATCGAATACCGGAATCGGAAGTTCCCATAATGCTATGAGCCAGTTTGATTTGATTCAGCCAATGACAATCCTCAGAAGTGTGGGCACATCCTGTTAGGCATGTAGGCATGTTAACTAATGGCATGGCTGTGTTTGGCTGCAGAAATGATGTCATGATGCACTGTAAATGCCGCGGCTGCCACCATTTCGGGTTCAATCTGCTGTGAATTCAGTTAGGGACAGGCTGCTGTTCAAGACTGTGAGGGACAGTTAGAGATAGCGATTTTCACAATCATAGTGTGCTTTACCCAGGCTACATAATCCACCACTGTAGCTTTCTTTTGCCTTGCAGCAGTGTTCACAGCTGTCTGCAAGGTCTGTGTGAGTGCAGCTCACGCTGAGTAGTGTGTCCTGCAGCCATGTCTGGTTGTAGGCCGCTCAGCGTGTGTCACTGCCTCGTACATATTTTTCTTTTTTTGCTGCTCATTTTTCATTCACCTATTAGTGTGCACTGTGCATCCATCTGTATCCATATACGTTGGATGCAAACACTATAGGAGTAGACAGCGGAGCCTCTCTGCAGCCTTTCAGTGCCAGTTTGCTGCACTGTTCACAGCTGTCTGAGAGGTCTCTGTGTGTGAGTGCAGCTCACGCTGAGTAGTGTGTCCTTCAGCTACGTCTGGTTGTAGGCCGCTCAGCGTGCGTCACTGCCTCACACATATTTTTCTTTTATTGCAGCTCATTTTTTATTCTCCTATTAGTGTGCATCCATCCGTATCCATATACTGTGGTTGCAAACACTATAGGAGTAGACAGCGGACCCTCTCTGCAGCCTTTCAGTGCTAGTGCCCATTTATCTGCACTGTTCACGGCTTTGTGAGAGGTCTCTGACTGTGTGTGAGTGCAGCTCACGCTGAGTAGTGTATCCTGCAGCTTCGTCTGGTTGTAGGCCGCTCAGCGTGCATCACTGACTCACACATATTTTTCTTTTATTGCAGCTCATTTTTTATTCTCCTATTAGTGTGCATCCATACGTATCCATCTACATTGGTTGGTTGCAAACACTATATAGGAGTAGATAGAGGAACCTTTTTTCTGGCTTGTGCCCTTCAGCTGCAGCCAGATTAGTATTACCCTATTTTTTGGAGCATCATCTTTTGCATTGTAGGTTACCTTCCTGCATTGTAATAGCTCCAAAAAGTTTGTGATACTATCACTTTCAAGCCTTTGGTCACATCCTTTTAGTTTTTTTTCAAAGAAAAAAACAAAATAAAGTTCACCAAACACTCCATTTGACAGTTGTGTAGGCCACATTAGCTCCTATTAAAGTGTAGTCCACACACACACTTCATAAAATTAGTGTTTCTTATACCTGTTACCAGCTGTACAGGAATAAGCACACTAAGCCCCCCTTTGTACTTTTCTGCCTATCTTTATCAGTCTACCAAGATGAAGAAGGCAGGGAGTAAGGCACGTGGGCGTGGAGTTTCAGCAGAGAGAGGACGTGGGAATTCTGCAGGGAGAGGACGTGGGGATTCTGTGCCTGCTGCGGGCACCAGGGAGTCAGCATCCCCCAGTTTTAGCAGGCAACAGTCCTTTATGCGCAGCTTTGTAGGACCTCGCCGTACCCCACTGCTGCGGGAGGAACAAATTGAAGCTGTTGTTGGATGGATGGCAGCTAACGCATCGACTTCAATGACTTCCACGTCCTCTCAGGGCCAGAGCACTGAAGAGCAACCATCTGTCTCTTCACCACCTGCCAAAGTGCCCAGGCAGTCAGAGAGCCCTGGACAGGAGCCATCTCTACTTATGTTCTCTGAATCTGTTGGCTTGGAAAGAGGGGGACAGCCAAGCAGCATTCAAGAATGTGAAGAAGAGGGAGTATGCAGTGATGCGCAACTCCTTTGTCCCTCTGAATCTGAAGAGGCGGGTGGGCCAGTGCCTATGGTCAGCACACCTCAGCTCGCATCAGATGATGACGAGACTCAGGTGCCACTTTCTGGTGCGTATGTTGCTGGCGAGACAACCCAGGAGAAGCAGGTGTTTGAAGAGGGGAGTGTAGATGATGAGGTCCTTGACCCATCATGGCGTGAGGAACAGGAAGGTTGTGGGAGCAGCTCTGAGGAAGAGATTCCCCGAATGGCCAAAACAGGAGGGAGAGGGAGGGGGCAGACTTGGTTGCCTGTAGCCTCCACTTCGGCACCCGTTAGGAGCATTCCTCTTTCAAAAGCCAAAACGGGCGCTCCCAAGATGTGCAGTGCGTGGTCATTTTTTGACACAGTTGCAGATGACATTTGCTTTGTCAAATGCAAGCTGTGTCATCAGAAAGTCAAAAGAGGGAAAAAAATCAGCAACCTCAATACCACAAATATGTGGAAACATGTGCGGACCAAGCACGAGGTGGAGTTACACAGACACACTGAAGACGTAGGCCAGCGTACAGCACCACCTACCACCTCTTCAGCTCATGTTGGGGCGTCTCTTCCTCCAGCTCACACACAGCTGGTTCAGCTTCCTCACAGGATAGCCAAGGAAGAACCTCTGGCACTGTTGTCCAGAGACCCAGTGACATTCCACCCACAGCACCACGTTCCCAGTCATCCTCACACTCCCAGGCCACTCTAAAGCCATCAGTAGCACAGGCATGGGATAAAAGGCGGCCATACTCGGCAAACCATCCCTGAGCACAGGCTCTGAATGCTGGCATTGCCAAACTACTGGCCCATGAAATGCTCTTATTCAGGCTGGTGGAGACTGACACCTTCCGGAACTTCATGGCATTGGCAGTCCCACAATACACCGTGCCCAGCCACTTTTATTTTAGCAGGCAAGCCGTCCCTGCCCTGCAAAAACATGTGGAGGGAAAAAAAAAACATGCGCTACTAAACGCCATCAGTAGCAAGGTCCACCTGACCACCGATGCGTGAACCAGTAACCATGGACAGGGACGATACCTTTCCCTCACTGCCCATTGGGTCAATGTTGTGGAGCCGGGTACAGATCTGGAGAGTGGCGCTGTACGTGTTCTGCCAACTCCACTGATTGAAGGAATCCAGTCTGTACACATTGACTCCTCCTACTCAAGTTCCTCAGAAACAGTGCTGCAAGAGCCTGTTGCGACCGATATGAGCACAGCTGTAGCCAAACGTCAACAGGCCGTACTCAAATTAATTTCTTTGGGGAATCGAAGCCACACAGCGCAGGAGCTCTGGAATGCCATCAAGCAGGACAGCGACGTGTGGTTTGTGCCAGCGAATCTCCAGTGGGGCTTGGTAGTGTGTGACAATGGCCGAAATCTAGTGGCAGCTCTGGGCCTAGGCAACCTCACTCACATCCCATGTCTGGCACATGTGCTGAACTTGGTCGTGCAGAGCTTTCTGAGGAACTATCCGGATCTTGAGGCATTGCTGCAAAAGGTCCGCATAGAGTGTGCTCAATTGTGGCATTCCAGCACGGCAAGATCGCGCCTTGCTGCTCTGCAGCGCCGATTACGCCTTCCGGAACATCGCATCATATGTGACCTACCCACCAGGTGGAATTCAACGTTACATATGTTGGAGCGGTTGTGTGAGCAGCAGGCAGCAGTCATGGAGTACCAGCTTCATCAGGCGCAAACAAGTCGCACTGTGCGCCGGTCACACTTCAGCACCACTGAGTGGGCCTCTATGAAGGGCATCTGCCTCGTTTTGCGTGCCTTCGATGATTCCACGCAGATGGCGAGTGCAGATGATGCACTAGTCAGCATGACTGTCCCCCTTATCTGCCTGCTTCAAAAAACACTGCAAGCACTAAGGGAGGAGGTTTTGGAAGAGGTGGAGGATGAGGAGTCACAAATGCCATCTGCTTCTGGACAGTCTGCCCTACGTGGATCCTCACAAAGGCCTAGGCAGGGGACACTTTGTGAGGAGGATGAGGAGGAGTCAATGGAGGAGGAAGACATCTCTCCAGAGGAGGGAGGTACACAATGCTCTAGTCAGTATGTACAGCGAGGGTGGGGTGATGCAGAGCAGGCAGAGATGACGACTCAAGCAGGGGACAACGTTTCTTTGGCATGTGGGAGTCTGCAGCACATGGTTGATTTCATGCTGCAGTGCCTGAGAAACGACTACCGCATCGACCACATTCTCAACACGACTGATTAATGGGTGTACACCCTCCTAGATCCTCGCTACTGGGACAACTTACAAAGCCTCATACCACCGTTGAACCGGGAGCGTAAACTGCGGGAGTACCAAGACACACTGGTGCAGTCCATCATGTTCTCCATTCAACCCGACAGCAGTGCTGCTAGTGCTTTACAAAGCAGCTTTGTGCGTCGAGGCAGTGGAGGAAGCTCGGCACAAAAAGGGAGCAGAGGCAGCCCCTCAGCACAAGGCAAGACCACTATGGCCCAAATGTGGCAAAGTTTTGTGTGTCCGCCACAAATGTCTACACCATCACAGACGGCTCCAGTCAGCAGGAGGCAACGTTTCCGTCAGATGGTGACAGACTACATGTCTTGCCCTGTCAGTGTACTCCCAGATGGCTCTTCCCCCTTCAAGTTTTGGGTCTCAAAGCTGGATACATGGCCAGAGCTTAGCCAGTATGCATTGGAGGTGCTGGCTTGCCCTGTTGCCAGTGTATTATCGGAACGCATCATTAGTGCCGCAGGTGGTGTATTAACAGACCGTCGCACGCGACTATCCTCCGATAACGTTGACCGGCTTACTTTTCTGAAAATGAACAAGGCCTGGATCTTGCCAGAATTTGCCAGTCCACTACCAGAATAAATAATTGGTTGGCAACAGTATCCAGGTCTCCTGTTGTGTTCAAGTTTCTACCACCTGAACTGTAATCCCTGGGCTTCAACACAGCCAGTTGTCGCTCAGATGTGCCGTCTGCACAGAGAAAAACACTAGCTCCTGTGTTAGTGGGGTTCAGAAACGCCATCTGCTCCCCTGCTGTGTGGACGGCAAAGTCTCCTGCTCCCTCCACAATCGAACTACTACTGATTTCTAACCGTGCTCCACTTAGGCCTCTGGCTCCACTGTCTCTAGTATTTCCCCTGGCCTCCAACCCTGCCAGTTGCTGCTCTGAAGTGGCGTCTGCACAATCCACACTAGTTGCTGTGTTACTGGGGCTCAGTCACGTCAGTTGATCCCCTGATGTGTGTCTGGCAATGTCTCCTGCTCTGTCCACATTCCCATTACTAGTAGTAAAGACACAGTTTTACTCATCTAATGCCCATTATATTGAAGTCCTTGTTCCCTGTAAAAAAACCATAAAATAATAAACAACAAAAATACTCACCTATCGCCCATTCCATTGAAACCATGATCTTCTGTAAAAAAAACAACAACCATATCCGTCACCTGTCCGACATTCTGTTTCATGCCGTAATAAATGTCTGTAATAAAAGGTTTTCAATCTGGACAATAGAATGATGCGACCGAACAGGCTGAAAACCACAGGAGAATGAGCAGTTGCGAGCGCAGCATTAGAGACCAATGGTGACATCATCAAGATTGAGATCATCGAGAAATTTCTCATGGTGAACTGCAGTGATGAAATCAAAGAAGATGAATGGCACTCACCGGGTATAATTTAACACTTTATTATTACCTCTTCCACGGGAGAATGGCTCCCATTCTCCCTTGGAAGATGCAATAATTAAGTGTTAAATTTTAGCTGGTGAGTGCCATTCACATTCTTTGATTTAATCTCTGCAACTGTTATTTTTCTGGAAAGAGCACCCGAAGGTTGATGGTATTTGCCGGCTTTAGCCCCCACACAGCAGTGCACGCTGACATGTAAGGTGGCACAGCGGTGTGGATTTTTAGCTTTTTTACTTTGTTCCGTGAACTGCAGTGAACTCACTGAGCTCATTACTGCACTGTTAGACTTTTTATCACAGTGCTAGCTGTGATCTCACTGAGATCACCGCAGTTCATTGGCCCCTGAGGTCACTGCAGTTCATTGGCCCTGCTGTGAACCCAGTGACCTGCAGTACTTTGGTTGATGTCACCACTAGTCACTAAGGCTGCACTTGCAGCAGCTTATTCTCACGTGGTTTTCAGTCTGAATGGTCACATCTTGGCACTGTCCAAGTTGAAAACCACTTATCGCAGACATGATTTACGGCGTGGGAAAGAATGTTGGACAGGTGATGGATATGGTTGTTTTTTATTTTTGTATTTTTTATAGGAGACCAGGGCTTCAATGGAATGGGTGTTAGGTGAGTTTTTTGCTGTTTATTATTTTATATTTTTTAAAGGGGACAAGGGCTTCAATGGAATGGGCATAAGGCGAGTATAACTGTTTGTTATTTTTAAATAATAAAGTAAAACTGTTTTTTATTTCAAATAAAGAACTTTATTCTGACTTAAGTGTTTTATAAATGCCTCTCCATTTCTAACCTGTGGGCTTGATGTCATCTGACAATGCAAACATGACATCAACCCCACAAATATTACCCCACTTGCCACCGCCACAGGGCAAGTGTGAGGAGCATGTAATATATGCTACTTTTCTGGGGAGGCTGTGGGATTCTATTTTTAGACTGTGGGACCAATAGCTTTAGCCCCTTACCAGCCCGAAAATACCAGCCACCAGTTGTCTGCTTTAGCTTGACTGGTTGCCCAAAAATTTGGGGACTCCCACACCGTTATTTTAAATAATTTATTTAAATTATTTTAAAAAAGTGTGGACACCCCTCTATTCTTGATAACCAGCCATGCTAAAGCTGAGGGTCTCAGCCGGCAGTTGTCAGTTTTACTTGGCTGGTTATCAAAAATACAGAGACACCCATGTATTTTTAAAAAAAAAATATTTATAGTGCAAATACCGGCAGCAGGTTTAGGCTGATGGAAGTAGTAGTCCCTTCAGTCGATGCCTGTGACCAGAGGTAAACTTTTTACCTCCGGTCACAGCTGCGGGCTCAACCTGTCGTCTGACAGCATGGGAACCACAGCTCTCTGACCGATCTTAATGGTCTTACTGGCCATCATAGGCAGTGTTTGCCGTGCTGTCATGCACATGACAGCGTGGCAAACAATGGATGTTCGGGCCCCTCTTTCATGTGAATAGGGTCTGGGTTCTTGTACTGTTCTGGTACCCGAAACAAACATTTTTTAACTGTTCAGCCAAACCCGCCAGACCCGAATATCCAGGGGTTACTAATCATGATATAGAAAAATATCTCAGTACAGGAGAGTTTAATTGATACTTAAAAATATAATTTTAAATGTATCTGTTCTGTTAACATTCTGTGCCACGATAGCTTTCTTGTCTGTTGTCTTAAGAATGGCTACATCGATATGTATGTGTCAGATGCCAAATAAGATGCAGTGCAAGGTTATGCCAACAAGTACTGCTTGTGGTCTGATAGGATTGGCTGCAGGGGTCAGGGGTCAGTATGACATCTCAATGCCAACAGCTTGTAAATAAAGACCGTCTGTGGCCACCTTACCATCTGTGAAAGAATGGTGGTTTTGAAAAGCTGAGTGCAGTTTTTTGTTGTAAGCAAACTTGCAGATTAAAGTAGATGTAAAACTGGGCTGCGGAGAATATAATATACAATAGGAGACCAGATGCGGTTTTATTTTCCAGCGCATTTCGAGATAATCATACCTCTTCATCAGGACAAACCACTATGACAGAGTACAACCCGTAAAATGCAGGAATAAATAGACAATGCATTCAAAAAAGAGGGGCTAAAAATGGTCCTCTGTGGTGATATGACCAGTACAGCATGTTATCTCTTTGGCATAATACATTGTAACACAATTGCACAAAATTGGAAATTAAATAGAAAAATAAATTTGAAATAAGTAAATGCTATGTGTGAAGAATAAGAAAATTAGTGTACAGAGATAAAACAGATTAGAAGTAAAGGTGGATAAGGAAATTTGTCAAAAATAACAGAAAGAGGGAGAAAAGTTCAAACCAACTGTTGCAGCTATTGTGCTGGGAATGTGCTTTAATGCTGTGAGCCACCAGAAAAGGAGGGTAAAAATAGAAAAAAAAAGGAGGTGGGGAGAAGATAAAAAGAAAACAAAAAAGGAAAAGAGAAAAAGAAAAAAGGCAAAAATGTTTCAATTGAAAAATCTAAACAATGTTGTGAAATGGTGAAAGAAAACATGCTAACTTTTGTTGAAAAAGACTTTATGTACTCCGGTAGCTGTAATAGTATGGAGCCTATGAGGAGAGAATGAAAATTTCTGAATTTTTTGTAAACTACACATCCCTGTGGAATTTCAAAAAAAATCTTTCAATTATTGTATATAATCAAAATTATACAAATGAAAAAAATTGATAAAAACTATATCTCAAAACGGACACATACAGAAAAAAATTATGGGTCTCATAAAAGGGTGATACAACCCAATCTTTTTTAACATTCCGATTTTTTTTTTTTTAATAGCAGTGAAATAAAAAAAATCTGTAAATTTGATATCAATGTAACGGTACTGAGCAGAATTTTTTTTTTTTAAATATAGCACCCCATTTTAAATACAGTATGTTATCTAGTGAATGGTACTATTCAAATCTACAACTCATCCCACAGAAAGTAAGCCCTCATTTGGTTATGTGGATAGAAAAGCAAAAAAGAAAAAAAAATATGGCTCTTGGAAGGAGAGGAGTAAAAAACAAAAGTGCAAAAAATGAAAAGAGTTGTGTGTTTTTTAGGGATTATTGAAAATGAATACTTCAGACACCCTGACGCTGCATTATGAAAGTTGAAATGAAAACCTTACATATAGTGACTAACGTAGAATTACAAGATGTTTCTTTATACAGCATTTCATATTGTCTAGGAGGGCATGTAGTTCTACTATTTACACCTTGTCATTTAAACAAATTGGAAAGTTTACAGTGCAAACACACCTGAGACACTAATATGTATTATATATCTTATCAACATGTATAAACTGACACATAAGGTTTCTGTACAGGACACTCCTTTCAGATTTATCCTGATTGTAACAATAGGTTCAACTGGCTGGAGACGCTGCTATTGTTCTCCGGGCTGGGTGCTAGGGTCATGTGACCTTTTTTGCAGTCAGGACGTGCTGAGCTGCATTGCTTTGTGATCCTTGACAGCTGTGAACTTATCATTGACGACCCTTTGCAATATTTTATTTTTACAGTAGGACCACAGTCATTCACTTTTTCCATACTCTTCACAGTATAAATTTTTTATAAAACCTAAAAAATAGAGTATAACCACATATACATAGCCAGAAATGTGTCAGAATGGACATGATTTTTTAATTGTTTAGACTCTTTTCTATTTTAAATCATAAAGTTTTGTATTTTTATTCATACAGCTTTATGGATCTTTTCTTTTTTTTTCTGATACAATTTTTGGTTTTCACTACTTCAATGTCTTTATATATTTAGTCAAATGTTTCTATGGTTACTGAATTACAATTATCAGCATTTCATACATTTTTAATCTTTTATTGACAAATCCATCAGTTTATGCAAAGACTCGATAGTTACAGCGTTGACCATTATATTTTAATACTTCTGGAATTCGCCCTGGCAGCTGAATATTAGCTTCTAGGCCAAATTCTTACTGATGGCAACAACCCATTCTTGATTAATCCGCACTAGGAGTTCAATTTATATGTTTTTTTTGTCAACCTCTGCCACAGATTCTCCATGGAATTGAGATCAGGGTAGTTTCCTGGCCATGGACCCAAAATTTCAATGTCTTGTTCACCACTTACTGTAGTTGCTTTGTGACATGTTCTCCATCATGTTGGAATTAGCATTGTCCATCACCATATTTCTTCTGGATCATTGGGAGAAGTTGCTTTTGGAAGTTGTTTAGATCCCATTCTTTATTCATGGAAGTGTTCTTAAGGCCCGTAACACATAACGACTCACCAGCGACCCCGACAACGATATCAACGTGTCAGGATCGCTGGTAAGTCGCTATGTGATCACTGGTGAGCTGTCAAACAGACAGCTTCACCAGCGATCAGTACAGCGACGCCCAGCGCATGGCGTCGCTGTGTTCGTTAGTTACCAGCGCGCTGATGCAGGGACCTGGTAACTAACATACACAACGGGTATCCAAGGGACGCACGTCCCTTGGATACCCGATGTGTACGATAGTTACCAGCTACCGGCATCAGCGCGCTGGTAACTAACGAAAACATCGGGTTTCTAAGGGACGCCCGTCCCTTGGATACCCGATGTGTATGTTAGTTACCAACTGATCGCTGGTCTCCCGTCTGTCACACGCAGCGATGCGTGCTGGCCAGCGGGAGACCAGCGACCAAAGAAAAGTCCTGGGCTTTCCTACAGCGATCAGCGATACCGGCAGGGGGGCCGGTCGCTGATAGGTGTCACACACAGCGATCTCGCTGGTGAGATCGCTGTTGTGTCACAAAACTTGTGACTCAGCAGCGATCTCGCTGGAGAGATCGCTATGTGTGACGGGGCCTTTAGCCAAAATTTTGAGTGAGTCCCTCCATTGATGAGAAATATCTCCACACATGAATGATCTCTGGAGGCTTCAATATTGACATGGCACAAAACTCGTGGTAGCGCTCACCTTTTCTTCTCCAGACAATCATTCTTCCAACCAGGGCTGGACTGGCTATCTGGCAATTCTGGCAAATGCCAGAAGGGCCTGTCTGGTCATGGGATGCCTTGTCTGCTACGTTATTTACAGAATCAGTGTTCTCAAGACGCCTATACTGTTAAGAGTTGTGACGGAGCGCAAAGTTCCTGACTCAGTTACTTAACCCAGCAGGCAACAGGTATCAGTAGAAATATTGGTCTTAAAGAAAATCTTCCTTTCCTCCATCCAGAGTAGTATTAGTAATACATCCCATCTGGTTCATAGGGACGGGACAACATGGGTCTGTTTGATTTCAAATGCCAGGTCTGAATTTCAGTCCCAGTCTGTACCTGCTTCCAGTCCTCTGCAATCCATTCCTTGTACTTCTTACAGATTGACAGTCTGCTCGAAGTACAAGGATTGGACTCGAGAGGAATGGTGTAAAGTTATTTTCTCTCATGGGCCCCCTTCCAACTGTTTATTAAGCTATAAAATTGTTAATATAGGATTAATATACCCGTTTATAGCCGCTGGCATTCAGTCATGCAGGTGTGTTGGTGCGGCTACAATAAGGCTAAGTTCACACTTAGCGGAACTCCCGCGGAAGTTACCGCGGTAATTCCTTAATTTCATTCCACGGGAAAATCGCATTTTCCCGTGGAAAAACTAGCGATTTGCAAGCGTATTTAGCTTGTAGAATGCTAGCGTTTTCCAAGCGATCTGTAGCATCGCTTGGAAAACTGATTGACAGATTGGGCACACTCGTCAAACATAGTGTTTGACGAATGTGACCAACTTTTTACTATTGAGGCTGCCTATGCAGCATCAGTAGTAAAAAGATCTAATGTTAAAAATATTAATAAAAATAAAAAATCGGGTTATAGTCACCTTCCGATGTCCCTCGCAGCGTCCACAAGCCCGGCAGGTCCCGTTCCCAGTGATGAATTGCGGCAAAGACCTTTGATGATGTCACGGTCTCACGAGACCACTACAGTATCACGAGACAGCATCGTCAGCAAAGGTCATTATCGCAATGCATCACTGGGAACGGGACCTGCCGCGTGTATCGCTGAAGCCTTGGGATGCTGCGCGGGACATCGGAAGGTGAATATAACCTGATTTTTTTATTTTAATTCTATTGTTTACAGGGATATGGTACCCACAGCCCGGAGGACAGTCCCATTGTCCCATTGTAGAAGGATCAACTTTATTCTCATTTGCACAAGGAAAGACTAGAAGCAATGGGATGAAACTGAATGGGAAGAGACACAGATTAGATATTAGAAAAAACTTTTTGACAGTTAGAGTGATCAATGAGTGGAACAAGCTGCCACGAGAAGTGGTGAGTTCTCCTTCAATGGAAGTCTTCAAACAGAGGCTGGACAGACATCTGACTGGGATGATTTAGCGAATCCTGCTTTGAGCAGGGGGTTGGACCAAATGGCCCAGGAGGTCCCTTCCAACTCTACGATTCTATGATTCCTCTCCTCCGGACCGTGGGTACCATCCACAAATGTTGTGCTTACTTTTCGCATGGTGGGCACAGCCACATGCGGAAAGTAAGCAGAACAATGCATTCCTATGTGGGCGGAATCGCCGCGATTCCGCAAAATAATAAGCATGCTGCATAGTTTTCCGCAATGCAATTCCACCGCGGGACAATCTGCAGCGTTAGCACAGCATTGCGGAATCCCATAGGATTGCATGGGATGCCGTTTTCTCGGCAAAATCGAGCGTTAAAAACCACCGCGAAAACGCACAAAAAACGCGACGTGTGAATGCAGCCTAATCGTTTAGTACACAGCGTGTGGTGACTGTAAATATGCACTGGCACTGTGAATGACAGCCGGTTCAGCAGGGTGTCAGGGCAGAGTCAGCTGACAATCATAGTGCAAGCTTTCAGCAGTCATTCACAGTGATGTGAATGGTGAATGAAGTTACGATGGCACGCCAGTATAACTGAAAGCCGGCGGTTCCCAGGAGGTATATAATTAATTTTCTCCCAGGTGCCTCGCTTTTAGTAACTTGCCTGGGCATCTTCATAATGCTATTAGCCTGCAGATTAACCCTATATCTATGGGTAAATAGTGTTATCCTATGTAATAGGTTGGCTTTAATGTGTATGGAGCCTCAAGTGCTATGTGGCTGCTATTTAAATAAATCAGATAATATATAATGCAAGGATAGACTGGGTCCACCAAATTCTCATTCTATTTTAGTTCATGGAGGGAGTTCCATCTATAATATCCCTACTTTCATTCAAAATGTGCTTTTAATGCCAGATCCTGTGAAACTAAAAATGCAAATAACTAATCGTAACTTCAAACAGCACGTAGATGTAAACTGTGTAACTACAGGCATTGATTCAATCATATGCTTTCCTTACAGTGAGTTTGGATGGCAAAAAGCTGGTTGTCTCAGAATAATTTGTTGCTGGGAAAGCTGACAGATTAAAGGGAACATGTCCAGGGCCGCTATGCTGATCTCACTGAAGGCAGAAAACATTATTAAAGTATAACCTGATTTTATCGATCTTGCCCCTATATGTAATTGTTCAGCACTTTTTGAGAGCTTCTTAAACTAAGATGACAAGGAGTCTGGCACATAGATTAGCACCCACGTGCTTCAGCTGCTGATTGATCATTTTATTCTGTTGCACAGTAGTAGTAGGAAATATGTCATATACTGAAGAATGTTAGTAGCATGGATATTATGAATATAATCAGCCTCCTCGATGACAGTACTGGTCAGGCACTGGAAAGTTTAAAAAGTTCTCAAAAACTTGAAAAAGTCTCAAAGTTGGTTTGCTTCTTTAAATTGCATTGACCAGCCCCAGTGCACTTCCAGCCTCATTTGCATATCATTTTTCCATTAGATTACTTATGACTAGCACATCAGAACTTTAAAAAAGAGTTATAGAAAGTATTGTTTTTAATGACGCACAAGTGCCTATACTGTTATACCACTACTTCCGCATGTAAAATTGTGCTAACAGATTCCTTTGAAGGGCTGGCAAACCATTATATATACAGTATATTGGCAAACCAATACTCCACCAGCATTATTGACTGTCGGGAGACATAATCCCTTTATGGGAAGTTTACAATAGGATGGACTCAAAGCTGACCAATACAGAGACCTAGGCGGAAATTAGGGGCAATGTGGTGGTGCAGAGTGTTGCACACCTCCAGATGTAGGAAATGACTGATTGGAAGCTTATTTAAGGAGAGGAAATTGAAATAGGGAAGAATGTGGAGTAACTACATGCAGTACTGGAGTGACCTTCAGAATGGCGTCGTGCCTCAATGCTTGAGTGTGGCCATCATGAGACTGGTGAATGTGCTGGAGTCAGAAACTGAGGAAGCCATAACGGTGCCATGCATCAATGTTTGAATGTGGCTAGAACAAGACTGGTGAATGGGCTGGAGTCAGAAACTGTGGGAGCAGCCAAAATGGTGACTTGCATCAATATGCTTGGGTTTGGATGCCATGAGACTGGTGAATGTGCTGGAGTCAGAAACTGTGGGAGCCAGAATAGTGGTCTTACATAAAGACCACACCTAAAACAATTCTTTATTGATTTGATTTAAAAAAATAGACCACAGACAAAATGAACATAGGCTGCAACCAGCCAATTCAATATAAAAAAAATCGAGGACATCTAGCAAAAAGCCCAAAGTGGCCTGCTAAACCCTGGTACATCCTTCCTAGTGATGAAGACAAACATAGTAACATAGTTATTAAGGTTGAAGGAAGACTTTAAGTCCATCTAGTTCAACCCTTTTCCTACCCTAACTTCCCCTAATATGTTGATCCAGAGGAAGGCAAAAAAAAACCCCATGTGGCAAACAGTAAGCTTCACATTGGGGAAAAAAATTCCTTCACAACTACACATACGGCATTCAGACCAGCTCCCTGGATCAACACAATATTAAGGAAACTAGTGTATATAACCTGTAATTTTATACTTTTCAAGAAAGGCATTCAGACCTTTCTTAAATTTTAGTAGGGAATCACTCATTACATTACTACATCATATGGCAGAAAGTTCCATAGTCTCACTGCTCTTACAGTAAAGAATCTGCGTCTGTGAGTATGCTTAAACTTTCTTTCCTCCAGACGTAGAGGATGCCCCCTTGTCCCCGTCACAGGTCTATTAGTAAACAGATCATTAGAAAGGTCTTTGTACTGTCCCCGCATATATTTATACATTGCAATAAGATCACCCCGAAGCCTTCATTTTTCCAAACTAAATAACCCCAAGTGTAATAACCTGTCTTGGTATTGCAGACCCCCTAGTTCCCTAATAACCTTGGTCGCTGTTCTCTGCACCCGCTCCAGTTCAGCTATGTCTTTCTTATACACCGGAGACCAGAACTGTACACAGTATTCTAAGTGTGGTCGCACTAGTGACTTATATAGAGGTAAAATTATGTTCTCCTCTTGAGCATCTATGCCTCTTTTAATGCATCCCATTATTTTATTTGCCTTTGCAGCAGCTGCCTGACACTGGCCACTAAACGTGAGTTTGTCGTCCACCCATACACCCAGGTCTTTTTCAGTGACAGATTTGCCGAGTGTTTTACAATTAAGCACATAATTATACATCTTGTTTATTCTACCCAAGTGCATGACCTTACATTTATCCCAATTAAAGCTCATTTGCCATTTATCAGCCCAAGCTTCTAGTTTACATAAATCCTCCTGTAATATAAAATTGTCCTCCTCTGTATTGATTACCCTGCAGAGTTTAGTGTCATCTGCAAATATTGAAATTCTACTCTCTATGCCCCCTACAAGGTCATTAATAAATATGTTAAAAAGAAGCGGGCCCAATACTGACCCCTGTGGTAGCCCACTGCTAACCGTGACCTAGTCCGAGTGTGCTCCATTAATAACCACCCTTTGTTTCCTATCCCTGAGCCAGCTCTTAACCCACCTACACATATTTTCCCTTATCCCCATTGTTCTCATTTTATGCATCAATGGTTGAATGAAGGTTGGTATAGGCATCATATATTTGAGATTGTGGTGGTCTTCAGTAATACTTCTGGTTTACACAAAGCACTATAGCACTTAATTTTCTAGTATTATGCACCAGTGATACAAATTGATTTAAACCTATTATATATTTCTTGTGTTTTTTATCTGTTCTTTTGAGCATTTTTGTTGTTTCTGAGTGGCTATTTGTGGGCTTTATAAGGGTGCAATTCCCGTTTACTGGTTGGTATCGTTATAGGGATATACCTCCTTTGGCTCACTATTTATATATATACCCTGTGCATCATATTTTCTTTCCCAATTATCCCGGTATATTGGTTTATTATTGGATGTCTGGTTTTTGTCCTGTTAGTAGGTTAATCAAGGTTGCATCCTGTTAAAGGGATAAATCAGGTTGCATCTAGGGACAGTCGACAGTCAGCGGGGACGCCTTTTTGTATTTAATAGGTTATCTCCATCACTAGGTAGGATGTACAAGGGTTTGGGCTTTTTGCTATGTGTCCACCATTTTCTTGATATTGGATTGATTGGTTGCAACCTATGTTCATTTTGTCTGTGGTCTATTTTTTTTTAAATCAAATCAATAAAGAATTGTCTTAGGTGTAGTGATTATGTAAGACCATTCTGATTGACTATACCTCATTATCCATTATCGTGCCGTGCATCAATGATTGAGTGTGGCCACCATGAAAATGGTGAATGTGCTGGAGTCAGAAACTGTGGGAGCCAGAATGGCGCAGTAATGCAAAGTTAGAGTATTGCCTAGTCAGCACGGACTGGGAATAGACCAGCTCAGAGTTGTCGTGTTTCATGAGCAGAGACAAACTGGCAGCTCTAAAACATACTGTGGGGTCTTTGTTTCATAGTTTAGTGGATTGGTGGGGCAAAGATGGCAAAAATGTTTATTGAAAAATAAGGATAAGTAACTCCATCTCCTGAAAACCAAGTGGAAGTTCCAGTGTGGCACTACGTTCTGCAAAATGATACGCATCGTTTGATAATGGGGTAGTCCAGGACTGTTACATTGATGGCCTATACTTAGGATTGGTCATCAATGCATGATCAGTGGAGGAGCAACACATAGCACCCTCCACTAATCAGCTATTCCCGGCGGCCAGAACTACTCAGTTTCATAGCTGCACAGCATAGCTCAATTAACTATACAGTGGTTGTGCCTGGGTAATGCACATCAAATAAATAGGGGGTGGATATGCAGTACCCAGCTGTGGCCACTATTTTATTGATTGATCTTTGCCGTGCAGCCCCATAACTCAGAACTGAGCAGTTATGGACGCCATCCAACACCATGAACAGCTGATCGACAGGGTGCTGGGTGTCGCACCCACACTGATCTGACATTAACAACCTATCTTAAGGATAGGCCAACAATGTTAAAGTCCCAGAAATCTTCTTTAGGTTAACAGTTGTCATGTTGCTGCTAAATAAATTGAGTGTAAAAGAGGGTGCACTTTTCTAACCAGGCTTGAAATGTGACTGTGTCATTTACACTGTTGTCTGAAAATGGATATTCATGTGCTGCAGAAAAACATTATGGAACATGCAAATCCCCAAGGGTGGTCAGAATTCAATAACATGGAGAGAAAACAGATTTAAGAAGGCCCTTGTGCGAGGAAAAAATATATGGGCCCTTTGCAATCCAATAGTGCATCGCAATGCACAGTTTCATCTCATTTGAAAGTTGAAATAGGCACCCTTACCTCTTGGGCCCCTGAGCGGCTACAGAGGCTACACCAATAGTATGCCCACCCCTGAAACAGAAGATACGGGGATTATGGAGGTGCAGGGCATGCCCATGAGCTTAGTATTTGTGAGGCAAGCTGTGGTAGGCAGTAGCTTTTGGTCAATAAGTGACTCAATGTATAATTAAGCTTAACTTGGTCAGGTAGAATTTCTGGTCTGATGGAGGTGAGGTCTCTGACAAAAGTTTAAGATATGTTCGGGATCTGTTTTTTGAAAAATTAAGTTATTCTGTTCATTTGCAGCTGCATTGTTCAATACCATAGGAGGGTATGTCTTCTTACAAGCTGGTATGATAGCACTCACTGCGGCACATAATCAGGAGTATCTTAGAAAAACTCTAGAAATCAGTAATAGATTCACGTTAATCCATCTAGGTGTGAATGTGAGAAAGAATTGTAAAAGCATAACAGCACTGACACAATAAATGACAATGGTTGAGTTTGTTCCTTACAGGTCACACATCACTGATTTGGCACTGGGTGCTGTAGAAAACTAATAGTACGAAGGGGAGCAAATAGCAAAAAATGGCAATATTTGAAAAAAATTCTTGTGTATGACTATAGTTTCCTTTTGCATTTTAAGAAAGTTTTATATAGAAACTTAAAAGAATGTCCTTGTAAATTACACTAAATTTATACTGTCGGTGTTAAAGGATTTGATGAACTATATGTAAGATTCTTGTTTCTGATAAAACCACACGCTCAACCGTGAAGGCGTACCAAGGCGCAGGGAAAAAGTGGACAACTAAAAGCAAGGCTACATTCTAAACTTGGACTGGCTCCATGGCTCACAGAGGATCCACCCATCATTGCAGCCATAAAAGGCTGCTCCAAACTAAAACTTTGTTCTTCCTCAGCAGTCCAGCTGGGGATAAGGTGACCACAATAGACAGGATGGAATTGACCAAGTCAACGTGGATTGTTCTCAACATAGCTGCTTTTATCAATGCTGGTAAGTAATATTAGTTGCCTCATATATTCTGTCCTTATGTATCATTGCCTGAAATTCATTTTATATGCGTTTTCTCCACAGACTTAATACCTGTTCAGCAATGTCTATGGCACTGTTCACATTAGTGTGGTGGCTTCATAACACAAAACGTAACAAATCTTCATAGATATCATTTGATTTCTTCTTGAAAATGGACTAAAAATATGTTGATTTTCTATATGCATTCCTGGACATACAGTTAGGTCTAGTGGATGGCAGAAGACTAAGAGCTGAGCCTAGATCAGCCATGGCCGATTCTGATACAACTAGAAGTATCAAAAAGCTCAATCTTAGATGCCACAATTTATTTAGACTATGGCATCTACATGTGCTTATCACAAAATTAGAATATCAAAAAGTTAATGAGTTTTGGGTTTTCATTGGCTGAAAGCCATAATCATCAACATTAACAGAATTAAACACTTGGAATAGATCACTCTGTTTGTAATGACTCTATATAATATATGAGTTTCACTTTTTGTATTGAAGAACTGAAATAAATTAACTTTTTGATGATATTGTAATTTTGTGAGAAGCACCCTGGTAACCTGTCACATAATCACATTGTGCGAATAGGTTGTAGGGTCCTTATAAAGTCTTATAGGCTACCATCGCTTTATGCCTCGTAGGACGAAGCTTGATAGATTATTATTGACAGTCAAAAATATTTCAGTATTCCGTAGGGATCAAATGATCCATTGTGAATTTTTCTTACAGGTGCAGACTGAATCTTTCTTTAGAATTGTAAATTTAGAGGTTTGTCAAGGTCAAATGCATTCAGGCTTATGTTTTACAGACTATGAAAACACCCATGTTAAAGGTCACCTTGGTCACTTTTCAAAAGCTTACAGCAGTCAATAAGAAAGTACCTTTACCATTCCGTTCTTCCATCCATATGAAAAGGCAATGTAGTCAGCATCAGCTCAAAGGGTCCTGTATTTTTTAATGTGATATGTTTGTTTCCTATTAATAATAATTATTTTTATTAGTACTATAAATACTGGTCACTTAGAGTGGTAGCAATGAAGGTTAGGTAGAATTTGCCAGTATTGTAAATGAGAGACTATACAGAGATTATATTTGTACATTGCATCCTCTTAGGGACCTAGCGGGTAATGTTTCTTCTTGTCATGAGTAACATGTCCAGCATATTTAATTTCCCAGAGGAGTATGCATGGCATATAAGTCTCCAAACTCTGACATGCCAGGCCTGGCTTGTCAGTCTCCACAAGGAGAAATGTTACCCCTTAGATCCCAGTCTTAAGTCTCTGATGCCAAATGAGATCTCATACTTTACACTGATGAGGGGGCAACATCCCAAACACTGTCTGCAAATTGAGATTCTGGTTTGGTTCTTATTCTAAGTCATATGGCAAGGCTCGTTAAAAGGTTGATATTGACTTTTACGACTGCTACATCTAATTCTAATAGGTGGAAATAGAGTTGTAGTCCTCTTCTTCTTGGAAGAGGCAGATTGTATACACTTTTAGGGCTATTCACATGTCAGAATTTAGTATCAGTGTTTCTATTCCAAATCAGGAGCGGAACTTAGAGAAAAAAAATATATAATTGAAAGATTAACACCTGTTCTGGGTTTTGGAGCCATTTCTAGTTTTGGCATACAAATACTGATGAAATATTGATCAAACATACTGGTGTGTGAATAAGGCATTAGAATTTCATCACACATATAATATGAATGCAAGTTTTAGAAAAAAAAAATCTTGCTGCTTACCTACAGATAATGGTAGAATCAATAGCAGGTAAAGTTACTAATACAACACAAAACAATGGTTAGAATTGAAACCACAAAGTGGTCCTAACAATTGGCATTTATTGCGGAATTATTTGCATTATTAAATTTAAAGCTGTTCACAAGTAAAAAAGGGCCATTTTTTGCTCAGATTTTATTTCTGCTGTTTCCTTGAATATTTCGTTTTGTTTTTTTCAAATACGCCAAATGGTTCCCGAGACAGGTCTTTTCATTAAGTGCTAATTTATATGGTCTTTTTACCAAAAAAGCGTAGCTCAAAGGGTAATTAAGCCGAGCAACCTAAAGACAAGCCCCCATATAAACATGCGAGCCACACTCCCCTAGTGAAGACCATAAAAGTTAGCACTAAATAAAAAAGCCAATATCTCTGGAACCTTATGGTAGATTTAGAAAAAAAAATACAAAACTGAATATACTTTTGAATGACATCATTAATTTTATCATGCGATGGAAAAAAATTCCAAGAACGCTAAAACGACAAAAAATTTGCAATTTCATAATTTTTTACTTTTTGATATTTTAATTTACGATGTTCATTAGATGGTAAAAGTGGCCTGGCAATATAATTCTCCAGGTCAGTTTTCTTATGTAGATACAAAACATGTATATTTTATTTTTTTGTTTGTTTTTGTATTTAAGTGGTGAAAACAAGTTCGGAAATTTGTAAGAAAATTTATTTTTGCTTGTGTCCCCATTTTCCGAGACCCATAACATTTTTATTTTTTGAGATCTGGGGCTATGTGATGGATTAGTTTTTGTGCCCATAACAGATGTTTTTATTGATACTATTTTGGGGTACATACAATCTTTTAATTGCCTCTTATTGCATTTTATTGCAATGTTGCGGTGGCTAAAATAACACAATTCTGGTGTTTTTATTTTTTTCTCGTTATGACGTTTACCAATCAGATTAATTTATTTTAGATTTTGATAGATCAGACTTTAAGAATGCAGTGATACCAAATATGTTTATTTTAAATTTTTGAAGCTTTATTTTTAATAGGGAAAAATGAGGGTGATTTGAACTTGTGGCTTTTTTTTATTCTTTTCATATTTTTAATTTTTTTTTCACTTTTTACTGTATTTAATAGTCCCCTTAGGGGGCTTAAAGCTGATTGCTGGTGCTATATCTAGTAGTGCATCAATGCTGCTACATATTGCTGAAATCACAATCTGCTGTAAATGCCGGCCACAGGCTGGCTTTCACAGGAATATTGTAATGACAGGCATGGGGTTATCAGCAGATCTGCGGCTGTCATGGGAACCCATCAGTGCCCCGTGATCACGTCACAGGCATGCCGATGGGAGCCTGCATTGATTGCTAATCGATCACTCTGCATATAGGATGTCATTTTTCATTTTTTTCTGTGGCACGGGTCCTGTTAGCATAGAACCTTGTGCTAATGAGAACGATGATCTTTTGGGCAAACCAAAAGATTATTTCATCTCATAAACAATTACCGTATTTTGTTCATTAGTTGGGTAATTGTCAGCCTGTTTTAACTGCAAGGTTTTCATGAAACTAGGCTACAGTCACACGTTCAGTATTTGGTCACTATTTTCCATCACTATTTGTAAGCCAAAACCAGGAGTGGAACAAACAGAGGAAAAGTGTAATAGAAACATATCACCACTTCTGTATTTATCACCCACTCCTGGTTTTGAGTTACAAATACTGATGTAAAATACTGACCAAATACTGAACGAGTGAATGTGGCCAAGAGCGTGATGTCACTCCATCAGCTGCCACAACATGATCCTGCTATAGATCAAAGGATATTAGATCTGGCCAGTGAATTTAGATCCGGTCAGTGTATCCGGCCAGCAGCCGGATCTGAAAAGCAGTATGTCTATAAACCACTGACAGGCTGAAATAATGTATTGCACTATATAAGTAATGAAGTATATTATTTGTATGATCAAAGGAACTCATGTGGGTAGACCTTATGGGTCTACTAAATGTTGAAAAAAGTGTTAAGTGTTAATAAAATGAAAAATAAATAATAAGTCTTAGCTTTCCCTATAAAAAAGCAGTTTAATCTAATAACAAAAATACATATCCCTCAAAAAGAGACATATTTGGTATTGGTGTAATCATAATTATCTGCACTATAGTTGTTTATCCTTATTAATGCTGCATGGTGAACACTACAAAGGAAATATATATTTTTTTTAATCTATCTACAGTATCTATCTATCTATCTATCTATCTATCTATCTATCTATCTATCTATCTATCCATCCAAAAAAGAAGCACATCCAAAATAGTGAAAAGGCTTGTGTTGTCTCTTGAATTAGAACCCAAACCCCATTGAAAATAATGGTGGACCCAGATAGAGATGAGTGAACCTGAACTTAAAAGTTTACGTCTCATACCAGATAGTTAGTGTCTAGTGTTAAACGCCGAGCACAAACTTCTCTCGGAAGTCCATTGCAATGGTTGGTGTTCTTGGGGACGTCCGGGAGGAAAGAAAGAAGGAGAGAGTTTGGGTCCCCATTGTTTTCAATGGAGTTCGTGTTCTGGTTCAAACTTGGGCATAGTTCTGATACCTGAACCGAACTTTGGAATAAAAAGCCTGAAGATCCATGGGTCAGCTCATCCCTAGACTCAGACTTTTGAACTGAAATTTTTCTTGCTCTCTCTCTCTGCAACAGACTTCCAGGGAAAATCCATGGTCGGTGTTTAGCTCTGGATATTAACTGTTAGCTACGAATACTAAACATGTAAGCTCAGATCCACTCATCCCTAGTAAGGATCCTTCATTCACCAACACCAGCCACTAGTTATGTTATAGCTCTCCTTACGAAGCCTTTCTCCATTAGTATGTATGTATATATTTTTTTTTCATCCTGCCTTACAGAAATGTGAAATAAAAAGTGATTAAAATGTTGCATGTATCTCAAAATAGAAAGGTGAACTGATTAAAATGATACATCGATTGATTAAATCCGTCTTGTAGTTGTTGTTTGATCTTTATTTTCAGTTTTCAGTTAATGATATGTTCGTGCTCCGGAGCGGCCTGTTTGGACAGAGGATAAATATAAGAAGTTTTGTATAGCCAAGATATTAACAATAGAAATGCAGTTTTTCAGCTCCGTGTGTGTAATAGGACTACTAGCATTCAACATTGCAAATAGAAACACCAGCAAAAAATCTCAAATGTCCATGCTATAAGGCAACTCAATATCATACTTCAAACAAGGAGGAACAACGAGTATATGTAGCCAAAAATACAGAAAAAAGTTGTATCTATCAAAAGTTATACTTTAATAAATATATATGGTACAAACATTATGTAATAACAAACATGCATGGACATATATCAATATCATGTGACTAACTCCATGGGTCAATAATATGACCAGGAAAAGCGGGACCCAAATATATAATAACATATGCACCATTCAAAAAGGTCACATAGGAGATTAGAAGTTATTTAAAGACACATGTTATTTAGCGATAAGGAATGAATAAATGAATAAAATTAAGCAATACTAAGTTCCCTAATGCATATCAATCACTATACCGCTAGGTGAACATTATGTAGTGAGGGTAAATAAACATATCAATACTGTGAATACCTCCCATTGACACAAAATAGCACTTTTACATATACATAATCCAGTGCACGGTAAAGGAGGAATTAGTAAAAGATTGGTAAGAAATAGTTACCCATAGTGGTGTATATGACGTCCCGTCTAGACCTTGGTCATGTACCCTGACGCGCGTTTCGCGTACACAGGATGTCGCTTCCTCAGTGATATATACCATATATATTTATTAAAGTATAACTTTTGATAGATACAACTTTTTTTCTGTATTTTTGGCTACATATACTCGTTGTTCCTCCTTGTTTGAAGTAACATTCAACATTGTAAGACTGGAAAAGTTCATGGTGGTATTATTAAAATAGAGACTGTTCTTTTTTAACACGGTTCAAATATCTATTTTTGCTCTTCTTTTTTCATAGTTCTTGGAAATCATCAATGCTATCAGACTGAAAGACCAATAGTGGACCAATCGTACAATGCCAGAAGCATCGAGTATGATTATGGTACGGTACTGTACATATCTTAAAGAATTTCTAAGTTAACAAACTGGCCTGATACTAATCCCTTTTTGCCAGATGATGTACCAACCCGTCCATGTGGCCTGGGACTTAATTCCCATGGACGGGATAGTACATCATAGGCAATCAGCCACGCTCATGGGGGGAGTGCTACTGATCACGGCCGGGTGTCAGCTGATTTTCACAGCTGACACCCGGTAGTAAGCACCAGGAGTGGTCACGGACAGCTCCCGGCACTTTAACCCCTGGAACACTGCGATCAAACATGATCGCAGTGTTCCGGAGCTGGTAGAGGGGTTGACTGCCCCTCTGCCTTTGGTTCAGATCGCTTCCATGGAGACCCGATGTCGTCATGAAGACATCCAGGTCTCCAGGCCTGAGAGACTTCCTGTCATGTGCAGTGATGCCAAGGAAGCCTCTCAGGTTAGTGCATTGAAGCTGCAGCACTGACAGCTTCTATAGCATACAGATCTGCATGCTGTAGAAGCAATCAGCCTGCACAAAATGAGTGTCCCATAGCGGGACAAATTGTAAAAGTACTAATGAAATTTAAAAAAAAATAAAATAATTTAACTGTAAAAATATTTTTAAAAAATTAAGAATAATAATAAAAAAATATTTATTCTATCATTAAATCAATATTTGAATTTAAAAAATCTAAAGTATAAAAGTCTACATATTTAATATCGCCGCATCCGTAACAACTTGACCCATAAAACTGTCCCACTAGTTAACTTCTTTAGTGAACACCATTAAAAAAAGGTAAAAAAAAGTGCATTATCATCATACCGCCGAACAAAAAGTGGTATAACATGCGATCAAAAATACGGATATAAATAAACATGGTACCGCTGAAAACGTCATCTTGTCCCACAAAAAACAAGCCACCATACAGTGTCATAACCAGAAAAATAAAAATATTATAGCTCTCAGAATAAACCAATACAAAAATAATTTTTTATATGAAACTTTTTTTGTATAAAAGCGCCAAAACATAAAAAAGATATAAATGAGGTATCGCTGTCATCGTACTGACCCAAAGAATAAAACTGCTTTATCAATTTTACCACACGTGGAACGGTATAAATGCCCCCCAAAGAAATTCATGAATTGCTGGTTTTTGTTAATTCTGCTTCCCAAAAATCGAAATAAAAAGCGATCAAAAAATGTAATGTGCCCGAAAATGGCACAAATAAAAACATCAGCTTGTCCTGCAAAAAACAAGACCTCACATGACTGTGGGCCAAAATATGGAAAAATTATAGCTCTCAAAATGTGGTGATGCAAAAACTATTTTTTGCAATAAAAAGCATCTTTTTGTATATGACAGCTACCAAACATAAAAACTCCCTATAAAAACCTATTAATAGTAAATAAAACCCCCTTCATCACCCCCCTAGTTAGGGAAAAATAATAAAATAAAAAATATATTTATTTCCATTTTCCCATTAGGATTAGGGTTAGAGTTGGAGTTAGGGTTAGGATTGGGGCTATGTTTAGGGTTAGGGTTGAGGCTAAATTTAGGGTTAGGGTTGGGGCTAAAGTTAGCGTTAGGGTTGAGATTAGGATTAGGGTTGAGATTAGGGTTAGGGGTGTGTTGGAGTTAGGGTTGGAGTTAGAATTGGGAGGTTTCCACTATTTAGGCACATCAGGTGCTCTCCAAACGCAACATGGCGTCTGATCTCAATTCCAGCCAATTCTACGTTGAAAAAGTCAAATGGCGCTCCTTCCCTTCTGAGCTCTGCCATGCGCCCAAACAGTGGATTACCTGCATATATGGGGTATCAGCATACTCAGGACAAATTGCACAACAACTTTTGGGGTCCAATTTTTCCTGTTACCCTTGGGAAAATAAAAAATTAGGGGCAAAAAGATCATTTTTGTGAAAAAAATAAGATTTTTTATTTTTACGGCTCTACATTATACACTTCTGTGAAGCACATGGGGGTTCAAAGTGCTCACCACACATCTAGATAAGTTGCTTAGGGGGTCTACTTTCCAAAAGAGTGTCATTTGTTGGGGTTTCCACTGTTTAGGCATATCAGGGGCTCTCCAAATGCGACATGATGTCTGATCTCAATTCCTGCCAATTTTTGCATTGAAAAGTGAAATGGCGCTCCTTCCCTTCCGAGCTCTGACATGCGCCGAAACATTGGTTTAACTGCATATATGGGGTATCAGCCTACTCAGGACAAATAGTACATCAACTTTTCGGGTCTCCTGTTGCCCTTGGTAAAATAAAACAAATTGGATCTGAGGTAAACTTTTTGTGAAAAAAAGTCAAATGTTCATTTTTTTAAACATTCAAAAAATTCCTGTGAAGCACCTGAAGGGTTAATAAACTTCTTGAATGTGATTTTGAGCACCTTGAGGGATGCAGTTTTTAGAATGGTGTCACTTTTGGGTAGTTTCTATTATGTAGACCCCTCAAAGTGACTTCAAATGTGATGTGGTACCTAAAAAAAATGGTACTGCAAAAATGAGAAATTGCTGTTTAATTTTTAACCTTTTTAACTTCCTAACAAAAAAAATTTGGTTCCAAAATTGTGCTGATGTAAAGTAAACATGTGGGAAATGTTACTTATTAACTATTTTGTGTGACATATTTCTCTGCTTTAACCCCTTTCCTACACTGGACATAATATTCCATCCATGTGACCTGGGACCCAAGTCACAAGGACGGAATATTATGTCACAGGCGATCAGCAGCGCTCACGGGGGGAGCGCAGTTGATCGCAGCCGGGTGTCAGCTTCTTATCACAGCTGACACCCTGCACTATGTGTCAGGGGCGGTCACGGACCGTCCCCGACAAATTAACCCCCGGAACACTGCGATCAAACACTATCGCAGTGTACCGGGGTTTAGGGAAGCATTGGCAGGGAGGGGGCTCCCTCCGTGCTTCCCTCAGACCCCCGCAGCAGTGCAATGTGCAGCGCTGCTGCGGGGGCCCCCTTCCCTGCAGGTCCCAGGATCCAATAAGGCAGCGGGGACCTCCGGGGCCTGCAAGGAGCCGGCTTCCTCACTGCCTGCTAAGAGGAGGCAGGAGGAAGTCTGCAGCAGCGCCTGTCAGATCGGCGATCTGACACAGTGCTGTTCTAAGTGTCAGATCGGCGATCTGACAAAAGACAGTGATGTCCCACCTGGGACAATATAATAAAGTAAAAAATAAAAAAAAATGTGTAAAAATAATTTTAAAGAAATCACAAAATAAATTTAAAAAAATTATATATTCCCTAATAAATTATTTTTTTAAATAAAAAAACAATAAAAGTACACATATTTAGTATTGCCACATCCGTAACGACCCGCCCTATAAAATTATCCCACTAGTTAACCCCTTTAGTGAACCGCTTAAAAAAAGAAAACAAAGCAAAAAACAATTCTTTATTATGGCTGGTCCATACAATCAGAGCAACTGTTACCACCCACCTTTCGTGTCTCCCTCTTTCCTCATAGACTGTAAGCTTGCGAGCAGGGCCCTCACTCCTCTTGTTATTTGTTATAATCTACTGTATGTGATTATTGTTATGCTGTAATGTCTATTGTCTGTACAAATCCCCTCTGAAATGTAAAGTGCTGCGGAATATGTCGGCGCTATAAAAATAAAATTTATTATTATTATTATTATCATACTGCTGAACAAAAAGTGCAATAACGCGCGATCAAAATGACAGAAATGAATAAACATGGTACCACTGAAAACGTAATCTTGTCCCACAAAAAACGAGCCACCATATAGCATCATCAGTGAAAAACTAAAAAAGTTATAGCTCGCAGAATAAAGCGATGCAAAAATAATTTTTTATATAAAATTGTTTTTATTGCATAAGCGACAAAACATAAAAAAAGACATAAATGAGGTATCGCTGTAATCATACTGACCCGAAGAATGAAACTCCTTTATCAATTTTACCACACATGGAACAGTGTAAACGCACCCCCCAAAACAAATTCATGAAATGCTGGTTTTCGTTCATTCTGCGTCCCAAAAATCAGAATAAAAAGCGATCAAAAAATGTCACATGCCCGAAAATAGTAACAATAAAAACATCACCTCGTCCCAAAAAAAAAAGACCTCACATGACTCTGTTCAAAATCCGGAAAAATTATAGCTCTCAAAATGTGGTGATGCAAAAACTATTTTCACAATATAAAGTGTCTTTTAGTGTATGACAGCTGCCAAATATAAAAACCCGCCATAAATTGTAAATCAAACCCCCCTTTATCACCCACTTAGTTAGGGAAAAATAATAAAATTTAAAAAATGTATTTATTTCCTTTTTCCAATTAGGGTTAGGGCTAGGGTTAGGGCTAGGGTTAAGTCTAGGGCTGAGATTAGGGTTAGAGGTGTGTTGGGGTTAGGGTTGGTTAGAATTGGGGGGTTTCCACTGTTTTGGTACATCAGGGGCTCTCCAAACGCAACATGGCGTTTGATCTCAATTCCAGCCAAAAAAGTCAAATGGCGCTGCTTCCCTTGAGAGCTCTGCCATGCACCCAAATAGTGGTTTACCCCCACATATGGGGTCTCAGCGCATTCAGGACAAATTGCACAATAACTTTTGGAGTCCTGTTTCCCTTGGGAAAATAAAAATTGGGGGTGAAAAGATCTTTTTGTGGAAAAAATATGATTTTTTAATTATACGGTTGTAGGTTATAAACTTCTGTGAAGCCCCTGGGGGTTCAAAGTTCTCACCACACATCTAGATAAGTTCCTTGGGGGGGTCTAATTTCCAAAATGGGGTCACTTGAGGGGGGTTTCCACTGTTTAGGCACATCAGGGGCTCTCTAAATGTGACATGGTGCCCGATCTCAATTCCAGCCAATTTTGCATTGAAAAAGTCAAACGGCGCTTGTTCCCTTCCAAGCTCTGCCATGCGCCAAAACAGTGGTTCTCCCCCACATATCAGGTATCAGTGTACTCAGGACAAATTGCACAATAACTTTTGCAGTCCAATTTCACCTGTTACACTTGGTAAAATAAAAAGAATTGGACCTGAAGTAATTTTTTTTGTGAAAAAAAGTTAAATGTTCATTTTTTTTAAACATTCAAAAAATTCCTGTGAAGCACCTGAAGCGTTAATAAACTTCTTGAATGAATCGAGGGGTGCAGTTTTTAGAATGGTGTCACTTTTGGGTATTTTCTATCATATAGAACCCTCAAATTGACTTCAAATGTGATGTGGTCCCTAAAAATAAAATGGTGTTGTAAAAAGGAGAAATCGCTCGTCAACTTTTAACACTAGAACTACCGCATGTTTCATAATACCTATAACTACCATTAGGGGTCATTTTGACCCAGATTCAAAAGTACTGACTCTGGAGTAAAAATAACTTTTTTGTTGCCAGCAAATTAAAGAACATTTATTTTAACTTAGTAGGAACAGTGTTAAGATCAAGTACAGCACGCATTTTCCTTTTACATAGTCATAGCATGCGGTGTCCAACAGTTAACACAAACAGTACTTTCTTCCACTTTCCCAGTGCATTTTACACAAACCGGTTTGTTACAGCTTGCGCAAGTTTTAGTTGCTTTGTTTTAGTTGCATCTTCCAACTCCACATTTTCGATGCTTGCAGATTTCTTGTCCTTTTGTTTGTGGTTCAGACATTGCGGATGATGGGCCACTTCTTCTGACTCATTTTCAGATAAATTCTGAAGACATTTCAAAATTTCATCACTTGTCAGACCCCTCTGCTTACTCATGCTTCAAATATACATCGCAAAAAGGGACTTGTAAGATCGCAGAAGTAATAAAACGACACTGTACAAACATGCAGAGTTGTAGCTTCAACTGTAATGTTTGCTACTGAAGTGCAGACAGAAATCGCTACAAGAGACATGGATCAAACATGTTCTGACAAGTTTAGACAAAACAAAATGCTGAATCATCCCTGATATGCAAAGATACAATTACACTCTACAACTAAGGAGAAGCACTGTAATTTTCTGTACTCTGTAATATTAGGTGACTTGCCTACCACTACTTTTATGTATGGGGTCAAATTGACCCCTTCAGTACTTATAGATATGAATTGTAAAATCCGGGCCTCTGAAAAAGTTACAATTCATTTTTGTGTCCTAAAATATACACTACCATGAATAAATAAAAGTCACAAAAAGTCAGAACTCATTTGTTAAAATTTTAGAAATTATAGGAAAAAGAAATAGCAAAAGGGTCAAAATGACCCCTCCGGTAGTTTAACCCTTATAACTTCCTAACAAAAAAAAATTTGGTTCCAAAATTGTGCTGATGTAAAGTAAACATGTGGGAAATGTTAATTATTAAGTTTTTTGTGTGCCATATTTCTCTGTTTTAAGGGCATGAAAATTCAAAGTTGGAAAATTGCAAAATTTTCAAAGTTTTCGCCAAATTTCCATTTTTTTCACAAATAAATGCAAGCAATATTAAAGAAATTTTACCACTATCATGAAGTACAATATGTCACGAGAAAACAATGTCAGAATCACTGGGATCCATGGAAGCATTTCAGAGTTATTACCTCATAAAATGACAGTGGTCAGAATTGTAAAAATTTTCCTAGACACGCTCAGCTCAGGAGAGCTACTGCGCAGTCCATACATTGTGGTCTGATCTCGGTCCAATTTATAGGGTCTTCTGACGACGCCCTAATTGTAACTCCAGCTGATGATTTGGGTGGTAGTGATAACCATCAATTCTACTATGCAATGTCACACTGCAGCTATATAGGTAGCTGCAAGCTCCACTAGATGGCAATAGAGTGCAAGAAGGACAGCATGTCTGCAAGAGCAGACCTGCAGCACTGCAGTAAGGCTACCACCAGGTGGCAGCAGAGTAGTCAAACAAGCCGAGTCAAAACCTAGACCATCACGCAGTACAAAGTGAAAAAACAAGCACAGAGTCAACGGAGCACCAGAGAGTTAAAACCAGTCCAAAGCAGAAGTACCAGAAGCAAGAGACAAAGTCAGGTCAGAGCCAAAGCCGAGTCAAACTCCGGGAAGACAAAAAACAAGGGGAAACACTCAGAAGGGATGGGCAGGGAGGAATGAACAGACAGACACTGGCTAAGTCAGAAAGCGCAACAGGACAAATTAGGGTATTAGATACTCACGCTGTAGGCAGAAAATATAACTGACATCGCCTGCAGGATGCAGCTGGGAGAAATAGTCGACCTGAAACGAAAACGAGGCAAAGCAAAGTTTAACCCCGGACATGACCAGACCGGGAAAAGGGGAAGATAGGACTCAAAACCTGGTCTGGATCATGACATATGAACAGTTCAACATACACCAACACGGTAATGTTCAGACTGGCTGTGTCTCTCTTGACCCAAGAGTGACAGCTCCATAGAAAGTTATGAAACTGTCATGCTCAATTCAGGAGAGCAGCCGGCCAGTCAATACATTGTGGTCCAATTTATAGGGTCTTCTAACTGCGCCCTAATTGTAACTCCAGCTGATGATTTGAGTGGGAGTGATGACCATATATTCTACTATAAGAACAGTTTAACATGCAACAACACGGTGATGCTCTGACAGGCCGCATCTCTCTTGACCCAAAAGTGACAGCTGCATAGAAAAATAGCAAGCTGTCAGCTCAGAGAGGGAGAGCTACTGGCCAGACAATACATTATGGTCCAATCTCTGTCCGATTTATAGGGCAGTTTAATTTTGCCCTAATTGTAACTCCAGCTGATGATTTGGGTGGTAGTGATGACCATCAATTCTACTACTATATGAACACTTCAACATACAGCAAAAATCACAAAATCCACCATTTGCATTAGGTGACATAATGGCTCCCTCTTGTTCCCTCTTTCTCCACTATCATTTTTAGACACATTCAGCAAATGATTCATTGGAATGGAATAGGGCCTGAGTCGCCCTATTACTGCTGATGTACATGTGGTTCGATGAAAGAAGAGGATGTCAGAGGAGTCTAGAATAACCCCAGTGGCCAATGTGAAAATTGCATGAGCTCTATTTTTCATTTTTAGAAAGATTGAGAAAAAAGCCCCACACAGCATTGCCAAACCGTTTTTGAAAATACATTTTGCATAAATACCTGACTTAAACAATAAACCATTATCTTAAGACGCATTCCATTTTTACGCGTTATTGAATATTGAATCTAAACCATTTAACTGAAGGAGCTCCTACGCTCTCTCCTTTGCCTATTAGACCCCTGCTTTCGGTGTTACTGCATACTACTGCATCGATTAGTAAAAAATAAAAATTAAACAGTTTTGAAAAAAAAATTACAAAATTTACTTTTTTATATGAAAACATAAAACACACAATAGAACAAATTTTACATAAAAAATCCTTAAATAGTCTTAAAATAGTGAAATAAAAAAATATATAAATATATTATATATTATAATACAATATAGTCAGAACACTAACATCTTATAAAGTAAGTTAAAATGAAAATGTTATTTATACCACACGGCAAATGCCCTAAAGACATCCCCCTCAAAACTAGGCGATGCACGCGGATGCACAGGACAATGTAATGTGGTGGGAACTGCATTTGTAAAATATTCCAATTGACTAGACACCTGAAGAAGGTTTCATGCAGCCGTAATGCATTGGTTTTTAACAAAAATTTTCCTGAATATTATTTTATCCTTCTGCCACTATTTTTTGCTAATTTTTCCATGTGATTGCATCTGTTATCATTGGAGTGCCCTTCACCTGTTACCTCCACCCTCATTTGTCAAATAGTTCATATGTTAAATGCATCAGATAAGGTAATCCAAACTTTTTTTTTTGCTTTTGTTTCACCATGCAATATTAAAAATTTATCATAACTTTTTTTTTTATTTCAGTCTTGAACACTAATGAGAACGTCTGCAGTACCTGGGGCTTTGGATACATTAATACATTTGATGGGTATTTTTATAATGCTAAAGGAAACTGCACATACATTTTTACCGAACAGTGTAATGTACCAAATAAAGACTTTGAAATACTCTTCAAACGTAACACAGACAGTGAGGAACCTAACATTGAAAATATTTACATTAAGATTTTTGAATATCACATTAGACTCAACAAAACAGGATGTTTTGTCAATAATGAACTGTAAGTATTAGTTTTTTTAGTCTTTTCAAATTCTCACCTTTATTTTATTGCTCATTCTATAAATTTTTTTAATTTATTTTTTGATACATTTATCAACATGAGTTGTTGGTGATATCAGGAAGTTTGCTTTTATTCTTTAACATATAAGTGCTTTAAAAAGGATGTCAGGAAAATATGAAAATGGTTATATACAACATATCAGGAAATAGATTGGTAGGCAAGGGTTGATCATTCTGTTTGAATAGAAATATGATAATATCTCAAAAACAGTTCAAGCACTAATATTAAGAAAACAAAATCTGGAAGAATTAATTATAATTCTTTTAATCTGGCTGTATCAGAACATGTGCTGGAATATTTTGCAGTTTCTACATAGTGTTTCTGCTACCGGCCTCCAGTAGTGTAAATATTGCAAATCTCATTGTTAAAATGGTGCAGATAAGTCATCCAATGCAATGTGTAAAATCCACAGTGAAAATCATCAGCATAAATTGATAAAACAGGTTTAGAGCACAAGATAAATGCTATCTGAGCCTGACTGCTATTTTTGGGAGGCAGAATGAACAAATAAACAGCAGGTGAACAGTTGGTTTTATTTATTTTGTACGCTATATTTTAATGCAGTATAATTGATTACACAACTTTATGTTTTGGTTCGGCGTGATTACAGCAATAACAGATATATATAATTTTTTTATGTTTGGCAGCTGTCACACACTAGAAGACTTTTTTTTTTAGCAAAAACAGTTTTTGCATCACCATATTTGAGAGCTATAATTTATCTATATTTCTGCCAAAAGAGTCATGTGCGGGCTTGTTTTTTGCTGGACAAGTTGACGTTTATATTGGTACCATATTCGGGCCCATGACATTTTTTGATCGCTTTCTATTCCGTTTTTTGGGAGGTAGAATGAACAAAAACCTGCAATTCAGGAATTGTTTTTTGTTTTTTAATTCTGTTATACGTGTGATAAAATTTATAAAACAGCTTTATTTTTCAGGTCAGTAGACTCAGTACAATTACAGTGACACCAAATTTATATTTTTTTGCGCTTTGGCGCTTTTACACTTTTACACAATAAAACCTATTTTGAAGAAAAAAATGTTTTTGCTTCGCTGCATTCAGAGAGCTATAGCTTTTTATTTTTTTCTCTGATGTAACTGTATGGCAGCTTCTTTTTTTGCAAAAAAAAGGCATTTTCATACTTACCATTTTAATTTACATTTGTCTTTTTGACTGCATTTTATTCTACTTTTTGTTTGGCAGAATGATGAAGAAGCATAGTTTTTTTACGATGTTCACTGAAGGCGTTAACTAGTGCAACAGTTTTTTATATCAGGTCGTTCTAGACATGGTGATACCAAATATGTGTACTTTTTTGTTTATTTTTGCTTTTTCATAAAAATACTTGTTTATGGGTATAACATATATATTTTTTATTATTTTTTTTATTTTTAAAAAACAAGCATATATTTTTGCATTTTTTTAACTATTTTTTTGCTTAGTTCCTTTATGTCACTTCAACTTTTTTAACTCTGAACGCTCCTATAATGCTTTGCAAGCACTAACATTGCAATGCTTTATACCTGTCACTATTAGGCCAGGATCACACTACTGTGTGTAATGTGAAAAACTTGCACTAGTCTCTCGCATCAACACCCGGTGGCAGAAATACATGCAGCCACAGCTCCGGTCCTGAGTGCCGGTGGCAGTGCCAGGCGTTGATGCGAGAAACTCGTGCAAGTTTCTCGCATCACACACGGTAGTGTGATCCCGGCCTTACACTGACAAAAGCCTCTTAGGCTATTAGGGTATGTGCAGACGACCAGAGATGGACCCGCAGAGATGGACATGTGGCACGTCTTTCCAGACCATAGCATGATAATTTCTCTTGCGAACTCACTAGTCTCCGCAAGAGAAATTTCAGTAATAGAATGCATTGGACGCAGTGAATCCAAATGGTTTAGTGACCACATGTGGAATCACCTGCGTTCAATAGACGGCAGCACTTTGGATACAAGGAACATGCGCTGCATGCAAATCGCTGCCACTTCTGGATCATGTGCACCCAACCTAATGGTCCCGTTTCACATAGCAAAGCACCAGCGATCCCGACAACGATACAACCTGGTAGGGATCGCTCGTGTGTCGCTACGTGGTCACCAGTAAGCTGCCAAACAGGCAGATCTCTTCAATGACACACCAACGATCCTGATAATGATACAACCTGGTAAGGATCGCTGGTGCATTGTCACACAGCAGCTATTCTGAACGATTCCAGCCTGAATCCCTGAGTTCTGCATCTCCAACGAGGTCGCTCGTCGGCGTCAAACACAGCGATGCATGCTGGCCAGCGGGACGCCGATGATGAAAAAGTGGCCCAGGACATTCGAGCACGATCAGCGATATCCAACCGGGGGGCTTGTTGCCGCTTTGTATCACATGTAGCGAGGCCGCTGGCGAGATCTCTGTTGTGTCACAAAATCGGTGACGCATCAGCGATCTCGTTATGTGAGACGGGGCCTTTAGAAGTAGATGTGATTCATGTGTGAAATCAGTGGGATAAAACTGAAAAATAGAGACTCAGAGGGGCTACAAAATGCAAGCAGAACAGTGCATAAGGCTATGTGCACACTCTGCGGATTCACCTGCGGGTTTTTCCGCTCGGATCCGCAGGTAAAACAGCAGGTAAAGTGACCTGCGGTTTTCCTGCGGATTAGCCTGCGGTTTTGCCCTGCGGTTTCACACCTCTACTATGTTAAAGGTGTGAAACCGCTGCGGAATCCGCCCAAACAATTGACATGCTGCGGTTTATAAACCGCGGAAAAAAACGCAGCGTGAGCACAGCGGATTTGAAGTGCCATAGGCTAACATGGTACTGTACCATGCCTGCGGAACTGCTGCGTTTCCGCAGGGCCAAAAATGCTGCGGAAACGCAGCAGAATCCGCAAGGTGTGCACATAGCCTAAGGCTTGAGGAGTGGTAAGATGTGGCTGCTACTCCACCCACTGAACCTGACCAAGTCAGGCATGGAACTTGAAAAAAAGGAAAAAGTGGTGTTTGTGGGAGCTGCCAGGTCCAGGGTAACTAGGAGATGAATCGTGCTGTCAATAAAATTCCGCTATTTCCAATCTCCTGGCTACTCTGTTTCCTCTGCACCTGGCAGTGCCCTCAAACTCAGTGTTTTCCATTTTTTTTAATTTATAAAGGGACAACACTTTTAAAAACCCGATTGACATGTTATATATAATTTTAAGGTGTATTGGCTTCTGGGAATTATTCTTAAATTGGGCAATGCAATAAAGCCTTTTAATATATGATGAACAGTATTATATCTATATTGACTCTTGTGATTTCTTTGCTTTTACCAGAGCTGCTATTCCATATAAAATCTCAGATTTGGACATTTACAAGCAAGGTTTGAATATTATTGTTTCCAAAGATGATATAAAACTGCAATGGGACACTATGGCTGCAATGCAGGTAACAAAAAAAAAGAAAAGGAAAATGGAGTAAGATTACTCAGACTTTTAGACACTCCATGTCTCTTCTCTCAGTGTTAGAGATAGCAGCAGGGAGGATGAAGGGTTTGTACACAGATCTCTACAGTGTGGAGTGGGATAAATGTAGAATTGGACAAAACTGGCTATTGAAAAGGAAGAAGCACATGAAGCGGAGCTAAGTGTAGTATTAGAGCTGCGCTAATAAACAAAAGCAAATGAAAACATTTCTGGATACACACAGCGTTCACATCCAGCCTATATTACAGGGAGAAACATTCCCGCATAAAAAGTCTGAAACTTTGAGAAGGCTGCACATTTTTTATCAGTGACCTGGAAAGGAATTAAATGTAAAATATGGAAAAATAAATTTTTCCTTGTCAAAGGTTTCTTTAGCCTTTAATTGACCCTGGGCACCTTTGTGCTGCAAAAGAAAATCTACAGCAGCAAAAACTGCAGTGGATTCCTTGTGTAAATGCACATTTCAATTTTTCCATTGTAAGGGTGAATTTTCATCCTGCTGATTTAGTTGTATAGATTTCTGTGACTCTGTCAGAGTTTGATCCCAGTGTCACCTGAGTGTGACCTGACATGAATCGCAGCACATGTGCAGAGAAGATGGAGAACATAATTTCTCCATCTTCTCCATGCTCGGTGTCTGAGGTAATCTGAATGCACTTGGATGATATCCGAGTGCAGTCCAAAGTTTCACTGGCTCGCATAAACTTGTATGGGTGTGCATGATCCGAATATTGGAGCCAATCACAGCATGTGCTGGAGAATTGGCATGAGAAAATAACCACAGATGTGCACTGCCTGATAGTATAACACTGGGCCAAGTGCTATCCAATAAAACATTCAATAGCACTCGGCCGATATGGCAGTTTGAGCCTTAACAAAACTTCTGCAATGCATTCCATACAGTAAAAGACATTCAGAATAGGGTCTATCATCTCTAATGCAGATACAAAGGTACTTGAATAGGAATAGCATTTTTCATACCTAATTACGTAAATAGGGATTACAATTCCTTTATTTTATTTTCTTTTTATTAGGTAGAGTTACCTGAAAAATACAAAAATCAAACATGTGGCTTATGTGGAGATTTTAATGATGTTCCGTTTTTCGATTTGGGTGGACAAGGTAAAGATATAAAAGTTGACATATTTTAGTAAATAACAATGCAATGTGTACGTACCAATAACAGAACCACATTTCTTGCCTTTGTTCTATCTAGTAACACTCCCTTTTTTATGATTCCCAACCCATTGTGGTCCAGAAACCTTGCAAAATATGATAAAACTGTTGCGATTGTCATGCAACAAATTCCCAATGAACCAACCTGATCATTCCAAACTGAGAATCTGTGATTAGAGATGAGCAGAAGAGTGGAAGTTCGAGTTCTGGTACCTGACCCAAACATTAGCCAAAGTTCGGTTTTCTCTTTTCCTATCTCTCACGGACTTCTCCCGGAGCTCCGGACATTGCAAAGGACTTATGGGAGAAGTCTGTGTTCGGCGTTTAACACCGGACACTGACTGTCTGGTATGAACTTCGAACTTTTAAGTTCGGGTTCGCTCACTTTATCTGTGATGATAAAAGCAAAAAACAGACATTACTTCCAGTTTGCTAGGGGGGTGTGCGTTCCTGATGACTAAGGTTGGGCCAGCTGCATGGTGCACCACTGGCCTTAACAGTTCACGCCACGATGCTTTTTCTTAAGACAGAACATTAAACAAACTCTAAATATTAAAATAAAAAATACACAAGTTAGGTATCTCGATAGTCCAATTTATCAAGATATGGGAAATCTACTTAACTAATTGATGTGTTACTTTCAAAAACACAAAGGGGTTGATGGTCACCAGAATTTTTGTTTGCCATCCAGTGCAGTTACTGACACTTAAGGCCCCGTCACACACAGCGATCTCACCAGCGAGATCGCTGTGTGTGACGGGGATCAGCGACCGGCCTCCCTGCTAGGTACCGCTGATCGTGCTTGATCGGCCTGGGCCATTTTTTCATCGTTGCTCTCCCGCTGGCCAGCGCACATTGCTGCGTGTGGCAGCAGGAGCCAACGATCAGCGAGGCACCCAGCGCTCTAAGCAGGCACTGGGAGCTGGTATCTAAGGTAAATATCGGGTTACTAAGCGGCGCGCGTCACTTAGTTACCCGATGTGTACCTTAGAAACCTGTTTGCTGGCAGCTCCCAGCGCGAGCACACAGGTTTCTAAGGTACACATCGGGTAACTAAGTGATGCGTGCTGCTTAGTAACCCGATATTGCCTTAGAGACCAGCTTCCTCGCTGGTGCTGATTGCTGGTGAAGCTGCCTGTTTGGCAGCTCACCAGCCATCATGTAGTGATGCATCAGCGATCCTGACAAGGTCATATCGTTGTCGGGATCGCTGGTGCATCTTTATGTGTGACGGGGCCTTTAGCCTGTTTACTTGAGTTGTAGTAACCTGCTGAGCAACTGGTTAGAGGTGGCACCACGAGGTCTGGTTTTGAAGGCCATTTACAAAGATGGGAAAGTACTTTTAATAAATCCACATTTCTAGAAGATGTGGCCTCAGAACATGATAGCTATTATTGATGAGTGAAACTTTTGAGATACGTATTTGCCAGTTTTGCCAAATTCTCCCCCCAAAATTTGATTCACTGTAAATTTATTTGACACAAATCTCAATACTGCAAAGCCTCTAATTGCTTACAAAAATGTGCATTGCACTCTAATGTCTCCTATGTGTATATTGAACCCCTTATGAGCACTTTACTGCAAACACAGCCTTAATAATGTTCAAATAACCTCATCCTATCTAACCATCAAGCTAAGGTAAAATGGTTGGTACTTTGTGGCAGGCAACATTTATATTTTGAGTGGCATGTGTGGGCTATTTCAACAAGGACGTGTGTAAAAAAAGATTGTGCATTTAATTTTCTGAAATGTGTAGATTTTGTTTTGCCTTTAAAAAAAATTGCTTCACTGTCTCACAAGCCAGGACAGGAGCAGGCACAGACAGGAGAGGGTCCTTGTCCATGAACAATATATAGCCCTGTGCAGTCCAGTAGCTCATCATAATACACAATCACTCCTACTTTGGAGGTAGAAGTGGACCCCTTACCTCTTGGGCCCTTTTGTGACTGCAGAGGGTGCTACAATGTTATGTTGGCCCCTTAGCCAATAAGCACACTTTCTATGACACACAAGCCTTGGTTTCAGGATTTTTGCTTAGTAGCAAAATTAAAACAAAGGGATACTAAACTGTCCTCCTTATATGTAGTTTGTGAAAAAATTAAAAAATGCCTGTTGTTACAGAACTATTGCTGCTGTATATTACAGATCAAAAAAAATCATAGTCACAATGATTGACAGCATTCCAGGTTCAGAACCCCCCATATCATTTGAATCTTTGATTTATCATTTACCGGTTCGATCCGATTGTCTTTAGTAGTTATATATTCATTAGGTGGTTATAAATCATGCCCTACTTTCTAGACATTTCATGATATTTAAATTAGATTTCACCACTGCTCCTTATGCTCTCTTGCCAAATGTCTATTAATGGATAAGCAAATTTGTTCAAATGTGCAGCGATAGACACAAGAATACTGTAGCTTGTGAAAGACAGGATGAGAATGCTGCCACTGGTCTTACTTTTCAGCTGCATTTGCAGAGTTTGTAAGCTAGAGTCGTTTTCCATCTTCATAGTCACTTGTTATGTCTCCATTGTAGAGCGTACACTCTTACGCACTTTTGGTCAACAGGGTTGTTTCTCTCTCACCTGTACAATGTAAGCTTTTCTGGTCAGCAGAGTCCTCTCACCAACACATGCATTTTACAAGGAATTTCAAGCTTTCCAGTATTGAGATTTGTACAACTGTATTTGTCATACATCAAATTTTGGGGGTACATTCAGCGAAGCTGGAAAAAGTGAATTTCAAAAGATCCACTCATCTCTATTGGTGATGATGATTTATTGGAAAGGTTTCAGACACAATTCGCTTCAAGGCTTGTAGGCCCTTTATCATGTCACAGTGATGGAATACAAAACAAAAAAAAATGAGGAAAATAGAATGGTAACGCCCATAGAATAAAATAAAATAAAGAACAAACGATACAATTAGGTGTAAATGAATACATGTGAATAGTAAAAAGACATGCCTAGGGTTTCCGAGCAAAATTAGGCAAAATGGATAATAGATTAAACAAAATATCTGCCAGTAAAGTTAATACGAAAAGCGTACATATTGTTGCAATTAAGTCAGGTTGCTACCAGAATCTATTCAGTGTTCATAGAGTTTGCGTAGAGTCACCATAGGAACTGGACACAAGAAAACATTTGAAGCCAGATGCAGCTGGTGCGTTAGTACAGAGGTGCATTGTTCAAAAGCCAGATGACACCAAAAATAAAAGGTATAGAGCACTATGATACATGACAATATCTCTGAATTATGATATAGCATCATGAATATATAGGCTTGGACTGGCCCACAGAAGAACAGGAAAATCCTCCGGTGTTCCACCACCCTCTTATATAAGCAGTACTTAGTACTATGTACCTGAATCGCTATGTACAGACAAAGGCTGAATCTTATTCATTAACCAATCTACCCCATTCATAGTTATGTGAGGGGAGCCAAGGTCATTGTTGTGGCTGACATAGATTGCTCAATCATGCCCTGGTCTCCCAACACATGCATCAGATGTCCCCTTAGTGGCATACTTTTTGTTACACCTTCTGCACTATCAGGGTTCCATCTGGTCTATTGAAGTTCTGCTGCTGGCTTTGTTATGCAAAAAAGAGACAGAGTCCATTTCCAACTCAACAATAAAGATTTTACTTGAATCAGTACGCAGTATGTCCATTTCAGTTACAGTCACATCAATAGGTTCCACACAGTATGCATCCTTCACTTTCCCTGTGTCTTCTCTCTTTCTTCTCAGGGTGTCCCCAGGACGTACTGACCCATTCGGTACTGCAGCATCTCTGCTGTCCAGCTTCACTAACTTTAGGAGTTCCCCTCTCCGTTTCATACCAGACATAAGGGCATCTGCCCATGTAGTAAGCTGCCACATCCTGGTGCTGCCCTACATCATTTTCCTGCTGCAACCTTTGGCCACTATCAGGCCCTGGACAAACTGGGTGCTTAACTTATGTTGCGGGTTCACTGTGCTGTTCCGGGCTTTAAGCCCTACCGGACTGTTTGGGCTCCCTGGCCCTACTGATTATGATCAGGAAATGTTCCTGGCTTACCTACACCAGGCTTCTTCTAAGTTAACTATGTACACTAATGTGCCCCATCTATTGTCCAATTCGGGGTACTGCACTTACCCTAATCTACAGCATGACAGTAATATACATTTAACAGCAATTTGGTATAAAACATTATATACACAATACAACATGAACCAACAGTTTACCGGGATGAGTGTGGGGAAACTTACCATCTTTGTAACCCCTTACAGTTATATACATTTGTGATTGAGGATAATGTCATATTCGCATGTAGCTGAACAGTGGGGCCCTGGAGATGGTTACTGGTGGGTTCTTGGCAGTGGTATCCTAGTCCAACACTGAGTGAATACCATCATCTATCATCTTTGTTCTGGATTTTTAAATTAGATTGTTTATCCTGACATGGTCTAAAGGAGAGTATGGAAAATAAAGTTTGACATTATGTTGTACCTGCTAATAGTTATTGTACTTTTTTCAGTTCATAAACACTATAATTTTCCTTCTATGAGGCTAAAAAAATTTGGGTTAAGTGCATTCAAATTATTGTCAATGCAGTCCTACCCTCTGTGTGCACTTGTATATATGTGTCACTTTTTTTAAAGCATTTGGCAAAACAATTAATTCAACCTTCTGAACATCTTCCTATTCAACCCAGTCAACTTTTCCATCTACAGTAGTTCATGTGCACATTTCTGATGCTGCCACAAAAGATGGCTGATAGATGATAGCATTCACAATACAGTCATCACACTGTATTGCAAATCATTGATATTGTCACATACTGGAATGCTCAGTACCCTTTATTTATTTTGGCATCATCTTTACTCTCTGGAGTAATGTGTCGGGTTCAGCATTGTAAAATTTTCCATCATCCAGTTCCTATAGTGACGCTGGTCACCTCTATGTGCACTTGCGGCATGCATGGATGTCCATGACACAAGATATTGTGTTTTAGGGCTGCTGCAATCTGCTTTTTGGCAACACCTTTTAGATAGCATTTACATTCCTCATGTTTTGTATTCCATCATTGTGATTTTAGAAAGAGGCCAACAAGCCTAAAAACGCGTTGTTTCTGAAATCTTTCCAATCTAGCACCATCACCATTACCAATCATCAACCTGCTTCTGAGTGTCTCTGTACCTACAACTGTAGTGGATATTGAGGGACATCTCTGTTACATTCTTCGCTCGTTCCTCATTGAGAAAGGGACTGCAATCAAATCCCAACTTCATGGAGGATTTTATAAATTATGAAAAAGGTAAATCATTTTTTACCTCCTTTTCATTACTTTAGGAAAACAAGAAAAAACACAATGTAACCAATTGACTTTTTTATCATTTATTTTCCTTCTATAGGAAGACTATTATTGGAGCGGCGAGACATGAATTTTACAGAATTTAACAGTGTTAAATATATTTGCTTCACAGGGGACCAGGAAAGTATATATTCAGCTTTGGAAAGATACACGGCAAATATTCCACAAGAAGTTTGTTCTCACAGCCAAGTCCCTTCTATGGAATGCACAGATGTTGTAAGTTACTTCTATTACACATTATCCATTTTATTCTTTGAAACAAAAAGTAAAAAAATAAAAAAAACACAGTTACTAATTCAATGAATAATCCTAGTGTTGATGGCTAGGGAGCTGCTACAGATATTGTATAAGTAATGACTAGAAATGAGCAAACCTGAATGCAAAAGCTTGTGGTTCGTACCACACAGATAGTGTCTGGTGCTAAAATCAGAGCACAAACTTCTAAAGGAAATTAGTTGTGAAGTTCGGAGATCCGAGGGAAACCCGGGAGGGAAGAGAGAGAATTTTCAATGGCGCTAGGGATTTGGTTCAAATTCAGGTAACGTTCTGGTCCCCGAACCGAACTTTACCTCCATTGGAGGAAACCCACTTGGCGAAATAGGGCTGACGGGGTGGTATTCACGGTACCAAAAGCCGGGCACACACTTGTGTAAGTACACTGCCTTTTTATGTGATTGCGCTGCAGCGTGTTACTTTCATTACAGAGCTGTTTGCCTTTATGCACCTTCAGTTCACAGCCCAGCATTTGGCACTTTATTCTCCGTACATATTGAAAATATAATTTGCTTATGTAAGGTTTTCTTCAAAATTAAAGCCCCCGTTACACACTGCGATATCGCTAGCAATATCGCTGTAAAGTCACCGATTTTGTGACGTTGCAGCGATATTACTAGCAATATCGCTGCATGTGATACTTACCTCCGACCGGCTCCCCCGCTGGTTATCGCTGATCGCGCGAGAAGCTCCTGGACCATTCCTCGTCGGCCACTTCCTGCTGGGCTTCCTGTGGCGCCGACGAGCGAGGCATGGTACTGGGCGGGAGGACGCAGGATCTCCACGTCTGACAGGTAAATAGCGATCCCCGTCCCCAGCAATGTCGCTGGTGAGATCTGCCTGTGTGGCAGCTCACTAGCGACCACCTAGCGATGCACCAGTGATCCTGACCGCGTCATATCACTAATCGGGATCGCTGGTGCATCGCTAGGTGTAACGGTACCCTAAGAGCACGTCTTTATAATTTTTTCTTGCAGTTTAGCACTTTGCACTTTTTTCAATATTAATTATATGATGATATATGTTTTATTTAAATTGTCTTTATTGCTGCTAAGCCCCCGGTTTCTTTCAATTTGTTATACTGCGATACCATTGTTTCTAACCCTTTTGTTTAAATTGTATTAATTTTTTTAAATATTCATGAATAAAATATTTAGTTGTTATCATACCTATGCCTCTATATCCCTTTAATATTTATTTCTGGGACTTGTGTGGTTATATTGATTTTTTGAGGTTGGTTGGAATACATTTTGTATGTATGCGAATAATTAAAGACAGCTTGTCGGCAGAGGGAAGTACAACAATCCAAGCTGCTTGAGGTCTAGTGTGAAGTTTCCACAATCATGTCATCTGCTGGTGTATGTCCACTGTGTTTTATCAAGACCAAAGTCAGCGCAGCCGTCTACCAGGACATTTTAGAGCACTTCATGCTTTCCTCTGCCGACAAGTTTTTTGCAGATGGAAATTTCATTCTCCAGCAGGACTTAGCACCTGTCCACGCTGCCAAAAGTACCAATACCTGGTTTACAAACAACAGTATCGCTGAGCTTGATTGGCCAGCAAACTCGCCTGACCTTAATGCCATAGAGAATTTAAGGGGTATTGTCAAGAGGAAGATGAAGACACCAGACCCAACAATGCAGACGAGCTGACGGCTGCTATCAAAGCAACCTGGGCTTCCCTAACACCTCAGCAGTGCCACAGGCTGATCGCCTCCATGCCACACCTCATTGATGCAGTAATTGATGCAAAAGGAGCCCCGATCAAGTATTGAGTGCATTTACTAAACATACATTTCAGTAGGTCCACATTTTGGATTTTAAAACAATTTTTCCAATCTAGTGTTATAAATTATTCCAATTTACTGAGATAATGACTTTTGGGTATTTATTGGGTGTAAGCCATAATCATCAACATTAACAGGGCGCCGATCTGCGTCTTCCTCGTTGAGATGCTGCAGCAGCTGGATTTTGTAAGGCTGCCATTTGTGAGTAGCTAATATCCACTGAAGGGATGTTCAACTGATGCCAGATCAGCACCCTGAATTTGCAGAATGGGCAAAACAAAAATTGGAACAGGACCCTCAGTTTACACAGAACATTATGTTCAGTGATGAGGCAAACTTTTTTTTGGGTGGGCCATTTATATGGATACACCTAAATAAAATGGGAATGGTGACAGTTTTCTTATGTAGGGTGTCTTGAATTGAAATCTGCTGCAATGACCCGGATACTGCGTTCACCACACATCTACACAATTTCTATCCGCTCCTCACGTGTTAACCTCTGCGACATGTCAATGGCTGTAAACAAAGAGAAACTTGTAAATAACTCATGAAAGAATAAAGTTACATTAAAACCAAGCACAACATTGTTTTTCTTGTGAAATTCTCAATAAGTTTGATGTGTCACATGACCCTCTTCCCATTGGAAAATATAAAGTTGGATTCAAAATGGCCACCATGGTCATCACCCATCTTGAAAAGATTTCCCCCTACCATATACTAATGTGCCACAAACAGGAAGTTGATATCACCAACCATTCCCATTTTATTTAGGTGTATCCATATAAATGGCCCACCCTGTGTGTGTGTATATAATATATATATATATATACAGTGGGGAAAAAAAGTATTTAGTCAGTCAGCAATAGTGCAAGTTCCACCACTTAAAAAGATGAGAGGCGTCTGTAATTTACATCATAGGTAGACCTCAACTATGGGAGACAAACTGAGAAAAAAAAATCCAGAAAATCACATTGTCTGGTTTTTTTTCATTTTATTTGCATATTATGGTGGAAAATAAGTATTTGGTCAGAAACAAAATTTCATCTCAATACTTTGTGATATATCCTTTGTTGGCAATGACAGAGGTCAAACGTTTTCTGTAAGTCTTCACAAGGTTGCCACACACTGTTGTTGGTATGTTGGCCCATTCCTCCATGCAGATCTCCTCTAGAGCAGTGATGTTTTTGGCTTTTCGCTTGGCAACACGGACTTTCAACTCCCTCCAAAGGTTTTCTATAGGGTTGAGATCTGGAGACTGGCTAGGCCACTCCAGGACCTTGAAATGCTTCTTACGAAGCCACTCCTTCGTTGCCCTGGTGGTGTGCTTTGGATCATTGTCATGTTGAAAGACCCAGCCACGTTTCATCTTCAATGCCCTTGCTGATGGAAGGAGGTTTGCACTCAAAATCTCACGATACATGGCCCCATTCATTCTTTCATGTACCCTGATCAGTACCCTGATCATTTTTTGGTCCTTTCTCATTCTCGGGTCCTCTACCAGAGGTCTGGGAGTTTACAGGTTCTGTGCAGGATCTTAGCTGTTCCCAGCATTGTGCATTTCTGGACAGAAAGCTCAGATGTTGCTCCTGGGATCCATTGTAGCCATTCACTGCTGGTCACTGCTCCAAGTGCTCCTATCACCACTGGAATCACCGTTGCCTTCACCTTCCACTTCGTCCCCAGTTCTCCTTTAAGGCCCTGGTATTTCTTCAGCTTCTCATATTCCTTCTTTCTGATGTTGCTGTCACTTGGCACTGTCACATCTATTATCATTGCTGTCTTCTGCTCCTTGTCTACTATGACAATGTCTGGTTGGTCAGCCACCTGCTTATCTGTCTGGATCTTGAAGTCCTACAGGATTTTAGCCCTTTCATTTTCCACCACTTTCTCTGGGGTCTCCCACCTGGACTTAGAGGGACTTAGCCCATATGCTGTGCAGATGTTCCTGTATACAATGCCCGCTACTTGGTTGTGGCATTCAATATACGCTGTTCCTGCTTGCATTTTGCATCCTGCCACTATGTGTTGGGAGGTTTCTGAGGTTTCTTTGCATAGCCTGCACCTTGGGTCTTGTCTTGTGTGGTAGATTCCTGTTTCTATGGATCTGGTACTTAGTGCTTGCTCTTGTGCCGCTATGATTAGTGCCTATGTGCTGTGTCAGGGTCAAGCTTTCTCCAGCCATTGTTAGGATTTCTTTTTTTAGGATGCTGGACATTGGTTGCACAGTCTACATGCTTGACCGGCTGTTGGATGTCTGCTTCTGTAATGGTGACTGGTTCTTGTGCTAGGTGTTATACCAGTAGTGGTCCTTGGACAAGACTACTATGGTGCCTACTTCAATAAACATGAGAGTGTCATGAACAAGGAGAGTCATGCCGGCTCGGACATCACCTCGATTAACAAGGTTTGGATCAGATGTCGAGGAACAGGACAATCTGATGTTAAGTGGGCTACTGGAACAAACCATACATAGATCAGGCAAGAGAACCTGGGTCTGCCCTATGGAAAAAATAAATAAAATAGGCTCCTAACACTATAATATCTATCTTAGGTGGCTGTTATATTCTAGTGGTTAAGTGCACAACTTCCAACATGGGAGACTGGGGTTCAAATCCTGGCTCTTTACTGTTGGACATATGTTAGGAGCCTTGGTATATAATTTATTTTATTTTTTTCCACAGGGCAGAGCCGGGATTTGAACCCGTCTCCCATGTCGTAGGCTGTGCACTTAGCCACTATACATATTTCAATACTAATATGCAAATATATATTGTCCAATATAAATATCAAATGCAAGAGTGAAAATTAATGAAAGTCATCATAATTTATAAAAGTTATGAGTACCCATTTCTGTATGTCAGCAGCGCACCAGACAGTATCCCCAAAGCACGTTTCGCAAGTGTAGCTTCCTCAGGGAAATTTGATATTTAAATTGGACTATATATATTTGCATATTTGTATTGGATTATATATAATTGCACTTTTTATTTTTTATCTAATGCATGACAGTCACTGCAATGTAGCTACATGATGGAATCAATAGTGCCATGCATGGAATTATGAATCACTAACTAATATAGGTAATATGGTTCAGTAACACATTTGCATTTGAATTTATTCTACAAATTACACAATTAGAATTATCAACATTTCTTATGTCAATTTGAATATCCAGTATATGTATAGATATATATATATATATATATATATATGAATTTGGTCATCAGTTTTTATACAACAAAGCCATTACTTGAGAGACATACAATGTCTCTAGCAGCTCCCTAGCTATCAGCATTAGTATTATTCATTGAAATAGCAACTGTGTGTTTGTTTAAATTGGTTTTCAATAAAATTGACATTTTTCTATAGCTTTGCCGACTTTTGGATCTCTCTTTTTGTTTTTTTTTATTATAGAATTTTGAGTCGCTATGATTTTCTGATCGATATGCAACTATATAGGAATTCTATTTTATCCTATGGTTGTTATAGTAAAAGCTAAGTGACACTCAGCTGTTTTGGTACTAATTTGGTAGGCAGAAAATCAGTACAGGCGACTGCTTCTAGTGCACATAGTTGAAAACTGCGTTGGGAGGAATAGTCCTGAAGAACGAATCCCATCTTCATTTTTCAGGACCATACTGTTCCACAGCCTCACAGCTTCATACATTCTGGGGGATAGTGTGCTCCTGATGATTTACAGTTCAAATCAGAGCCATGGTTTTCCCTCTGGTCTTAACTCTGCATTCTCTGATAGGGTACGTAAATGCATTCAAGGAACACAGTGGTGCTCAAGCGGGCTGAATCTAGTATGAAAGAAATGCTTATAAGGTGCATTGGAACCAGTGTACTAGTGTTTTGCTCCTTGCCTAGGAGACACACCACCACAGCTCAACTGCAGAAGTGGCCGGTAACATAGGCAATAATTAGTAAACAATATAAATATAAATCCCTCCACGCTTGAGAACAGAAAGGATTTTTAATAGTAAATTGTATGAGCTTGAAGAAGATGAGGCAACCTCTTTAGGTAGAATACATTTTGAGCTAATTACTATATTTGCTGGATACTTTTGTTTCTTAAGTGCAGTAAATATTTGTACAGTTAGTAACTTATTTTAAAACCTAAAACAACATGACAACAATTATCAAAAATGTTTCTTCCTATTTTCCAGAATGAAAGATGTACTAGAGCCTTTCAAAGTCCTGAGCTGGCTGACTGCGTTTCACGTTTGGATCCCAGTCCCTACATTGAGATCTGTAAACAGTCCTTCTGCGCGTGTAACAGTACTGAATCTCAGGCTCTATTTTGCATTTGCAGCACACTGTCAGAATATTCGAAACAGTGTGCTAATGTTTATGGAATTCCAGGAAACTGGAGGGGCCAAGGATTCTGTGGCAAGTAACAGAAATTTATGAAGACATGTATTTCCATTACATTCTTTAGTGGTTTTATAGTCTACAAGCTGGACATTGGTTGTATAGTCTACATGCTTGACATAGAATATAATCACCCTCGTAAGTTCTTGCTGATAAATTTTGCTCCCAATGCAATTACTATATTTAAACCCATCAGCTTCATAGGACATCCTGTCACGCTGGATGAGGGAGAAGCTAGTGCACAACAAAGGGAAGAGGGTGGGATAGCCCAAACACTAGGAAAAAAGGGAGTGGAGACCCCTAGGCAGATCTGACAACACCCTCTCTGACCTAACATCCCTAAATAGGTTCCGCACCTATCGCCGTGCAGGAACCTAATCCCTTACTGCCTCCCTGGATAGGGAGGAGGCAGGGTTTGTGCTAGTCAGTTTCCACTGCAACTAAAGACAAAGCAGAAAGACAAACGAGGGAGTACACAAAGCTTGAGAGTACACAGGAGAGTTCATGCCAGCAATCCTCCAAGAGGCTCCAAGAAGAAACTAGTCGACTTCTAGCACTTCCAACAGACAGAAGTAAATAGAGCTAACACCAGCGCCTTGCTGAAGGGACTCAGAGTATTTAAACATCCAACAAGGGTGTGTCAATAAGCAGCAGAAGGTGGAGGTCACTGCTAGTTCCTAAAAGGAGAAGGATATCACGCTATAATAGGAATGAAAATCAAGAAGGTGCTTGCAAAGTCATGCGCAATGACCGTCTACAGCCGGATCCAAAATGACTGTCTGTTGCACCTGGCACACCCATGACAGGTTCACTTTGCTTTAGGATCCAAAATTTGATTTATTAAAATAGAGCCAACAGGGATTAATATTCAAGGAGAAGAGTTGTCTTTTTTGGCTAAGCCTAGATATATGCAAAAAGGAAGAGGAACTACTCCTCAGAAATTCATAGGAGACTTTTAACTCTAAGGTTATGTATCTAAATCAAGACTGTGGTGTTCCATTGCTACATTGCTGCTCTCCAACCACAATCAGGTCCTTTTCTTTCCACCATTGTGTGCTATCTATCCTGCCTCTCCATTATAGATTATGACTTTCAGTCATGTCCAGGCCTCAAAGGCCTGAAAGTTTACTGCATGTCATAAGGTCACGACATTAACATTGCGACCTTATGGTGTGCAATGACTTCTTGGAGATGCGGCGCAAAGATGAAAAGAAGAGGACCACAAGCAGCAAGGTGATCGGAGAGAAGAGTCTTATATTTCTTTTTAATCAATACTCTTCTATCTGGTCACCCTGTTGTTCAGCATCTAGTTTTCTTCTTTCCATCATTGAGCACATCTCCGCCTCTTCATTATCGCCTAGGATTTCCAGCCACGTCCAGGTCGGAAGTAACTGCATGTCATAAAGTTGCGATGATGACACAATCTTATGAACTGCAGTGAGCTCTGGCCTGGATACAGTCAGAAAACCAGGCCTATAGTGCAAAAGGCTGAATATGTGGCACTTGACAGCAGAAAGATGAGGACTGGATGGTGACCAGAGAGGTCAGTGGTAAAGTATAAGACTATTTTTTAAAATTTTTTCAACATCTGCCTAACTAGGTGTTGTACTTAAGTCAGGTGCAGGTAATTCGGGGTACTGCTTATATATTAGTAAGAGTCTTAAAATCATGTTCCCAACACATCTGTTGTAATATGAATCAAGTGGCCAACTCCTTTAAATGCTATCTTATATACAGTATAATACTAAACAGTCACAGGTAACTCATATATGAATTCCTCCTTTAGGTATGGAAAGAAGAACTTCATAGTAAAATTACATTGTTATACTTTTTTTTAGAAATGCAATGCCCAGAAACCATGGAGCACAAAGAATGTGGTACGAAATGTGAAAAGTCCTGCAACAATCAGGAACCCGGGATATGCAATAGAAAATGTGCCAGTGGTTGCTTCTGCGTAAATGGTAGGTGGTTAATAAATTTATCTCTGAAGTGTACCTTACGTGAATTACTAATCTTAGGAAAGAGTTTGCTACGTTGCTACTCATTTCACTCATTCCTGTGGAACGTAATCAGAAAGTTGCGTGTTCTGCAAGAAATTATTTGGGGGAGCAAGAAATTATTTGTAAAAGCCACTCATCCATAAGCAACTTTCAGTTCCTTACAGTGCACCAAGGAGCAGTCTTCTCAAGACAGATATGGTTCCTACCTCAGGAACACACATCTGTATGATTTTGATGTGAAATCTCACAATAACTAATGAGATTTTATGACTCCACAGCTGCGGATAGCAGCGTCATGAAGGAGAATAGGACAGATTATGCTAATGACTCACGACTCAAACTCTGTTAGAATTTGAGCCGAGGGTCAATTTATTGTGACCCGATTCTCTCGCAAGAGAAAATCACAGCACAGGTGTGGAGAAGACTGAGAACTTAATTTCTCCATCTTCTCCATTGTCTGCAGTCCGATGTTTTACACGCACCCATAGACTTGTATGGGTGCACACGGTCCAATTATTGGATAGACTCACAGCATACTGCGATTTTCTTTCTCAGATAGCACTCAGTGTTTTATGCTCATGTGAGCAAGCCCTTGCTCTGTATGCCTTTGGGATTATGGGAGCAGAGACTGGCATGCTAGTATGCCTTGCTGAAAAGAATGTACCCACATCCTGCAGGATGTCATTTACATTAATGGCTGAGATAAATTACAGTAAGTATGCCATATTTCTCTTTTGATTGACAGTACAAATTAACAAGCCTCTAGGGGTATATTTACACAAGATGGTGTTCTGGTGTGTTTGTGTTTTCAAAATCATGACCATAAATCAGGAATTATGCACAGCTTTTTTACAATGTTATGGTTTTGAAAAAAATAGTTTTGCCGTGATCCGCAAACATTTTCGTAGACTTTGAGATAATTGTGTCGTCATTTTTTTTCTGAGGCTTAAGTTTACCCAGGAATCATCTTTTCAAATATTAAACACAGATATGATATATTACTGATATTATATGTCTTTCAAAATTCATTAGACTTTTAGATTTCGATTCACTAAAAATTTGGATCACCAAAATTCTCAAAGAAAGCCACACTAATATTTCTTATTTTTATATCCAGGCACCATTTTTGATGATGTTACATGGCGCGGATGTATCCCACCATCTGAATGCCTCTGCAAGTACTCAGGACACACCTACCCTAATGGGGCACAAATGTCTCTTCAATGTGAAAACTGGTAAAAATAAATGAGTTAAACATGTAAAAAAATTAAAAGCTGTAGAAAAAATTATCAGAGTGAAGGCGGCGTTTTCCCAAACTGAGCACAAGCCCGAATCCCATCTTTTGGTTTGCCATTCATATAATTTTGTGGTCATCATCTATACTCTGTTAGACTGGGCAATGGCACTGTAAAGTTTCACTAAAGTACTAGGGAATAATGTTACATATTCTTAGCCATGTGTAAAGGGTGAGAAATCCACTAACTACTGAGGTGTTAAAGCTGATCTATCACTTGTATAGAGTGCCCTTTTAATAGCAGTAGATTGCTGGTGCAGGACTGCTCTTACAAATGGCAACGATGCTAGAAGCGATCAAAAACTGCAGCGGACTATAGTTATATGTGAGAGGAGTTTTCCATCCATCTGTTCCCACCATCCTCACAGGTCACTGTGAATTTATGTATAAATCACTAGTAACTAGTAAAAGGAAGGTCGAGGCATATGGAGTGCTCTTCTAATGAATACAGTGAAAACCCAACCACAAGTAAGTTGTATTATTTACCTAATAATCTGTCAGGTTTTTTTAAATTGATTATTCTTTCCACATTTTAGCACCCTTTTTTTTACGAAGGTAGCTGTATGAGACTACTTTTTGTGTGGGGGAAATTGAATTAATTTTTGGCACATAATTTATGATAAGCCCAATTAAACATTATCAGATATTCTTCTTGGGGGTTTGAAACTTTTCCCCTGCAAGATGTTGACCAATCAAAAGCAGTAGGCATCATGCAGGGGGAAAAAGAGCGTGTCACCAGATGGTCAAAAGAGCTTGTTCTTTCCTGTGAGATGCAATGATAGATAGCCCCGCCCTCAGCGCAGATGTATGAATTTATTGTGCAGTATTGATCATAGGTGAATGTGATTACAAACTCCTTCAGATCTCCTCCCATGGCAGTGCCAGTTCGGAATGAGGGACAGAGATGTGAGAGGAGAACTGCATTTGCAGATGTGGTTTTGTAGTCACACTCAGCTCTGCTGTCTTTCTCCTTCCCTGACACTGACTGCTGTAACAGGAGATCTGGAAGTGTTTATAATCACACACGTAGGTCTGATCTATATTACATGGTAGGTGCCAAGATCAGAGCCCAGAGGAAACATATCTATCATTGCATCTCATAGAGCAAATTGATCTCTTATGACATTCTGGGAAAGTGTTCTTTTGATACCTGCATGACAAATACTGCTTATGATTAGTCAATATCATGCAGGAGAAAATGTATATGCTCCCAGAGAAGAATCTCTAGTAACGCCTAATAGGTTTATCATAAATTAATACCTAACCTTAACATGCTAATATCTCTGTAACAGAGATGAGAAATTAAAAAATTAAAAACACATTTTATTCAGCTTTGCTGGCACTATTCCATTATCTGGCCAGTTAAACATGCTAAAACTGGTGAAAGGTGCTCTTTACTAGTACTTTCCTATACAAAAGGTCACAAAACAAATACATATGTTGTTTTTTTGCAATGGCTTCCTCTGGTGGACAGAGGCCTTTAAATCCAATCATACTGTGGCTACTGCATCTATCAAAAATGTGGATACTTCCTGAATGGATGCGCCCCACAGTAGTGACACCATTATAGTAGATGTATCAGTGATGAATTACCATATGTAAAAAGGGCTTGTGTTATTTTTACCTGACACATGATAGAATTTTACATCCAATAAGAGTAATTCATGAATGTTTCTATTCAATTAATACAAAATAGAGAGTTTGAAATCCATGGGGAATTGATAAAGGCAGCAGAGAGAAAACTTTTCTTATATTAACATCAAACTTTTTTTTCTAAACTAGAATGCCCCTCTATTATCAGTGCACTGAAGTTTATTCTTTGAACAGTAATGACACGAAACCTTTATCTCTGTAACAGTAACTGTGTGGAAGGAATATGGAATTGTGTAAGAAAGCCATGCCCAGGCACCTGTGCTGTTGAAGGTGGATCCCATGTCACGACGTTTGATCAGAGAGTTTACACCTTTCGTGGGACATGTTCCTATATCCTCACTCAGGTAACAGCCGTAATTATTATTGAAGCGGACGATAACAGTGTATGTAATACGTATTCAAATAAGTGTATGACAACAATATTCATACATCACTTATATGTACAAACTTAACTTTATAGCCCACAAAAATGTAAATAAAATGATTTTAAAGGGAACCTGTGACCAGGTTTTTCCCATGTAATGTAGGGCCAACACAAATGCATGCCTTCATATACAGCATTCTAGAATGCTATATATAGGTCCCCAATGTGCTCCGCATAGCACAAAAAAGGGCTTTTATTATACTCACCTACTGTTGCAGTTTGGTCTGATGGGTGGTGCTGGTCTTGATTCGGCACCTCCTCTTTTTTTTTGATCTCCGTCCTCTTTCTTGCTTCATGTGAATTGGAACGTCCTACGTCATCCGCACAGTGACCCCATCGCGCTTCCAGCATATTTGTCTCTGTCCTGCCCAGGAAACTGCAAACTACTGTAATGTGCATGTGTGAAGAAAGGGCACAGAGTGATGGCGCATGCGCACTACAATGCTTTGCTCTACCCTTGGCATGGCAGAGAGAAGTATGCCAGAAGCGTGGTGGAGGGCACTGTGTGCATGTCATCAACATGAAGTAAGAAGAGGGCTGGCGATCACAAGATGAGAGTAGGTGACGGGTCAAGACCAGTGATGCCCTTTGTACCGGGCTGCAACATAGGTGAGTATAATAAAAGCTATTTTATGTGCTATGCAAAGCCCATTGGGGACTTATATACAGCATTGTAGAATGCTGTATATAAGGGCATAAAGGTGGAGAAAAGTTCAGTTTAAAAAAGACATTATACTTGCCTCAATCCTTCCCCAGTGTAAGTTTTTTTCATGATGCTTTTCTTTTCTTCCTAAACCCCTCAATTCATGACTCATGACACATGGCCCTCTCTCCCCTGTCTGTAAAACTAATCCTTATAGCTTAGTGGATGTGGTCCTCACTGCTCTCAATGGAGTATCCTTGAGGCCAGGCCCAATTGACTAAAATGATTAAATTCATATACAGGGAAGAAGGTGCCATATCTCAGGATTGGTAGCAAAAAATAAAGTATGCCAGAATCAAAGGAAAATTCAACAGCATGATGTGAGAAGCATTCCAGGGAGTTGCCTAGATGTTTGAGATGTTACTCTCCTGACTGTTTCTGCTGTGCCACACTAATATTCTGGTGATAGACTAAACTTTCTTCATCACCATTCACATTTATCCATGCTACTGTGGGGAGACAGACAGTGAATGGGCAGATACCCAGGGGACCGCCATCAGGGTTCCTGAGGGAACGATACTGGGAGGACAGTAAAGGGAAAGACTTGACTGAAGTTGTCAGGGAAACAGGGGGCGGGGCCAGTGGCGTAGCAACTGTTTGTGGCGCCCAGGGCGGTCGAAAAATTTGCCGCCCCTTTGGTCGTTGATAATCCGGAAGCATCCGAAGAGCCCACACTACACTCAAAGATCTAATTTTTAATCTGCTACTAACTCTGCTGTTATTATTTCTACATTTCTAGACTTTCATCTTCTTGCAGTTCTCTATATATATGTATGTATTAGCTTGATGATGCTGGATGAAGACCTAATGGCTTTTTTAACAATAACTTTTAATAATGTGACAGAAAAAAAAAGTACAAATTATTTTCGAAACTTGGGTAAAACAGGCCAAAACAGGCGGCAGGTGCACTTTAAAGCAGATCCGCTTTAAAATGCATGTAAAAAAAAACCTGTGAAGTTACCCTTAGGATAAGTGTACACGACCGTTTGATCTCCATCCAAGAAAAACGGTCCAATTATGCCAATCAGCCTATGATCAGAGTTTGATCAGCGTGGGATCCAATTTTCTCAGATGTGGAGAGAAAAGAAAAGAAAAGACTATCCACCTCTTCCATCTAGTCAGTCCATGAAAATCAAACCGTACTCGGATGCCATTTGAATGTGGTCCAATGTTTTCCATGGGCCCATAGATTTAAATGGACGATTTTGATCAGACACACAGATCAAAATTGGATATGTGCACAGTCTCATAGAATAACATGTTACCAGTGCGATCCGTCAAAACGAAGGACAGCACTCGTCCGTTTTAAATGGTTGTGTGCACGAAACCTAAAAGTGATTTTTGATATGGATATTGGAGTGGAATCCTTAAATAATAAACTATGAGTTATTCCCATATCAATCTTTCATGGCTGGGTTATGCATAAGGCTCGGTCCACACTATGTCTTTGCTCACTGTCGGCGGTATACACTACAGAAAATATGTGTCCGACAGTGCGCACTGTCAAGATGGATGCCGAGGCATCCCTCCACCATTGTAAACAAATGTATATCACATAGCATGTTTCTTTACAGTAGTCCTCTGTATAGAAAAACACACTCTGATGCTCTTTCCCATACAGTTAAAAACGGTATCCAGCCGCATACTGGCCAGACAGAGGCTGAAAGAACACACTTTCAGCCATCGCCTGGTGAATAGATGCCTGTTGCAACGTTACAGTATACGTCGGGAAAAGCTTGTGATGTATACTGTGGGATAGACGTACGGACAGAATGTGCACTACCTAGCCTAACTCCATCTGGGCGCCAGCCTCAGGGCAAGGAGCTACAGACACAGCCAAGAGGTACACTTTTTTCCCCATAACATCCATAGAAATGAATGGGAGTGAAGGAAACAGCACAGTGACAAGCCACTCTGGATGTTTCCATAGTCCCACTCCCATCTCCACAGGTTGGCAACTGGATGAGCTATTTCGTTCCAGCCATGAAAGGCAGAGATGAGAATAGAAATAACTCCAAAGGGATTGAAGTTCACAGAGGACAGAAATGCTGCCATTTGCAAAAGCTCATCATGTGTTGCGGAAATTGATATGTGTTGAGGATTTTGAGATTGGCAGCATGTCAAGTTCTGTGGTGGATTTTTCACCTTTCCGTGTAGCAGGATTGAATTCTGAGGTAAATCTGAATCAAAATCCACATGAAAGTAAGGCCATATGCATTTTGGTCAGTATTTTACCTCATTAATAATTGTAAGCCCAAACCAGGAGTGGACCGTCAGCGGAAAAATATAATAGAAACACGTCACCAATTCTGTATTTATCACCCACTCCTGGTTTTGGCTTAAAAATACTGAGGTAAAATATGACCAAATACTCAATGTGTGAACGTAGTCTAACACATGCAGATTTTGATATGGATTTCCAACCTTCCCTTAGGCCACGTTCACATGTTCAGTATTTGGTCAGTATTTTACCTCAGTATCTGTAAGCCAAAACCAGGAGTGGGTGATAAATACAGAAGTGGTGACGGGTTTCTATTATACCTTTCCTCTGATTGTTCCACGCCTGGTTTTGGCTTATAATTTTTTGAGGTAAAAAACTGACCAAATACTGATGGTGTGAACGTGGCCTTACTACAACTCACTTATGCCCTAGAGAGATCCAGGTAACATTCAGGCGCCTTCAGTTTATGGCAAAATATTACAAATACTCAAACATTGATGCTCCCTGCTAAGAAGATCTGAAAAACCCTAATACACCAATATAATCCTGAATGTTGAGCTGAAAACACCAAACATTGCTAAATATAAGTCACTTTAATATAACTATATAACTATAATATATATATAACTATAATATAACTTTAATATATATATTATATTTAATATAATATAAAAATGTAACCTTTTCCTAGCTGTCTGACACGATTCCTGAAAGGGATCTGCAACTTTTTTCCTCACAAAGTCCTCTGCATGGACTTGGACAAGAAGATGGTCCAGCAGTGAGGGAGTTAACAGCAGCACTGTGTGTGTCCATTGAAGGAAAAAAAAAAAACCTAAGCATCGTTGGCGGGGAGGAGGGAGCTGACTGAGGGGACAGGCCTGTGGGAGAGAGAAAAGCCACCCGACCGGGGTGGGAATTCCGCCTGCGTCACGTGACAGATGGGCCCCCTGAGCAAGGTGCGCTCCTCGGTCAGCACTATGGCGTAGTGCAGGCATGTGCACAGTGCAGCAGGGGAGCTCTGCCACAGAGGCGCCCACGTCAGAGGGCACAGCGCTGTGTATACGTACACGGTACATGCCATACTGCAGCGGTTCTGCAGGACACATGCTTGTGCTGCAGAGTAAAGAAATACCTCACAAGCCATAGTACATTCCTGAGAGGACACCGTTCCAGTTTAGGTTGATTGATTGCACTGGCTGTGACAGCCGCGCTGCTGGGACAGATGCTGCAAGTTGCCTCCGCCCCAGTCCCGCCCCCACCAGGACAGCGCCGGCAGCAGCAGTGTGCGCAGTGCGGTGAGAGCGCAGGTGAGGACAACAGCATGTCCCACCCAGTAGGGTCACCCGCTCCGGGGAGCAAGCACACGGCGCCGGCTTACCGTGCTCCGTACAATGCGGTGTCTGTGGCTCCGTGCTTCTCCCACAGAGGAGAGGAATTGCTGCTGCTGCTGTACCACCCCCACACACGTGCCGCCTGGGGCGGACCGCCCCCCACGCTACGCCACTGGGCGGGGCAAGCTTAAAAGGAGCAGGGGGCACTCTGAAGAGGCAGTTGATAGAGAGCCGGACAACACACAGGAAGCCGTGTGAAAGAGAGAGGACCGAGGGAGCGGACCGTGTGTTTTGGAGAGACCGGGAGAGGTCTGTGAGGGGAAAGCTACAGACTTACCGTCCAGTGACATGTGAGAGATTTGCACTGGCGGCCGCTCTCCGCATACGGTCACATACAGACACTCCCGCTGCTTCCCACCCTGTTGTGACAAGGCCGCTACTTCCAGTGACCACTGTGACGACAGATCATTCCGTTACAGCGTCCAGGGCACTACCCCCCGCCTTCTCCCACAGCTGCAGCCTTGTCATCACCGGCCCCAGGGGGCGCCACCTCACTGCAGGCATCCGTAGAGGCCCCCGTCCAGTTTGCTGAGGGACTCTGGGCAGAGATTGGTGAATGGTTATATTTAGAGACTGCATCACTACCGCGCCCCACCGGCATAATTTCTTCAGGGCCTGTTGCGCCCCACCGGCATCGTTTCTTCAGGGCCTGTTGCGCCCCACCGGCATAATTTCTTCAGGGCCTGTTGCGCCCCACTGGCATCGTTTCTTCAGGGCCTGTTGCGCCCACCGGCATCGTTTCTTCAGGGCCTGTTGTGCCCCACCGGCATCGTTTCTTCAGGGCCTGTTGCGCCCCACCGGCACCGCTTCTTCAGGGCCTGTTGCACTCCACCGGCATTGTTTCTTCAGGGCCTGTTGCGCCCCACCGGCACCATTTCTTCAGGGCCTGTTGCGCCCCACCGGCATTGTTTCTTCCGGGCCTGTTGCGCCCCATCGGCACCGTTTCTTCAGGGCCTGCTGTGCCCCATCGGCATTGTTTCTTCAGGGCCTGTTGTGCCCCACCGGTACAGTTTCTTCAGGGCCCGACGAGCTCAAACCTTCCCAGAAGATCGAGGCGGCAAGGCAGCCGCATCAATGACCTCTAAGCGGCCGCATCTGCAATCCCAAGCGACGCATGGAAGGATAAGTGGACTTTAGAAATAATTGTTATAGTTTGGCCATAGTCTGGCCTCTGACACCCGGATTAGCTGGGTTACTTTCAGTTACACAAAAAGAAGTACTGTTTATTTTATTTGAGTCCCTGCGAGGACAGATAGTTTGTTACCCTGTTTTGCTCGTTCAGCATAGCCCTAGTGGCTTCAATTCATAAAAGTTTATTATACAAGTCATACCCTGTCTCGTGTCTCGTCACTGCATCCTGAGAACCTGCTAGAACCCTACACTTGGCGTAGTCGGCAGGATGCAGTTTCCGAGCACAGACAGTGGTGCCCCAGATCAGGGTAGAGCTGTAAACTCTACAAATGATTAGGGTCCCAGTACCAGCATATCATTGGGGGCCATGCTGAACAACCTGCCTAGATTTTCCGGCTCCAGTACTATGTTATGGAGCTGGACAGAGCGGATGCGGGGGCTCTTTCAGATGCACCCAATGACCCCTGATCTGATCCGAGGTGGCACTCGTGGCACTGGACGAGGAGGCACGGAGGTCAGTGATGTTGAAACCTCCGGGGCACCGCAAAACTTTTGAAAAAGTGTTACAGATAGTAGAACAGACCAATGGGGACCCTACTAATGTGGGAGAGTTAAGAACCCATTTGTTTAGTCAGATGCAAGTAGAGGGGGAGACGATCACAGAGTATATGAATGGCCTCCAAGAATTGCATATGGCTATAGAACGAAAGGACGGGGTAGGGGCAGGACCTGTTGACATTACCCTACGTGACCTATTGGTGACTGGTTTGCGAGATCCATTAGTCAAACAGGCACTGTGGGAACAGATCAGAATGAATCCTCGAATAGATTTTTCAGAGGTGAGAAGTCAGGCACGTGCTCGAGAGCAGGAGCAGGGGATGGAGGTCCCCGTGGGGAAAGTCCGAGGTGTGGAGGCCTCCGCGAATGTAGTCGAGGAGCCTCAGTGGGTGGAAGAGATGAAGCAAGAGCTGAAAAGTATTAAGGGCGAGTTGGCCGAAGTAAAGAGAAGAACCGAGACCGGGACTGGACAACCTAGCTTTAACCCCGGCTCCTGGGGATGATGCTTACCGCGGGGTGGTCAGCCTACACAGGCTCGGTGTTTTGAGCATGGAGAACCAGGCCACTTTGCCCGAGAGTGTCCGCGGCGTGGGAGATACCCACCCCCGGCGGCCATTAAACTAAAGGGCTCCGGGCTGGGGGGACGCCGCTCGGAGCTGAAAACCACAACTAGGGGTGGTGGAAGTCCCGAAGATTTGGTAGCAAAATGTCCGGTGGCTTGGGCAGAAGTGGAGGGCAGGGCCGTCCGGTGCCTGGTGGACACGGGGTCACAAGTAACCACTATGTCCGCAACGTACTTTCAACAGAACTTCCCGGAAGCAGCAAGGCCTCAGTGGGGGCCCGTGATCAGACTAGTACCTGCCAACCAACTGCCCGTCCCAGTTGCCGGGGTGGTGTGGGTGCAAGTGACACTGTGCGGTAAATCCCTTGGTCGCAGAGGGGTGGTACTGACTCAAGGAGAAGCTGATAAGCAACACCCCGTCACCCTAGGCATGAATGTTCTACGAGATTTCGGCAACCTACTGCTCAATGACCCTACACAGAGGATTCTGAAGCAGTGGGGTTCTCGCACAGCCTAGGGACAGGTATTCCAGCAGCTGGTGCGGGGAGCACGGGTTCATCAGGACCGCCAGGAAGGCGAGGCTCTGGGTAAGGTCATCACGCCAGCGACTCCCCTGCTTGTGTTACCTGCTGGACAGACTGTGGTGGCCCTGCCCATTCAAGCCCCGATACCTTTGGAGGGCGTGGAGGTGCAGGTGGAGCCGTGTCACTCGGAGCGCTTGCCTCCTGGCATACTGGTGGCCCGTTCCCTGGCTACCGTGCAAAAAGGAGCCATCCTGGTGCGCTGCGTTAACCTTGAATACCGAGACACCGTTCTGAAAGCATGGACTGTACTGTGCCAAACTAGTAAGGCCTTTAGAAGAAGTGCTGCCAGCGCCTGCGGTTCAATTACGAGTACACCCCGAGGATCCTTGGGAAGTAACAATACGAACCTTACAGGCCCGCAAAGTCTCGGCACAAGAGAAGGGCCAAAATATTTTGGAGCAGATGCGGGTCGAGCTTTCTGGATTAACTGCAGCCCAACTCTCACAGATAAAAACATTGCAGGGACAGTACCATGAAGTATTTGCTAGTCATGAGGACGATTTTGGGTGTACCACCGCCATCACTCATGAAATTCCCACAGCAGGAGCGGCCCCTATCCGGGAATGATATCGACAGATTCCGCCCCAACTCTATCAAGAGGTGAAAACTTTGCTGGCCCAAATGCTGCGAAAAGGGGTGATATGGGAAAGTCAAAGCTCCTGGGCGGCCCCAATCATGTTGGTTCAGAAGAAATATGGTACACTACGATTCTGTGTGGATTATCGTAAACTGAATGCTTGCACTATTAAAGACTCATACCCACTGCCCCGTATAGAAGAATCCCTGTTCGCCTTGGGGAAGGCAACATATTTTTTGACCCTGGACTTGGCCAGTGGGTACTGGCAGGTGCCCATGTCAGAAGGAGATAGGGCCAAGACGGCGTTCATATTGCCCATGGGACTGTTTGAGTCTAATCGGTTGCCGTTTGGGCTGGCCAACGCCCCCGGGACCTTTCAGTGATTGATGGAGAGATGTCTGGGAGATCTCAGTTTTGAGGCCACGTTGATCTACCTGGACGACATCATTGTCTATGCCGCCACCTTCGAGGACCACCTGAAACGGTTGGGACAGGTACTCAGCCGGTTGCAAAAGTACAGGTTGAAGGTGAAGCCTCAGAAATGCCACCTATTTCGCTCTCAGATTGAGTATCTGGGTCATGTTGTTTCGGCAGAGGGTGTGAGGCCATCCCAGGAGAAGGTTGCTGCTATCCAGGAATGGCCTACCCCCCGAGACGGTGAAAGATGTGCAGGCTTTTCTGGGGTTATCCGGATATTACCGTCGCTTCGTAAAGAATTTTGCATGTTGAGCTCGAGCCCTGCACGACCTTCTGAAGGGGGCTCCCACAGGGGCCAATGGGTGAAAAATCCAGTGGCAACACCCTCAGGAAGAGGCCTTCCGAGACCTCAAGGCTGCGCTCTCGGATGCCCCAGTGTTGGCTTATGCGGATTTCTCTCTACCGTTCATCTTGCACACTGACGGGAGTCTTCATGGGCTGGGGGCTGTGTTGTCACAGGTTCAGGATGGCCGGGAGAGGGTGATCGCATATGGAAGTCGCTCACTCCATGACTCCGAGCGTAACCCTGACAATTACAGCTCTTTTAAGCTCAAGCTCCTCGTAGTGGTGTGGGCTATGACTGAGAGATTCGTAGAGTACCTAGCGGGCTCCGAGGTGGTAGTGCGAACTGACAACAACCCGCTGGCTCATTTGGAAAACGCCAAATTGGGGGCTCTGGAACAACGATGGGTGGCCCGGATGGCGAAGTACAATTATAAGATTATCTACAAAAGAGGGGCCGAGAATGTCCATGCAGACACCCTCTCCAGGATTCGCCATACAACTCCAGGGCAGAATCGAGAGGAAGAATTGGAAGGAGAGGAAATACCGTTCGCTCTCACTGCTGCCGTGCTCACAACTGACAATAAAAAGATATCTTCCTCTGAGACCCCAAGGGGCATACTGGAACAATCCCGGGATAAGTGGATACAACAGCAACAAAAAGACGAAGAGGTTGGCCATCTCAGGACATGGGTCGCCGCTGGGCAATTACCCAATGACTCTCAACGGCAAAATTTGACTCAAGACCTGTTGCTTATGCTGCGACAATGGCAGAGGTTGGTTATCCGAAAGCAATTATTGTATCATAAAATAATATCACAAACAACCTCGATGACGGTTTGGCAGGTGGTTACGCCAGGAGCCCAACTTCACGTACTGGCTCAGGAGGCTCACGAAAAAGGGGCCCATTTCGGAACAAAAAAAACTTTGCAATGGCTGCAACAGAAAGCTTACCACCCGCGCTTGCCGGCTGTTGTGGACGAAATTTGCCGGACCTGCCGCTTGTGTGAATTAGCCAAACCACCCGCTCAGCGAGCCGCAACACAGACTATTGTGACTTCAGCGCCCCTTGAGCTCCTGACGGTGGATTATCTGACCATTGGGCCCGCATTTCAGGGTTATGAACACTGTCTCGTTATGGTAGATCATTTCACCAAGTTCGCTGTGGTAACCCCCACTTGAGATCAGACCGCAGAGTCAGCTGCCTCTTCAATTTGTAGAAACTTAATACAAGTATACGGCTGTCCTCAACAAATGCATCAGGGAGCATGTTTTTTGGGAAAAGTCATGGAAGAACTACATCACCTCTATGGAATTGACAAATCCCGGACCACACCGTATCACCCGCAAGGGAATGGAGCTTGTGAACGATTTAATCGGACATTGATTCAGATGTTGCGCACTCTGGAGAGTGACAAGAAGGCCCGTTGGCCCGAATATGTTTCTGAATTAGTTTGGGTCTATAACAATAGGGTACATCGAGTGACTGGCTATACCCCCTATTCCCTGTTGTTTGGGTGAGAAGGTAAAGTGATCACGGAGGTGGAGTTAGACCCCAAAGAGCCTCAGCCCTGGACTGGAGTGTCGTCTTGGGTCCGAAATCATCGCCATCGGCTGCAAACTCTTCACCAAATTGTACACACCAAGCTCCAAAACTGGGAGCACCCAGGGAAGAATGCATCCCCGCCTCCTCACCTCCAAAGCGGGGACCTGGTGCTCGTACTAGATCAGCACCCCCAGAACAAACTGGAGCCGCGTTGGGAAGAAAGTCCTTATCGGGTCTTACGCCGTATCCATCCAGACGGACCAGTGTACGAAATACGACCTGAGGAGGAGGAAACACTGCCCACTCGTGTTGTGCATCGTAATATGTTACGCCCATGTACTTCCTCTGACCCGAAGCAACCGGAGCCTACCCCGTCGACATCCGAACCGTCTTCCGTATGTTGGGACCCGGACGATGACGAAGATTGTCTCCCAGGACCCGGAGGCCCTCCACTCAGTAATGAATCATCTGACACAATTAGCCTGCCAGTACCAACCAGCCCACTGATGTCCACCACCCCAGACGACTTTACCCCAGTTGAACTTAGACGCTCTGAGCAGTCAACAGCCAGCAAACCCCCTGAACGATATGAGCAAGATCAATTTATATGGCAACGAACGTTGAAACCCCTACGGACAAATCTCAATAGACTAAGGCCCTCACCTGAGGACTGGCGAGCTTACAGGGTGGGGGAGTGTGGGGAGGAGGACTCCCAGACAGTGAATGGGCAGGTACCCAGGGGACCGCCATCAGGGTTCCTGAGGGAACAATACTGGGAGGACAGTAAAGGAAAAGACTTGACTGAAGTTGTCAGGGAAACAGGGGGCGGGGCAAGCTTAAAAGGAGCAGGGGGCACGCTGAAGTGGCAGTTGATAGAGAGCCGGACAACAGACAGGAAGCCGTGTGAAAGAGAGAGGACCGAGGGAGTGGACGGTGTTTTGGAGAGACCGGGAGAGGTCTGTGAGGGGAAAGTTACAGACTTACCGTCCAGTGACACGTGAGAGATTTGCATCGGCGGCCGCTCTCCGCATACGGTCGCATACAGACATTCCCGCTGCTTCCCACCCTGTTGTGACAAGGCCGCTACCTTCAGTGACCGCTGCGACGACAGATCATTCCGTTACAGCGTCCAGGGCACTACCCCTCTGCCTTCTCCCACAGCTGCGGCCCTGTCATCACCGGCCCCAGGGGGCGCCACCTCGCTGTAGGCATCCGTAGAGGCCCCCGTCCAGTTTGCTGAGGGACTCTGGGCAGAGATTGGTGAACGGTTATATTTAGAGACTGCGTCACTACCGCGCCCCACCGGCATAATTTCTTCAGGGCCTGTTGCGCCCCACCGGCATTGTTTCTTCAGGGCCTGTTGCGCCCCACCGGCATCATTTCTTCATGGCCTGTTGCGCCCCACCGGCAACATTTCTTCAGGGCCTGTTGCGCCCCACCGGCACCGTTTCTTCAGGGCCTGTTGCGCCCCACCGGCATTGTTTCTTCAGGGCCTGTTGCGCCCCATCAGCACCGTTTCTTCAGGGCCTGCTGTGCCCCATCGGCATTGTTTCTTCAGGGCCTATTGTGCCCCACCGGTACAGTTTCTTCAGGGCCCGACGAGCTCAAACCTTCCTGGAAGATCGAGGCATCAAGGCAGCCGCATCAACGACCTCTAAGCGGCCGCATCTGCAATCCCGAGCGATGCATGGAAGGATAAGTGGACTTTAGAAATAATTGTTATAGTTTGGTCATAGTCTGGCCTCTGACTCCCGGATTAGCTGGGTTACTTTCAGTTACACAAAAAGAAGTACTGTTTATTTTATTTGAGTCCCTGCGAGGACAGATAGTTTGTTACCCGTTTTGCCCGTTCAGCATAGCCCTAGTGGCTTCAATTCATAAAAGTTTATTATACAAGTCATACCCTGTCTCGTGTCTCGTCACTGCATCCTGAGAACCTGCTAGAACCCTACACTTGGCATAGTCGGCAGGATGCAGTCTCCGAGCACAGACAGTGGTGCCCCAGATCAGGGTAGAGCTGTAAACTCTACAAATGATTAGGGTCCCCGTACCAGCTTATCATTGGGGGCCATGCTGAACAACCTGCCTAAATTTTCCGGCTCCAGTACTATGCTATGGAGCTGGACAGAGCGGATGCGGGGGCTCTTTCGGATGCACCCAATGACCCCTGATCTGGAGGCCGAGGTGGCACTCATGGCACTGGACGAGGAGGCACGGAGGTCAGTGATGTTGAAACCTCCGGGGCACCGCAAAACTTTTGAAAAAGTGTTACAGATAGTAGAACAGACCAATGCATCCTGAGAACCTGCTAGAACCCTACACTACCATTGCTTTCAATCAAAAAATTGGTCATGCTATATAATTTTTGTAATTTTTTTACATTAATATCAATCTTAACCTCAGTCATTTTGATCTAATACTTCTTTATCTCATTGAATTCAATGCTAAAAAAAAAAAAAAAAAATTTGAATGGCAGAATGAACTGCTGATGATGTTTGAGTCAGGAGGAAAGACACTTTCATGGTTATCACAAAAAAAAAAACAACTTACTAAAATTGCATTCAAGCTAATGAGGCATAGTAGTCATTAAAGTGTGCTTCTATGATGTATGATTTCTTATGCATTAGTATCTTTCAGAATAATCCTGTTGCCTGGAAATAGTTTTAGGCTCATATGTTGACATCATTGTTTTCTTTCAGTTGTGTTTATTCTCCCATTTCGCCATCCATGGAACACTAAGACCTTGTTCGAGTCACGAAGAGTTAGAGACTTGTCTATCACAAGTCCGTCTGATTATAAAAGATCCTCTTACAGTAAGTATTCTCAGGTATAGACAGATATAACTTAGTTAATCTTAAATTAAAGTAATGGCATGAAGTGACGGGTAGAAATAAGCAAACGCCAACTTAAAAGTTTGAGGTTCGTACCAAACAGTTAGTGTCCAGTTCAAATCGCCAAACACGGACTTCTCCCAGGAGTCAGTTGCAGAGTTCAGAGTTTCAGAGGAAGGAGAGACAGTTTTCCAGATCAAAAGTCCGGGTCTCCATGTTTTCCAATGGGGTTCGGGTTCTGGTTCAAGTTTGGGTACAGTTCTGGTACCCAAACCGAATTTTGGAGTAAAGTTCGGGTCGTAAACAGAACTCTAACTTCCACGGGCTCGCTCATCCCTAGTGATGGCATATTGTTAGGATAACACCATAGGGTTAATGGATAGATTACTGGTATTTCAAGAAAAAAAATCAGCAGTACTGCCATAGCGCAGTTAGCCCTTAAAGTGGATGTTACCAGATTTTGAAATACAAATTGTATATATTTTTAAATATCTTTTAGACCTGATGAGACTGATGTATTTCCTTTGAAATCCAGTGTATTAATAAACTTGAATTTTATGAGTCCCGCTGTAGAAAGAAATAGTTGTATTAATTCTCCGCCCACCAAGCTCGACTGATAGCTGTAGGTGGTACTACCGAGAAGTGTGAAATCTCACTAAGGAGCTGTCAATCAAGCTTGGTGGGTCAAAATGAGGTAAAATTTTATAAAGGATTTTTACAGCCATTCTGATCGTCAAAGAAAATACAGCATCCATATCAAGTCTTAGAAATCTATGTAACAAAATATGCAGTTTGTGTATTGTGAAATCTGGTAACAGATCCACTTTCACTGTTTTCTCTGACACGGTGGCACCCTGGCCCACTGAAACTGCAGCATGGCCCCTTTGAAGTGAATTTAGGCTGTGTGCAGTTTGTTCCACAGCTAGGTGGACAATAGTTTGTCCTGATGTATAAATTAATGAATACTTTTAATTAGCAAATCATATTCAGTTAGTTTAGAAGTAATCACCATAGTCCATATGGCCACCATATTAATACACTGTCAGAAACCTGCTCTGGAATGTTATGAGTACATGTGCCTGTGAGCATGTGCAGTAGGAAGCGCTGCTGCTTCCAGATCCCAAAGGAGGAGCTCACTAATGCACATGCTCACAGGCACCAGACCTGAACTAACATTCTAGAATGAGAAAAGGGGGTGCTAAATAAAGAATTTTATTTAGCAAGCTATAAAAAAGACAAACGGTTAAAATCTGATGTGTTTCTGGTGTCCATGACGCCCTTAATCATAGTGGTGTCGTTCTCCCTCCTTTTTTCCTTCTAACACTCTAGGACATATTTCTTGAACAAGCCCTTTCAATGTTCTATAGCATTCATATCCCTGGATTAATTCAAGGTGATTTGCAAATTAAAGGTATTTTTATGAATTTATTCATAATAGCCTTTTCTTACTTTTTTTTTATATTTTTCTATTCCTTGAGAACCTCTTTAAGCTGACAGCCATAACTTTGGATTCCACAATGACATATACACATGTGTAGCCGAAAAACATGCTATTTCAGTAGGAGAGTGGAGATATATGTAAATTTTTAATTCAGGGCACTGCTTCTATTCAGATGAAAAAGTATCTACAAAAAAAGAAAATAAAAAAATAAGGCCTGCGCACTTTTCGTACTAAATTAATGCACAGATGTATAAATACATTATGTGGCCGATATACAGATATACTCGGTGCGGCAGCACACTGCGATTAATGAATACATGAACTCAAATATTGCAGTTAAGCTTTGTACCCACGTTGCAGAAATGCTGCGGAAATTTCCGCAACATTTCCGCACTCCCGCCGTGGGTAAAACGCATGCGAATTCGCATGTGTTTTCCCTTGGAAAACAAGCATTTTGCAAGAGTTTTTCGCTTGCGGAATGCTTGCGCATTCCAAGCGAATAGCATTGCTTGGAATGTGATAGGTAGGATGTTAAACTAATAAAAAAAATAAAAAATATTGTTATTCTCACTTTCCGACTGCCCCCGATCTGCTCTGCAGCGCTCCCGGAATGCAAAGCATTACTGGGACCGGAAGATGCTGGCAGCGTGGCTGAGAGGTGGGAAGGATTTCAGGGGCCGCCAGAGGGTAAGTATATCACTATTTTTTATTTTTATTCTATTTTTCACAAGATTATGGTATCCAGGGCCTGGAGGACAGTCTCCTTTCCTCCAGACCATGGGTATCATCCGCACATGATCCACTTACTTTGCGCATGGTGGGCATAGCCACATGTGGAAAGTAAGAGGATCAATGCACTCCTATGGGTGCAGAATTGCCACAATTCCGCAAAAAGAATGAGAATTCTGCGGATTTTACCGTGATGCGATTGCGCAGCTGTAAAATCCGCAGTATTAGCACAGCAATGCGGAATCCCATAGGATTGCATGGGATATGTTTTCTTAGTGTTTTCGCAGTGGAAAATCGCCGCGAAAAAGACGGAACGTGTGAACGCAACCTAAATGTTAAAACATAAGTTACTTAGTGGTTTTTTTAATCAAAGAGTGCAAAAGCCATCCAACCACGTCATAGTGTACCTAAATATGGATGGTCCTTAACCATTAAGTGTCCTACTTCTCCATGTGGAATACCAGCCTCATGTGAATGGAGAGTGAGAAAGAGACCAGGCATAGCTTGCAGTTGGGTCAGGGTGGATAAGGATGCTGAGCCATGGAGGGGTCACTCACCTCGATATGTACTACAAAAAGAAAGAAAAATCGAGGTCCACATGTTAAAGTATCTGACTTGTTAATATCACCAAAATAGTGGTGTACTTGTTGTACAGACAGCTGCTAAAAGATCTATGCCAAAAGGTGGCTCATCACTGAATAATAACCATTGCTTTCCATCCTGTTATCAATAACTGAAATCATAGCATTTTTGGGGGGGAAGTATTAAGGACAAAGTACAGTTGATCTCTACATGGTGCTTCCACAACAGTAGAAACTTTCCGCACAGATTTTGGAAAGTTAATTTGATTCCAATTTTACGCACTTAGCTCTTAGGGCAAAAATTAAATATCCCACCTTATGGAGGTAACTGCTACCAGGTAAGTCAAGGTCCAACACTTTAAAAGCAGTAACTCTTCTGAAAATTGCCAATTTTTTAAATCAGTATTTGTATCGTTTGCAATTTTCACTCTCGCCACTATGTTTAATATTGGACTCCCTACTTCCTAATCTTCACATGGACATTGGCAAAAACATACTGTCTTAGACCCAATGTCTTTGTATATAAGCATTATCTTGCATGCTGTGACATGAGCAATGGTCAATGTGAAGGGAGGTGGAGGAGGTGAGCTGTGACCATCATCTATTGTGCATGATGGGTCCTGTGTGTCGGCTATACATAGAAGTGTTGCCTTTTATTATATTATTCATAACACATTCACTTTAACAAGCCTTGCTAAGTTTGTGAACCCAGTCAATGTGTAACCGTCCCTTGACTATTACGTGGACCCAAATTCACAGAATAAGATATTCTAAATTCACTTTATAAATTTTGCCATACATTTTGTGATTGCAAAGTTTTTTATGAGCTTGTGGATAATCTAGTTTTCCTTTTTCTCTATATTTCAGAAACTGGTAATCCAAAGCAATGGAGAAATATTACTAAACGGTTATAAAATTATTTTACCATTCGATAATGGTGAGAAATTCCAGCAAACTTAAAAATCTAGAATATCATTTACACTTCATATAGATAATGATAAGGAAAAAATGTTTTGAAAATTGATATAAAGGGACATTTACATACATTTACAGCCTATCTGTGGGATATCTACTTCAAGCACGGGGGTCCTGGCATGTGCTTCTGTTAGTCGAGAGGTGGCTGTAATTCTTGTTTTGTATGAGAGTTCCGACCACCTCAACACTGACAGAAGAGTGCCTCATTCCTCAGGTAGGTATGGACACCTGTAGAAAATTATTGAATTGAAAGGGGTTGTACAATCTAGAATGACAAGTCTGCAGTCACTCTGTGTGACTGCAGACTTGTGAATCCTCTTGATATAGAACAAGGCCAAGCACACTAGATTAATTCTGACCGGGAGTTTACATATCACATACTTGATTGCGGTTCCCGGTGCATACACCAGAAAATTCTTGCAGCTTACAGTGCTTGTGTTGGGAGGATCAAAAAGTCTGCAGTCACACAGAATGACTGCCAACTTGTCATTCTAGATTGAACAACCCCTTTAAGATAAGATTCATACACATGGCTAGAATGAAAAGTTTATGATGCTTTTCTGAGCATTTTGCCCCTTTAGTTCTCATAATCAGCACTCAGGCTTATTCAATAGCAGAACTGTAAATAGCTGATCAGTGGCGGAGCTGGAATTGGACCTCCATCAATCTAATATTTCTCAGTATTTACCTAATTTTAAAATATTCTACAGACTAGATTTGAATTTAGTTGTATACTTAGATTTTCTCCTGGATAAATATTAGATAAAAGTGGTCCAAATCCATCAATTTCAGTGCACCTGACTGACCATCATGCATGTGAGGCATGCCAACTCTCACCCAACAGACAATATGGAGGAAGAGAGCGATCCATCCATTGAAACTTCACCAGTTGATCCTTTTGTTCTCTGGGAAGATAAGGGAATATTCTGGCAGCAGCGTTCTCCTTTCTCTTTGTTGAAAACACATGAAAACTCGATTAAGATGAATGCTCATGTGTATTGGGGAGTTGGGAGAGATAACTGTCTGAAAAAACATTCAGCTGAGAGTTTTTTCATGCCAGAGTCAAAAAATGGTCAGGCAAAGCAGATCGTATGCGCAAAAATAAAAATATTACTAACACCCATTGGAAAAATATCCAAACAAGACAATTCATGGCTGCATAGGATTAATTTTTTATTTTGAAAGCTCGAGATCATGCTCTCCACCGGAGTGCACTAAACAAGTGACTACAGGTGCCACAAAAAAGTTCACTTGGATGCTGGTTTCTTAAAACCCTCTCCAACAGAAGGGACCCCAAAATCAATCCCCATCCCTCTGAGCCAGAAGGCCACAGCAAGAGTCAGGGACTAAGTTGACTCCCTCAGCCAAAGCCAAGGGAGCCTCAGTCGTACTCCCAGCTTCTGCCCAGGCTTCCACCGAAGCGACAGCTGGGAACCTTCAACTGTTGACTCACCTCCCGAGAGAGTAGAGTCAGGGGTCATGAGAGAGTAGAACCTGATAGCCACACACTCCCCCCTAAAACTATCAGAAAGGAGCCCATAAGAGAACCGCATCTGACAAATCCAAGTGATGGACTCACGTGAAAAAGTGAGCACACAAACAGTGAAAAAAATAAGTTAAAGTGAAGGTTTCCACAACATAATGTTGGCTGGACCTTCCACCGGGAATTTAAAAATTCCCCTATCCTTGCCAGAAGGCCCGGATTAAGGGTGTGTGCTTAAAAATGTATGAAAAGTTGAAGTGCAGTTCTAAATGTGCCAGCACTTGTGGGTTTCCCAAGCCCAGTAAGTTAAGGCACCCCAGGGTCACCACCCCTGGGGCACTTCGCACCTCTGGCTTTCAAACTTTCCCGGCCTAATGACATTGATCCTGGGGGGCCATGCTTTCCACCAGATGACTATATGAGCAACCTGATGTGCTAACCAGCGCCAAACCCCAGTGTGCATTGTATCAATCTACCAGGGCAGCCCAGGCCAAAGCCTCCTTTTCAAAAGATACTACACTTGATCTTAGCCAAAAGGTTGTATAGGATTTATAATGTACTGTATGTGCAGAAGATACAATTATAATGCAAGCTACAGCACTGTCAACTTGATGTCACAGCTATGACCAAGAAAGGGGATCATTTCTCCTTGTGAAGAGTGACATGTCAAGCATGTCAAGATGCTCCTTTGGGAAATATGCAAATTGTCCCTTCAGAGAGGAAGAGGACTAGAACTCTAGTGCCACCTATAGGAAGTAGCAATCCTAAAAATCAATGTCGACCCTTTAAAGAGCTTTTTCACATGACTTAAGAAAAAAGATAAAACCTGAATCTCAGTTAGCAGACACTGTGTTTTGGGGTACTTCTAGAATTGGCACTAGAACTCTAGTCATCTTCCTCTCTGAAAAGACAATTAGCTATGACCAATAAACAGAGTCAGAGCAGTTGGAAAGAGACAGTGCTAGACTTTGTGATGGCAAGTAAAGCTCAGTTTAATATTTCATACATCATGGAGCCCGTGGAATAAAAATAGTTTAAAGGTGACAAGTCGTTAAAGACTCCCATACATAGTAGTCGAATGTCGGCCAGATGCACCGAGTATCTGATGTATATGGAGATCTCCTCAAGAACAGTCAGGTGTAAATTCAAAACTCGTGAATCTTATTTATAAGGCGTACTTGCGTGCGGCTTTCTCCTATCTCCCGATTGAAAACACAAGAATGATCCAATGAGCTGAGTTGTCCAGGACTTTAATGTTGATAGTCGATCCTTAGGATAGGTAATCGATGTCTGATCAGTGGGAGTTTGACACACAGCACCCCCGCCAATCAGCTGTTCTCAGTATTCATGGCAGCTGTAACTGCTCAGTTACAAAGCTGAACAGCACAGCTCTTTCGGCTATATAGTGGTTGTGGCTGGGTACTGCACATACACCACCTATTCATATTTATACCGGGTGGATGTGCCAGTTTGAGGCAACTATTCCATTGACGGAACTGAGCATTCACATTAATCAGACATTGATGATCTATCGTAATGATAGGCCATGAATGTTAAAGTCCCAGACAACAACTATAAGGGAATTTGGAAGTTGGGAGAAATAGCTATCTGCTGACATAACTTTCTGCCAGACTGCTATCTATTGTGATGAAAATGTGATGTTATCCTGAACAGTCCATATGATTATAACCTTTTGGTCCTGCTTGGACCTTCATCAGATAAATAAGGACTGTGTCAGGCCAATACAGAGATCACAGCACTGGGGTAAGGTGACAGTGTCAGTATCTGGAATGGTGTTGATCGTGACACTGTCATCTTACACCAGTGCTATGATCTCTGCAATGACTAAGGGCACAGTTAGCACTGGAAACGCATCAGACAAAGGTCTAATGGACTAGCAGAACATGTTTTAATGGATCAGAAATAAAAAATTTGTTTTTTATACGTGGACATACCATTTATCTCTAAAGGAACATATTTTTATTCTAAGTGCCGAATTTTACCTATGGTCTAAGGGGTAACTCTTCTCCTTGTGGAAAGTGATCCAGGCATGCCAATGTAAGGTGACTTATTCGCCGTGCAATGCTCCTCTGGGAAATTTAAAATCACATGTATTCCAATTTAAGACATGCCAAAATCTGACATAAACTTATGATGGTCATAATCAAGCTTAGTATTCAGATATTAACCATAGACAACTGCAGGTAAAAATTGTCTTAACAATTTTCTTATGTTTGTCTTGTATTGATATCCCCAGGTCTCATGAACATTTTTAGGCCTACTTCATTTTACATTATTGTAAATACTAACATTGGTATTCGAATGGAAATTCAAATAGTTGCTGCAAAAATGCAGCTTTATATATTTTTGAAAAACTCTTACTTTGGGCTTACATGTGGTAAGTTTGCCTATGACTGAAAACTAGTTTATATGAGAATGTGTATGCTGAACAAACAATTAGAATGGAATTTATATCTTCATTACCACTATAATGTGGGGCGAGAGGTAGATGGAGATCAGACGCAAAGAGCACCACTTAGAAAGAGAAGGTATGTTTCCAAAACTCCTAAGTTGCAGAAATAGCAGAGCTCACTGGCTGCACTGACTCATTTCTATAGGAATTACAGAAACCAGGTAGCTTAGCTGCTCCCCGTTATTTTTGTAGCCCAATTTACTTATCTTATAACACACAGCCCATTTCAGACCCTCAACTAGCTACCAATATGACTTACGCTTCTAAAAAAGCACAAAAATGAACTTGTAAAACAAAATGTATACTATAGCCCATACTTGTTTTTCCAATAAATTTTATTAATTTTACAATAACCAGGAAAGGAGAGGGAAAAGAGGGAAAAGAGAAAGAAAACCAATGCAATTACATGCTACAAATCCATATTTGCATATAAAGTACATAAGACAAAGATTTAAATTTGTCAGAACGAATACATAGCCAACATATATTACACACAAAAAAAAACAGAAATATCAACCATTGCCCTTATGGAAACAAATCTGTCCAACGGCTCCATTTACTAGCAAACTTATTAAAATAATTGTGAGATAAAGCAATTTTATTTTCAGAAGATTTATGTAAAGAAGTTTTATTAATTTAATCTTGTAAGGAGGGGACATTAGGGGATCTCCAGAAGAGAGCTACATTATTCTTGGTAACTAATAAAAAATTAAGACTAGGTTGTCTTAAAGATGGATTGATCTGATCAACACTCAGAGAGAGTAGGGCCAGTTGAGGGGATAAAACAAAATCTTTATTATTTAAAATTTGACCAATCAAGGACTCTACCTCCACCCACAGTGGTTTAATCTTTGGACATACATGACCAATAAATGTGTAACAGAGTACGAATTTGTCCACATTCTCTTCAACAATTTGGGGAATTATCTGTATTGATCCTGGCCAATATAGAGGGAGTATAGTACCACCGTGACATAAATTTGAAAAACGCCTCTTGGAGAGTCATTGAAATCGTAAAAGAGTATGCTGTTGTAATAGCTTTTCCCCAATCATCTATATCCTATAGCCCAAACTTGTGAACGTCTTTATGAGGTTTTGCATCAAGGCTTAATGTTGTGCAAAAAAAAAATCATTTTTGACTCTAAAGGACTCAATTCATCTTCATGATAAAAGTTGAGCATACTAGAACTTAATACAGCAAAAATTTTCAAGATCCAAATGCCAGACAAAAAAATCTCATTGGTTTAAATTTCTGAAATGTCATAATGGCATGTGAAAAGTTGTCTTTTTCTAAAAAGAAAAAGAAGTAAACCCTAATGGTTCCCAACATGTGACATACATCTAGGTCACGTATCTAAGGCGTTGATCCCACTCCACAAGTGGCATGTGTTGGATGTCCTTAACAACCCTTAAAAGTAGGAGACAGTTGGTCAGCCGAAAAGGGACTTTCTTTCACCCTCTTGCAACTCTGCAACGCGATTTGTCATAGAACTGGGACTTACTAAAAACTCTACGTCTGCAATCTGTACTTTTATAAAGTCCTACTATGAGTGTATGAGTGTAAACCCAGATTAACTCTTCACCCAGGGCCCTGCAAAAGTAATGACCTAAAAATGTGCCAGAATTGCTGCTTTTTGTTCACCTTGCATTCCCCAAAAACTGAAATACAAATATAAAGTTTTGCTAATACCAACTGTATCTCTTCCCAAAAAAGCAATCAGTCTAATGTTCTATCAACAGCTACATCTCAGAATATCTCGACACAAACCAAACTTTCATGTTTCAAATTTCAGAATTTTTATTTTTTTAAATAGTAAAACATATTCAAAAATACAAATTTGGTATTGCTGTATTGTATTCATGCTGTATCGCTGTATTCATCAAAATATAATGAACATGTCATTTTTTCCTCGCTTTAAATCCAAAATCTGAATTGGTGTGAGTCGTATTTTCTCTTCCACTCTATCACACTATTTTTCTTTTTCATTTTTTTTGTATTCAACTATGAAAATAGAAAAAAAAATGTTATGGAAAATTAATGGAAAATTAAAGGTTAACTGCAAAGAGTCCACAGCAGATAGGTTTATTGACTGGTCCAATTTTTTTTGAATGGTTTAGGTCTATGTGGAAACTTCAATGATATGCAGTCTGATGACTTTATCACAACGAGTGGTTTCCCAGGGCAAGACTTGGAGACTTTCATACATGCATGGAGAAGTGATCAAACTTGTCCAAAAGCTTTAACTGATGTTTTTGATCCATGTGAAGTCAATTTTCAAAAAGGTGAGTAAGTAACATATTTAGATGTAGTGATGTAGCGATGTAGATGCAAGTGCCTTGCGCTAAACATTCTGGTAGTTACTGAATGACAATAGACAATGCAAAGTGTTAGGCCCAAAAGCAATTGATATGTGAAACCATCAAACATTTTTTTAAAAAAGGACAATTTGATAAAATTATTTATTTGAAAGAGTTTTTTATGTCTGAAAAAATAGTGACTTTTCTAAGCAAAAAAGTTCATATGAATTCATGAAAAAATACACAATTGCAAATGTAAAAACAGCAGGGGAAGTGGAATTAGTCTGGCATTGTTTAACAAAGGGGAGGTACACACTGTCAGTAAACACTGCGGATTCAACACTGCGTACTTCTACAGTGTCCAGATGTTACAGCATAGTGGATGGCATTTCAAGAAATCCCATGCCCACTATGCGTACACTGACGCCTGCGGATCACCTGCGGAGACGGACATGTGGCGCGTCGCTCCAGACCACATCATGTCAATTTATCTTGTGGAGACGGAAGTGTCCACAAGATAAATATCACCCATACAATGTATTAAACTCAGTGAACACATGCGGAATCACCTGTGTTCAAAAGCCGCGCTTTGGACATAGCGAACATGTGCTGCATCCAAAAAGCTGCCAATTACTGACCATGTGCTCCTGTAAAGGTCGGCCAGGACAGTAGTCATGGCCGAGGACTCTGGGGAAACGGTGTCCTGGCCTCCCCTCACATAGACATACCTGCAGCTCCATTCTTCTCAGGGCTTTCTGTATTGCGCTGCACATTCTCCTGTGGCGATGTGGAACCAACAAAGTCAACTTTAACAATAACAAATTTACTCATTTTTGTACTCAGCACATCCATTTTCTTTACAGCGGTTACCTCAGATTCCACACTGCACAATTCTGTCACTTTCCCTATGCTCTCACTGTCTCCCTTCAGCATATCTCTGGTATGTCCCATCCCATTCAGCATCACAGCATCCTCTCTGTCCAGCTTCACCATTTTTGGGAGTTCCCCTGTCTGTTTCACCCCAGACAAAAAGTTGTCTGCCCATGTAGCAAGCTGCCTCATAATGAGCGATCTGTGGTGCTGTACCACTGCCAACTGTCTCACTACCATCTGTAGTGTAGTCATCTGCACTGCTATGTTCTGTGCTGCTGTGAACTGTGCAGCTGTGATCTGCACTTCTGTGTTCTGCAGTGTTATCATCTGTCGCCCTCAGGCCCTGGATGGCTGGGCCAGTGTCTTTAACATTACAGAGCTGACTACCCAGTCCAGGCGCTCCCGCCCAACTGATTCAAATCTCAGCTGGTCCTTAGCTTAACGGCCATTAGCTCCTCCTACTTTAACTATTTACAGTCTGAGTATGCACTTCACCCCCATCTAGTGGCCTAACTGGGGTACTACTCTTTCCCTACAACTATAACAGTAGTTATACATAGCATTAACATAAATATACATTACACTTTTATCCCTTAAGGTAATACACAGAATAGTGTAGCAGTACCTATGTGACACACACACATAATGGTAATACACATGAATGTGTATCAGTACAAGTAAAATACGAGATAATAAGAGCTAAAAGATAGACCAATAACATTTTCCATTCCCTTACACTCCTAGCATAAGTAATACAGTGAATTAAAAAAATTGCTATATTTAAAAGTCCTGAATTTTTGTGTTGAAATTGGAATGCACTCTTTAAATAAGCACTTCTATCAAAGTGTTTATTACATTAATATCTTGCAGTCATCATGTTATATAGCACTGGGTACTTAAAATCGCTCATTTTGCCTTTCTACCCAGTAAATTCACTTTCCTCTGCTCTATGTAGAAACAGGAAGTCTCTTGTCCCTGCATTTATCATTCCCCTATTCATTTCCTGACCTAGCTGCTCCTCCCCCCCCCCGTCAGGGACTTTTGCAGTCACTCATGACTTATACAGGGAAAATTGTCCTCCTGTTTCTACATAGAGCTTAGAAGGATTCAGCTAGTCAGTTTTTAATTACATGATGTAATTGACCTAATGGAAAAGAGAAGAATTAACTTGGTAGAAAGGCAAAATGAGCAATTGTAAGTACACAGTGCTGTATAATATGATGACTGCAATATATTAAGAGGATAATACTTTGATGGGAGGAGTGCTTTTTTAAATATTAGCATTTTGAGGGTTCATTTATTGCTCATACATATTTATAAAACAGGAACAATGATATTTTAATCATGCAATCTAATTTTCGAATAGAGTCCTATGCTTCAACGGAGTGTTCCTGCATGATGTCCAAACACGGGCCTTTCGAAAAGTGTCATAACGTTGTCCATCCATTGCCATTCTATGAGGTAAAATATCTTGCCATATATGATAAACTGTTCTATGTATGAAAGCATATACTGTACATTCAGGTATATTTATTAATACTGGCAAATTTTAATATAAAGCAGACTTAGACTAGAGAGTCTTAAAATGCACCAGGTTTACCAAAGTGGTTCATGCTGTACAATATGTCATATTTTGAGACTGTTCATTCTTAGATTTATAACTTGCTAGCTTTTTGCCATATTTTTGTCTTGTTTATCTTTTTGTACCAAATTCATCAAAATGGTGCATGATGCTTGATGATCTTTTCTCATTTCTCTTTTCTGCTACATTTCGGACATTTTTTTAGTAAAATGTCACACAGTAAGCCTTTTATTGGGCTTATCAAAGTCACTTCTTTTAATAGAAGACGGAGGAAAAAATCTTACCCTCAGAATCTTCAAAAAAGACTATAAATTTGTTTAAAACTATACAAAAGTAACAATGCAAGAGCTATAAAAAAAAATAACAAAATCGTGCAAATGTAATTCAGGCAAACATCTTTAATCATTGCACTTTTGAATAAATCAACGGTTTTTATTGAAGAATCTCACACTAGAATTTTTCTTCGCTCTCCATTATTTCCCTTTTGGCACTACAAGTTTCCATACCTTGGATCTGGTCATTGGTGAGCTGACTTTTTATTATTTTTTCTTTTACCAGGCTTACAAATAATAGTATTCCACTAGGTAACTGTTGTAAAATTGCCAAAAAAAGTGACATTCAAAAAGTGTAACGATAACACATACTCCCCAAAATGGTATTAATGAATAACACATAGACGTCAAGAAAGACAAGCCTTCATTCAGCTTTGTTGATGAAAGAGTATAAAGAAGCTAAGGGACTTTTTTTCACATTGTTCTAATTTTTTTCTGCACTTTTTTTAACTGATAAAATATAGAAAAAAGTTTGCTAATATTGTGCTGACCCATAGTAAGAAAAATAAAAAAATAAAAACTTTTGGGAATCGGAAAAAGGGGATAAAAAAAATTAAAAGCTTAAAAATTAAATATCATCTAATTTTTAAGGGAATAACATAGCATATAATCCCCAATTAGGCCTTCTTCACATGGCTGTATTTTCGGTCCAATTGTGATGCGAGAAAACATCGGAGCGCACTTCTCCTCATGTTATTCTATGGGGCCGTGCACATGTCCATTTTTTTCCTTGGATAGAGACTTTTTGAAGGAAAAATCCCTGCCTGCCCAAATGTGATCCAATATTTGGATCACACTCGTTCGCGCAAGTCATTGAGTGCTCTGAACCCATCGCACTGCACTGAAATGACATCGATTTCCGAGCAAAGACAGAATGAAGAAGGCAAAAACAATTTCTCCATCTTCTCATCCGAGAGAATTGGATCACACTGTGAACAAACTCAGTTTGATCAGAGTTTCATTTGCATAATCCGCTCGATTCTTTTGGATGAGAGAATCTACGGCCATCTTCATCTGCCCTTACTATTATCTAAGCAAAACATTGGCTGAAAGATAATAATAAAAGATGTAGACAAGATTTTCTAGCATTTTTTAATGCTTTCATTTATTCTCTAACTGTGAAATGCTATTTCTTATTTCCGTTGTAGGATTGCTTGTATGATACTTGTTTGTGCAGAGATTCAGAGGCTTGCATGTGTGCAGCTCTTCTAAGATACGAACGAGCTTGTGCTGCGCGTGGCGTCAGTAATATCGAGTGGATGGCAAATCTGTGCAGTAAGTATAATGTGTAAATTCTGGTGCGCCCATATTTTAGAACATGAGACCTCTGCTTTAACCATGTTATAAATAATTTGAGCTATTCAAGTTAATGGCAATAGAGATGATAGAATTTTTTTTTAAATTTTAAGTTTGCTAGCATTGGCAAAAATGTGATTTGCGACAAATCACAGGCGCTCCAATTGTCCTGAAAAGATGTGTATAACTCTCTCAAAACTCCTATTACTGTATCCTACCTCTTTCAATCTCTATTATAGAAATGTTGTCTTTTTAATGTCAAAGTGACATCACTATAGAATCGTATTGCAATGTGATATTAACCAACAAATAATTTAATAACACTGGATGATGACAGACTTTTCATCTTTTTTAATAAAAGTCAAAAAATTATCCCTCTTAGTCATATGGAATCAAGCTGCTCATTCAGTGAAGAATACTAAATCATACTGACAGTGTCGCTGTTAGAGGTAACATGATCCTTCTGTGACTGAGAAAAGGGATGTTCTAACAGTGAATGTGATAATTGAACATCAAAATAAATCCAAGATAATGCATCCTCTTAAAAGAAGTCCAGTTTATTAGATATGCATTAAAAACCTAAACCCCAGCAAAAACAGACAAAACACATAAAGATAATGACCGTAAGTACAGCCAGAGCAATTATTGATATAGGCCTAAATGATACAAGGAAAAGTCGTCACCAACAGTAACTTAAATAATTCCCGATGAATGGTACTACTTAGCCACAGAGGTTGGCACCCTAATAATAATGGATATGGTGCCCCACATTATTATTAGGGTAGCAGTTTCTATTGTGCAGAAATTGTCCAATTTGAAATGAGTGATGCACCATGTATTCAATAATGTTCTTGGTTTATTCCTAACAAATATGCTTGCCATAGGCAAGGGGGGCCTTTTTAACATGTGTTTGCTAATATTACTGGTGTTGGTGATGGTGGAAGTGCTTGTGCGACCCCCTTATTCTTAGTCATGGTATGGAAATTTTTATTTTTTTTTAACACTATCTCATCCACTGCCACCATGCATATTACTAAGCAGTTTATGCACCGATATAATTAACTTTTGACAATCCCAATTATTCAACCTTTGCTAAAAGTAATAAGAAATACTAGGCAGGTAGGTACACGTACATAGATCAAAATGTAGCAGCAAGCTGCTATATTGCATGGCAAGTAGGGTTGTCAAAGGCATGTCCATTTAAATGTGTACAATTTTTAGTCTTTTTAAATTTTGAACAAAATTAAACTCCCTTTACAAAAATGATGGCAGTGCCACCGTGCCGCCCATGAGCAAAGTTTCTATCGTGATTAGAGATCATTATTGATTGAGTCCTTCGTCCCTCTATTTTTTCATTCTTGCACCTTTCTTAATTTTAAATTTGCTTTAATTTTATCGTGTCATTAATAAAATAAATTTGTTTTAAATTAACTGGTGTTCTAATTTAGCCACTCCCTCCCCCTATGGTTAAACTGCTCAGATGCGAAGCTGCACCGCTCCGGCGACTGTGTAGCGGCAGCGGCCGGGTACTGCACATCCACCCAACAATCCATAGGCAGATCTATACTGTGTATATTTATATGTTTAGGGGATTAATGTAGTTTTTTAGGTTCTTTTTAGGTTGGTATAAAAGGTACGTCTGTTTGCATTTTTAGATATAATTACACCAATTGAACTGAACTTATAATGCCAAAAAAATTTTACACGATGTTAATTATTTAACTTTTTTTTTTTTTAGAAAGATACACGCAATGCCCACCTTCAATGATTTTTCAGACTAATGTCCAGAGCTGCCCACGTACTTGCAAATCTCTGAGTGTATCAGATAAATCATGTTCACATCAATTTACTCCTGTCGATGGCTGCACCTGTCAAGACGGATTGTACTTGTCACACTCTGGTGAATGTGTCCAACAGAGGGGTTGTCATTGTTTCCATAAGGACTTTTATTACAGCCCAGGAGACAGAATGTACAAAAATGGCATAGAGTGGTACGTATTATTGAATGTGATTTATCCTGTAAAGTATGCATAATTCCTAAGAAATTTTCAAATGTTTGCAATGGTCAAAAATTGCTGTTAGTTAGTAAACTCTGTACACTACAGTGACTGCAGTTGAAGTAGTCTACAGGAACATTAAAAATTTGTGGGTATCAGAATAGGACAAAAAAATATTACTTTTAAAGTGTTTTTTTAAAGCAAAGTAGCAAATTTTTTTAAAAACCTTAGAAATATGATAAATTCCTAAATGTATAGACCTGCAAAATCAAAAGAATGAGAATGGGAAGTTTTAATACAATATATACTAGAAAATTGAAAATGATGGTGAACACCATATGAAATTTAATGGGGGGGATGAGGCATGTCACATAAAAAGTAAGCTTTCATAAAACTCCACAGAATAAAAATAAACTTAAAACTTACAGCTTTCTGGATTTGATAACAGAAAAACTATTTTTTTTATTTTTTCAAGGTGTTTACTTATTGTACAAAAGTTATAAAGCAGAAATAAAACTATACAAATGTTTTCAATGCCATAATCATACTGACACACAGACTAAGGCCGGGATCACACTACCGTTTGTGATGCGAGAAACTCGCACGAGTCTCTTGCATCAACACCCAGCACTGCCGCCGGCACTTGGACCGGAGCTGCAGGTGCATGTATTTCTAGCCTAAAGCTAACACTTTACCAGTGCAGCATGGCAAATAGTTTAAAGCTTTCAGGTGCAAATGTACAGTAGCAGAATATCTGTTTTGCTTATAATAAACTTCATAAAGAGGTGTTAAAAGTTTGTTAATAAGTCATACATACCCCAATCTGATATCTTTCACAAAGACAACTAACCCCACCCCCCAAAAAAAACAGCACTCTTAAAAAAATATAAAGTTTATGACTCCTGAAAAATTATATGTTATAAATGAAAAATAATAGAAACCCCTATACATCTTCTCCAGCAGCTAAAGATATAGCTGAACATTTCTTAGAAGTAAGTGTAGTTGGTGCCTAGAGACCTTAGTCATAGAGCAGCTTTAATTTTGTATTATGCCCTAGAAGAATAAAAGTTCCGCCACGATGGTTGCTTAAGTTAGCAAAGACAGCTAAAAACCAGATTATATTTTTGTATTTCGTTCGGTTAAAATGAAAGCTGAACTGTGATAGGTTGCTTTTCTGCTAGACATTAATAGGCATAATATTTAAAGAAAAATGCGGCACTCACCAAGTTGAAAAGAAATTCATAAGTCCTTTATTCCACGATGCGGGACATGGACAACATGTCAGACGTGCAGGTTATGAAGAGGAAAAGTGGACTACGGCCATTTCTTCAAATATTTTGCAAATACATGTTATTTTTCAATGCTGAGCACCGCAGACCAGTTGATGAACTGCTAAACTTCAGAAATACAGGATCTATCATCACCACATGTTATTTAGGTGTTCCACTGGTGCCGTTCCACTTTTTTCTTTGCTTGAAAAGATTACATCAATGGTTTTTAAATACATCAGTTAGGGACTGTTCTAATGGGTATACCTTGACCTTTGGTAGAGCAGCTTAGCATACATTTTTTGCAAAAAAATGTTTCAACCAAACACCCTTTTGTTGTCATCTTTTTACTAGCACTTGCTGTCTACTGTTACTTTTTTTTACAACAGAGTATTTTTATACATTTGCTTTACTGTGTTTTTCTGTGTTTCAGTCTTTTGGTGGTGTGAACACTGTCATACAGACTTGTTCGCTGTGTGCATGGCCCATGTGTTTGTGTCTAATGTGTTTGTGATTAATGGACATTAATCTGACCTATTATTTCTACTTTGTATAAGAGAGCAGTGATATAATACATGACAAACATATCCCATAGGATATACAAAGATTGCTGTATACATCACATAGGATATACTGAATCTTTTCTGTATACATCACGTAGGATAAACTGACACTCTGCTGTATACATCACATAGGATACACTGAAACTCTGCTGTATACATCATATAGGAGACACTGAGACTCGGCTGTATAAATCACATAGGATACACTGAAACTCTGCTGTATACATCATATAAGATACACTGAGACTCTGATGTATACATCGTATAGGATACAATGAATCTCTATTGTATACATTGCATACGATACACTGAAACTCTGCTGTAGACATCATATAGGATACACTGAGACTCTGCTGTATACATCACATAGGATACAATGAGTCTTTGTTGTATACATCACATAGGATACACTGAGACTCTGCTGTATGCATAACATAGGATAAACTGAAACTCTGCTCTATATACAATAAACAAAAGAAATAACAAGGGATAACCACATGGCATAAGGGTGTAAATAGTATTCAGTCAGTTCACAATGGAACATAAAAGTGCAGAGATAATAATAAAAATAATAATAATGCAAATAACACTTACAGTGGGGCAAAAAAGTATTTAGTCAGTCAGCAATAGTGCAAGTTCCACCACTTAAAAAGATGAGAGGCATCTGTAATTTACATCATAGGTAGACCTCAACTATGGGAGACAAACTGAGAAAAAAAAATCCAGAAAATCACATTGTCTGTTTTTTTTTCACTTTATTTGCATATTATGGTGGAAAATAAGTATTTGGTCAGAAACAAAATTTCATCTCAATACTTTGTGATATATCCTTTGTTGGCAATGACAGAGGTCAAACGCTTTCTGTAAGTCTTCACAAGGTTGCCACACACTGTTGTTGGTATGTTGGCCCATTCCTCCATACAGATCTCCTCTAGAGCAGTGATGTTTTTGGCTTTTCGCTTGGCATCACGGACTTTCAACTCCCTCCAAAGGTTTTCTATAGGGTTGAGATCTGGAGACTGGCTAGGCCACTCCAGGACCTTGAAATGTTTCTTACGAAGCCACTCCTTCGTTGCCCTGGCGGTGTGCTTTGGATCATTGTCATGTTGAAAGACCCAGCCACGTTTCATCTTCAATGCCCTTGCTGATGGAAGGAGGTTTGCACTCAAAATCTCACGATACATGGCCCCATTCATTCTTTCATGTACCCGGATCAGTCGTCCTGGCCACTTTGCAGAGAAACAGCCCCAAAGCATGATGTTTCCACCACCATGCTTTACAGTAGGTATGGTGTTTGATGGATGCAACTCAGTATTCTTTTTCCTCCAAACACGACAAGTTGTGTTTCTACCAAACAGTTCCAGTTTGGTTTCATCAGACCATAGGACATTCTCCCAAAACTCCTCTGGATCATCCAAATGCTCTCTAGCAAACTTCAGATGGGCCCGGACATGTACAGGCTTAAGCAGTGGGACACGTCTGGCACTGCAGGATCTGAGTCCATGGTGGCGTAGTGTGTTACTTATGGTAGGCCTTGTTACATTGGTCCCAGCTCTCTGCAGTTCATTCACTAGGTCCCCCCGCGTGGTTCTGGGATTTTTGCTCACCGTTCTTGTGATCATTCTGACCCCACGGGGTGGGATTTTGCGTGGAGCACCAGATCGAGGGAGATTATCAGTGGTCTTGTATGTCTTCCATTTTCTAATTATTGCTCCCACAGTTGATTTCTTCACTCCAAGCTGGTTGGCTATTGCAGATTCAGTCTTCCCAGCCTGGTGCAAGGCTACAATTTTGTTTCTGGTGTCCTTTGACAGCTCTTTGGTCTTCACCATAGTGGAGTTTGGAGTCAGACTGTTTGAGGGTGTGCACAGGTGTCTTTTTATACTGATAACAAGTTTAAACAGGTGCCATTACTACAGGTAATGAGTGGAGGAAAGAGGAGACTCTTAAAGAAGAAGTTACAGGTCTGTGAGAGCCAGAAATCTTGATTGCTTGTTTCTGACCAAATACTTATTTTCCACCATAATATGCAAATAAAATGAAAAAAAAACAGACAATGTGATTTTCTGGATTTTTTTTTCTCAGTTTGTCTCCCATAGTTGAGGTCTACCTATGATGTAAATTACAGACGCCTCTCATCTTTTTAAGTGGTGGAACTTGCACTATTGCTGACTGACTAAATACTTTTTTGCCCCACTGTATATACCAGGAAGTGGGACTATAGTGATGTACTACGGACAGTAGGACAAATGAAAACAACACAAGAAAAAAGCATCAAAAACCGACCATATAGTTCAAGATAATGTCATTTATTGTTGTGTAACATTCATAGTAAAATACAGGTATAAAACAGCAGGACAAGACAATGCAGAAATAAAATTGTGAAAAAAAGGACGCAACCAGGAAAAGATATGAAAAAATGTACAATGAAAATCATAATTAATGACTATCAAAAATATCTATGTATCAGAATCAATGTATAAAGGTCACAAAATGACGTAATAAAGTGCTAAATGTGCTAAAGACGTATTAGTGCAGGTATAAAGGAAACATGACCTGTATAAATCAGTGCATGAAGAGTGGGAGATCTAAAGTGTACCAAAAGTAAAAACAGTAAAAAGGATTACTTACAAAAGTAATATGGATCCCTCACTGGGAGGACCCTCTGCCGAAGGCTGAGGGCCGAAACGTGCGTTGGGGAGGGTGGCTATCCAAAGTGACCAGATGCAGAGGAGCTTGTAAGTTGTATCATATACTTACCGCAAATTATTCTGATGTCTTGCGCTGCATCTTTGAATCCTTCCTGCTTCATGTTATAATAAATACACATACTGACACCTATTGGTGCCATTGGGCATTATAGCCTTTTACTTATGTGGCATATTCCTACAGTGACACATGTAGTGGTTCACTGTTTTTGCACTAATATTGCACTTTAATACTTACTTATATTGCACTTTATGTTTCCTTAATTTTTTAATTATGAGGTACACCTACAGTGAGTTGATATAAAATATTTTCACTTATTTGTATGCACATTGTAAATGAATATATATTTTTCAGTATTTCTGTACACTGTATATTTTTGAGTAGTACATAAATTTCAGCACCATTCACTGTATTAATATGCCCTTATGCAATGGATAGTACTGCCCCCTAGTATATATAGTTTTATATTATAAAATCTTTGTTTACACTGATGCTTTGCTACTTTTAAATACCCTAAATATCTTTTATTTATTTTTATTGTGTAATAAATAATAAAATATATATTTTTATACTCAGGATTTATGGTCAATGTGTTCTTTTGTGTTGTGCTTTGTTCAGTGATTTGACTGTCCTAACAATTATAATTATATAGTCTGGGGGGATATCAGCTGTGGATACCACTTGGTCTGTTTATATCACTGTGTGATTGCTTTCCCCCCCCCCGCTTTCCTTTTATGTGTGATGTATGTAATATATTATCGACACTAGCTTTCATTTTACAGTATCTGCCAAGATGGAAAACTACACTGTGACTACAGCCAACTACAAGAAAAAGGTAAGAACAGTAAGCAAAAGGTGTATTAAAGACAAAAGTATGTTGTTCTCTGATCATCATAAGTGTATGTGCTTGTTGGACATTTTACAGCAAAGTTTTTGGAAATAACAAGACGACCATCCATGCAGCATTAATATGCATTCCCGAGCAAGTGCAAATCAGTTGTAATCTTTTGGGCTTTATCAGTGCACTGAGCTTGATGCCATTCTTGAGATGAGGTGGCCAGTGTGAATGATGTCAATCTTCCCGAGGTGGCTGTGATTAGAGTATCTGAAGCAGACTAGTCTAGGTGAAGCAATACCCACCTGAGCAATTCATACCTAATTTGTATATGACGAGCAGTACTTTGAAAGTTGTTTTAGCACAAAAGTAAGCATTGGCTTGGAAGAAGAATACATTTGGAAAAAACTGGAATAACAATAAAGATCAAGCAGAGTCTTATCTGAGACATACTGGGAAGACCAAAAGCAATAATTCTCACCTGGTAAGGTTGTGTACTGAACCACAACCATTGAAAAGCTCAAGGCTGCTGAAGGGCTAACCTGAGCTGCCATTATATTATAGTGGAAGAGAAGAACAATATCCAGGAATGTGGTCTATTAGTAAAGGCATGTCGAAGTTCAAAACTTCTTCATCACGAGAGACAGTAGTGTACTATGTGGTTTGTCCCGATGAAGAAGTTTGGAAAACTGCGCATAAACTAATAAAATGCAAGATTAAGAGTAATGGTTGGGGTTTGGGGGTGTAGGGAAGGTGACCTGACGGACGGACGGACTAGTCAGAGTGAAGAAAGATAGGTTTGCACAGTGTAGGTAGGAGACAGTGATTACAGTGGGGAAACAACTAGGAAAGTGTAGTGGACGTGCAGTACCTTGGGATGACCATTAGATGGCAGGGTGGAGTGTGAGCAAAGGACTTTACAGCAGCTTAGGGCTTTAGAAACCGTTGGTCATGGGGGGCGTGGTGACAGTTAGTGACAGTTTCAAGGAACCGGGGAAGTTATAAATTCTGAGGGAGGGTTCCAGAAGATTCCAGTCCCCAGGGGGAGCCCAGGTGACAGGAGGACTTCGCCAGTCTGTGTGCCCTGAGGAGAATCCGACCAAGGGGACTGAGGAGAGGAAACGTCAGGGGGTGGTCCTGACAGAAAGATACCGCAGAAGAGACGAGGCAGTGAGTGCCATATACCGTATTTGACACGACGACTGACCAGTGAAAGCGCTGTTGGTTATTGGGCCTAGGGCGGCCACAGTGGCGGACCTGTCAGGAGCGTCGAACAAGTGAAGGAGGGACAGTACGCATATGTACGTCCCTATTGTAAAAGTACGGTGTGTAAACGGCTCTGGAAACGGAGGGCCGATAAGTGAAGAAACGTGCGGTGTGCTGCGGAGGCCGTCAGGCGGACGGCAAGTAATGAAATAAACTTGGACCTGTTGCACCCAGAATCTGCCTCATCGAGTCTCTGTTATCATCTCTGCGCAGTACAAAAGTAGGACCACCCCCCCCAGCTCGGCACCCCACCACCGACACTACATTTGGCGTAGTCGGCAGGATCGCCGCCGCTAATACGCTATCTTCTGCGGCAGGCCTGCAACTGAAGGACTGAGGAAAACTTAGACTGCTCTATTTCGGATTATAAACACCTGTGGACTAAAAATTACTGACCTGTGGATTACAAATTGGGACGCTGTGTCGGATCTGTGTTGCTTGCAGAGGATCCAAGGCAGTAGCTGATTCTGCCCAAGATGGCGGTATTACTTCAGCGCAGAGGAGAGGTCCGGGTGTTTGCAGTTGTTCAGAATGGACTGGGACCCCCTCCAACGTACCCCAAAAGGAAGCAGTATATGCCCGGAGACCGACGTTTCCATATATTGGACCCTGGCAGATGGATGGAAAGGTCTGCCAACGCCCCACCCAGCAGGAGGAGTGGCACAGAAGAAAAACTTGGCTGCGGCTGTCTGACGCCATTCGAGTGCTGCCCAACGGACGGTATGAGATGCTGCGGGTGTCGGGGCATCGGCCGCCTAGAGTGGCAATGGCGGCGAGAGATGGAGCTGCACCAGAAGTCATCTTCAGATTTATGGGCAGGCAGCGGGATGCTGAGCCGGGGAGCGGAGCCTGAGGGGAGTCAGCGAGAACGGCTGCCACCAATACCAGCAGAGGACTTCTCAGCGGAGCCCCCGAGTCCAGAGGGAAGGCCCGCAGGACAGTGGAGCAAGGAACGGAGGCTGCGGGGGAAACTGCGTGATGATGAAACGGAGGCCGCAGCGCCGGGGAAGGTGAGAGTACCCCCGGCCCTACCAGTGCCTCCGCAAGCGGCCCCCACCATTCTGCTGCAGCACGCGGCCCCCTGCGCACCGGAAGGCCTAGTTACCACGGGCCCCGTGGTGTATGCAGAGCTGAGCGAGGTCCCCGCTCATGTGCCCGAACTACCCCGCCCGGAGTCACCAGTGCAGAGCTCACCCAAAGAAGATGCTGCTGCGCTTTCCCTGTTAATAGCAGCTGCATTGTTGAAATCGGCCGTTACTCCGACTCCGTTGGAAGTAGTGGATGCGGCCTGTCCTGAGGCCGCGGTTATGCCGCTGCTGGAGTCGGCTGCGACCGATTTAGCGGGCCCTGTGATTCCAGCCCCCGAGGACCCGGTTCTCCCCATTTGCCACCTGACCCCAGCGGCTGCTGGGCCGCAGAAATCTTCGGCCGTTTCTGTCTTGCGGTCTTTTTCAGCGGAGTCCCGCCCACCGGACTCCAGGGCCCGTGCTGTTCCCTCCGTGTGGGAAGCGGAGGTGATCAGGAAGAAAAAGGCCCGGGAGCAGGAAGTGTGGAACCTGCTCCACACTCAAGGAGAGGCCGTCATGGAAAAGAAGAGGACTTGAATGGACACCCTCAGTATCCCCGTGGAGCCCTCACCTCTGTCCATTGAGAGTGGTATAGACTGTCAGGAGTTCGATGCACCGTTGTGCAGATTATAAGGACGGTTGCATTTAGAAAAAAGTTTTGTTGTTGTTTAACTTATGCAACTATTTTCTCTCTCTTTCTTTCTTCTTTCTATGTTCTTTATATACGAAAATATGTTTACCTGACAGAACGGGGATACGGAAAAGTGGAGGAGTGTCCAGGTCCAAGGAAGGGGGGGGAGGAAGAAAGAGGAAATGCAATGTTATGTTATATTTTGGTTTTAAAAGTAAGAGAAAATGGAAAAAAAAAAAAAAAAAATTATAAAAAAAATGGGGTACTTGTGCTATTATAAAGTTGTATGATGTATAATATGCAAAGTAAAATGCAACAGGTCCGGGTTAAGGGAAGGTCTGCGGGACCAAAGGAAAGTGTGAGATCCGGTAGGGATCTAAGAGTTGAGGTCTGGGAGACCGGGACGCCGACCATGACATGTAATTGAAAGAAGGAAAATGAGTGGGAAGACGTGAGAAAGACAGCCGTCCTAGGTCAGGTCCCCAACACCACGGACACCCCTGAAGAAGGAAAGGCGGGCGCCGGCAATGATCTGGTAGGTGAGTGGCCTCGATCATGGCGTACCGGATAGTGAAAGGTGACAGTAGGGGAGAGTAGGGGAAAGATACACGCCGTAGAGAGAATACGGGTGTACCTTGCCCAATGTGAAAGATGTTGTCATGTGGCGTGCGCGCTGGTGAGTAGCAGTAGGCTGCTCAGAGCATAGTGCTCCCAGTATGGTTCGGCCCCCGCAGATAGTGGGTTTGGCTCAACTTCTGGTCCGACAACAGAATGTAGGTGTAGATTCAGAACGACGAAGGCAGGGATGACGATTGTCGAGGACGACAATGGACAAAGGAAGGGGGAGTGTAGGGAAGGTGACCTGACGGACGGACGGACTAGTCAGAGTGAAGAAAGATAGGTTTGCACAGTGTAGGTAGGAGACAGTGATTACAGTGGGGAAACAACTAGGAAAGTGTAGTGGACGTGCAGTACCTTGGGATGACCATTAGATGGCAGGGTGGAGTGTGAGCAAAGGACTTTACAGCAGCTTAGGGCTTTAGAAACCGTTGGTCATGGGGGGCGTGGTGACAGTTAGTGACAGTTTCAAGGAACCGGGGAAGTTATAAATTCTGAGGGAGGGTTCCAGAAGATTCCAGTCCCCAGGGGGAGCCCAGGTGACAGGAGGACTTCGCCAGTCTGTGTGCCCTGAGGAGAATCCGACCAAGGGGACTGAGGAGAGGAAACGTCAGGGGGTGGTCCTGACAGAAAGATACCGCAGAAGAGACGAGGCAGTGAGTGCCATATACCGTATTTGACACGACGACTGACCAGTGAAAGCGCTGTTGGTTATTGGGCCTAGGGCGGCCACAGTGGCGGACCTGTCAGGAGCGTCGAACAAGTGAAGGAGGGACAGTACGCATATGTACGTCCCTATTGTAAAAGTACGGTGTGTAAACGGCTCTGGAAACGGAGGGCCGATAAGTGAAGAAACGTGCGGTGTGCTGCGGAGGCCGTCAGGCGGACGGCAAGTAATGAAATAAACTTGGACCTGTTGCACCCAGAATCTGCCTCATCGAGTCTCTGTTATCATCTCTGCGCGGTACAAAAGTAGGACCACCCCCCCCAGCTCGGCACCCCACCACCGACACTACAGGGGAAAAGGGGGGTAAGAGACATGATGGGTCTCCCGCTTGCCGTAAGAAGAACAAAGTACAGTGGTATATGTTCATTCCAGACAGTCTGGATGATGTGTTTTTACTTGACATGAAAAACAACTACTTATTTCCAGCCAAAATGGTTCATACAAGTTTAGAAGTCAGTGGATAATAATTGAAACATGTTGGCGATGTGTAGTACTCTATTGGACTGGCCAGAACACAGGTTTGAAGTATTAATGTTTTGCGGCTTTGGTCAGTACCACAACACTTCACTACCTTCTTAAAGGGAATCTGTCACCACTTTTGAGCTGTGTAACCTATGAATATGGGCATAAAGGTTATAGAGTCATACCTGTATGCCTCATATCAGATGCCTTGTTGAGAAATCCGCTTTTATCTGATTATCTAAATTAGTTCTTCCAGTCTATGGGAGGACATTGCTCAGAAGATAACTCTGCCTCTGAACTCTCATTATAATATGTATCGCCTCCCACAGCATTACTGTGTCCATGTAACATAGAATTTTCATCCAGTAATCTCATGCCTGCGCATTCCCACTGCCATCGCCCCTCTTCAGTGTCCCACCCCACTATGGGCTTAGACTTCATGTTGCTACTGCGCAGGCGCTGGTGTTATGATTGAGTCACCAAGGAGGAAAAACAAAAACAAGCTAAGCCACAGAAAACCAGAGAGGTTGGTAACTAAGCAGATTGCAGACCCCTGATCCTATCCACACAACTAGCAGTAGCTGTGGAGCGTACCTACGATGATCCTAGATGCCTTGTCACAGCTGGAGAACTAAATAAGCCTAAAGCAAGAAAAGGGGAAATCTAAACTGCCCCAGAGCAAACTCCAAAGCAATAGACAGCCCGCAAACATGTATTGTCGGTGAGACAAGATGAAAACACAAACACAGATAGAAAAATAGGCTGAGCAAACAATGGGGCCCACACTAACTAGAAAGGAAAGGAAAGATGCTGTCTGCAATCATGCACAAAACCCTGCCAAAAAAAGTCCAACACTTTCTGATAACAATAACCCTGAAGTCGCTAGACTTCAATTCCCTATATCAGCACTCTGGTATATTCTGAAGACAGAGCAAAAAGAGACCAATCTGATCAGGGACAAAAAGAAAACTGGCATAAACAGAGACATAACAATGGAAATTCAGCACAGCCCCAGCAAGGGCTGGCTGACCACAAAAACTGAGTAAACCAGACCAAATCTCATGTGAAAAAATAGCAGAGCACACTTAGCTTGAGAAGGCAGGGACAGAACTGGAAACCAGAACCTCAGGGCAGGAAAAAATCACCAGCACAAAATTAGGGAGTCGGCTGACTTAAATCCAGTCAGAGACTCCTGATGTCCACTCACAGTCCTCCTCCTCAGGTGGCAGGTCTCTGCCGTTTAGATCAGCTTCATTACCTACTGTCACCACTAGAGGGAGCCCAGATGGAGAACTCACGACTCCTCTGTCAACACAGCCAGCTCCACCACCCTCACCAGAAGCAAGAGGTAAACCAGAAAATGAGTTCACAACACGCTGGTGTGTCATTGGCACTTGTGTAGTGCAAGGATTCTGCACGCTAGAGAATAATAGGGGCCAAAAGAATGACTTTTTTCAGTAATCTCTAACCTGTATGCTAATATTAGCAGGTTGCATAGTTCGAAAATGGTGACAGATCCCCTTTTATGACCAAGTAAAGTCTTCGTCAATCATGCTGACTGATCATTGAGACAATTTTGCATCTGTTCATATTTGCATAGCTGTCCGTCCAACTATTCCGCAGGGATTTGTGGTATAAGTATAGGACAGCAGCAGATGTTAAACACAATGTCAATCATATTGCATTCAACTTTCTATAATAGAAGACACAATGCAGTGATTTATAGCTGCACAGTTCTCTCTCTTCTTAATCTGTATGATCATTACAAAATAGGAAGTGTAGCTATACATTGTGTGCATGTGATATAGCAATAATTAGAATGCTTTATAAATGTTCATCTTCTAACAAATTCTTCTTATATTTTAGAGTGTGTCGCACCAATGGTTTACTTTAATTGTTCTCAGGAACCACCTCTTTCTGAAGGAATTGAGTGCTTGAAGAGCTGTCAGAATTTAAATGTGGACTGTGTAAGTATATAATATTGGCAGCTCCTAAAATGCCAGTTAAAATTAGAAAATTGTTTTAAACCAAGCAAATACATATACTGAACCTCCAGGGACCTTGATATAGAAGATTCAGAATCTACAGTCATATGAGCTGTACTGGCCAGTGCTGATACTGTTAGGCTGCATTCACACAATCGTATTTTTGGTCTGAGCAACATGGTAAAAATTGACAGTACTAGGATCACAGTTACTCAATTTGGCTAATTAGGTGACCTTTTTTATTCACACTCCCCAATTGTCTGCATGAAAAAAAAATTGCAGCATGCACTATCATCTTCCATATTTTTGGATGAGATTCATCTATTCAAGTCTATAGGTGTGGAAAAAAAATCCAATCCCATGCAGATCAACCATATACCATAGAGCTTTTATGGATATGTTGCAATCATTTAACAGGAAGCTGTATTTGGTGTTGTAAAGAACTGCTGATATTCTGATAATATAAAAACCAATGCCATTTGAATGACGGTATTGATGAAAAATTGACTTTTTTTTGTAGGTTTGTCTGAGCCTAGCCTTAGAGAAGGTTGTATGTGGTAGGCAACAATAATATGGAGTTAGAAACTCCTAGTTTAGGCTTGCAAATACTGAGCTAAAAACCTCATGAATTACTCAATGTGTGCACGTGGCCTAAGGTGGTTTTATTGTAGAGCATAATTATTTGGGTTATCATTAGGAAAAATTATTTGACCAATGTATATAGCCATTAAAGAGGTCATCTGGGGCTTTCATATTGATGGCCTATCCAAAGCACAGGTTCACACAACCGTATAAATCAGACAAGTGCTGCCCAATATTTTATTGGATAGCACTCGGACCAATGTTATTCAATGAGACAATGCTGATTACCATTTTTTTCCACTGGCATGCTGTACTTTCACTCTGAAATCAGAAAACACTCACCCATTCAAGTTTACGAGTACTTGGAAATCATTGGACTGAACTCGGATGACATCTGAATGTAAACCGATTCTGGTGGATTCATACAAAGGAAAAGATGGAGTACTTTTTACTCCATCTGCTTCTCACAGTGTGCTCCGATGAGAGAGAATCAGATCACATTATGCTCGCACTCGGATCAAACTACTCTGATCAAACTCTAGTCGGAGATAGATCGGAGTGTCATTAGCGTAATCGACCAGATTCACTTGGATGAGAGGATCTACAGTTGTATAGTCCTGGCCTTAGGCTAGGTCATAATTATCTGATCGGTGGAGGTGAGACACATTGCAAACCCACCAATTAGGTGGGATGGATGTGCCTACATACTCCCTTTTCTTCCACTACCAATCAGCTGTTCCCGTTACCAGCTCTGGCTGAGCTGCCGATCTGTACATCAGAAATCCGTCAGCGGAATAGTGACAGAAAATTTGCAACATCAAATACTCACTATATTGGCATAAAAGCTTTGACGAATCTGGTCTTCAGTATTTATCTGGGGAGATATTCATTTTAAATTGTTCACTGACATTCTAAATTATTTTTTTCAGTTATAGAGATAAGATCTACAGATTTATCCTCACTTACCATTACTCTTTGCCCAACATAGGTTTACAACAGTGATGTGAGATTACCAGGTTTTAAAAAAGCATGAACTTACGATAAATGTAGGCAGCTAGTGGACATGATGGGAACTGCAGGATGTTTGGCGTTTTGCTAGCATGCTGCAATCTTGTATTGCATTTGTTTTACAAGAAATTAGATTCTTTCACAAAAAACTGAGGTAGTACCGTCTGCAATATCCATAACACTTTGTTGTTATACAATTTACTTTTCCTTTATAAAATTCAACTTATACTAATAAATGCAATCTATGTTTATCTCAGAATTGAAAGTAACTTAATATACAGAACTTTATACTTGTATTAGGGTTATATTTGTATTACAGCCTAACCAATATATGTTGTTTTATATCACAGCTCAGCAGTGAGTGCGTCTCGGGTTGTATTTGTCCTGGAGGTAAATTGGCAGATGGTAAAGGAGGATGCGTGCCAAGTGGTCAATGTACCTGTTCTTATAATGATGTGATATATAACCACAATGAAGAAGCACAGATTGGCTGCAGTTTGTGGTATGTAGCTAGCATTATAGTGCCAGGAGAACAACTGTGGAATATGGCCGCTGTTAAAATATTTATGACACTTTTTTTAAATAAAAGAATGAATACAATATTTGGAATATATAGTAAACTTAAGAGATGGAATCTGTTTTAAATTCAGGTAGTCAAGGAGGCGGTCCTAATCAGTGAATGACAGCCGTCTCTCCATGCATGGTTTCATAGAGAAATTTGCCCTCTTGACCGAGCTCGGAACAAGCAGCAATTTTAGTAAATAAAATATAAGTTGTACTGGGTCTTTTCCCAAAAATCTCTATACAATAATTCTCTCTATAAAATGAATTCCATAGATTTCAGAGGATTTCTGGCCTGAGAGGTTCCCCCTAACCTCTGTGCCAAACCCTGTGTAATACCACCGGAATGTGTTTCTAAAAGCAGCGACTAGAGCTAGCTCCACTTGCTGCTGTCTAACCGTAAAGATGTTGATGTCAATATCTAACGGTGCACTTAAAAGGTTATGATCTGTTACTTTTGAAGACAGGTGTTCTACTAAAAACCCCATTCACTGCCATATATGTATTCTCAAGAAGTCCACGACGTAGTTGGGCTTCAAAAGAAGTCATAATTTTGGCTAGATATGAAGTGTCACAGTATAAAATGCAAGCAATTAAGCAATTGCAATACCATTGACGGACTGAGCAAGTAAGTGAAGAAAAAAGTTTTAAAAGATAACTAAAAAAAATGAGAATGTGGAAAACGGTCTTAGGAGCGCAGGAAAGAGACTCAGACGAGAGATGGGGTTAAACCACAAAGCGTTTCGACGGAGGATCCGTCTTCATCAGGTGGAAGTTTACGGATCCTCAGTTGAAACGCGTTGTGGTTTAACCCCATCTCTCAACCAAGTATGTTTTCTGCACTCCTAAGACCGTTTTCCACATTCTCATTGTTCCTATCCTCCATTGGAGGTTTTTGGCTGGAGCGGAGACCTGACATCCTAGTCTGCCCCTGGGTTGCTTCCTAAGTGCTCCTCTATGACCGCTCATTACTGACTCTAATTAAAAAAATATAACTCCTTCCCCTATCTAAAAATAATTTTTTTTTTTTTAAATAAAATAAAACAAGAAATAAAAATAAACACATTTAAAAGGCTGCATCTGTATAAAGCCAATCTACGAAATTATAAAATTATTTAATCCGTAAAGTAAGCCCAGTAAAGAAAAAAATATATAATTGTTTGAATTAGTCTTTTTTGGGAAAGAAAGAAAGAAAGAAAGAAAGAGCAATCCTCTCAATGTTAATACCCCTATGAATGGTATAAATAAAAATCTCGCTCACTATGCCAAAAAACAGCTGTTGTACAACTCCATTGATAGAAAACAAATGCCACGTGTCTCAGAAAATGACAACACAAACTAATTTTTTTTGGCAAAGTTCCGATTTTTATCTTAATCTTTAAAAAGAAAAAAAAATGTACAAGTCTGAGATCATTCTAATCGTAACAACCTAATTGACAAATGACTTTTACTGAACGATGTAAAAACGAAATATAGGAAAAAATCCAGCGTAGTACTGTAGTCCCAGGAAGAAAACTTAACATTTGTTCTGTCATTTAAAATGTCCATAGAGGTCAAAATAAATTGGACACCAAGGGGGTCGCAGACAATAGAAAAGACCTATATGTTTCGGTGATGTGTCTTACTCATGGTCTAAAAAAATGATGTAAAAATGAAACCCAAAATATAATGGCAGAATTTCATTTTTGTTTTTGCACCACTTCACCCCCTTGAAAAATGTTTTCCCCTTTTATCAATTCATGATATTCATCATATGGTAAAAGGAATGCCGCTATTAAAAATTACTACTTCCAAAAAAGTAAATCTCTCATTTGGCCATGTTGATGAGAAAGTATGTGCGCTCCTACTTTGTAGTTAATTTCTGATTGGTTGGGAGTGTCAGAGCTAGTAATTGATCTTGATGTCTTTCATTTTTCCCCCAGTACCTGTGATAACCGTCATTGGATCTGTAATGACCTAGGTGCTCAGGCAGAGTGTATGGTTTATGGAGAAGGAAATTTTAGAACATTTGACCAAAGATATTTTCGATTCAGTGGACAGTGTGAATATACCTTGGTTCAGGTACATCGTAATAGCTACCGTCTGTCCTTTACAGAGTAATATTTTATGCCATCACTTGCTCCATAATAAGAAATGTGGAATTACAAATAATGTAGCTAATGGGATTAAATATGAAAAAAAACTATGTACAACTGACAAATCCCTGTCACACCATTTTTGCTGTCTGCACTACAGCAATGACATATTAGTCACATGATCACTGCAACCAATCATCTTGTGCTCACGTAAGGCTGTCTTATTATGGCCCTGTGCTCATGCAAAATTAGCCAAAAATTAATAAAATGCTCCTGTCTATGGCTAGAGAGCACTGAGCTAGACCATAGACTGGGGATACGCAAAGTGATCTGCTTATATCTAATTGCCAGCATTTTCTGGGATAAAACTACATAATTTCGACAAAGAAGCCATTACTGAGAAACATGAAGAAAAGACATGCGTGGGCCAATCAGCACAAAGACTGGAAATCAGTATTGTGGTCTGAAGCCATGTCTTTGTGAGAAGCAGAAAATGTGAGCAGATAGTTTCTACATGTGTGTTGCCCACCGTAAAACATTCAGGGTGAGGTGTTAGGGTGCTTTGCTGGTGACACTGTTGATGATGTATTCCAAATTCAAGGCTCACTTATCCAACACGGCTACCACAGCATTCTGCAATGACATGTCATCCCATCTGGTTTCCACCTAGTAGAATTATCATTTGTCAACAGGACAATGACCCCCAACACACCTCCAAGTTATTTAAATGCTATGTGGCTAAAAAGGAGACAGAAGGAACACTGTGTCAGATGGCTTGGCCTTCATATCTACCTGACCTAAACCAAATTGAGATGGTTTGGGATGACTTGGACAGAGTGATGGAGCAGCCAACAGATGCTCAACAAATCTGAGAACTCCTTCAAAACTGTTGCAAAGACATTTCAAGTCACTATCCGATGAAGCTGCTTGACAGAATGCCAATTGGGTATAAAGCTGTCATTAGAGTAGAAGGAGGGTATTTTGAGGAATTTTACATTAAAGGGGCTGTCAAGCCAAAAATTACAAGTCTGCAGACTTATGAATCTCCCCACTGCACTCACTGTGTGCTGTGAGAATTCACTAGTTTCTGGGCTGGGAGCGGCATGTATGTATGCATTATGTACACTACCGGACAGAACCTGAATAGTGGGAGTGGCCTCCGTCCATACATTTTTATTGAGCCAAGCACATTGTAGTGACACAGCCATCCAGTAGGCGCGGCTGGCTAGTGAATACAGCCTCACTCTATACAAATATAGGAGCAAGGCCATGCCCACGAGAAGGGTTCTGGCTGGGAGTATGCATATTGCATACATCACTGCTGTTCAGGACTCCAAACCGGTGAATCTTAGATAGATAGATATGAGATAGATATGAGATAGCTAGATAGATATGACATAGATAGGGGCAGCACGGTGGCTCAGTGGTTAGCACTGCAGCCTTGCAGCGCTGGAGTCCTGGGTTCGAATCCCACAAGGACAACATCTGCAAGGAGTTTGTATCTTCTCACTGTGTTTGCATGGGTTTCCTCCGGGTACTCCGGTTTCCTTCCAAAGACATACTGATAGGGAATTTAGATTGTGATCTTAGATAGATAGATAAATAAATATAGATAGATAGATAAATTGTAAAGTGCTGCGGAATATGTTAGCGCTATATAAAAAATAAAAATTATTATTATTTATTATAGATAGATAATATCCAAACTATTTATTAGTGGGATTCCTGGGTCTATTTGGGACTATTTCGTCTTCAGCTCTGGAGAGAAAGACAGGAAATATGAAGTTAGCTGAAGCTGACTGCAATGTACTTTAGTTACTTCCCAGTAGCATAGGACAAGCTGTTGCCCACCAAACCGGAAGAGACAAAAACAGGGAGTAGTAAAGGCATTACAATAGATGTACATTAGACTGTATTGCAGTGTTTAATTGATATGGTTTTTATTGAAGGGATCACCCCTGTAAATTGTCTGAATATATATAGTGACCCTTAAAGTGAATAATTATTGTAAAACCACAAAGGATAGCCAAATAAATATTCTAAACATATACGAGTATAAAACATAAATTCTCCTTGTAGTAGGCTGTATTAAAATACTGGCGTGCTTGATTCTCATGGATTTAAAATAATACAGTTTATATCAACTAAATTATATTCATAGTATTATGAGATTAAGATGATCATTTTCATTGTTTGCACTGCTCATGCTGTATTTATTCATTCACAATTCACATGATTTCAGGATTACTGTGGAATGGAGCACAGGAATGGATCATTTCTCATTTCTTGTGTAAACACCGAATGTAGTGACATTGGCTCAACTTGTCCAAAGATCTTCAAAGTATATTTAAATGTAAGTTAATAACATCTAATAAAATCTTAAGTACTACTTATATTTGTAGAAAATAGCAATGGTAAAAGGGGAGTTTGGGAGCAAAGAATCAAGCCTGTTACACTCTTGCACAGATGCCAACAGTAATGGAAATTATTGAAAATCGTCTAAGTCATTGCCATACGTTATGTAAAAAGTCTTTTCGTCAATCGAGCATTTTTTTTACAGTCTATTGACTCTAAATATGAGAAATTGTATTCTCTTAATTTGCTCTGCTTCACTGCATAAGATCTTGCCATTCAGTCTACATAAACTTAGAATTTAATTTTTCAATTTTGATCAAATTAATTGTTCATATGAACATTTATTCATACACTTCTCAACATTGAAATTGCAACAAAAAGAATGAAATGTCGGGAAGTTATGAAAAGCATAAGATCAATAGACTTGTTAAATACTTTCGGACTGCCTACAGTGGCTTGTGAAAGTATTCACACCCCTTGACTTTTTATCCATTTTGGTACATTACAACCTGTGTTTAAATATTTTTGTAATCCGATTTGTGTGTAATGTATCAGCACTAAGTAGTCTAAGTTGGTGAAGTGAAGTGAGAAAAATATAGTCCTAAATTAAATTTATGGGATGAAGTAACTAAAAATTGGCATGTGCATATATTGATTTAACTAAGTGGTCAATGAGACATGAAATGAAAACATGATCCTTGATGACAATAAACATTTAAAGTAAAATAGAAACTTACTACACTCTAGCATCCTTATAAAAATAACCAATCCAATCAAAGACATAGGAAAGATGAAAGAGATCCTAAGAAAAAATAATGCCAAAAATTGTCCAGAAAATTGCCTGATGAGCCTAGCGGGTGCTCTTCTAGGTTGACCACTACAGAAGGTTGCTCTTCTAGGCTGACCACTACAGAAGGTTGCTCTTCTAGGCTGACAACCACAGAAGGGTGCTCTTCTAGGCTGACCAGCACAGAAGGGTGCTCTTCTAGGCTGACCACCACAGAAGGGTGCTCTTCTAGGCTGACCACCACAGAAGGGTGCTCTTCTAGGCTGACCACCACAGAAGGGTGCTCTTCTATGCTACCCACCACACAGGTTCTTGATCCTTCTGATTAAGCATTCTATACTGCAATTACTAGCTCATCAGGCAATTCTTAGGGCCCCTGATTTTCATCTAGGATTCTTTATTCCATTCATGTCTCCTTGTCCACTTGGTTATATCTATATATGGATCTAGTGCAATAAACTTACAGGAACTTATTCCATTGTTTTTGTGTGTAAATCTCTGGATTCTGCTACCAGTTAGCAGCATTTTTTACGCTTTGGCTTCCGCATAACACAGAAAATAATGCGAATAAGAGGAATATGGAATAGTAAATAATTGTGTCCAGATGATCATGCAATGCTTTAGCATTTTCCTAACAGTAAACTGGTTTGTTCCTAGGGCTACCTTCTTGTTTTGTCAGATAGAAAAGCTGTTATAAGCAATGAGGGGGGACACTTAGAATCACCATTTGATATCTGGGACAATAGCATTAATATATACGTTACTGCAATCAATGGAATGCATCTGATCTGGAATAAATATTCTGGTCTCACTATCAAGATCCCAGCATATTTTCAAGTAAGTTTTTTAATTTTAGCTTTGTTTTGGTGTTTGACAATAAAGATGTATATACTGTATAATTCTACAAAATTGCCTAAACTGACTACTTATATTGTTTTATCTGTCTTGAAAAGCTTTCATTCTCTGATCCATTATAAGGGACTATTATTTTTTTAATCTATGGCTCCGATTCATCATGACCAGCAATCTTCACATCAGAAAAGACTAGGGCGTGAGATGGAGCACAAGGATCCTGATTCAGTGCGCCTTGCCACAAATTTTACTCCAGCTTGCCTCTTAATTAATCAGGAACACCTGTCGAGTGGCATTCATCTGAGTATGTGCTATTTGCCATATACTTTACTGCAGTCCCTGCTGGATTAAGATTTGTGGTGTAGTGAATGCCGCTGTTCATCATTAATTTGATGAGCGGTGGTTGCAGTGCCCCATTCCATTCCACATCCACTCACTTTGGCAGAGCTGGGCATAAATGGCTTGAAACGGAAAAAAAAAAAATTCCAAACATTTTAATGTAACCTTGAGTTGTGCCAAAATCTTGCAACTTTTCATATTTTTTTAATCCAGAATTTTGGCGTAAAAGATTTGATGAATGGGGCCCTACATTTTATTGTCATGCCTTGAAAATGATTTGGTCTAACGAACCATAGATTTATTAAAACTGTCATTGAAGTTGCAATATTGTTTCAATTTTAATTGCCTTCTCAGCAATGATATGTTGCTAAATATATCAATTAGGGCTCATTCATATGGACGTTTTTTGCATATGAGTGCTATCCGTTTTTTTTTACTGATAGAGCTGGTACCATGGACCGAGAGCTCATTGCAAAATCAGAAAGGCATGTCCGATATTGATCCGAGTGTTGGAAATGGATAGAGTTGAGCAAATTTGATTGAGTTCCTTATTCGGCAAGCTATAGTGCTTACCGAATAGGCTGCAGAGGGGACCCGGCTTCCTGGATCACTCTGGCTGATCAGCTGTTCGGCTTCTTTTATTTAAACCTAATGACAATTAGGAAATCATAGCTTTTCGTACTTCCCAAAATTCATAAGATAAAGAATAACTTGTTGATTGCTAAGGGTTTCACCTTTGGGATCCCAACAATCGCCAAAAACAGAAATTGCTGCAATTCAAGAAGATATGGGTAAAGAGTTTGAAGGTGTCATGCGTTTTTGCAGAAATGTACTAAAAACACATGTAATCTACACATGACCATATCATTAAAATTTCGACAATTGCGAATACTAGTAAGTATCCAAGTTTATTTAAAACTTGACATGCTAAAAAGAGACAAAAATCTCAGCATCAAAAACGCTTTAAATAGACATGTAAAAAAATGCAATTAAAAAACGCAAGTGACCTAATTTAGCTGATAGGAGCAGAAATGGTGCAGAAAATCTGCAACATCAAAAACTCACCAAAAGTACATCGTGGGAACGTAGCCTCAAAGGCATTGGGAATACAGGCATTCATGACCCTTGTTCACAGCGTGGTTACCATACAATGCTATAAGTTAGCATTGCCATAGACAGGCTTGGACTGGCCCACAGGAGAACAGGAGAATCCTCCGGTGGGCCACCACCTTCTTATATGAGCAGTACTTGGCACAATATACTTAAATCATTATGTACAGACAAGGGCGACATCGTATTCATTTAACAATCTATCCAGATCATTGTTAAGTAAATTTGTGGTTGAGGATAGCTGAAAAGGGGGGCCCTGGAGCTGGTTACTGGTGGGCCCTTGGCACCCCAGTCCGACACTGGTCATCGAGCTATATGATAGCCTTCTGGCCACCAATATGGGGAGCTGGGAAACGCACTGCATAGTATTCATATAGTGATCATTCAATGCCTGTATCTGAATATCTGAAAAAATTACATAATAAAAATAAAGTAGATGTGTATTTCCTGAAGGAAGTACAGATAGTGGTTTGAAATGCTGCCCGGGCTGCCCCTTTAAGAGACTTGCCTGCTGCCCCGCAAGACTTTCAACTCAGGATCCGTTTTAACTGTGGGTGCCTCTCAGGGGCCACTTTGGCCTGTGTGGCCCCTCAGGGTCCGATGTGGAGGGTGGGGCCCCTCGGTCCGATTCGGTGGGCGGGGCCACTCTGGGTCCGATATGGTGGGCAGGGCCACTCTGGATCCAATTTTTGTGGGCGTGGACACTCTGGATCCAATTTGGTGGGCGGGGCCCCTCAGGGTCTGATTTGGTGGACTGGGCCACTCTATGTCAGATTTGGTGGGCGGGGCCCCTCAGAGTCTGATTTGGTGGGTGGGGCCACTCTGGGTCAGATTTGGTGGTCGGGACCCCTCAGGGTCCGATTTGGTGGGCGGGGCCACTCTGGGTCCGATTTGGTGGGCGGGCCACTCTGGGTCCGATTTGGTGGGCTGGGCCACTCTGGGTCCCATTTGGTGGGCGGGGCCCCACAGAGTCCAATTTGGTGGGCGGGGCCACTCTAGGTCCGATTTGTTGGGCAGGGCCCCATAGTGTCCGATTTGGTGAGCGGGGCCACTCTGGGTCCGATTGGTGGACGGGGCCCCATAGGGTCCGATTTGGTGGGCGGGGCCACTCTGGGTCTGAATTGGTGGGTGGGGCCACTCTGGGTCTGATTTGGTGGGGGGTTCCATAGTGTCTGATTTGGTGGGTGGGGCCACTCTGGGTCTGATTTGGTGGGCGGCCTCAATCAGCTGGGGTCAATCAGCTTCCGATTTGGAGCCTGGTGTCACTCAGCTTTTGATTTGGTGCGCCGGCTCTTTAAGACTCATTTTGGTGCGCCGGCCCTTTAAGAATCACTTTGGCGCATCAGCCCTTTAAGAGCCAGTTTGGCGCACTGGGCTTCTAAATCCACTTTGGTGCACATTCTCTCTCAGGGGCATGCCTCATGAGATGAAGCTAGATTTGCATTTGTGCTTTGGGTTTCGCTTTAAGAGCTGATATTATCTGGCAGAAACTGTGTTCTGGTGGGATCATGTAAAGTTCATAGGCATTGGCATAATAACTGGGTCTGCCTGCGCATATCAATGAGCTTAACTGCCATTTCAATCGCCTCACGACTGCCCAATGTATTCCTATGGCAAAATTTTCCCATTGAAATGCATTGAGACAATGCATTCCAGTGATGGGAAACATTTTATTCAAACGCAAATTGCGCAAAAACTACAAATCCGATCGACACGAAAAAAACTTAACACACCACTCGTGGACGCTGGCTTCGAAACGACGCCTCAATGGAGTTTGTGCGTGTAGCGGTTTGGGCCGCATTAATTGCGGAAATCAACTGAATAATAATAACTAGATGTGTATTTCCTGAAGGAAGTACAGATAGTGGTTTGAAATGGTGCCCAGGCTGCCCCTTTAAGAGAGACTTGCCTGCTGCCCCTGCAAGACTTTCAACTCAGGATTCGTTTTAACTGTGGGTGCCTCTCAGGGGCCACTTTGGCCTAAGGGTCCGATTTTGTGGGTGGGGCCCCTCAGGGTCCGATTTTGTGGCTGGGGCCCCTCAGGGTCCGATTTTGTGACTGGGGTCCCTCAGGGTCCGATTTGGTGGGTGGGGCCCCTCAGGGTCCGATTTGGTGGGTGGGGCCTCTCAGGGTCCAATTTTGTGGCTGGGGCCCCTCACGGTCCGATTTTGTGGCCAGGGCCCCTCAGGGTCCAATTTTGTGGGTGGGGCCCCTCAGGGTCCGATTTTGTGGCCGGGACCCATCAGGGTCCGATTTTGTGGCCGGGGCCCCTCAGGGTCCGATTTGGTGGGTGGGGCACCTCAGGGTCCCATTTTGTGGCCGGAGCCCCTCAGGGTCCGATTTTGTGGGTGGGGCCCCTCAGGGTCCGATTTAGTGGGTGGGGCCCCTCAGGGTCTGATTTTGTGGCCGGGGCCCCTCAGGTTCGATTTGGTGGCCGGGGCCCCTCAGGGTCTGATTTGGTGGGCGGGGCTCCTCAGGGTCCGATTTGGTGGGTGGGGCCCCTCAGGGTCCGATTTGGTGGGGGGGCCCCTCAGGGTCCGATTTGGTGGGCGGGGCCCCTCAGGGTCCAATTTGGTGGGCGGGGCTCCTCAGGGTCTGATTTGGTGGGCGGGGCTCCTCATGGTCCGATTTGGTGGGTGGGGCCACTCTGGGTCCAATTTGGTGGGGGGGCCCCTCAGGGTCCGATTTGGTGGGCGGGGCCCCTCAGGGTCCGATTTGGTGGGCGGGGCTCCTCAGGGTCTGATTTGGTGGGCGGGGCTCCTCATGGTCCGATTTTGTGGGTGGGGCCACTCTTGGTCTGATTTAGTGGGTGGTGCCCCTCAGGGTCCAATTTGGTGGGCGGAGCCCCTCAGGGTTCGATTTGGTGGGCGGGGCCACTCTGAGTCTGACATGGTGGGCGGGGCCCCTCAGGGTCCGATTTGGTGGGCTGTGCCACTCTGGGTCCGTTTTGGTGGGCGGGGCCACTCTGGGTCCAATTTTTTTCAGCGGGGCCACGCTATGTCCGATTTGTAGGCCAGGGTGGCTTAGCCTCCGATTTGGAGGCCAGGGTGGCTCAGCCTCTGATTTGGAGCCTGGGGTCACTCAGCTTTCGATTTGGCACGCTGGCCCTTTAAGACTCATTTCGATGCGCTGGCCCTTTAAGAATCACTTTGGCGCGTCGGCCCTTTAAGAGTCAGTTTGGCTCACTGGGCTTCTAAATCCACTTTGGCGCACATTCTCTTTCAAGGGCATGCGTCATGTGATGAACCTAGATTTGCATTTGTGCTGTGGGTTTCGCTTTAAGAGCTGAAATTATCTGGCAGAAACTGTGCCCTGGAGAGGTCATGTGAAGTTCGTATGCGTTGGCATAGTAACTGGGTCTGCCTGCGCATATCAATGAGCTTAACTGACATTTGAATCGCCTCAGGGCATGTTTTGTCTACGGCAAAATTTCCCCATTGAAATGCATTGAGACAATTCATTCCAATGACGGGAAAAAAAAATTTCTAACACAAATTGCGCAAAAACTACAAATCCAATCGACACGAAAAATACTTAGCACACATGTCGTGGACGCTGGCTTCGAAACGACACCTAAGCGGAGTCTGTGCGTGTAGTGGTTCGGGCCGCATTAATTGTGGAAATCAACTGAATAATAATAATAACTAGATGTGTATTTCCTGAAGGAAGTACAGATAGTGGTTTGAAATGGTGCCCGGGCTGCCCCTTTAAGAGAGACTTGCCTCTCTGCCCCTGCAAGACTTTCAACTCAGGATTTGTTTTAACTGTGGGTGGCTCTCAGGGGCCACGTTGGCCTGTGGGACCCCTCAGGGTCTGATTTAGTGGATGGGGCCCCTCAGGATCTGATTCGGTGGCCTTGGCTCCTCAGAACTTGAAATGGTGGATGGGATCCCTCAAGGTCAGATTTTGTGGCCGGGGCCTCTTGGTCCGATTTTGTGGGCAGAGCCCCTCTGGGTCCAATTTGGTGGGCGGGGCCGCTCTGGGTCTGATTTGGTGGGCGGGGCCCCTCAGGGTCCGGTTTGGTGGGCAGGGCCCCTCAGAGTCTGATTTGGTGGGCGGGGCCACTCTGGGTCTGATTTGGTGGGCGGGGGCCACTCTGGGTCTGATTTGGAGGCTGGGGTTGCTCAGCCTCCGATTTGGAGGCCGGGGTCGCTCAGCCTCCGATTTGGACCCTGTGGTCGATCAGCCTCCGATTTAGAGGCCTTGGTCGATGAGCCTCAGATTTGGAGGTTGGGGTGGCTCAGCCTCAGTTTTGGAGGCCAGGGTGGCTCAGCCTCCGATTTGGACAAATCGGAGGCTGAGGCACCCCGGCCTCCAAATCGGAAACCGAGCCATCCCGGCCTCCAAATCGGAGGCTGATTGACCCCAGCCTCTAAATCAGAGGCTGATCGACCAGATCAGCCTCCGACTTAGAGGCCAGGGTCGATCAGCCTCCGATTTGAAGGCCGGGGTGCCTCAGCCTCCGATTTGGAGGCCGGGGTGGCTCAGCCTCCGATTTGGAGGCTGGGGTGACTCAGCCTCCGATTTGGAGGCCGGGGTGACTCAGCCTCCGATTTTGAGGCCGGGGTGACTCAGCCTCCGATTTGGAGGCCGGGGTGACTCAGCCACCGATTTGGAGGCCGGGGTGGCTCAGCCACCGATTTGGAGGCCGGGGTCTCTCAGCCTCCGATTTGGAGGCCGGGGTCGCTCAGCCTCCGATTTGGAGGCCGGGGTGGCTCAGCTTCCGATTTAGAGGCCGGGGTGGCTCAGCCTCCGATTTGGAGGCCGGAGTGGCTCAGTCTTCGATTTGGAGGCCGGGGTGGCTCAGCCTTCGATTTGGAGGCCAGGGTAGCTCAGCCTCCGATTTGGAGGCCGGGGTCGATCAGCCTCCGATTTGGAGGCAGGGGTCGATCAGCCTCCGATTTGGAGGCCGGGGTCAATCAGCCTCCGATTTGGAGGCCGGGGTGGCTCAGCCTCCGATTTGGGGGCCAGAGTGGCTCAGCCTCCGATTTGGAGGCCAGGGTGGCTCAGCCTCCGATTTGGAGGCCAGGGTGGCTCAGTCTCCGATTTTGATGCTGGGTTCAATCAGCTTCCGATTTGGAGCCTGGGGTCACTCAGCTTTCGATTTGGCGCGCCGGTCCATTAAGACTTGTTTTGGTACGCGGGCCCTTTAAGAATCATTTTGGCGCGTCGGCCCTTTAAGAGCCAGTTGGGCGCACTGGGCTCCTAAATCTACTTTGGCGCACATTCTCTCTCAGGGGCATGCGTCATGTGATGTAGCTGCCCCATGTCTTTCTATGGCAAAATTTTCCTATTGAAATGCATCGAGACAATGCATTCCAATGATGGGGGAAAAATTTTTCAAACGCAAATTGCACAAAAACTACAAATGCGATCGACACAAAAAATACTTAGCACACCACTCGTGGACGCTGGCTTCGAAACGACACCTCAACGGAGTCTGTGCGTGTAGCGGTTCGGGCAGCATTAATTGCGGAAAATCAACTGAATAATATTAACTAGATGTGTATTTCCTGAAGGAAGTACAGATAGTGGTTTGAAATGCTGCCCGGGCTGCCCCTTTAAGAGAGACTTGCCTGCTGCACCTGCAAGACTTTCAACTCAGGATCCGTTTTAACTGTGGGTGCCTCTCAGGGGCCACTTTGGCCTCAGGGTCCGATTTTGTGGGTGGGGCCCTCAGGACCCAATTTTGTGGGTGGGGCCCCTCAGGGTCCGATTTTGTGGCCGGGGCACCTCAGGGTCCGATTTGGTGGGTGGGGCCCCTCAGGGTCCGATTTGGTGGCCGGGTCCCCTCAGGGGCTGATTTGGTGGATGGGGCCCCTCAGGGTCCGATTTTGTGGCCGGGGCCCCTCAGGGTCTGATTTGGTGGTTGGGGCCCCTCAGGGTCCAATCTTGTGGCCGGGGCCCCTCAGGGTCCGATTTTGTGGGTGGGGCCCCTCAGGGTCCGATTTTGTGGCCGGGGCCCCTCAGGGTCCGATTTGGTGGGTGGGGCCCCTCAGGGTCCGATTTGGTGGGTGGGGCCCCTCAGGGTCCGATTTGGTGGCCGGGGCCCCTCAGGGTCCGATTTGGTGAGCGGGGCCCCTCAGGGTCTGATTTGGTGGGTGGGATCTATCAGAGTCCGATTTGGTGGGCGGGGCCCCTCAGGGTCCAATTTGGTTGGCGGGGCCCCTCAGGGTCCAATTTGGTGGGCAGGGCCCGTCAGGGTCCGATTTGGTGGGTGGGGCCCATCAAGGTCCGATTTTGTGGCCGAAGCCCCTCAGGGTCCGATTTGGTGGCCGGAGCCCCTCAGGGTCCGATTTGGTGGGCGGGGCCCCTAAGGGTCCGATTTGGTGGGTGGGGCTCCACAGGGTCTGATTTTGTGGGTGGGGCCCCTCAGGGTCCGATTTTGTGTCCAGGGCCCCTCAGGGTCCGATTTTGTGGTTGAGGCCCTTCAGAATCCGATTTGGTGGCCGGGGCCCCTCAGGGTCCGATTTGGTGGCAGGGGCCCCTCAGGGTCCGATTTTGTGGGTGGGACCCCTCAGGGTCTGATTTTGTGGCCAGGCCCCTCAGGGTCCAATTCTGTGGGTGGGGCCCCTCTGGGCCCGATTTTGCAGCCGGGGCCCCTCAGGGTCCGATTTTGTGGTTGGGGCCTGTCAGGGTCCGATTTTGTGGGTGGGGCCACTCTGGGTCCGATTTGGTGGGTGGGGCCACTCTGGGTCCGTTTTGTTGGGCGGAGCTACTCTGGGTCTGATTTGGTGGGCGGGACCACTCTGGGTCCAATTTGGTGGGCAGGACCACTCTGGGTACAATTTAGTTGGCGGGGCCCCACAGTGTCCGATTTGGTGGGCGGGGCCCCTCAGGGTCTGATTTCGTGGGTGAGGCCACTCAGGAGCCGATTCGGTGGCCTGGGCTCTTCAGGGCTTGAAATGGTGGACAGGATCCCTCAGGGTCATATTTTGTGGCCGGGGCCTCTCGGTCCGATCTTGTGGGTGGGGCCCCTTGGGTCTGATTTGGTGGGCAGGGCCACTCTGGGTCCAATTTGGTGGGGGGCCCTTAAGGGTCCGATTTGGTGGGCGGGGCCCCTCAGGGTCCTATTTGGTGGGTGGGGTCCCTTAGGGTCTGATTTGGTGGGTGGGGACCCTCAGGGTCCGATTTGATGGGCGGGGCCCCTCAGGGTCTGATTTTGTGGCCGGGGCCCCTCCAGGTCCGATTTTGTGGCTGGGGCCCCTCAGGGTCTGATTTTGTGGGTGGGGCCCATCAGGGTCCGATTTTGTGGTTGGGGCCCCTCAGGGTCCGATTTTGTGGGTGGGGCCCCTTAGGGTCTGATTTTGTGGGTGGGGCCCCTCAGGGTCCAATTTGGTGGGCGGGGCCACTCTGGGTCTGATTTGGTGGGCGGGGTCACTCTGGGTCTGATTTGGTGGGCGGGGCCACTCTGGGTCCAATTTGGATGCCAGGGTGGCTCAGCCTCCTTTTTGTAGGCCAGGGTCTATCAGCCTCCGATTTGGAGCCTTGGGTCACTCAGCTTTCGATTTGGCGCACCGGCCCTTTAACCCCTTACCTACAATTGACGTAATATTCCGTCCATGTGACCATGGACCTAATTACCATGGACGGAATATTACGTCACCATGATCAGCGGCGCCCACGTGGTGAGCGCCGCTGATCGCGGCCGGGTGTCAGCTAATTATCATAGCTGACACCCGGCACTATGTGTCAGGGGCGGTCACGGACCGCCCCCGACACGTTAACCCCTTGCACACCGCGATCAAACGCGATCGCGGTGTACCGGGGGTTAAAGGGAAGCATCGGCAGGGAGGGGGCTCCCTCCGTGCTTCCCTGAGCCCCCCCACAGCAGCGCAATGTGCAGCGCTGCTGCGGGGGACTCCTTTCCTCCAGGCCCCCGAATCCAAGATGGCGACGGGGGCCTGAGGAAGCTGGCTTCCTCAGTGCCTGCAAAGCGCAGGCATGAGGAAGTCTGCAGCAGTGCTTGTGACAGATCGCTGATCTGTCACAGTGATCTGTGATGTGACAGATCAGCGATCTGTAAAAAGTAAAAAGTAAAAAAAAAAAAAAAAAAGTGTTAAAAATAATTGAAAAAAAATCGCTAAATAAATTAGTAAAAAAAAACAAAAATATTCCCCAATAAATCCATTTTTTCAAAATAAAAAAACCAAAAACAATAAAAGTACACATATTTGGTATCGCCGCGTCCGTAATGACCTGCCCTATAAAACTGTCCCATTAGTTAACCCCTATAGCAAACCCCTTAAAAAATAAAAATAAAAAACGAAGCAAAAAATAATGATTTATTATCATACCACCGAACAAAAAGTGCAATAACGCGCGATCAAAAAGACACATATAAATATCCATGGTACCGCTGAAAACGTCATTTTGTCCCGCAAAAAGCGAGCTGCCATACAGCATCATCCGCAAAAAAATAAAAAAGTTATAGCTCGCAGAATAAAGCGATACAAAAATAATTATTTTTTATATAAAATTGTTTTCGTTGCAAAAAACCGACAAAACATAAAAAAACGACCTAAATGAGGTATCGCTGTAACCGTACTGACCCGAAGAATAAAACCGCTTTATCAATTTTACCGCATGCGGAACGGTGTAAACGCACCCCCCAAAAGAAATTCATGAAATGCTGGTTTTTGTTCATTCTGCGTCCCAAAAATCGGAATAAAAAGCGATCAAAAAATGTCACGTGCCCGAAAATGGTACCAATAAAAACGTCAACTCGTCCCGCAAAAAATAAGACCTTACATGACTCGGTGGGTCAAAATACGGAAAAATTATATCTCTCAATACAGTATGTGGTGATGCAAAAACTACTTTTACAATAAAAAGCGTCTTTTAGAGTGTGACAGCCGCCAAACATAAAAACCGCCATAAATAGTAAATCAAACCCCCCATTATCACCCCCTTAGTTAGGGAAAAATAATAAAACTAAAAGAAAATGTATTTATTTCCATTTTCCCGCTAGGGTTAGGGTTAGGGCTAGGGCTAGGGTTAGGGCTAGGGCTCAGATTAGGGTTAGGGGTGTGTTGAGGTTAGGGTTGGAGTTATAATTGGGGGGTTTCCACTGTTTGGGCACATCAGGTGCTCTCCAAAGGCAACATGGCGTCTGATCTCAATTCCAGCCAATTCTGCGTTGAAAAAGTCAAATGGTGCTCCTTCCCTTCCAAGCTCTGCCATGCGCCCAAACAGTGTTTTACCCCCACATGTAGGGTATCAGCCTACTCAGGACAAATTACAAAACAACTTTTGGGGTCCAATTTCTCCTGTTACCCTTAGGAAAATAAAAAATTGGGGGCAAAAATATAATTTTGCGGAAAAAAATGTTTTTTTTATTTTCACGCCCAGGCGTTATAAACTTCTGTGAAGCACTTGGGGGTTCAAAGTGCTCTCCACACATCTAGATAAGCTCCGTTGGGGGTCTAGTTTCCAAAATGGGGTCACTTGTGGGGAGTTTCAATAGTTTAGGTACATCAGGGGCTCTCCAAACGCACATGACACCCGCAGGCCAATCCATCAAAGTCTGCATTCCAAAACGTCACTACTTCCCTTCCGAGCCCCGACGTGGGCCCATACAGTAGTTTTCTCCCACATATGAGGTATCAGTGTACTCAGGACAAATTGGACAACAACTTTTGGGGTCCAATTTCTCCTGTTACCCTTGGGAAAATAAAAAAATTGGGGACTAAAAGATGATGTTTGTTGAAAAAATATGATATTTTTATTTTCACGCCCGGTCGTTATAAACTTCTGTGAAGCACTGGGGGGTTCAAAGTGCTCACCACACATCTAGATAAGTTCCTTGGGGGGTCTAGTTTCCAAAATGGGGTCACTTGTGGGGAGTTTCCACTGTTTAGGTACATCAGGGGCTCTCCAAAAGCAACATGACACCCGCAGACCATGCCATCAAAGTCTGCATTCCAAAACGTCTCTTCTTCCCTTCCGAGCCCCGACGTGTGCCCATACAGTAGTTTTCTCCCACATATGAGGTATCAGCGTACTCAGGACAAATTGGACAACAACTTTTGGGGTCCAATTTCTCCTGTTACCCTTGGGAAAATAAAAAAATTGGGGACTAATTGATCATGTTTGTGGAAAAAATACGATTTTTTTATTTTCATGCCTGGGCATTATAAACTTCTGTGAAGCCCTTGGGGGTTCAAAGTGCTCACCACACATCTAGATAAGTTCCTCAGGGGGTCTAGTTTCCAAAATGGGATCATTTGTGGGGGTTTTTCACTGTTTAGGTACATTAGAGGCTCTCCAAAGGCAACATGACACCCACAGACCATTCCATCAAAGTCTGCATTCCAAAACGTCACTACTTCCCTTCCGAGCCCTGACGTGTGCCCATACAGTAGTTTTCTCCCACATATGGGGTGTCAGCGTACTCAGGACAAATTGGACAACAACTTTTGGGGTCCAATTTCTCCTGTTACCCTTGGGAAAATAAAAAAATGGGGACTAAAAGATGATGTTTGTGGAAAAAATACGATTTTTTTATTTTCACGCCCGGACGTTATAAACTTCAGTGAAGCACTGGGGGGTTCAAAGTGCTCACCACACATCTAGATAAGTTCCTTGGGGGGTCTAGTTTCCAAAATGGTGTCATTTGTGGGGGGTTTCTACTGTTTTGGTACATCAGGGGCTTTCCTAACGCGACATGGTGTCCGATCTCAATTCCAGCCAAAAACGTCAAATGGCGCTGCTTCCCTTCCAAGCTCTGCCATGCGCCCAAATAGTGGTTTACACCCACATGTGGGGTATCAGCGTACTCAGGATAAATTGCACAATATCTTTTAGGGTCCTGTTACTTTTGGAAAAATAAGAATTGAGGGTGAAAAGATCATTTTTGTGGAAAAAATATGATTTTTTAATTGTACTGCTGTACGTTATAAACTTCAGTGAAGCACTGGGGGGTTCAAAGTGCTCACCACACATCTAGATAAGTTCCTTGGAGGGTCTAGTTTCCAAAATGGTGTCATTTGTGGGGGGTTTCTAGTGTTTTGGTACATCAGGGGTTTTCCAATCGCGACATGGTGTCCGATCTCAATTCTAGCCAAAAACGTCAAATGGCGCTGCTTCCCTTCCGAGCTCTGCTATGCGCCCAAATAGTCATTTACACCCACATATGGGGTATCAGCGTACTCAGGACAAATTGCACAATAACTTTTAGGATCCTGTTACCCTTGGAAAAATAAAAATTGGGGGTGAAAAGATCATTTTTGTGGAAAAAATATAATTTTTTAATTGTACCGCTGTACGTTATAAACTTCTGTGAAGCCCTTGTGGGTTCAAAGTTCTCACCACATATCTAGATAAGTTCCTTGGGGGGTCTAGTTTCCAAAATGGGGTCACTTGGGGGGTTTCCACTGTTTAGGTACATCAGGGGCTCTCCAAACGCGGCATGGCGTCCGATCTGAATTCCAGCCAATTTTGCATTGAAAAAGTCAAACGGCGCTCCTTCCCTACTGAGGTCTGCCATGCGCCGAAACAGTGGTTCCCCCCACATATCAGGTATCAGCGTACTCAGGACAAATTGCACAATAACTTTTGCAGTCCAATTTCTCCTGTTACCCTTGGTAAAATAAAGAAAATTGAACCTGAAGTATTTTTTTTGTGAAAAAAAGTTAAATGTTCATTTTTTTTTTTAATATTCAAAAAATTCCTGTGACGCACCTAAAGGGTTAATAAACTTCTTGAATGTGGTTTTAAGCACCTTAAGGGGTGCATTTTTTAGAATGGTGTCACTTTTGGGTATTTTCTATCATATAGACCCCTCAAAGTGGCTTCAAATGTGAAGTGGTCCCTAAAAATAAAATGGTGTTGCAAAAATGAGAAATCGCTGGTCAATTTTTAACCCTTATAACTTCCTAACAAAAAAAAATTTTGGTTCCAAAATTGTGCTCATGTAAAGTAAACATGTGGGAAATGTTATGTATTAAGTTTATTGTGTGCCGTATCGCTGTGATTTAAGGGCATAAAAATTCAAAGTTAGAAAATTGCGAAATTTTCAAAATTTTTGCCAAATTTCCGTTTTTTTCACAAATAAACGCAAGTTATTTAAATGCAATTTTACCACTAACATGAAGTACAATATGTCACGAGAAAACAATGTCAGAATCATCGGGATCCATTGAAGCGTTCCAGAGTTATGACCTCATAAAGGGACAGTGGTCAGAATTGTAAAAATTGGCCCGGTAGTTAACGTGCAAACCACCCTTGGTAGTGAAGGGGTTAAGACTCATTTTGGTGCGCTGGCTCTTTAAGAATCAATTTGGCACGTCGGGGGCCGATTTTGTGGCCGGGGCCCCTCAGGGTCCGATTTGATGGGTGGGGCCCCTCAGGGTCTGATTTTGTGGCTGGGGCCCCTCAGGGTCCGATTTTGTGGGAGGGGCCCCTCAGGGTCCGATTTGGTGGGTGGGACCCCTCAGGGTCCGATTTTGTGGCCGGGGCCCCTCAGGGTCCAATTTTGTGGTCGGGGCCCCTCAGGGTCCGATTTGGTGGGCGGGACCACTCAGGGTCCGATTTGGTGGGCAGGGCCCCTCAGGGTCCGATTTTGTGGTTGGGGCCCCTCAGGATCCAATTTTGTGACCGAGGCCCCCTGGGTCTGATTTGGTGGGCGGATCCACTCTGGGTCCAATATGGTGGGGGGGCCCTCAGGGTCCGATTTGGTGGGCGGGGCCCCTCAGGGTCCGATTTGGTGGGCGGGGCCACTCAGGGTCCGATTTGGTGGGCAGGGCCCCTCAGGGTCCGATATGGTGGGCGGGGCCACTCAGAATCCGATTTGGTGGGCGGGCCCCTCAGGATCCGATTTGGTGAGCGGGGCCCCTCAGGGTCCGATTTGGTCAGTGGGGCCCCTCAGGGTCTGATTTGGTCAGCGGGGCCCCTCAGGGTCAGATTTGGTGGGTGGAGCCCCTCAGGGTCCAATTTTGTGGTTGGGGCCCCTCAGGATCTGATTTGGTGGACGGGGCCACTCAGGGTCCGATTTGGTGGGCGGGGCCACTCAGGGTCCGATTTGGTGGGCGGGGCCACTCAGGGTCTGATTTGGTGAGTGGGGCCCCTCAGAGTTCAATTTGGTCAGCGGGGCCCCTCAGGGTCCGATTTTGTGGGTGGGGCTCCTCAGGGTTTGAATTGCTGGCTGGGATCCCTCAGGGTCCGATTTTGTGGGTGTGGCCCCTCAAGAGTCCGATTTTGTGGGTGGGGCCCCTCAGGGTCCGATTTTGTGGCCGGGGCCCCTCAGGGTCCGATTTTGTGGGTAGGGTCCCTCAGGGTCCGATTTTGTGGGTGGGGCCCCTCAGGGTCCCATTTTGTGGTCGGGGCCCCTCAGGGTCCGATTTTGTGGCCGGGACCCCTCAGAGTCCGATTTTGTGTTTGGGGCCCCTCAGGGTCCCATTTTGTGGCTGGGGCCCCTCAGGGTCTAATTTTGTGGCCGAGGCCCCTCAGGGTCCGATTTTGTGGCCGGGGCCCCTCAGGGTCTGATTTTGTGGCCGAGGCCCTTCAGGGTCTGATTTTGTGGGTGGGGCCCCTTAGGGTCCAATTTTGTGGTCGAAGCCCCTCAGGGTCCATTTTGGTGGGCGGGGCCACTCTGGGTCCAATTTGGTGGGAGCCACTCTGGGTCCAATTTGGTGGGCGGGGACCCTCAGGGTCTGCTTTGGTGGGCGGGGTTCCTCAAAGTCCGATTTGGTGGGCGGGGCCCCTCAGGGTCCGATTTTGTGGTTGGGGCCCTTAGGGTCTGATTTGGTGGGTGGGGACCCTCAGGGTCCGATTTGGTGGACGAGTTCCCTCAGGGTCCGATTAGGTGGGCGGAGTCCCTCAGGGTCCAATTTGGTGGGCGGGGCCCCTCAGGGTCTGATTTTGTGGCCGGGGCCCCTCCAGGTCCGATTTTGTGGCTGGGGCCCCTCAGGGTCTGATTTTGTGGGTGGGGCCCATCAGGGTCCGATTTTGTGGTTGGGGCCCCTCAGGGTCCGATTTTGTGGGTGGGGCCCCTCAGGGTCCAATTTGGTGGGCAGGGCACCTCAGGGTCCAATTTGGTGGGCGGGGCCACTCTGGGTCTGATTTGGTGGGCGGGGCCACTCTGGATCTGATTTGGTGGGCGGGGCCACTCTGGGTCCGATTTGGATGCCAGGGTGGCTCAGCCTCCTTTTTGTAGGCCAGGGTCTATCAGCCTCCGATTTGGAGCCTTGGGTCACTCAGCTTTCGATTTGGCGCGCCGGCCCTTTAATACTCATTTTGGTGCGCCGGCTCTTTAAGAACCACTTTGGCCCCTCAGGGTCCGATTTTGTGGCCGGGGCCCCTCAGGGTCCGATGTGGTGGGTGGGGCCCCTCAGGGTCTGATTTTGTGGCCGGGGCCCCTCAGTGTCCGATTTTGTGCTCTTTAAGAATCACTTTGGCGCGTCGGCCCTTTAAGAGCCAGGGTGGCTCACTGGGCTTCTAAATCCACTTTGGCGCACATTCTCTCTCAGGGGCATGCGTCATGTGATGAAGCTAGATTTGCATTTGTGCTGTGGGTTTCGCTTTAAGAGCTGATATTATGTGGCAGAAGCGCTCTCCTGGGGGTGTCATGTGACTTTCGTAGGCGTTGGCATAGTAACTGGGTGTGCCTGCGTATATCAATGAGCTCAACTGCCATTTCAATCGCCTCAGGGCACATTTTAAGCTTCCCATTGAAAAGCATTGGAGACAGTGCATTCCAATGACGGGAAAAAAAATTTTCAAATGCAAATTGCGCAAAAACTACAAATCCGATCGACACGAAAAATACTTAGCACACCTCTCATGGACGCTGGCTTCGAAACGACACCTCAACGGAGTCTGTGCGTGTAGCGGTTCAGGCTGTATTAATTGCGGAAATCAACTGGAAAATAATAATAATAACTAGATGTGTATTTCCTGAAGGAAGTACAGATAGTGGTTTGAAATGGTGCCCGGGCTGCCCCTTTAAGAGAGACTTGCCTGCTGCCTCTGCAAGACTTTCAACTCAGGATCCGTTTTAAGTGTGGGTGCCTCTCAGGGGCCACTTTGGCCTCAGGGTCTGATTTGGTGGGTGGGGCCCCTCAGGATCCGATTCGGTGGCCTGGGCTCCTCAGGGTTTTTATTGTTGGCCGGGATGCCTCAGGGTCCAATTTTGTGGGTGGGGCCCCTCATGGTCAGATTTTGTGGGTGGGGCAACTCAGGGTCCGATTTTGTGGGTGGGGCCCCTTATGGTCCGATTTTGTGGGTGGGGCCTCTCAGGGTCCGATTTTGTGGCCGGGGCCCCTCAGGGTCCGATTTTGTGGCCGGAGCCCCTCAGGGTCCGATTTTGTGGCCGGGGTCCCTCAGGGTCTGATTTTGAGGGTGGGGCCCCTCAGGGTCTGATTTTGTGGCTGGGGTCCCTCAGGGTCTGATTTTGTGGGTGGGGCCCCTCAGGATCCGATTTTGTGGCCGGGGCCCCTCAGGGTCCGATTTTGTGGGTGGGGCCCCTCGGGGTCCGATTTTGTGGCTGGGGCCCCTCGGGGTCCGATTTTGTGGCTGGGGCCCCTCGGGCTCTGATTTTGTGGCTGGGGTCCCTCAGGGTCTGATTTTGTGGGTGGGGCCCCTCAGGGTCCGATTTTGTGACCGGGGCCCCTCAGGGTCTGATTTTGTGGTTGGGGCCCCTCAGGGTCCGATTTTGTGGCTGGGGTCTCTCAGGGTCCGATTTTGTGGCCGGGGCCCCTCAGGGTCTGGATTTGTGGGTGGGGCCCCTCAGGGTCCGATTTTGTGGGTGGGGCCCCTCAGGGTCCAATTTTGTGGCTGGGGCCCCTCAGGGTCTGATTTTGTGGCTGGGGCCCCTCAGGGTCCGATTTTGAGGCTGGGGCCCCTCAGGGTCTAATTTGGTGGGCGGGGCCCCTCAGGGTCCAATTTTGTGGGCGGGGCCCCTCAGGGTCCGATTTTGTGGGCGGGGTCCCTTAGGGTCCGATTTTGTGGCTGGGGTACCGCAGGGTCTGATTTTGTGGGTGGGGCCCCTCAGGGTCTGATTTTGTGGGTGGGGTCCCTCAGGGTCCGATTTTGTGGGTGGGGCCCCTCAGGGTCCGATTTGGTGGGCTGGGCCACTCTGGGTTCGATTTTATGGGTGGGGCCCCTCTGGGTCCGATTTTGTGGTTGGGGCCTTTCAGAATCCGATTTGGTGGGCAGGGCCGCTCAGGGTCCGATTTGGTAAGCGGGGCCCCTCAGGGTCCGATTTGGTGAGCGGGGCCCCTCAGGGTCTGATTTGGTGGGCGGGATCTCTCAGAGTCCGATTTGGTGGGCGGGGCCCCTCAGGGTCCGATTTAGCGGACGTGGCCCCTCAGGGTCCGATTTGGTGGGCGGGGCCCCTCGGGGTCTGATTTGGTGGGCGGGGCCCCTCGAGGTCCGATTTGGTGGGCAGGGCCCCTCAGGGTTTGATTTGGTGGGCGGGGCCCCTCAGGGTCTTATTTGCTGGGCGGGGCCCCTCAGGGTCGGATTTGGTGGGCAGGGCCAGTCAGGGTACGATTTGGTGGGCGGGACCCCTCAGGGTCCGATTTGGTGGTTGGGGCCTTTTTAGAATCCGATTTGGTGGGCGGGGCCCCTCAGGGTCCGATTTGGTGAGCGGGCCCCTCAGAGTTCAATTTTGTGGCCAGGGCCCCTCAGGGTCCGGTTTTGTGGCTGGGGCCCCTCAGGGTCCGATTTGGTGGGCGGGGCCACTCTGGGTCTGATTTGGTGGGCGGGGCCCTGAGGCGCACTGGGCTTCTATATCCACTTTGGCGCACATTCTCTCTTAGCGGCATGCGGCATGTGATGAAGCTAGATTTGCATTTGTGCTTTTGGTTTTGCTTTAAGAGGTGGTATCATCTGGCAGAAACTGTCCTGGAGGGGTCATGTAAAGTTTGTAGGCGTTGGCATAGTAACTGGGTGTGCCTGCGCATATCAATGAACTTAACTGCCACCTAACGACTGCCCCATGTTTTCCCTATGGCAAAATTATCAAATTGAGATGCATTGAGATAATGCAATCCAATTACGGGAAAAAAAAATTTCAAGCGCAAAAACTGCAAATCCAATCGAAACGAAAAATACTTAGCACACCACTCGTGGACGCTGGCTTCGAAACGACACCTCAACGGAGTCTGTGCGCTTAGCGGTTCGGGCCGTATTAATTGTGGAAAATTAACTGAATAATAATAATAATACTAGATGTGTATTTCCTGAAGGAAGTACAGATAGTGGTTTGAAATGCTGCCCGGGCTGCCCCTTTAAGAGAGACTTGCCTGCTGCCCCTGCAAGACTTTCAACTCAGGATCTGTTTTAACTGTGGGTGCCTCTCAGGGGCCACTTTGGCCTCAGGGTCCCATTTTGTGGGTGGGGCCCTCAGCGCCCGATTTTGTGGGTGGGGCCCCTCAGGGTCCGATTTTGTGGCCGGGGCACCTCAGGGTCCGATTTGGTGGGTGGGGCCCCTCAGGGTCTGATTTGGTGGCCGGGTCCCCTCAGGGGCTGATTTGGTGGGTGGGGCCCCTCAGGGTCCAATTTTGTGGCCGGGGGCCCCTCAGGGTCTGATTTGGTGGTTGGGGCCCCTCAGGGTCCGATTTTGTGGGTGGGGCCCCTCAGGGTCCGATTTTGTGGCCGGGGCCCCTCAGGGTCCAATTTGGTGGGTGGGGCCCCTCAGGGTCCGATTCTGTGGCCGGGGCCCCTCAGGGTCTGATTTGGTGGTTGGGGCCCCTCAGGGTCCGATTTTGTGGGTGGGGCCCCTCAGGGTCCGATTTTGTGGCCGGGGCCCCTCAGGGTCCAATTTGGTGGGTGGGGCCCCTCAGGGTCCGATTTTGTGGCCAGGGCCCCTCAGGGTCCGATTTGGTGGGTGGGGCCCCTCAGGGTCCGATTTGGTGGGTGAGGCCCCTCAGGGTCCGATTTTGTGGCCGGGGCACCTCAGGGTCCGATTTGGTGGGTGGGGCCCCTCAGGATCTGATTTGGTGGCCGGGTCCCCTCAGGGGCTGATTTGGTGGGTGGGGCCCCTCAGGGTCCAATTTTGTGGCCGGGGCCCCTCAGGGTCTGATTTGGTGGTTGGGGCCCCTCAGGGTCCGATTTTGTGGGTGGGGCCCCTCAGGGTCCGATTTTGTGGCCGGGGCCCCTCAGGGTCCGATTTTGTGGTTGAGGCCCCACAGGGTCCGATTTTGTGGTTGGGGCCCCTCAGGGTCCGGTTTTGTGGTTGGGGCCCCTCAGGGTCCGATTTTGTGGCCGGCGCCCCTCAGGGTCCGATTTCGTGGCCGAGGCCCCTCAGGGTCCGATTTCGTGGCCGGGGCCCCTCAGGGTCCGATTTTGTGGCCGGGGCCCCTCAGGGTCCGATTTTGTGGCCGGGGCCCCTCAGGGTCCGATTTTGTGGGTGGGGCCCCTCAGGGTCCGATTTTGTGGTTGGGGCCCCTCAGGGTCTGATTTTGTGGCCGGGTCTACTCAGGGTCTGATTTTGTGGGTGGGGCCCCTTAGGGTCTGATTTTGTGGGTGGAGCCCCCTGGGTCCATTTTGGTGGGCAGGTCCACTCTGGGTCCGATTTTGTGGTTGGGGCCCCTCGGTCCGATTTTGTGGTTGGGGCCCCTCAGGGTTCAATTTTGTAGGTGGGGTCCCTCTGGGTCCGATTTTGTGGCCGGGGCCCGTCAGGGTCCGATTTTGTGGCCGGGGCCAGTCAGGGTCCGATTTTGTGGATGGGGCCCCTCAGGGTCCGATTTTGTGGGTGGGGCCCCTCAGGGTCCGATTTTGTGGGGGGGCCCCCTCAGGGTCCGATTTTGTGGCCGGGGCCAGTCAGGGTCCGATTTGGTGGGCGGGGCCCCTGAGGGTCCGATTTGGTGGGCGGGGCCCCTCAGGGTCCAATTTTGTGGTTGGGGCCCCTCAGGGTCCGATTTTGTGGTTGGGGCCCCTCAGCGTCCGATTTTGTGGTTGGGGCCCTCAGGGTCCGATTTTGTGGTTGTGGGCCCTCAGGGTCCGATTTTGTGGCCGGGGCCCCTCAGGGTCTGATTTCGTGGTTGGGGCCCCTCAGGGTCCGATTTTGTGGCCAGCGCCCCTCAGTGTCCGATTTCGTGGCCAGGGTCCCTCAGGGTCCGATTTCGTGGCCGGGGCCCATCAGTGTCCGATTTTGTGGCCGGTGCCCCTCAGGGTCCGATTTTGTGGGTGGGGCCCCTCAGGGACCGATTTTGTGGGTGGGGCCCCTCAGGGTCCGATTTTGTGGTTGGGGCCCCTCAGGGTCTGATTTTGTGGCCGGGTCTACTCATGGTCCGATTTTGTGGGTGGGGCCCCTTAGGGTCTGATTTTGTGGGTGGAGCCCCCTGGGTCCATTTTGGTGGGCAGGTCCACTCTGGGTCCGATTTTGTAGGTGGGGTCCCTCAGGGTCCGATTTTGTGGCCGGGGCCCGTCAGGGTCCGATTTTGTGGCCGGGGCCAGTCAGGGTCCGATTTTGTGGGTGGGGCCCCGTCAGGGTCCGATTTTGTGGGTGGGGCCCCTCAGGGTCCGATTTTGTGGGTGGGGCCCCTCAGGGTCCGATTTTGTGGGTGGGGCCCCTTAGGGTCCGATTTTGTGGGTGGGGCCCCTGAGGGTCCGATTTGGTGGGCGGGGCCCCTCAGGGTCCAATTTTGTGGTTGGGGCCCCTCAGGGTCCGATTTTGTGGTTGGGGCCCCTCAGCGTCCGATTTTGTGGTTGGGGGCCCTCAGGGTCCGATTTTGTGGTTGGGGGCCCTCAGGGCCTGATTTTGTGGGTGGGGCCCTCAGGGTCCGATTTTGTGGGTGGGGCCCCTCAGGGTCCAATTTGGTGGGCGGGGCCACTCTGGGTCTGATTTGGTGGGCGAGGCCACTCTGGGTCCGATTTCGTGGGCGGGGCCACTCTGGGTCCGATTTGGATGCCAGGGTTGCTCAGTCTCCTTTTTGTAGGCCAGGGTCTATCAGCCTCCGATTTGGAGCCTTGGGTCACTCAGCTTTCGATTTGGCGCGCCGGCCCTTTAAGTCTCATTTTGGTGCGCCGGGTCTTTAAGAATCACTTTGGCGCGTCGGCCCTTTAAGAGCCAGGGTGGCTCACTGGGCTTCTAAATCCACTTTGGCGCACACATTCTCTCTCAGGGGCATGCGTCATGTGATGAAGCTAGATTTGCATTTGTGCTGTGGGTTTAGCTTTAAGAGCTGATATTATGTGGCAAAAGCTCTGTTCTGGAGATGTCATGTGACGTTCGTAGGCATTGGCATAGTAACTGGGTGTGCCTGCGCATATCAATGAGCTCAACTGCCATTTCAATCGCCTCAGGGCACGTTTTAAGCTTCCCATTGAAAAGCATTGACACAGTGCATTCCAATGACGGGAAAAAAAATTTTCAAACGCAAATTGCGCAAAAACTACAAATCCGATCGACACGAAAAATACTTAGCACACCTCTCATGGACGCTGGCTTCGAAACGACACCTCAACGGAGTCTGTGCGTGTAGCGGTTCGAGCCGCATTAATTGCGGAAATCAACTTAATAATAATAATAATAATAAGAAGAATAAGTTAGCAGCGTTCAGATTACAATATAGTGGTTTTTTCAAACCACTATAATAAGAAGAAGAATAACTAGTTGTGTATTTCCTGAAGGAAGTACAGATAGTGGTTTGAAATGCTGTCCGGGCTGCCCCTTTAAGAGAGACTTGCCTGCTGCACCTGCAAGACTTTCAACTCAGGATCCGTTTTAACTGTGGGTGCCTCTCAGGGGCCACTTTGGCCTCAGGGTCCGATTTTGTGGGTGGGGCCCTCAGGGCCCGATTTTGTGGGTGGGGCCCCTCAGGGTTCGATTTTGTGGCCGGGGCACATCAGGGTCCGATTTGGTGGGTGGGGCCCCTCAGGGTCCGATTTGGTGGCCGGGTCCCCTCAGGGGCTGATTTGGTGGTTGGGGCCCCTCAGGGTCCGATTTGGTGGTTGGGGCCCCTCAGGGTCCGATTTTGTGGCCGGGGCCCATCAGGGTCCGATTTGGTGGGTGGGGCCCCTCAGGGTCCGATTTGGTGGCCGGGGCCCCTCAGGGTCCGATTTGGTGAGCGGGGCCCCTCAGGGTCTGATTTGGTGGGCGAGATCTATCAGAGTCCGATTTGGTGGGTGGGGCCCCTCAGGGTCCAATTTGGTTGGCGGGGACCCTCGGGGTCCGATTTGGTGGGCGGGGCCCGTCAGGGTCCGATTTGGTGGGTGGGGCCCATCAAGGTCCGATTTTGTGGCCGGGGCCCCTCAAGGTCTGATTTTGTGGGTGGGGCCCCTCAGGGTCCGATTTGGTGGGTCGGGCCCCTCAGGGTCCGATTTTGTGGCCGGGGCCCCTTAGGGTCCAATTTTGAGGTCGAAACCCCTCAGGGTCCGATTTTGTGGCCGGAGCCCCTCAGGGTCCGATTTGGTGGGCGGGGCCCCTAAGGGTCCGATTTGGTGGGTGGGGCTCCTCAGGGTCTGATTTTGTGGGTGGGGCCCCTCAGGGTCCGATTTTGTGTCCAGGGCCCCTCAGGGTCCGATTTTGTGGTTGTGGCCCTTCAGAATCCGATTTGGTGGCTGGGGCCCCTCAGGGTCCGATTTGGTGGCAGGGGCCCCTCAGGGTCCGATTTTGTGGGTGGGACCCCTCAGGGTCTGATTTTGTGGCCAGGCCCCTCAGGGTCCAATTCTGTGGGTGGGGCCTGTCAGGGTCCGATTTTGTGGGTGGGGCCACTCTGGGTCCGATTTGGTGGGTGGGGCCACTCTGGGTCCGTTTTGTTGGGCGGAGCTACTCTGGGTCCGATTTGGTGGGCGGGGCCCCTCAGGGTCCAATTTGGTGAGCGGGGCCCCTCAGGGTCTGATTTGGTGGGCGGGGCCCCTCAGGGTCCGATTTTGTGGCCGGGGCCCCTCAGGGTCCTATTTTGTGGTTGGGGCCCCTCAGGATCCAATTTTGTGACCGAGGCCCTCAGGGTCTGATTTTGTGGGTGGGGCCCCTCAGGGTCCAATTTTGTGGCCGGGGCACCTCAGGGTCCGATTTTGTGGGTGGGGCCCCTTAGGGTCCGATTTGGTGGACGGGGCCACTCAGGGTACGATTTGGTGGACGGGGCCACTCAGGCTCCGATTTGGTGGGCGGGGCCACTCAGGGTCCGATTTGGTGGGCGGGGCCACTCAGGGTCTGATCTGGTGAGTGGGGACCCTCAGAGTTCAATTTGGTCAGCGGGGCCCCTCGGGGTCCAATTTTGTGGGTGGGGCCCCTCAGGGTTCAATTTTGTGGTTGGGGCCTTTCAGAATCCGATTTGGTGGACGGGGCTCCTCAGGGTCCGATTTGGTGGGCGGGGCCCCTCATGGTCCGATTTTGTATCTGGGGCCCCTTAGGGTCCAATTTTGTTGTCGAAGCCCCTCAGGGTCCGATTTGGTGGCCGGAGCCCCTCAGGGTCCGATTTTGTGGGTGGGGCCTCCTGGGTCTGATTTGGTAGGCGGGGCCCCTTAGGGTCCGCTTTGGTGGGTGGGGCTCCTCAGGGTCTGATTTTGTGGGTGGGGCCCCTCAGGGTCCGATTTTGTGTCCGGGGCCCCTCAGGGTCCGATTTTGTGGTTGGGGCCCTTCAGAATCCGATTTGGTGGCCGGGGCCCCTCAGGGTCCGATTTGGTGGCAGGGGCCCCTCAGGGTCCGATTTTGTGGGTGGGACCCCTCATGGTCCGATTTTGTGGCCAGGGCCCCTCAGGGTCCAATTCTGTGGGTGGGGCCCCTCTGGGCCCGATTTTGCAGCCGGGGCCCCTCAGGGTCCGATTTTGTGGTTGGGGCCCCTCAGGGTCCGATTTTGTGGGTGGGGCCACTCTGGGTCTGATTTGGTGGGTGGGGCCACTCTGGGTCCGTTTTGTTGGGCGGAGCTACTCTGGGTCTGATTTGGTGGGCGGGACCACTCTGGGTCCAACTTGGTGGGCAGGACCACTCTGGGTACAATTTAGTTGGCGGGGCCCCACAGTGTCCGATTTGGTGGGCGGGGCCCCTCAGGGTCCGATTTCGTGGGTGGGGCCACTCAGGAGCCGATTCGGTGGCCTGGGCTCCTCAGGGCTTGAAATGGTGGACAGGATCCCTCAGGGTCATATTTTGTGGCCGGGGCCTCTCGGTCCGATCTTGTGGGTGTGGCCCCTTAGGGTCCAATGTTGTGGGTGGGGCCCCCTGGGTCTGATTTGGTGGGCAGGGCCACTCTGGGTCCAATTTGGTGGGGGGCCCTTAAGGGTCCGATTTGGTGGGCGGGGCCCCTCAGGGTCCTATTTGGTGGGTGGGGTCCCTTAGGGTCTGATTTGGTGGGTGGGGACCCTCAGGGTCCAATTTGATGGGCGGGGCCCCTCAGGGTCTGATTTTGTGGCCGGGGCCCCTCCAGGTCCGATTTTGTGGCTGGGGCCCCTCAGGGTCTGATTTTGTGGGTGGGGCCCCTCAGGGTCCGATTTTGTGGTTGGGGCCCCTCAGGGTCCGATTTTGTGGGTGGGGCCCCTTAGGGTCTGATTTTGTGGGTGGGGCCCCTCAGGGTCCAATTTGGTGGGCGGGGCCACTCAGGATCTGATTTGGTGGCCGGGTCCCCTCAGGGGCTGATTTGGTGGGTGGGGCCCCTCAGGGTGCAATTTTGTGGCCGGGGCCCCTCAGGGTCTGATTTGGTGGTTGGGGCCCCTCAGGGTCCGATTTTGTGGGTGGGGCCCCTCAGGGTCCGATTTTGTGGCCGGGGCCCCTCAGGGTCCGATTTTGTGGTTGAGGCCCCACAGGGTCCGATTTTGTGGTTGGGGCCCCTCAGGGTCTGGTTTTGTGGTTGGGGCCCCTCAGGTTCCGATTTTGTGGCCGGCGCCCCTCAGGGTCCGATTTCGTGGCCGAGGCCCCTCAGGGTCCGATTTCGTGGCCGGGGCCCCTCAGGGTCCGATTTTGTGGCCGGGGCCCCTCAGGGTCCGATTTTGTGGCCGGGGCCCCTCAGGGTCCGATTTTGTGGGTGGGGCCCCTCAGGGTCCGATTTTGTGGTTGGGGCCCCTCAGGGTCTGATTTTGTGGCCGGGTCTACTCAGGGTCTGATTTTGTGGGTGGGGCCCCTTAGGGTCTGATTTTGTGGGTGGAGCCCCCTGGGTCCATTTTGGTGGGCAGGTCCACTCTGGGTCCGATTTTGTGGTTGGGGCCCCTCGGTCCGATTTTGTGGTTGGGGCCCCTCAGGGTTCAATTTTGTAGGTGGGGTCCCTCTGGGTCCGATTTTGTGGCCGGGGCCCGTCAGGGTCCGATTTTGTGGCCGGGGCCAGTCAGGGTCCGATTTTGTGGATGGGGCCCCTCAGGGTCCGATTTTGTGGGTGGGGCCCCTCAGGGTCCGATTTTGTGGGGGGGCCCCCTCAGGGTCCGATTTTGTGGCCGGGGCCAGTCAGGGTCCGATTTGGTGGGCGGGGCCCCTGAGGGTCCGATTTGGTGGGCGGGGCCCCTCAGGGTCCAATTTTGTGGTTGGGGCCCCTCAGGGTCCGATTTTGTGGTTGGGGCCCCTCAGCGTCCGATTTTGTGGTTGGGGCCCTCAGGGTCCGATTTTGTGGTTGTGGGCCCTCAGGGTCCGATTTTGTGGCCGGGGCCCCTCAGGGTCTGATTTCGTGGTTGGGGCCCCTCAGGGTCCGATTTTGTGGCCAGCGCCCCTCAGTGTCCGATTTCATGGCCAGGGTCCCTCAGGGTCCGATTTCGTGGCCGGGGCCCATCAGTGTCCGATTTTGTGGCCGGTGCCCCTCAGGGTCCGATTTTGTGGGTGGGGCCCCTCAGGGACCGATTTTGTGGGTGGGGCCCCTCAGGGTCCGATTTTGTGGTTGGGGCCCCTCAGGGTCTGATTTTGTGGCCGGGTCTACTCATGGTCCGATTTTGTGGGTGGGGCCCCTTAGGGTCTGATTTTGTGGGTGGAGCCCCCTGGGTCCATTTTGGTGGGCAGGTCCACTCTGGGTCCGATTTTGTGGTTTAGGCCCCTCAGGGTCCGATTTTGTGGTTGGGGCCCCTCAGGGCTCAATTTTGTAGGTGGGGTCCCTCAGGGTCCGATTTTGTGGCCGGGGCCCGTCAGGGTCCGATTTTGTGGCCGGGGCCAGTCAGGGTCCGATTTTGTGGGTGGGGCCCCGTCAGGGTCCGATTTTGTGGGTGGGGCCCCTCAGGGTCCGATTTTGTGGGTGGGGCCCCTCAGGGTCCGATTTTGTGGGTGGGGCCCCTTAGGGTCCGATTTTGTGGGTGGGGCCCCTGAGGGTCCGATTTGGTGGGCGGGGCCCCTCAGGGTCCAATTTTGTGGTTGGGGCCCCTCAGGGTCCGATTTTGTGGTTGGGGCCCCTCAGCGTCCGATTTTGTGGTTGGGGGCCCTCAGGGTCCGATTTTGTGGTTGGGGGCCCTCAGGGCCTGATTTTGTGGGTGGGGCCCTCAGGGTCCGATTTTGTGGGTGGGGCCCCTCAGGGTCCAATTTGGTGGGCGGGGCCACTCTGGGTCTGATTTGGTGGGCGAGGCCACTCTGGGTCCGATTTCGTGGGCGGGGCCACTCTGGGTCCGATTTGGATGCCAGGGTTGCTCAGTCTCCTTTTTGTAGGCCAGGGTCTATCAGCCTCCGATTTGGAGCCTTGGGTCACTCAGCTTTCGATTTGGCGCGCCGGCCCTTTAAGTCTCATTTTGGTGCGCCGGGTCTTTAAGAATCACTTTGGCGCGTCGGCCCTTTAAGAGCCAGGGTGGCTCACTGGGCTTCTAAATCCACTTTGGCGCACACATTCTCTCTCAGGGGCATGCGTCATGTGATGAAGCTAGATTTGCATTTGTGCTGTGGGTTTAGCTTTAAGAGCTGATATTATGTGGCAAAAGCTCTGTTCTGGAGATGTCATGTGACGTTCGTAGGCATTGGCATAGTAACTGGGTGTGCCTGCGCATATCAATGAGCTCAACTGCCATTTCAATCGCCTCAGGGCACGTTTTAAGCTTCCCATTGAAAAGCATTGACACAGTGCATTCCAATGACGGGAAAAAAAATTTTCAAACGCAAATTGCGCAAAAATTACAAATCCGATCGACACGAAAAATACTTAGCACACCTCTCATGGACGCTGGCTTCGAAACGACACCTCAACGGAGTCTGTGCGTGTAGCGGTTCGAGCCGCATTAATTGCGGAAATCAACTTAATAATAATAATAAGAAGAAGAAGAATAAGTTAGCAGCGTTCAGATTACAATATAGTGGTTTTTTCAAACCACTATAATAAGAAGAAGAATAACTAGTTGTGTATTTCCTGAAGGAAGTACAGATAGTGGTTTGAAATGCTGTCCGGGCTGCCCCTTTAAGAGAGACTTGCCTGCTGCACCTGCAAGACTTTCAACTCAGGATCCGTTTTAACTGTGGGTGCCTCTCAGGGGCCACTTTGGCCTCAGGGTCCGATTTTGTGGGTGGGGCCCTCAGGGCCCGATTTTGTGGGTGGGGCCCCTCAGGGTTCGATTTTGTGGCCGGGGCACATCAGGGTCCGATTTGGTGGGTGGGGCCCCTCAGGGTCCGATTTGGTGGCCGGGTCCCCTCAGGGGCTGATTTGGTGGTTGGGGCCCCTCAGGGTCCGATTTGGTGGTTGGGGCCCCTCAGGGTCCGATTTTGTGGCCGGGGCCCATCAGGGTCCGATTTGGTGGGTGGGGCCCCTCAGGGTCCGATTTGGTGGCCGGGGCCCCTCAGGGTCCGATTTGGTGAGCGGGGCCCCTCAGGGTCTGATTTGGTGGGCGAGATCTATCAGAGTCCGATTTGGTGGGTGGGGCCCCTCAGGGTCCAATTTGGTTGGCGGGGACCCTCGGGGTCCGATTTGGTGGGCGGGGCCCGTCAGGGTCCGATTTGGTGGGTGGGGCCCATCAAGGTCCGATTTTGTGGCCGGGGCCCCTCAAGGTCTGATTTTGTGGGTGGGGCCCCTCAGGGTCCGATTTGGTGGGTCGGGCCCCTCAGGGTCCGATTTTGTGGCCGGGGCCCCTTAGGGTCCAATTTTGAGGTCGAAACCCCTCAGGGTCCGATTTTGTGGCCGGAGCCCCTCAGGGTCCGATTTGGTGGGCGGGGCCCCTAAGGGTCCGATTTGGTGGGTGGGGCTCCTCAGGGTCTGATTTTGTGGGTGGGGCCCCTCAGGGTCCGATTTTGTGTCCAGGGCCCCTCAGGGTCCGATTTTGTGGTTGTGGCCCTTCAGAATCCGATTTGGTGGCTGGGGCCCCTCAGGGTCCGATTTGGTGGCAGGGGCCCCTCAGGGTCCGATTTTGTGGGTGGGACCCCTCAGGGTCTGATTTTGTGGCCAGGCCCCTCAGGGTCCAATTCTGTGGGTGGGGCCCCGATTTTGTAGCCGGGGCCCCTCAGGGTCCGATTTTGTGGTTGGGGCCTGTCAGGGTCCGATTTTGTGGGTGGGGCCACTCTGGGTCCGATTTGGTGGGTGGGGCCACTCTGGGTCCGTTTTGTTGGGCGGAGCTACTCTGGGTCCGATTTGGTGGGCGGGGCCCCTCAGGGTCCAATTTGGTGAGCGGGGCCCCTCAGGGTCTGATTTGGTGGGCGGGGCCCCTCAGGGTCCGATTTTGTGGCCGGGGCCCCTCAGGGTCCTATTTTGTGGTTGGGGCCCCTCAGGATCCAATTTTGTGACCGAGGCCCTCAGGGTCTGATTTTGTGGGTGGGGCCCCTCAGGGTCCAATTTTGTGGCCGGGGCACCTCAGGGTCCGATTTTGTGGGTGGGGCCCCTTAGGGTCCGATTTGGTGGACGGGGCCACTCAGGGTACGATTTGGTGGACGGGGCCACTCAGGCTCCGATTTGGTGGGCGGGGCCACTCAGGGTCCGATTTGGTGGGCGGGGCCACTCAGGGTCTGATCTGGTGAGTGGGGACCCTCAGAGTTCAATTTGGTCAGCGGGGCCCCTCGGGGTCCAATTTTGTGGGTGGGGCCCCTCAGGGTTCAATTTTGTGGTTGGGGCCTTTCAGAATCCGATTTGGTGGACGGGGCTCCTCAGGGTCCGATTTGGTGGGCGGGGCCCCTCATGGTCCGATTTTGTATCTGGGGCCCCTTAGGGTCCAATTTTGTTGTCGAAGCCCCTCAGGGTCCGATTTGGTGGCCGGAGCCCCTCAGGGTCCGATTTTGTGGGTGGGGCCTCCTGGGTCTGATTTGGTAGGCGGGGCCCCTTAGGGTCCGCTTTGGTGGGTGGGGCTCCTCAGGGTCTGATTTTGTGGGTGGGGCCCCTCAGGGTCCGATTTTGTGTCCGGGGCCCCTCAGGGTCCGATTTTGTGGTTGGGGCCCTTCAGAATCCGATTTGGTGGCCGGGGCCCCTCAGGGTCCGATTTGGTGGCAGGGGCCCCTCAGGGTCCGATTTTGTGGGTGGGACCCCTCATGGTCCGATTTTGTGGCCAGGGCCCCTCAGGGTCCAATTCTGTGGGTGGGGCCCCTCTGGGCCCGATTTTGCAGCCGGGGCCCCTCAGGGTCCGATTTTGTGGTTGGGGCCCCTCAGGGTCCGATTTTGTGGGTGGGGCCACTCTGGGTCTGATTTGGTGGGTGGGGCCACTCTGGGTCCGTTTTGTTGGGCGGAGCTACTCTGGGTCTGATTTGGTGGGCGGGACCACTCTGGGTCCAACTTGGTGGGCAGGACCACTCTGGGTACAATTTAGTTGGCGGGGCCCCACAGTGTCCGATTTGGTGGGCGGGGCCCCTCAGGGTCCGATTTCGTGGGTGGGGCCACTCAGGAGCCGATTCGGTGGCCTGGGCTCCTCAGGGCTTGAAATGGTGGACAGGATCCCTCAGGGTCATATTTTGTGGCCGGGGCCTCTCGGTCCGATCTTGTGGGTGTGGCCCCTTAGGGTCCAATGTTGTGGGTGGGGCCCCCTGGGTCTGATTTGGTGGGCAGGGCCACTCTGGGTCCAATTTGGTGGGGGGCCCTTAAGGGTCCGATTTGGTGGGCGGGGCCCCTCAGGGTCCTATTTGGTGGGTGGGGTCCCTTAGGGTCTGATTTGGTGGGTGGGGACCCTCAGGGTCCAATTTGATGGGCGGGGCCCCTCAGGGTCTGATTTTGTGGCCGGGGCCCCTCCAGGTCCGATTTTGTGGCTGGGGCCCCTCAGGGTCTGATTTTGTGGGTGGGGCCCCTCAGGGTCCGATTTTGTGGTTGGGGCCCCTCAGGGTCCGATTTTGTGGGTGGGGCCCCTTAGGGTCTGATTTTGTGGGTGGGGCCCCTCAGGGTCCAATTTGGTGGGCGGGGCCACTCTGGGTCTGATTTGGTGGGCAGGGTCACTCTGGGTCTGATATGGTGGGCGGGGCCACTCTGGGTCCAATTTGGATGCCAGGGTGGCTCAGCCTCCTTTTTGTAGGCTAGGGTCTATCAGCCTCCGATTTGGAGCCTTGGGTCACTCAGCTATCGATTTGGCGCGCCGGCCCTTTAATACTCATTTTGGTGCGCCGGCTCTTTAAGAATCACTTTGGCCCCTCAGGGTCCGATTTGGTGGGTGGGGCCCCTCAGGGTCTGATTTTGTGGCTGGGGCCCCTCAGGGTCCGATTTTGTGGGAGGGGCCCCTCAGGGTCCGATTTGGTGGGTGGGACCCCTCAGGGTCCGATTTTGTGGCCGGGGCCCCTCAGGGTCCAATTTTGTGGTCGGGGCCCCTCAGGGTCCGATTTGGTGGGCGGGGCCACTCAGGGTCCGATTTTGTGGTTGGGGCCCCTCAGGATCCAATTTTGTGACCGAGGCCCCCTGGGTCTGATTTGGTGGGCGGGTCCACTCTGGGTACAATTTGGTGGGGGGGCCCTCAGGGTCCGATTTGGTGGGCGTGGCCCCTCAGGGTCCGATTTGGTGGGCGGGGCCACTCAGGGTCTGATTTAGTGGGCAGGTCCCCTCAGGGTCCGATATGGTGGGCGGGGCCACTCAGAATCCGATTTGGTGGGCGGGGCCCCTCAGGATCCGATTTGGTGAGCGGGGCCCCTCAGGGTCCGATTTGGTCAGTGGGGCCCATCAGGGTCTGATTTGGTCAGCGGGGCCCCTCAGGGTCAGATTTGGTGGGCGGGGCCACTCAGGGTCTGATTTGGTGAGTGGGGCCCCTCAGAGTTCAATTTGGTCAGCGGGGCCCCTCAGGGTCCGATTTTGTGGGTGAGGCTCCTCATGGTTTGAATTGCTGGCTGGGATCCCTCAGGGTCTGATTTTGTGGGTGTGGCCCCTCAAGAGTCCGATTTTGTGGGTGGGGCCCCTCAGGGTTCTATTTTGTGGCCTGGGCCCCTCAGGGTCCGATTTTGTGGGTAGGGCCCCTCAGGGTCCGATTTTGTGGGTGGGGCCCCTCAGGGTCCCATTTTGTGGTCGGGGCCCCTCAGGGTCTGATTTTGTGGCCGGGGCCCCTCAGGGTCCGATTTTGTGTTTGGGGCCCCTCAGGGTCCCATTTTGTGGCTGGGGCCCCTCAGGGTCTAATTTTGTGGCCGAGGCCCCTCAGGGTCCGATTTTGTGGCCGGGGCCCATCAGGGTCTGATTTTGTGGCCGAGGCCCTTCAGGGTCTGATCTTGTGGGTGGGGCCCCTTAGGGTCCTATTTTGTGGTCGAAGCCCCTCAAGGTCCATTTTGGTGGCGGGGCCACTCTGGGTCCAATTTTGTGGGAGCCACTCTGGGTCCAATTTGGTGGGCGGGGACCCTCAGGGTCTGCTTTGGTGGGCGGGGTTCCTCAAAGTCCGATTTGGTGGGCGGGGACCCTCAGGGTCCGATTTTGTGGTTGGGGCCCTTACGGTCTGATTTGGTGGGTGGGGACCCTCAGGGTCCGATTTGGTGGATGAGTTCCCTCAGGGTCCGATTAGGTGGGCGGATTCCCTCAGGGTCCAATTTGGTGGGCGGGGCCCCTCAGGGTCTGATTTTGTGGTCGGGGCCCCTCCAGGTCCGATTTTGTGTCTGGGGCCCCTCAGGGTCTGATTTTGTGGGTGGGGCCCCTCAGGGTCCGATTTTGTGGTTGGGGCCCCTCAGGGTCCGATTTTGTGGGTGGGGCCCCTCAGGGTCCAATTTGGTGGGCGGGGCCCCTCAGGGTCCAATTTGGTGGGCGGGGCCACTCTGGGTCTGATTTGGTGGGCGGGGCCACTCTGGGTCTGATTTGGTGGGCGGGGCCACTCTGGGTCCGATTTGGAAGCCAGGGTGGCTCAGCCTCCTTTTTGTATGCCAGGGTCTATCAGCCTCCGATTTGGAACCTTGGGTCACTCAGCTTTCGATTTGGCGCGCCGGCCCTTTAAGACTCATTTTGGTGCGCCGGCTCTTTAAGAACCACTTTGGCCCCTCAGGGTCTGATTTGGTGGGTGGGGCCCCTCAGGGTCTGATTTTGTGGCCGGGGCCCCCCTGGGTCCGATTTTGTGCTCTTTAAGAATCACTTTGGCGCGTCGGCCCTTTAAGAGCCAGGGTGGCTCACTGGGCTTCTAAATCCACTTTGGCGCACATTCTCTCTCAGGGGCATGCGTCATGTGATGAAGCTAGATTTGCATTTGTGCTGTGGGTTTCGCTTTAAGAGCTGATATTATGTGGCAGAAGCTCTCTCCTGGGGGTGTCATGTGACTTTCGTAGGCGTTGGCATAGTAACTGGGTGTGCCTGCGTATATCAATGAGCTCAACTGCCATTTCAATCGCCTCAGGGCACATTTTAAGCTTCCCATTGAAAAGCATTGGAGACAGTGCATTCCAATGACGGGAAAAAAAATTTTCAAACGCAAATTGTGCAAAAACTACAAATCCGATCGACACGAAAAATACTTAGCACACCTCTCATGGATGCTGGCTTCGAAACGACACCTCAACGGAGTCTGTGCGTGTAGCGGTTCAGGCTGTATTAATTGCGGAAATCAACTGGAAAATAATAATAATAACTAGATGTGTATTAACTGTGGGTGCCTCTCAGGGGCCACTTTGGCCTCAGGGTCCGATTTTGTGGGTGGGGCCCTCAGGGCCCGATTTTGTGGGTGGGGCACCTCAGGGTCCGATTTGGTGGGCGGGTCCCCTCAGGGTCGGATTTGGTGGGCGGGACCCCTCAGAATCCGATTTGGTGGGCGGGGGCACTCTGGGTCCGATTTGGTGGGTGGGGCCACTCTGGGTCCGATTTCGAGGCCTGGGTGGCTCAGCCTCCGATTTGTAGGCCAGGGTCGATCAGATTTGCATTTGTGCTTGGGTTTCCCTTTAAGAGCTGATATTATTTGGCAAAAACGCTGTCCTGCTGGGGTCATGCAAAGTTCGTAGGCGTTGGCATAGTAACTGGGTGTGCCTATCAATGAGCTTAACTGCCACCTCACCACTGCCCCATGTTTTCCCTATGGCAAAATTGTCCCATTGAAATGCATTGACACAGTGCATTCCAATGACAGGAAAATGTTTTTTCAAATGCAAATTGCGCAAAAACTACAAATCTGATCGACACGAAAAATACTTAGCACACCACTCGTGGACGCTGGCTTCGAAACGACGCCTCAACGGAGTCTGTGCGTGTAGCGGTGCGGGCCGCATTAATTGCGGAAATCAACTGAATAATAATAATAATACTAGATGTGTATTTCCTGAAGGAAGTACAGATAGTGGTTTGAAATGGTGCCCGGGCTGCCCCTTTAAGAGAGACTTGCCTGCTGCCCCTGCAAGACTTTCAACTCAGGATCCGTTTTAACCGTGGGTGCCTCTCAGGGGCCACTTTGGCCTTAGGGTCCGATCTTGTGACCGGGGTCCCTCAGGGTCCGATTTGGTGGGTGGGGCCCCTCAGGGTCTGATTTGGTGGCTGGGGCCCCTCAGGGTCTGACTTGGTGGGTGGGGCCCCTCAGGGTCCGATTTTGTGGCCGGGGCCCCTCAGGGTCCAATTTGGTGGCCGGGGCACCTCAGGGTCCGATTTTGTGGGTGGGGCCCCTTAGGGTCCGATTTGGTGGATGGGGCCACTCAGGGTCCGATTTGGTGGGCGGGGCCACTCAGGGTCCAATTTGGTGAGTGGGGCCCCTGAGAGTTCAATTTGGTCAGCGGGGCCCCTCAGGGTCCGATTTTGTGGGTGGGGCGCCTCAGGGTCCGATTTTGTGGTTGGGGCCTTTCAGAATCTGATTTAGTGAGCGGGGCCCCTCCGGGTCTGAATTGGTGGGCGGGGCCCCTCAGGGTCCGATTTGGTGGGCGGGGCCCCTCAGGGTCCGATTTGGTGGGTTGGGCCCCTAAGGGTCCGATTTTGTGGGTTGGGCCACTCAGGGTCCGATTTTGTGTCTGGGGCCCCTCAGGGTCCGATTTTGTGGCCGGTGCCTCTCAGGGTCTGATTTTGTGGTTGGGGCCCCTCAGGGTCCGATTTTGTGTCCGGAGCCTCTCGGGGTCCGATTTTGTGGTTGGGGCCCCTCAGGATCCGATTTTGTGGCCGGGGTCCCTCAGGGTCCGATTTTGTGGCCGGGGCCCCTCAGGGTCCAATTTTGTGGGTGGGGCCCCTCAGGGTCCAAATTTTGTGGCCTGGACCCCTCAGGGTCCGATTTTGTGGTTGAGGCCCCTCAGGGTCCGATTTGGTGGGCGGGGCCCCTCAGGGTCCGATTTGGTGGGCGGGGCCACACTGGGTCTGATTTGGTGGGTGGGGCCACTCTGGGTCTGATTTGGTGTGCGGGGCCGCTCTGAGTCCGATTTTGTGGGCGTAGCCCCTCAGGGTCTGGTTTGGTGGGCGGGCCACTTTGGGTCTGATTTGGTGGGTAGGGCCCCTCGGGGTCCGATTTGGTGGGCGGGGCACCTCAGGGTCCGATTTGGTGGGCGGGGCCACTCTGGGTCTGATTTGGTGGGCGGGGCCACTATGGGTCTGATTTGGTGGGCGGGGCCACTCTGGGTCCGATTTGGTGGACGGGGCACCTCAGAGTCCGATTTGGTGGGCGGGGCACCTCAGGGTCCGATTTGGAGGCCAGGGTGGTTCAGTCTCCGTTTTGTAGGCCAGGGTCGATCAGCCTCCGATTTGTAGGCCAGGGTCAATCAGCCTCCGATTTGGAGCCTGGGGTCACTCAGCTTTCGATTTGGTGCGCCGGCCCTTTAAGACTCATTTTGGTGCGCTGGCCCTTTAAGAATCACTTAGGCGCGTCGGCCGTTTAAAAGCCAGTTTGGCGCACTGGGCTTCTAAATCCACTTTGGCGCACATTTTCTCTCAGGGGCATGCGTTATGTGATGAAGCTAGATTTGCATTTGTGCTGTGGGTTTCGCTTTAAGAGCTGATATCTGCCAGAAGCTCTGTCTTGGAGGGGTCATGAAAAGTTTGTAGGCGTTGGCATAGTAACTGGATGTGCCTGCGCATATCAATGAGCTTAACTGCTATTTGAATCGCCTCACGACTGCCCCATGTTTTCCCTATGGCAAAATTTTCCATTTGAAATGCATTGAGACAGTGCATTCCAATGACAGGAAAATGTTTTTTCAAGCGCAAATTGCACAAAAACTATAAATCTGATCGACACAAAAAATACTTAGCACACCTCTCGTGAATGCTGGCTTCGAAACGACACCTCAACAGAGTCTGTGCGTGTAGCGGTTCGGGCCGCATTAATTGCGGAAGTCAACTGAATAGTAATAATAATACTAGATGTGTATTTCCTGAAGGAAGTACAGATAGTGGTTTGAAATGATGCCCGGGCTGCCACTTTAAGAGAGACTTGCCTGCTGCCCCTGCAAGACTTTCAACTCAGTATCCGTTTTACCTGTGGGTGCCTCTCAGGGGCCACTTTGGCCTGTGGGGCCCCTCAGGGTCTGATTTGGTGGGTGGGGCCCCTCAGGATCCTATTCAGTGGACTGGGCTCCTCAGGGCTTGAATTGGTGGGTGGGGCCACTCTGGGTCCGATTTGGTGGGCGAGGCCCCTCAGGGTCCGGTTTGGTGGGCACGGCCCCTCAGGGTCTGGTTTGGCGGGTGGGACCCCTCTGGGTCCGATTTGGTGGGCATGGCCCCTCAGGATTCGATTTGGTGGGTGCGGCACCACAGGGTCCGATTTGATGGGCGGGGCCCCACAGGGTCTGATTTGGTGGGAGGGGCCACTCTGGGTCCAATTTGGTGGTCGGGGCCCCACAGGGTCCGATTTGGTGAGTTGGGCCCCACAGGGTCCAATTTTGTGGGCGGGGCTCCTCTGGTTCCTATTTGGTAGACGGGGCCTCTCAGAGTCCGAATTGGTGGGCAGGGCCGCTTGGGGGGCCGATTTGGTGGGCACGGCCACTCATGAGCCGATTTGGTGGGCCGGGCACCTCGGGGGGGCGATTTGATGGGCGGGGCTACTCTGGGTCCGATTTGCTGGGCGGGGCCACTCTGGGTCCAATTTGCTGAGCGAGGCCACGCTGGGTCCGATTTGGAGGCCAGGGTCGATCAGCCTCCAATTTGGAGGCCGGGGTGGCTAAGCCTCCGATTTGGAGCCTGGGGTCACTCAGTTTTCGATTTGGCGCGCTGGCCCTTTAAGAATCACTTTGGCGCGTCGGCCGTTTTAGAGACATGGTGGCTCACTGGGCTTCTAAATCCACTTTGGCGCACATTCTCTCTCAGGGGCATGTGTCATGTGATGAGGCTAGATTTGCATTTGTGCTGTGGGTTTCGCTTTAAGAGCTGATATTATGTGGCAGAAGCTCTGTCCTGGGGGCGTCATGTGATGTTCGTAGGCGTTGGCATAGTAAATGGGTGTGCCTGCGCATATCAATGAGCTTTACTGCCATTTGAATTGCCTCAGGGCACGTTTTAAGTTGCCCATTGAAAAGCATTGAGACATGCATTCCAATGACGGGAAAAAAATTTTTCAAACGCAAATTGTGCAAAAACTACAAATCCGATCGACACGAAAAATACTTAGCACACCTCTGGTGGACGCTGGCTTTGAAACAACACCTCAACGGAGTCTGTGCGTGTAGCGGTTTGGGCCGCATTAATTGCGGAAACCAACTGAATAAAAAGGAAAAGTTAGCAGCTTTCGGATTACAACATTAATACTAGATGTGTATTTCCTGAAGGAAGTACAGATAGTGGTTTGAAATGGTGCCCGGGCTGCCCCTTTAAGAGAGACTTGCCTGCTGCCTCTGCAATACTTTCAACTCAGGATCCGTTTTAACTGTGAGTGCCTCTCAGGGGCCACTTTGGCCTCAGGGTCTGATTTGGTGAGTGGGGCGCCTCAGAATCTGATTCCTTGGCCTGGGCTCCTCAGGGCTTGAATTGTTGGCAGGGATCCCTCAGGCTCCGATTTTGTGGGTGTGGCCCCTCAGGGTCTGATTTTGTTGGTGTGGCCCCTCAGGGTCTGATTTTGTAGGTGGGGCCCCTCAGGGTCCGATTTTGTGGGTGGGGCCCCTCTGTCCGATTTTGTGTGTGGGGCCCCTCAGGGTCTGATTTTGTGGCCGGATCCTCTCAGGGTCCGATTTTGTGGCTGGATCCCCTCAGGGTCCGATTTTGTGGGTGGGGCCCCTCAGGGTCCGATTTTGTGTCCGGGGCCCCTCAGGGTCCAATTTTGTGGTTGGGGCCTTTCAGAATGCGATTTGGTGGGCGGGACCTCTCAGGGTCCGATTTGGTGGCCGGGGCCCCTCAGGGTCCGATTTTGTGGGTGGGGCCCCTCAGGGTCCGATTTTGTGGGTGGGGCCCCTCAGGGTCCGATTTTGTGGCCGGAGCCCCTCAAGGTCCAATTTTGTGACCGGGACCCCTCAGGGTCCGATTTTGTGGCCTGGACCCCTCAGGGTCCGATTTTGTGGTTGGGGCCCCTCAGGGTCCGATTTGGTGGACCGGGCCCCTCAGGGTCCGATTTGGTGGACGGAGCCCTTCTGGGTCCGATTTGGTGGGCGGGGCCCCTCAGGGTCCGATTTGGTGGACGGAGCCCCTCTGGGTCCGGTTGGGTGGGCGGGGCCACTCTGGGTCCGATTTGGTGGGCGGGGCCACCCTGGGTCCGATTTGGTGGGCGGGGCCACTCTGGGTCCGATTTGGTGGGCGGGGCCACTCTGGGTCCGATTTAGTGGGTGGGGACCCTCAGGGTCCGATTTTGTGGGTGGGGCCCCTCATGGTCTGATTTTGTGGGTGGGGCCCCTCAGGGTATGATTTTGTGTCCGGGCCCCTCAGGGTCCGATTTTATGGCCGGGGCCCCTCAGGGTCTGATTTTATGGCCGGGGCCCCTCAGGGTCTGATTTTGCGGGTTTGGCCTCTCAGGGTCCGATTTTGTGGGTGGGGCCCCTCAGGGTCCGATTTTGTTGATTGGGCCCCTCAGGGTCCGATTTTGAGGGTGGGGCCCCTCAGGGCTTGAATTGTTGGCCGGGATCTCTCAGGCTCATATTTTGTGGGTGTGGCCTCTCTGGGTCTGATTTGGTGGGTGGGGCCACTCTGGGTAAGGTTTGGAGGCTGGGGTCGCTCAGCCTCCAATTTGGAGGCCGGGGTCGTTGAGCTTCCAATTTGGAGGCCGAGGTCAAAGAGCCTCCGATTTGGAGGCCGGGGTCGATGAGCCTCCGATTTGGAGGCCGGGGTGGCTCAGCCTCCGATTTGGAGGCCGGGGTGGCTCAGCCTCCGATTTGGAGGCCGGGGTGGCTCAGCCTCTGATTTGGAGGCCGGGGTGGCTCAGCCTCCGATTTGGAGGCCGGGGTCGCTCAGCCTCCGATTTGGAGGCCGGGGTGGCTCAGCCTCCGATTTGGAGGCCGGGGTGGCTCAGCCTCCGATTTGGAGGCCGGGGTGGCTCAGCCTCCTATTTGGAGGCCGGGGTGGCTCAGCCTCCTATTTGGAGACCGGGGTGGCTCAGCCTCCGATTTGGAGGCCGGGGTGGCTCAGCCTCCGATTTGGAGGCCGGGGTGGCTCAGCCTCCTATTTGGAGGTCGGGGTGGCTCAGCCTCTGATTTGGAGGCCTGGGTCGATCAGCCTCTGATTTGGAGGCCGGGGTGGATCAGCCTCCGATTTGGAGGCCGGGGTGGATCAGCCTCCGATTTGGAGGGCGGGGTGGATCAGCCTCCGATTTGGAGGCCGGGGTGGCTCAGCGTCCGATTTGGAGGCCGGGGTGGCTCAGCGTCCGATTTGGAGGCCGGGGTGGCTCAGCCTCCGATTTGGAGGCCGGGGTGGCTCAGCCTCCGATTTGGAGGCCGGGGTGGCTCAGTCTCCGATTTGGTGTGTCGGCCCTTTAAGACTCATTTGAGTACGCTGGCCCTTTAACAATCACTTTGGCGCGTTGGCCCTTTAAGAGCTAGTTTGGCTCACTGGGCTTCTTTTAAATCCACTTTGGCGCACACATTCTCTCTCAGGGGCATGTGTCATGTGATGAAGCTAGATTTGCATTTGTGCTGTGGGTTTCGCTTTAAGAGCTGATATTATGTGGCAGAAGCACTGTGCTGGGGTTCAAGTGAAGTTCGTAGGCGTTGGCATAGTAACTGGGTCTGCCTGCGCATATCAATGAGCTCAACTGTCATTTCAATCGCCTCAGGGCACGTTTTGCCATTTCCTATTGAAAAGCATTGGAGACAGTGCATTCCAATGACGGGAAAAAAATTTTTCAAACGCAAATGGCGCAAAAACTACAAATCCGATCGACACGAAAAATACTTAGCACACCTCTCATGGACGCTGGCTTCGAAACGACACCTCAACGGAGTCTGTGCGTGTAGCGGTTCGGGCCGCATTAATTGCGGAAATCAACTTAATAATAATAAGAAGAATAAGTTAGCAGCGTTCGGATTACAATATAGTGTTTTTTTCAAACCACTATAACTAGATGTGTATTTCCTGAAGGAAGTACAGATAGTGGTTTGAAATGGTGCCCGGGCTGCCCCTTTAAGAGAGACTTGCCTGCTGCCCCTGCAAGACTTTCAACTCAGGATACGATTTAACTGTGGGTGCCTCTCAGGGGCCACTTTGGCTTCAGGGTCTGATTTTGTGGGTGGGGCCCCTCAGGGCCTGATTTTGTGGGTGGGGCCCCTCAGGGTCCGATTTTGTGGCCGGGGCCACTCAGGGTCCGATTTGGTGGCCGGGGCCCCTCAGGGTCCGATTTGGTGGCCGGGGCCCCTCAGGGTCTGATTTGGTGGGTGGGGCCCCTCAGGGTCCGATTTTGTGGCTGGGGCCCCTCAGGGTCTGATTTTGTGGCTGGGCTACTCAGGATCCGATTTTTGTGGCCAGAACCCCTCAGGGTCCAATTTTGTGGGTGGGGCCCCTCAGGGTCCGATTTTGTGGCTGGGGCCCGTCAGGGTCTGATTTTGTGGGTGGGGCCCCTCAGGGTATGATTTTGTGGGCGGGGCCCCTCAGGGTCCGATTTGGTGGGCAGGGCCCCTCAGGGTCCGATTTTTTGGCCGGGGCCACTCAGGGTCCGATTTTTTGGCCGGGGCCACTCAGGGTCCGATTTTGTGGGTGGGGCCCCTCAGCGTCCGATTTTGTGGGTGGGGCCCCTCAGGGTCCAAATTTGTGGTCGGGGCCCCTCAGGGTCCGATTTGGTGGCTGGGGCCCCTCGGTCTGATTTTGTGGCTGGGGCCCTCTGGGTCTGATTTGGTGGGCGGGGCCACTCTTCGTCCAATTTGGTGGGGGGCGCCTCAGGGTCCGATTTGGTGAGCGGGGCCCCTCAGAGTTCAATTTGGTGAGCGGGGCACCTCAGGGTCCGATTTGGTCAGTGGGGCCACTCAGGGTCCGATTTGGTCAGCGGGGCCCCTCAGGGTCAGATTTGGTGGGTGGGGCCCAACAGGGTCCGATTTTGTGGTTGGGGCCCCTCAGGGTCCGATTTTGTGGGTGGAGCTCTTCAGGGTCTGATTTTGTGTCCGGGGGCCCCTCAGGGTCCGATTTTGTGTCCGGGGCCCCTCATGGTCCGATTTTGTGCTTGGGGCCCTTCAGAATCTGATTTGGTGGGCGGGGCCCCTCAGGGTCCAATTTGGTGAGCGGGGCCCCTCAGTGTTCAATTTGGTGGGAGGGGCCCCTCAGGGTCCCATTTGGTGGGCGGGACCCCTCAGGGTCCTATTTGGTGGGCGGGGCCCCTCAGGGTCCGATTTTGTGGGCGGGGCCCCTCAGGGTCCGATTTGGTGAGCGGGGCCCCTCAGGGTCCGATTTGGTGAGCGGGGCCCCTCAGGGTCTGATTTGGTGGGCGGGATCTCTCAGAGTCCGATTTGGTGGGCGGGGCCCCTCAGGATCTGATTTGGTGGGCGGGGCCCCTCAGGGTCCGATTTCGTGAGCAGGGCCCCTCAGAGTTCAATTTGGTGAGCTGGGCCCCTCAGGGTCCGATTTGGTGAGCGGGGCCCCTCAGGGTCTGATTTGGTGAGCGGGATCTCTGAGTCTGATTTGGTGGGCGGGGCCCCTCAGGATCTGATTTGGTGGGCGGGGCCCCTCAGGATCTGATTTGGTGGGCGGGGCCCCTCAGGATCTGATTTGGTGGGCGGGGCCCCTCAGGGTCCGATTTGGTGAGCGGGGCCCCTCAGGGTCTGATTTTGTGGGCGGGATCTCTCAGAGTCCGATTTGGTGGGCGGGGTCAGGGTCCGATTTGGTGAGCGGGGCCCCTCAGGGTCCGATTTGGTGGGCGGGAACTCTCAAAGTCCGATTTGCTGGGCGGGGCCCCTCAGGGTCCGATTTGGTGGGTGGGGCCCCTCAGGGTCCGATTTGGTGGGCGAGGGCGCACTTTGGCGCCCATTCTCTCTCATTGGCATGCGTCATGTGATGAAGCTAGATTTGCATTAGTGCTGTGGGTTTCGCTTTAAGAGCTGATATTATGTGGCAGAAGCTCAGTCCTGGGGGCGTCATGTGACGTTCGTAGGCGTTGGCATAGTAACTGGGTGTGCCTGTGCATATCAATGAGCTTTACTGCCATTTCAATCGCCTCAGGGCACGTTTTAAGTTTCCCATTCAAATGCATTAAGACAGTGCATTCCAATGACAGGAAAAAAAATTTTCAAAAGCAAATTGCGCAAAAACTAAAAATCCGATCGACACGAAAAATACTTAGCACACCTCTCATGGACGCTGGCTTCAAAACGACACCTCAACGGAGTCTGTGCGTGTAGCGGTTCGGGCCGTATTAATTGCAGAAATCAACTGAATAGTAATAATAATACTAGATGTGTATTTCCTGAAGGAAGTACAGATAGTGGTTTGAAATGGTGCCCGGGCTGCCCCTTTAAGAGAGACTTGCCTGCTGCCCCTGCAAGACTTTCAACTCAGGATACGATTTAACTGTGGGTGCCTCTCAGGGGCCACTTTGGCTTCAGGGTCTGATTTTGTGGGTGGGGCCCCTCAGGGCCTGATTTTGTGGGTGGGGCCCCTCAGGGTCCGATTTTGTGGCCGGGGCCACTCAGGGTCCGATTTGGTGGCCGGGGCCCCTCAGGGTCCGATTTGGTGGCCGGGGCCCCTCAGGGTCTGATTTGGTGGGTGGGGCCCCTCAGGGTCCGATTTTGTGGCTGGGGCCCCTCAGGGTCTGATTTTGTGGCTGGGCTACTCAGGATCCGATTTTTGTGGCCGGAACCCCTCAGGGTCCAATTTTGTGGGTGGGGCCCCTCAGGGTCCGATTTTGTGGCTGGGGCCCGTCAGGGTCCGATTTTGTGGGTGGGGCCTCTCATGGTCCGATTTGGTGGGCGGGGCCCCTCAGGGTCCGATTTGGTGGGCAGGGCCCCTCAGGGTCCGATTTTGTGGATTGGGCCCCTCAGGGTCCGATTTTGTGGCCGGGGCCCCTCAGGGTCCGATTTTGTGGCCGGGGCCCCTCAGGGTCCGATTTTTTGTCAGGGGCCCCTCAGGGTCCGATTTTGTGTCAGGGGCCCCTCAGGGTCCGATTTTGTGGTTGGGGCACCTCAGGGTCTGATTTTGTGGCCGCGGCCCCTCAGGGTCTGATTTTGTGGCCGCTGCCCCTCAGGGTCCGATTTTGTGGCAGGGACCCCTCTGGGTCCGATTTTGTGGGTGGGGCCCCTCTGGGTCCGATTTGGTGGGCGGGACCACTCTGGGTCCAATTTGGTGGGCGGGACCTCTCAGGGTCCGATTTTGTGGTTGGCTCCCCTCAGGGTCCGATTTTGTGGTTGGGGCCCCTCAGGGTCCGATTTTGTGTCCGGGACCTATCAGGGTCCAATTTTGTGGCCGCGGCCTCTCAGGGTCTGATTTTGTGGCAGGGGCCCCTCTGGGTCTGATTTTGTGGGCGGAGCCCCTCTGGGTCCAATTTAGTGGGCGGGACCACTCTGGGTCCAATTTAGTGGGCGGGACCACTCTGGGTCCAATTTGGTGGGCGGAACCACTCTGGGTCCAATTTGGTGGGCGGGGCCTCAGGGTCCGATTTGGTGAGCGGGGCCCCACAGGGTCTGATTTGGTGGGTGGGGCCACTCTGGGTAAGATTTGGAGGCTGGGGTCGCTCAGCCTCCAATTTGGAGGCCGGGGTCGTTGAGTTTCCGATTTGGAGGCCGAGGTCAAAGAGCCTCCGATTTGGAGGCCGAGGTCAAAGAGCCTCCGATTTGGAGGCCGGGGTCGATAAGCTTCCGATTTGGAGGCCGGGTGGCTCAGCCTCCGATTTGGAGGCCGGGGTGGCTCAGCCTCCGATTTGGAGGCTGGGGTGGCTCAGCCTCCGATTTGGAGGCCGGGGTGGCTCAGCCTCCGATTTGGAGGCCGGGGTGGATCAGCCTCCGATTTGGAGGCCGGGGTGGATCAGCCACCGATTTGGAGGCCGGGGTGGATCAGCCTCCGATTTGGAGGCCAGGGTGGCTCAGCCTCCTATTTGGAGGCCGGGGTGGCTCAGCCTCGTATTTGGAGGCCGGGGTGGCTCAGCCTCCTATTTGGAGGCCTGGGTGGCTCAGCCTCCTATTTGGAGGCCGGGGTGGCTCAGCCTCCTATTTGGAGGCCGGGGTGGCTCAGCCTCCTATTTGGAGGCCGGGGTGGCTCAGCCTCCTATTTGGAGGCCGGGGTGGCTCAGCCTCCTATTTGGAGGCCTTTGTGGCTCAGCCTCCGATTTGGAGACCTGGGTCGATCAGCCTCCGATTTGGAGGCCGGGGTGGATCAGCCTCCGATTTGGAGGCCAGGGTGGATCAGCCTCCGATTTGGAGGCCGGGGTGGATCAGCCTCCGATTTGGAGGCCGGGGTGGCTCAGCCTCCGATTTGGAGGCCGGGGTGGCTCAGCCTCCGATTTGGAGGCCGGGGTGGCTAAGCCTCCGATTTGGAGGCCGGGGTGGATCAGCCTCCGATTTGGAGGCCGGGGTGGATCAGCCTCCGATTTGGAGGCCGGTGTGGCTCAGCCTCCGATTTGGAGGCCGGGGTGGCTCAGCCTCCGATTTGGAGGCCGGGGTCGCTCAGCCCCCGATTTGGAGGCCGGGGTGGCTCAGCCTCCGATTTGGAGGCCGGGGTCGCTCAGCCCCCGATTTGGAGGCCGGGGTGGCTCAGCCTCCGATTTGGAGGCCGGGGTGGCTCAGCCTCCGATTTGGAGGCCGGGGTGGCTCAGCTTCCGATTTGGAGGCCGGAGTGGCTCAGCCTCCGATTTGGATGTCGGGGTCGATCAGCCTCCGATTTGGAGGCCGGGGGGGCTCAGCCTCCAATTTGGAGGCCGCGGCGGCTCAGCCTCCGATTTGGAGGCCGGGGCGGCTCAGCCTCCGATTTGGAGGCCGGGGCGGCTCAGCCTCCGATTTGGAGGCCGGGGCGGCTCAGCCTCCGATTTGGAGGCCGGGGTGGATCAGCCTCCGATATGGAGGCCGGGGTGGATCAGCCTCCGATTTGGAGGCCGGGGTGGATCAGCCTCCGATTTGGAGGCCGGGGTGGATCAGCCTCCGATTTGGTGACCGGGGTGGATCAGCCTCCGATTTGGAGGCCGGGGTGGATCAGCCTCCGATTTGGAGGCCGGGGTGGCTCAGCGTCCGATTTGGAGGCCGGGGTGGCTCAGTCTCCGATTTGGTGTGTCGGCCCTTTAAGACTCATTTGGGTGCTCTGGCCCTTTAACAATCACTTTGGCGTGTTGGCCCTTTAAGAGCTAGTTTGGCTCACTGGGCTTCTTTTAAATCCACTTTGGCGAACACATTCTCTCTCAGGGGCATGTGTCATGTGATGAAGCTATATTTGCATTTGTGCTGTGGGTTTCGCTTTAAGAGCTGATATTATGTGGCAGAGGCTCTGTGCTGGGGTTCAGGTGAAGTTCGTAGGCGTTGGCATAGTAACTGGGTGTGCCTGCGCATATCAATGAGCTCAACTGTCATTTCAATCGCCTCAGGGCATGTTTTGCCATTTCCTGTTGAAAAGCATTGGAGACAGTGCATTCCAATGACAGGAAAAAAATTTTCAAACGCAAATTGCGCAAAAACTACAAATCCGATCGACACGAAAAATACTTAGCACACCTCTCATGGACGCTGGCTTCGAAACGACACCTCAACGGAGTCTGTGCGTGTAGCGGTTAGGGCCGCATTAATTGCGGAAATCAACTTAATAATAAGAAGAAGAATAAGTTAGCAGCGTTCGGATTACAATATAGTGGTTTTTTCAAACCACTATAACTAGATGTGTATTTCCTGAAGGAAGTACAGATAGTGGTTTGAAATGGTGCCCGGGCTGCCCCTTTAAGAGAGACTTGCCTGCTGCCCCTGCAAGACTTTCAACTCAGGATCCGTTTTAACTATGGGTGCCTCTCAGGGGCCACTTTGGCCTCAGGGTCCGATTTGGTGGCCGGGGCCCCTCAGGGCCTGATTTTGTGGGTGGGGCCCCTCAGGGTCCGATTTTGTGGGTGGGGCCCTTAGGGTCCGATTTTGTGGCCGGGGCCACTCAGGGTCCGATTTGGTGGCCGGGGCCCCTCAGGGTCCCATTTGGTGGCCGGGGCCCCTCAGGGTTTGATTTGGTGGCCGGGGCCCCTCAGGGTCTGATTTGGTGGGTGGGGCCCCTCAAGGTCCGATTTTGTGGCTGGGGCCCCTCAGGGTCCGATTTTGTGGCCGGGGCCACTCAGGATCCGATTTTTGTGGCCGGAACGCCTCAGGGTCCAATTTTGTGGGTGGGGCCCCTCAGGGTCCGATTTTGTGGCTGGGGCCCCTCAGGGTCCGATTTGGTGGGCGGGGCCCCTCAGGGTCCAATTTGGTGGGCAGGGCCCCTCAGGGTCCAATTTGGTGGGTTGGGCCCCTCAGGGTCTGATTTTGTGGCCGGGGCCCCTCAGGGTCCGATTTAGTGTCAGGGGCCCCTCAGGGTCCGATTTTGTGGTTGGGTCCCCTCAGGGTCCGATTTTGTGGTTGGGGCCCCTCAGGGTCCGATTTTGTGGCCGCGGCCCCTCAGGGCCTGATTTTGTGGCCGCGGCCCCTCAGGGTCCGATTTTGTGGGCGGAGCCCCACTGGGTCCAATTTGGTGGGCGGGACCACTCTGGGTCCAATTTGGTGGGCGGGACCACTCTTGGTCCAATTTGGTGGGCGGGGCCTCTCAGGGTCCGATTTGGTGGGCGGGGCCCCACAGGGTCCGATTTGGTTGGCGGGGCCCCTCAGGGTCCTATTTGGTGGGCAGGGCCTCTCTGGGTCTGATTTGGTGGGTGGGGCCACTCTGGGTAAGATTTGGAGGCTGCGGTCGCTCAGCCTCCAATTTGGAGGCCGGGGTCGTTGAGCTTCCGATTTGGAGGCCGAGGTCAAAGAGCCTCAGATTTGGAGGCAGGGGTCGATGAGCTTCCGATTTGGAGGCCGGGGTGGCTCAGCCTCCGATTTGGAGGCCGGGGTGGCTCAGCCTCCGATTTGGAGGCCGGGGTGGCTCAGCCTCCGATTTGGAGGCCGGGGTGGCTCAGTCTCCGATTTGGTGTGTCGGCCCTTTAAGACTCATTTGGGTGCGCTGGCCCTTTAACAATCACTTTGGCGCGTTGGCCCTTTAAGAGCTAGTTTGGCTCACTGGGCTTCTTCTAAATCAAATTTGGCGGACATTCTCTCTCAGGGGCATGTGTCATGTGATGAAGCTAGATTTGCATTTGTGCTGTGGGTTTCGCTTTAAGAGCTGATATTATGTGGCAGAGGCTCTGTGCTGGGGTTCAAGTGAAGTTCGTAGGCGTTGGCATAGTAACTGGGTCTGCCTGCGCATATCAATGAGCTCAACTGTCATTTCAATCGCCTCAGGGCACGTTTTGCCATTTCCTATTGAAAAGCATTGGAGACAGTGCATTCCAATGACGGGAAAAAAAAATTTCAAACGCAAATTGCGCAAAAACTACAAATCCGATTGACACGAAAAATACTTAGCACACCTCTCATGGACGCTGGCTTCGAAACGACACCTCAACGGAGTCTGTGCGTGTAGCGGTTCGGGCCGCATTAATTGCGGAAATCAACTTAATAATAATAACTAGATGTGTATTTCCTGAAGGAAGTACAGATAGTGGTTTGAAATGGTGCCCGGGCTGCCCCTTTAAGAGAGACTTGCCTGCTGCCCCTGCAAGACTTTCAACTCAGGATCCGTTTTAACTGTGAGTGCCTCTCAGAGGCCACCTTGGCCTCAGGGTCTGATTTGGTGGGTGGGGCCCCTCAGGATCCGATTCCTTGGCCTGGGCGCCTCAGGGCTTGAATTGTTGGCGGGGATCTCTCAGGCTCCGATTTTGTCGGTGTGGCCCCTCAGGGTCCGATTTTGTGGGTGGGGACCCTCAGGTTCCGATTTTGTGAGTGGGGCCCCTCAGGGTCCGATTTTGAGGGCTGGGCCCCTCAGGGTCCGATTTTGTGGTTGGGCCGCTCAGGTTCCGATTTTGTAGCCGGGGCCCCTCAGGGTCCGATTTTGTGGGTGGGGCCCCTCAGGGTCATATTTTGTGGTTGGGGGCCCTCAGGGTCCGATTTTGTGGGTGGGGCCCCTCATAGTCCGATTTGGTTGGCGGGGCCCCTCAGGGTCCGATTTGGTGGGCGGGGCCTCTCAGGGTCCGATTTTGAGGGCGGGGCCCCTCAGGGTCCGATTTTGTGGGCGGGGCCCCTGAGGGTCCTATTTGGTGGGTGGGGCCCCTCTGGGTTCGATTTTGTGGCCGGGTCTCTCAGGGTCTGATTTTGTGGCCGGGGCCCCTTAGGGTCCGTTTTTGTGGTTGGGGGCCCTCAGGGTCCGATTTTGTGGGTGGGGCCCCTCAGAGTCCGATATGGTTGGCGGGGCCCCTCAGGGTCCGATTTGGTGAGCGAGGCCTCTCAGGGTCCGATTTTGAGGGCGGGGCCCCTCAGGGTCCGATTTTGTGGCTGGGGCCCCTCAGGGTCCGATTTTGTGGCCAGCGCCCCTCAGTGTCCGATTTCGTGGCCAGGGCCCCTCATGGTCCGATTTCTTGGCCGGGGCCCCTCAGTGTCCGATTTTGTGGCTGGGGCCCCTCAGGGTCTGATTTTGTGGATGGGCAGCTCAGGGTCCGATTTTGTGGCCGGGGCCCTTCAGGTTCCGATTTTGTGGCCGGGGCCCCTCAGGGTCCGATTTTGTGGGTGGAGCCCCTCAGGGTCTGATTTTGTGGCCAGGGCCCCTCAGGGTCCGATTTTGTTGGTTGGGCCCCTCAGGATCCGATTTTGAGGGTGGGGCCCCTCAGGGTTCGATTTTGTGGCCGGGGCCCCTCAGGGTCCGATTTTGTGGCTGGGGCCCCTCAGGGTCTGATTTTGTGGCCGGGTCTACTCAGGGTCCGATTTTGAGGGCGGGGCCCTTAGGGTCATATTTTGTGGTTGGGGCCCTCAGGGTCCGATTTTGTGGGTGGGGCCCCTCAGAGTCCGATTTGGTTGGCGGGGCCCCTCAGGGTCCGATTTGGTGGGTGGGGCCTCTAAGGGTCCGATTTTGAGGGCGGAGCCCCTCAGGGTCCGATTTTGTGGGCGGGGCCCCTGAGGGTCCTATTTGGTGGGCGGGGCCCCTCTGGGTTCGATTTTGTGGCCGGGGTCTCTCAGGGTCTGATTCTGTGGCCGGGGCCCCTTAGGGTCCGATTTTGTGGTTGGGGGCCCTCAGGGTCCGATTTTGTGGGTGGGGCCCCTCAGAGTCCGATATGGTTGGCGGGGCCCCTCAGGGTCCGATTTGGTGAGCGGGGCCTCTCAGGGTCCGATTTTGAGGGCGGGGCCCCTCAGGGTCCGATTTTGTGGCTGGGGCCCCTCAGGGTCCGATTTTGTGGCCAGCGCCCCTCAGTGTCCGATTTCGTGGCCAGGGCCCCTCATGGTCCGATTTCTTGGCCGGGGCCCCTCAGTGTCCGATTTTGTGGCTGGGGCCCCTCAGGGTCCGATTTTGTGGATGGGCAGCTCAGGGTCCGATTTTGTGGCCGGGGCCCTTCAGGTTCCGATTTTGTGGCCGGGGCCCCTCAGGGTCCGATTTTGTGGGTGGGGCCCCTCAGGGTCTGATTTTGTGGCCAGGGCCCCTCAGGGTACGATTTTGTGGTTGGGGCCCCTCAGGGTCTGATTTTGTGGCCGGGTCTACTCGGTCCGATTTTGTGGGTGGGGCCCCTTAGGGTCTGATTTTGTGGGTGGGGCCACCTGGGTCCATTTTGGTGGGCGGGGCCACTCTGGGTCCGATTTGGTGGGCGTGGCCTCTCTTGGTCCGATTTAGTGGGCAGTGCCCCTCAGGGTCCGATTTGGTGGGCGGGGCCCCTCAGGGTCCAATTTGGTGGCCGGGGCCCCTCCTGGCCACAATATCGGACCCTGAGGGGCCCCTCAAGGTTTGATTTTGTGGCCGGGGCCCCTCAGGGTCCGATTTTGGGGTTGGGGCCCCTCAGGGTCCGATTTTGTGGTTGGGGCGCTCAGGGTCCGATTTTGTGGGTGGGGCCCCTCAGGGTCCGATTTTGTGGGCGGGGCCCCTCAGAGTCCGATTTGGTGGGCGGGGCCACTCAGAATCCAATTTGGTGGGCGGGGCCCTTCAGGGTCCGATTTGGTGGGCGGGGCCCCTCAGGGTCCAATTTGGTGGGTGGAACCCCTCAGGGTCCGATTTTGTGGGTGGGGCCCCCCAGGGTCCGATTTGGTGGTTGGGGCCCCTCAGTGTCCAATTTTGTGGCCGGTGGCCCATCAGGGTTCGATTTTGTGGCCGGAACCCCTCAGGGTACGATTTTGTGGGTGGGGTCCCTCAGGGTCCAATTTTGTGGCCAGGGCCACTCAGGGTCCGATTTTGTGGGTGAGGCCACTCAGGGTCTGATTTGGTGGGTGGGGCCCCTCAGGGTCCGATTTTGTGGCCGGGGCCCCTCAGGGTCCGATTTGGTGGTTGGGGCCCCTCAGGGTCCGATTTTGTGGCCGGGGCTCATCAGGGTCCGATTTTGTGGCCGGAACCCCTCAGGGTCCGATTTTGTGGGTGGGGCCCCTCAGGGTCCGATTTGGTGGTTGGGGCCCCCCAGGGTCCGATTTTGTGGCCGGGGTCCCTCAGGGTCCGATTTTGTGGCCGGTGCACTCAGGGTCCGATTTGGTGGGTGGGGCCCCTCAGGGTCCGATTTTGTGGCCGTGTCCCCTCAGGGTCCGATTTGGTGGGTGGGGCCCCTCAGGGTCCGATTTTGTGGCCGGGGCCCCTCAGGGTCCGATTTTGTGTCCGGGCCCGTCAGGGTCCGATTTTGTGGTTGGGGTCCTTCAGAATCCAATTTGGTGGGCGGGGCCACTCAGGGTCCGATTTGGTGGGCAGGGTCACTCAGGATCCTATTTGGTGGGCGGGGCCACTCAGGGTCCGATTTGGTGGGCGGGGCCATTCAGGGTCCGATTTGGTGGGCGGCGCCACTCAGAATCCGATTTGGTGAGCGGGGCCCCTCAGGGTCCGATTTGGTCAGCGGGGCCCCTCAGGGTCGGATTTGGTCGGCGGGGCCCCTCAGGGTCCGATTTGGTGGGCGGGACTCCTCAGTGTCCGATTTTGTGGTCGGGGCCCCGCAGAGTCCGATTTGGTGGGCGGCGCCCCGCAGAGTCCGATTTGGTGGGTGGGGTCCCTCAGGGTCCGATTTGGTGGGCGGAGCCCCTCAGGGTCCGATTTGGTGGGCGGGGCCCCTCAGGGTCCGATTTGGTGGGCGGGGCCCCTCAGGGTCCGATTTGGTGTCCGTGGCCCCTTAGGGTCCGATTTTGTGGCCGGGGCCCCTCAGGTTCCGATTTTGCAGGCGAGGCCCATCAGGGTCCGATTTTGTGGGCGGGGCCCCTCAGGGTCCGATTTTGTGGCCGGGGCCCCTCGGGGTCCGATTTGGTGGGCTGGGCCACTCTGGGTTCGATTTTGTAGTTGGGGCCCCTCAGGGTCCAATTTTATGGGTGGGGCCCCTCTGGGTCCGATTTTGTGGCCGGGGCCCCTTAGGGTCCGATTTTGAGGGTGGGGCCCCTCAGGGTCCGATTTTGAGGGCTGGGCCCCCAAGGGTCCGATTTTGTGGGTGTGGCCCCTCAAGGTCCGATTTTGTGGGTGGGGACCCTCAGGTTCCGATTTTGTGAGTAGGGCCCCTCAGGGTCTGATTTTGAGGGCTGGGCCCCTCAGGGTCCGATTTTGTGGTTGGGCCACTCAGGTTCCGATTTTGTGGCCGGGGCCCCTCAGGGTCCGATTTTGTGGGTGGGGCCCCTCAGGGTCCAATTTTGTGGCTGGGGCCCCTCAGGGTCCGATTTTGTTGGTTGGGCCCCTCAGGATCCGATTTTGAGGGTTGGGCCCCTCAGGGTTCGATTTTGTGGCCGGGGCCCCTCAGGGTCCGATTTTGTGGCTGGGGCCCCTCAGGGTCTGATTTTGTGGCCGGGTTTACTCAGGGTCCGATTTTGAGGGCGGGGCCCCTTAGGGTCATATTTTGTGGTTAGGGGCCCTCAGGGTCCGATTTTGTGGGTGGGGCCCCTCAGAGTCCGATTTGGTTGGCGGGGCCCCTCAGGGTCCGATTTGGTGGGCGGGGCCTCTCAGGGTCCGATTTTGAGGGCGGGGCCCCTCAGGGTCCGATTTTGTGGGTGGGGCCCCTCAGGGTCCGATTTTGTGGCTGGGGCCCCTCTGGGTTCGATTTTGTGGCCGGGGTCTCTCAGGGTCTGATTTTGTGGCCGTGGCCCCTTATAGTCCGATTTTGTGGTTGGGGGCCCTCAGGGTCCGATTTTGTGGGTGGGGCCCCTCAGAGTCCGATATGGTTGGCGGGGCCCCTCAGGGTCCGATTTGGTGAGCGGGGCCTCTCAGGGTCCGATTTTGAGGGCGGGGCCCCTCAGGGTCTGATTTTGTGGCTGGGACCCCTCAGGGTCCGATTTTGTGGCCAGCGCCCCTCAGTGTCCGATTTCGTGGCCAGGGCCCCTCAGGGTCCGATTTTGTGGGTGGAGCCCCTCAGGGTCTGATTTTGTAGCCAGGGCCCCTCAGGGTCCGATTTTGTTGGTTGGGCCCCTCAGGATCCGATTTTGAGGGTGGGGCCTCTCAGGGTTCGATTTTGTGGCCGGGGCCCCTCAGGGTCCGATTTTGTGGCTGGGGCCCCTCAGGGTCTGATTTTGTGGCCGGGTCTACTCAGGGTCCGATTTTGAGGGCGGGGCCCCTTAGGGTCATATTTTGTGGTTGGGGGCCCTCAGGGTCCGATTTTGTGGGTGGGGCCCCTCAGAGTCCGATTTGGTTGGCGGGGCCCCTCAGGGTCCGATTTGGTGGGCGGGGCCTCTCAGGGTCCGATTTTGAGGGCGGGGCCCCTCAGGGTCCGATTTTGTGGGCGGGGCCCCTGAGGGTCCTATTTGGTGGGCGGGGCCCCTCTGGGTTCGATTTTGTGGCCGGGGTCTCTCAGGGTCTGATTTTGTGGCCGGGGCCCCTTAGGGTCCGATTTTGTGGTTGGGGGCCCTCAGGGTCCGATTTTGTGGGTGGGGCCCCTCAGGGTCCGATTTGGTGAGCGGGGCCTCTCAGGGTCCGATTTTGATGGCGGGGCCCCTCAGGGTCCGATTTTGTGGCCAGCGCCCCTCAGTGTCCGATTTCGTGGCCAGGGCCCCTCATGTTCCGATTTCTTGGCCGGGGCCCCTCAGTGTCCGATTTTGTGGCTGGGGCCCCTCAGGGTCCGATTTTGTGGATGGGCAGCTCAGGGTCTGATTTTGTGGCCGGGGCCCTTCAGGTTCCGATTTTGTAGCCGGGGCCCCTCAGGGTCCGAGTTTGTGGGTGGGGCCCCTCAGGGTCTGATTTTGTGGCCAGGGCCCCTCAGGGTACGATTTTGTGGTTGGGGCCCCTCAGGGTCTGATTTTGTGGCCGGGTCTACTCAGGGTCCGATTTTGTGGGTGGGGCCCCTTAGGGTCTGATTTTGTGGGTGGGGCCACCTGGGTCCATTTTGGTGTGCGGGGCCACTCTGGGTCCGATTTGGTGGGCGGGGCCCCTCAGGGTCTGATTTGGTGGGCGGGGCCCCTCGGCATCTGATTTGGTGGGCGGGGCTCCTCAGGGTCCGATTTGGTGGGCGTGGACTCTCTCGATCCGATTTAGTGGGCAGTGCCCCTCAGGGTCCGAATTGGTGGGCGGGGCCCCTCAGGGTCCGATTTTGTGGCTGGGGCCCCTCAGGGTCCGATTTTGTGGATGGGCCGCTCAGGGTCCGATTCTGTGGCCGGGGCCCTTCAGGTTCCGATTTTGTGGCCGGGGCCCCTCAGGGTCCGATTTTGTGGATGGGGCCCCTCAGGGTCCGATTTTGTGGCCGGGGCCCCTCAGGGTATGATTTTGTGGGTGGGGCCCCTCAGGGTCTGATTTTGTGGCCGGGTCTACTCAGGGTCCGATTTTGTGGGTGGGGCCCCTTAGGGTCTAATTTTGTGGGTGGAGCCCCCTGGGTCCATTTTGGTGGGCGGGGCCACTCTGGGTCCATTTTGGTGGGCGGGGCCCCTCAGGGTCCGATTTTGTGGATGGGCCGCTCAGGGTCCGATTTTGTGGCCGGGGCCCTTCAGGTTCCGATTTTGTGGCAGGGGCACCTCAGGGTCCGATTTTGTGGATGGGGCCCCTCAGGGTCCGATTTTGTGGCCGGGGCCCCTCAGGGTATGATTTTGTGGTTGGGGCCCCTCAGGGTCTGATTTTGTGGCCGGGTCTACTCAGGGTCCGATTTTGTGGGTGGGGCCCCTTAGGGTCTGATTTTGTGGGTGGAGCCCCCTGGGTCCATTTTGGTGGGCGGGGCCACTCTGGGTCCCATTTGGTGGGCGTGGCCTCTCTTGGTCTGATTTAGTGGGCAGTGCCCCTCAGGCTCCGATTTGGTGGGCGGGGCCACTCAGAATCCAATTTGGTGGGCGGGGCCCTTCAGGGTCCGATTTGGTGGGCGGGGCCCCTCAGGGTCCAATTTGGTGGGTGGAACCCCTCAGGGTCCGATTTTGTGGGTGGGGCCCCCCAGGATCCGATTTGGTGGTTGGGGCCCCTCAGTGTCCAATTTTGTGGCCGGTGGCCCATCAGGGTCCGATTTTGTGGCCGGAACCCCTCAGGGTACGATTTTGTGGGTGGGGTCCCTCAGGGTCCAATTTTGTGGCCAGGGCCACTCAGGGTCCGATTTTGTGGGTGGGGTCACTTAGGGTCTGATTTGGTGGGTGGGGCCCCTCAGGGTCCGATTTTGTGGCCGGGGCCCCTCACGGTCCGATTTGGTGGTTGGGGCCCCTCAGGGTCCGATTTTGTGGCCGGGGCTCATCAGGGTCCGATTTTGTGGCCGGAACCCCTCAGGGTCCGATTTTGTGGGTGGGGCCCCTCAGGGTCCGATTTGGTGGTTGGGGCCCCCAAGGGTCCGATTTTGTGGCCGTGGTCCCTCAGGGTCCGATTTTGTGGCCGGGGCACTCAGGGTCCGATTTGGTGGGTGGGGCCCCTCAGGGTCCGATTTTGTGGCCGTGTCCCCTCAGGGTCCGATTTGGTGGGTGGGGCCCCTCAGGGTCCGATTTTGTGGCCGGGGCCCCTCAGGGTCCGATTTTGTGGCCGAGCCCCTCAGGGTCCGATTTTGTGGTTGGGGCCCTTCAGAATCCAATTTGGTGGGCGGGGCCACTCAGGGTCCGATTTGGTGGGCGGGGTCACTCAGGGTCCGATTTGGTGGGCGGGGCCACTCAGGGTCCGATTTGGTGGGCGGGGCCACTCAGGGTCCGATTTGGTGGGTGGCGCCACTCAGAATCCGATTTGGTGAGCGGGGCCCCTCAGGGTCCGATTTGGTCAGCGGGGCCCCTCAGGGTCCGATTTGGTCGGCGGGGCCCCTCAGGGTCCGATTTGGTGGGCGGGACCCCTCAATGTCCGATTTTGTGGTCGGGGCCCCGCAGAGTCCGATTTTGTGGGTGGGGTCCCTCAGGGTCCGATTTGGTGGGCGGGGCCCCTCAGGGTCCGATTTGGTGGGCGGGGCCCCTCAGGGTCCGATTTGGTGGGCGGGGCCCCTCAGGGTCCGATTTGGTGGCCGTGGCCCCTTAGGGTCCGATTTTGTGGCCGGGGCCCCTCAGGTTCCGATTTTGCAGGCGAGGCCCATCAGGGTCCGATTTTGTGGGCGGGGCCCCTCAGGGTCCGATTTTGTGGGCGGGGCCCCTCAGGGTCCGATTTTGTGGCCGGGGCCCCTCGGGGTCCGATTTGGTGGGCTGGGCCACTCTGGGTTCGATTTTGTAGTTGGGGCCCCTCAGGGTCTGATTTTATGGGTGGGGCCCCTTAGGGTCCAATTTTGTGTCTGGGGCCCCTCATGGTCCGATTTCGTGTTTGGGGCCTTTCAGAAACCGATTTGGTGGGCGGGGCCGCCCAGGGTCCGATTTGGTGAGCGGGGCCCCTCAGAGTTCAATTTGGTGAGCAGGGCCCCTCAGGGTCCGATTTGGTGAGCGGGGCCCCTCAGGGTCCGATTTGGTGAGCGGGGCCCCTCAGGGTCTGATTTGGTGGGCGGGATCTCTCAGACTCCGATTTGGTGGGCGGGGCCCCTCAGGGTCCGATTTTGTTGGTTGGGCCCCTCAGGGTCCGATTTTGTGGCCGGGGCCCCTCAGGGTCCGATTTTGTTGGTTGGGCCCCTCAGGGTCCGATTTTGTGGGTGGGGCCCCTCTGGGTCCGATTTTGTGGCCGGGGCCCTTTAGGGTCCGATTTTGAGGGTGGGGCCCCTCAGGGTCCGATTTTGAGGGTGGGGCCCCTCAGGGTCCGATTTTGAGGGCTGGGCCCCCCAGGGTCCGATTTTGTGGCCGGGGCCCCTCAGGGTCCGATTTTGAGGGTGGGGCCACTCAGGGTCCGATTTTGAGGGCTGGGCCCCTCAGGGTCCGATTTTGTGGGCAGGGCCCCTCAGGGTCCTATTTGGTGGGCGGGGACACTGAGTCTGATTTTGTGGGTTGGGCCCCTCAGGGTCCAATTTGGTGGGCGGGTCCCCTCAGGGTCCAATTTGGTGGGCGGGGCCCCTCAGGGTCCGATTTGGTTGGCGGGGTCACTCTGAGTCCGATTTGGTGGGCGGGGCCACTCTGGGTCCGATTTGGAGGCCAGGGTGTCTCAGCCTCCGATTTGGATCCCAGGGTCGATCAGCCTCCGATTTGGAGGCCGGGGTGGTTCAGCCTCCTATTTGGAGGCCGGGGTGGCTCAGCCTCCAATTTGGAGGCCGGGGTGGCTCAGCCTCCGATTTGGAGGCCGGGGTGGCTCAGCCACCGATTTGGAGGCCGGGGTGGCTCAGCCTCCGATTTGGAGGCCGGGGTCGATCAGCCTTCGATTTGTAGGCCGGGGTGTCTCAGCCTCCGATTTGGAGGCCGAGTTGGCTCAGCCTCCGATTTGGAGGCCGGGGTGTCTCAGCCTCCGATTTGGAGGCCGAGTTGGCTCAGCCTCCGATTTGGAGGCCGGGGTGGCTCAGCCTCCGATTTGGAGGCCGAGTTGGCTCAGCCTCCGATTTGGAGTCTGGGGTGGCTCAGCCTCCTATTTGGAGCCTGGGATCACTCAGCTTTCGATTTGGCGTGTCGGCCCTTTAAGACTCATTTCGGTGCGCCGTCCCTTTAACAATCACTTTGGCGCTTCGGCCCTTTAACAGCTAGTTTGGCTCACTGGACTTCTTCTATATCCACTTTGGCAGACATTCTCTCTCAGGGGCATGTGTCATGTGATGAAGCTAGATTTGCATTTGTGCTGTGGGTTTCGCTTAAAGAGCTGATATTATGTGGCAGAAACTCTGTTTTGGGGGCGTCATGTGACGTTCGTAGGCGTTGGCATAGTAACTGTGTCTGCCTGCGCATATCAATGAGCTCAACTGCCATTTATATCGCCTCAGGGCACGTTTTGCGATTTCCAATTGAAAAGCATTGTGCATTCCAATGACGGGAAAAAAAAAATTCAAATGCAAATTGCGCAAAAACTACAAATCCAATCGACACGAAAAATACTGGCTTCGAAACGACACCTCAACGGAGTCTGTGTGTGTAGCGGTTCGGGCTGTATTAATTGCGGAAATCAACTGAATAATAAGAAGAATAAGTTAGCAGCGTTCGGATTACAATATAGTGGTTTTTTCAAACCACTATAACTAGATGTGTATTTCCTGAAGGAAGTACAGATAGTGGTTTGAAATGGTGCCCGGGCTGCCCCTTTAAGAGAGACTTGTCTGCTGCCCCTGCAAGACTTTCAACTCAGGATCCGTTTTAACTGTGAGTGCCTCTCAGAGGCCACCTTGGCTTCAGGGTCTGATTTGGTGGGTGGGGCCCCTCAGGATCCGATTCCTTGGCCTGGGCGCCTCAGGGCTTGAATTGTTGGCGGGGATCTCTCAGGCTCCGATTTTGTGGGTGGGGACCCTCAGGTTCCGATTTTGTGAGTGGGGCCCCTCAGGGTCCGATTTTGAGGGCTGGGCCCCTCAGGGTCCGATTTTGTGGTTGGGCCGCTCAGGTTCCGATTTTGTGGCCGGGGCCCCTCATGGTCCGATTTTGTGGGTGGGGCCCCTCAGGGTCCAATTTTGTGGCTGGGGCCCCTCAGGGTCCGATTTTGTTGGTTGGGCCCCTCAGGATCCGATTTTGAGGGTGGGGCCCCTCAGGGTTCGATTTTGTGGCCGGGGCCCCTCAGAGTCCGATTTTGTGGCTGGGGCCCCTCAGGGTCTGATTTTGTGGCCGGGTCTACTCAGGGTCCGATTTTGAGGGCGGGGCCCCTTAGGGTCATATTTTGTGGTTGGGGGCCCTCAGGGTCCGATTTTGTGGGTGGGGCCCCTCAGAGTCCGATTTGGTTGGCGGGGCCCCTCAGGGTCCGATTTGGTGGGCGGGGCCTCTCAGGGTCCGATTTTGAGGGCGGGGCCCCTCAGGGTCCGATTTTGTGGCCGGGGCCCCTCAGGGTCCGATTTTGTGGCTGGGGCCCCTCTGGGTTCGATTTTGTGGCCGGGGTCTCTCAGGGTCTGATTTTGTGGCCGGGACCCCTTAGGGTCCGATTTTGTGGTTGGGGGCCCTCAGGGTCCGATTTTGTGGGTGGGGCCCCTCAGAGTCCGATATGGTTGGCGGGGCCCCTCAGGGTCCGATTTGGTGAGCGGGGCCTCTCAGGGTCCGATTTTGAGGGCGGGGCCCCTCAGGGTCCGATTTTGTGGCTGGGGCCCCTCAGGGTCCGATTTTGTGGCCAGCGCCCCTCAGTGTCCGATTTCGTGGCCAGGGCCCCTCATGGTCCGATTTTTTGGCCGGGGCCCCTCAGTGTCCGATTTTGTGGCTGGTGCCCCTCAGGGTCCGATTTTGTGGATGGGCAGCTCAGGGTCCGATTTTGTGGCCGGGGCCCTTCAGGTTCCGATTTTGTGGCCGGGGCCCCTCAGGGTCCGATTTTGTGGGTGGGGCCCCTCAGGGTCTGATTTTGTGGCCAGGGCCCCTCAGGGTACGATTTTGTGGTTGGGGCCCCTCAGGGTCTGATTTTGTGGCCAGGTCTACTCAGGGTCCGATTTTGTGGGTGGGGCCCCTTAGGGTCTGATTTTGTGGGTGGGGCCACCTGGGTCCATTTTGGTGTGCGGGGCCACTCTGGGTCCGATTTGGTGGGCGGGGCCCCTCAGGGTCTGATTTGGTGGGCGGGGCTCCTCAGGGTCCGATTTGGTGGGCGTGGCCTCTCTCGGTCCGATTTAGTGGGCAGTGCCCCTCAGGGTCCGAATTGGTGGGCGGGGCCCCTCAGGGTCCGATTTGGTGGCCGGGGCACCTCAGGGTTCGATTTTGTGGATGGGCCGCTCAGGGTCCGATTTTGTGGCCGGGGCCCTTCAGGTTACGATTTTGTGGCCGGGGCCCCTCAGGGTCCGATTTTGTGGGTGGGGCCCCTCAGGGTCCGATTTTGTGGCCGGGGCCCCTCAGGGTACGATTTTGTGGTTGGGGCCCCTCAGGGTCTGATTTTGTGGCCGGGTCTACTCAGGGTCCGATTTTGTGGGTGGGGCCCCTTAGGGTCTGATTTTGTGGGTGGAGGCCCCTGGGTCCATTTTGGTGGGCGGGGCCACTCTGGGTCCGATTTGGTGGGCGGGGCCCCTCAGGGTCTGATTTGGTGGGCTGGGCCCCTCGGGGTCTGATTTGGTGGGCGGGGCTCCTCAGGGTCCGATTTGGTGGGCGTGGCCTCTCTCGGTCCGATTTAGTGGGCAGTGCCCCTCAGGGTCCGAATTGGTGGGCGGGGCCCCTCAGGGTCCGATTTGGTGGCCGGGGCACCTCAGGGTTCGATTTTGTGGATGGGCCGCTCAGGGTCCGATTTTGTGGCCGGGGCCCTTCAGGTTCCGATTTTGTGGCCGGGGCCCCTCAGGGTCCGATTTTGTGGGTGGGGCCCCTCAGGGTCCGATTTTGTGGCCGGGGCCCCTCAGGGTACGATTTTGTGGTTGGGGCCCCTCAGGGTCTGATTTTGTGGCCGGGTCTACTCAGGGTCCGATTTTGTGGGTGGGGCCCCTTAGGGTCTGATTTTGTGGGTGGAGGCCCCTGGGTCCATTTTGGTGGGCGGGGCCACTCTGGGTCCGATTTGGTGGGCGGGGCCCCTCAGGGTCTGATTTGGTGGGCTGGGCCCCTCGGGGTCTGATTTGGTGGGCGGGGCTCCTCAGGGTCTGATTTGGTGGGCGTGGCCTCTCTTGGTCCGATTTAGTGGGCAGTGCCCCTCAGGGTCCGATTTGGTGGGCGGGGCCCCTCAGGGTCCAATTTGGTGGCCGGGGCCCCTCAGGGTCCGATTTTATGGCCGGGACCCCTCAGGGTCCGATTTTGTGGACGGGACCCCTCAGGGTCCAAAATCGGACCCTGAGGTTCCCCGGCCACAATATCGGACTCTGAGGGGCCCCTCAAGGTTCGATTTTGTGGGTGGGGCCCCTCAGGGTCCGATTTTGAGGGTGGGGCCCCTCAGGGTCCGATTTTGTGGGTGGGGCCCCTCAGGGTCCGATTTTGTGGCTGGGCCCAAAAGGGGTCCGATTTTGTTGGTTGGGCCCCTCAGGATCCGATTTTGAGGGTGGGGGCGCTCAGGGTCCGATTTTGTGGGTGGGGCCCCTCAGGGTCCGATTTTGTGGCCGGGGCCCCTCAGAGTCCGATTTTGTGGTTGGGGCCCCTCAGGGTCTGATTTTGTGGCCGGGTCTACTCAGGGTCCGATTGAGGGCGGGGCTCCTCAGGGTCCGATTTTGTGGGCGGGGCCCCTCAGGTTTCGATTTGGTGGGCGGGGCCCCCAGGGTCCAATTTTGTGGGTGGGGCCCCTCTGGGTTCGATTTTGTGGCCGGGTTCTCTCAGGGTCCGATTTTGTGGTTGGGGCCCCTCAGGGTCCGATTTTGTGGTTGGGGCCCCTCAGGGTTCAATTTTGTAGGTGGGGTCCCTCAGGGTCCGATTTTGTGGCCGGGGCCCCTCAGGGTCCGATTTTGTGGCCGGGGCCCGTCAGGGTCCGATTTTGTGGCCGGGGCCAGTCAGGGTCCAATTTTGTGGTTGAGGGTGGGGGCCCTCAGAGTCCGCTTTGGTTGGCGGGGCCCCTCAGGGTCCGATTTTGTGGGTGGGGCCCCTCAGGGTCCGATTTTGTGGGTGGGGCCCCTCAGGGTCCGATTTTGTGGGTGGGGCCCCTCAGGGTCCGATTTTTGGGTGGGGCTCCTCAGGCGTCGGCCGTTTTAGAGACAGGTTGGCTCACTGGGCTTCTAAATCCACTTTGGCACACATTCTCTCTCAGGGGCATGCGTCATGTGATGAAGCTAGATTTGCATTTGTGCTGTGGGTTTCGCTTTAAGAGCTGATATTATGTGGCAGAAGCTGTGTCCTGGGGGCGTCATGTGACGTTCGTAGGCGTTGGCATAGTAACTGGGTGTGCCTGCGCATATCAGTGAGCTTAACTGCCATTTCAATCGCCTCAGGGCACGTTTTAAGCTTCCCATTGAAAAGCATTGGAGACAGTGCATTCCAATGACGGGAAAAAAAATTTTCAAATGCAAATTGCGCAAAAACTACAAATCCGATCGACACGAAAAATACTTAGCACACCTCTCGTGGACGCTGGCTTCGAAACGACACCTCAACGGAGTCTGTGCGTGTAGCGGTTCGGGCCGCATTAATTGCGGAAATCAACTGAATAAAAAGAATAAGTTAGCAGCGTTCGGATTACAACATTAATACTAGATGTGTATTTCCTGAAGGAAGTACAGATAGTGGTTTGAAATGGTGCCCGGGCTGCCCCTTTAAGAGAGACTTGCCTGCTTCCCCTGCAAGACTTTCAACTCAGGATTCGTTTTAACTGTGTGTGCCTCTCAGCGGCCACTTTGGCCTCAGGGTCTGATTTTGTGGGTGGGGCCCATCAGGGCCTGATTTTGTGGGTTGGGCCCCTCAGGGTCCGATTTTGTGGCCGGGGCCCCTCAGGGTCCGATTTGGTGGCCGGGGCCCCTCAGTCCGATTTGGTGGCCGGGGCCCCTCAGGGTCGGATTTGGTGGGTGGGGCCCCTCAGGGTCTGATTTTGTGGCTGGGGCCCCTCAGGGTCTGATTTGGTGGTTGGGGCCCCTCAGGGTCCGATTTTGTGGCCGGGGCCCCTCAGGATCCGATTTTTGTGGCCGGAACCCCTCAGGGTCCAATTTTGTGGGTGGGGCCCCTCAGGGTCTGATTTTATGGCTGGGGCCCCTCAGGGTCTGATTTTGTGGGTGGGCCTCTCAGGGTCTGATTTGGTGGGTGGGGCCCCTCAGGGTCCAATTTGGTGGGTGGGGCCTCTCAGGGTCCGAAGTGGTGGGAAGGCCCCGCAGGGTCCGATTGGTTGCCGTGGCCCCTCAGGGTCTAATTTTGTGGTCGGGGCCCATCAGGGTCCGATTTGGTGGCCGTGGCCCCTCAGGGTCCAATTTTGTGGATGGGGCCCCTCAGGGTCTAATTTGGTGGCCGGGGCCCCTCAGGGTCTAATTTGGTGGGTGGGGCCATCAGGTCTGATTTGGAGGGCGGGGCCACTCTGGGTCCAATTTGGTGGGGGCCCCTCAGGGTCCAAGTTGGTGGGCGGGGCCCCTCAGGGTCTGATTTGGCGGGCGGGGCCCCTCAGGGTCCGATTTGGTGGGTGGGGCTCCACAGGGTCCGATTTGGTGGCGGGATCCCTCAGTGTCCGATTTGGTGGGCGGGGCCCCTCAGGGTTTGATTTGATGGGCGGGGCCCCTCAGGGTCTGATTTGGTGGGCGGGGCCCCTCAGGGTCTGATTTGGTGGGTGGGGCCCCTCAGGGTCCGATTTGGTGGGCAGAGCCCCTCAGGGTTCGATTTGGTGGGAGGGGCCCCTCAGGATCTGATTTGGTGGGCGGGGGCCCTCAGGGTCCGATTTGGTGAGCGGGGCCCCTCAGAGCTCAATTTGGTGAGAAGGGCCCCTCAGGGTCCGATTTGGTGAGCGGGGCCCCTCAGGGTCTGATTTGGTGGGCGGGATCTCTCAGTGTCCGATTTGGTGGGCGGGGCCCCTCAGGGTCCGATTTGGTGGGCGGGGGCGCACTTTGGCGCACATTCTCTCTCAGGGGCATGCGTCATGTGATGAAGGTAGATTTGCATTTGTGCTGTGGGTTTCGCTTTAAGAGCTGATATTATGTGGCAGAAGCTCTGTCCTGGGGGCGTCATGTGACGTTCGTAGGCGTTGGCATAGTAACTGGGTGTGCCTGCGCATATCAATGAGCTTTACTGCCATTTTTATCACCTCAGGGCACGTTTTGCCATTTCCCATTGAAAAGCATTGGAGACAGTGCATTCCATTGACGGGAAAAAAAAATTTGAAATGCAAATTGCGCAAAAACTACAAATCCGATCGACACGAAAAATACTTAGCACACCTCTCGTGGACGCTGGCTTCAAAACGACACCTCAACGGAGTCTGTGCGTGTAGCGGTTCGGGCCGCATTAATTGCGGAAATCAACTGAATAACTTGTGATTGGCGCATTATAATTGTAATACTAAATGTGTATTTCCTAAAGGAAGTACAGATAGTGGTTTGAAATGGTGCCCGGGCTGCCACTTTAAGAGAGACTTGCCTGCTGCCCCTGCAAGACTTTCAACTCAGTATTCGTTTTACCTGTGGGTGCCTCTCAGGGTACACTTTGGCCTGTAGGGCCCCTCAGGGTCTGATTTGGTGGGTGGGGCCCCTCAGGATCCGATTCAGTGGACTGGGCTCCTCAGGGCTTGAATTGGTGGGCGTGGCCCCTCAGGGTCCAATTTGGTGGGCGAGGCCCCTGAGGGTCCGGTTTGGTGGGCACAGCCCCTCAGGGTCTGATTTGGTGGGTGGGACCCCTCTGGGTCCCATTTGGTGGGCGGGGCCCCTCAGGGTTCGATTTGGTGGGTGGGGCACCACAGGGTCCAATTTGGTGGGCGGGGCCCCACAGGGTCCGATTTTGTGAGTGGGGCCCCACAGGGTCCAATTTCGTGGGCGGGGCTCCTCTGGTTACGATTTGGTAGACGGGACCTCTCAGGGTCCGATTTGGTGGGCGGGTCCCCTCAGGATCCGATTTGGTGTGTGGGGCTCTTCAGGGTATGATTTGGCAGGCGGGGCCCATGAGGGTCTGATTTGGTGGGCGGCGCCCCTCATGGTCTGATTTGGTGGGCGGGGCCACTCTGGGTCTGATTAGGAGGGCGGGGCCCCTTAAGGTCAGATTTGGTGGGTGGGACCCCTCACGGTCTGATTTGGTGGGCGGGGCCACTCTGGGTCCAATTTGGTGGGCGGGGCCCTTCATGGTACAGTTTGGTAGGCGGGACCACTCTGAGTCTGATTTGGTGGGAGGGGCCCCTCATGGTTCGATTTGGGGGGCGGAGCCACTCTGGGTCCGATTTGGAGGGCGGGGCCACTATGGGTCTGATTTGGTGAGCGGGGCCTCTTTGGGTCCTATTTGGTGGGCGGGGCCACTCCGGGGCCGATTTGTTGGCCTGGGTGGCTCAGCCTCCGATTTGTAGGCCAGGGTCGATCAGCCTCCGATTTAGAGCCTGGGGTCACTCAGCATTCGATTTGGCGCGCCGACCCTTTAAGGCTCATTTTGGTGCGCCGGCCCTTTAAGATTCACTTAGGCACATCGGCTGTTTAAGAGCTAGTTTGGAGCACTGGGCTTCTAAATTCACTTTGGCGTACATTCTCTCTCAGGGGCACGCATCATGTGGTGAAGCTAGATTTGCATTTGTGCTGTGGGTTTCGCTTTAAGAGCTGATAATATCGCCAGAAACCGTGTCCAGAGGGCGTCATGTGAAGTTCGTTGGCGTTGGCATAGTAACTGGGTCTGCCTGCGCATATCAATGAGCTAAACTGCCATTTGAATCGCCTCAGGGCATATTTTCTCTAAGGCAAAATTTCCCCATTGAAAAGCATTGAGACAATACATTCAAATGACGGGAAAAAAAATTTTCTAATGCAAATTGCGCAAAAACTACAAATCCAATCGACACGAAAATTACTTAGCACACCTCTCGTGGACGCTAGCTTCGAAATGACACCTCAACGGAGTCTGTGCGTGTAGCGGTTTGGGCCGCATTAATTGCGGAAATCAACTGAATAAGAATAAGTTAGCAGCAATCGGATTACAACATTAATACTAGATGTGTATTTCCTGAAGGAAGTACAGATAGTGGTTTGAAATGGTGCCCGGGCTGCCCCTTTAAGATAGACTTGCATGCTGCCCCTGCAAGACTTTCAAGTCAGGATCCGTTTTAATTGTGGGTGCCTCTCAGGGGCCACTTTGGCCTCAGGGTCTGATTTGGTGGGTGAGGCCCCTCAGAATCCGATTCGGTGGCCTGGGCTCCTCAGGGCTTGAATTGGTGGCCGGGATCGCTCAGGGTCCGATTTTGTGGGTGTGGCCCCTCAGGGTCTGATTTTGTGGGTGTGGCCCCTCAGGGTCCGATTTTGTGGGTGGGGCCCCTCAGTGTCTGATTTTGTGGGTGGGGCCCCTCAGGGTCCGATTTTGTGGCCGGAGCCCCTCAAGGTCCGTTTTTGTGACCGGGGCCCCTCAGGGTCTAATTTTGTGGCCTGGACCCCTCAGGGTCCGATTTTGTGGTTGGGGCCCCTCTGAGTCCGATTTGGTGGGCGGGGCCCCTCAGGGTCCGATTTGGTGGACGGAGCCACTCAGGGTCTGAATTGGTGGGTGGGGCCCCTCTGGGTCTGATTTGGTGGGCGGGGCCACACTGGGTCTGATTTGGTGGGTAGGGCCACTCTGGGTCTGATTTAGTGGGCGGAGCCCCTCAGGGTCTGGTTTGGTGGGTAGGGCCACTCTGAGTCCGATTTTGTGGGCGGAGCCCCTCAGGGTCTGGTTTGGTGGGCGGGGCCACTCTGGGTCTGCTTTGGTGGGTACGGCCCCTCAGGGTCCGATTTGGTGGGCGGGGCACCTCATGGTCCGATTTGGTGGGTGGGGCCACTTTGGGTCCGATTTGGTGGGCGGGGCCACTCTGGGTCCGATTTGGTGGGCGGGGCCACTCTGGGTCCGATTTGGTGGGTGGGGCACCTCAGGGTCCGATTTGGTGGGCGGGGCACCTCAGGGTCCGATTTGTGGGCGGGGCCACTCTGGGTCCGATTTGGTGGGCGGGGCACCTCAGGGTCCGATTTGGAGGCCAGGGTGGCTCAGTCTCCGTTTTGTAAGCCAGGGTCGATCAGCCTCCGATTTGTAGGCCAGGGTCAATCAGCCTCCGATTTGGAGCCTGGGGTCACTCAGCTTTCGATTTGGCGCGCCGGCCCTTTAAGACTCATTTTGGTGCGCCGGCCCTTTAAGAATCACTTAGGCGCATCGGCCCTTTAAGATCTAGTTTGGCGCACTGGGCTTCTAAATCCACTTTGGCGCACATTCTCTCTCAGGGGCATGCGTCATGTGATGAAGCTAGATTTGCATTTGTGCTCTGGGTTTCGCTTTAAGAGCTGATATTATCTGCCAGAAACTCTTGAAGTCATGAAAAGTTTGTAGGCGTTGGCATAGTAACTGGGTGTGCCTGCGCATATCAATGAGCTTAACTGCTATTTGAATCGCCTCACGACTGCCCCATGTTTTCCCTATGGCAAAATTTTCCATTTGAAATGCATTGAGACAGTGCATTCCAATGACAGGAAAATGTTTTTTCAAACGCAAATTGCACAAAAACTATAAATCTGACTCGAAAAATACTTAGCACACCTCTCATGGACGCTGGCTTCGAAACGACACCTCAACGGAGTCTGTGCGTGTAGCGGTTCGGGCCGCATTAATTGCGGAAATCAACTGAATAGTAATAATAATACTAGATGTGTATTTCCTGAAGGAAGTACAGATAGTGGTTTGAAATGGTGCCCGGGCAGCCCCTTTAAGATAGATTTGCCTGCTGCCCCTGCAAGACTTTCAACTCAGGATCCGTTTTAACTGTGGGTGCCTCTCAGGGGCCACTTTGGCAAGTGGGGCCTCTCAGGGTCTGATTTGGTGGGTGGGGCACCTCAGGATCCGATTTGGCGGGCGGGGCCACACTGGGTCTAATTTGGTGGGCGTGGCCACTCTGGTTCCAATTTGGTGGGCAGGGCACCTCAGGGTCCGATTTGGTGGGCGGAGCACCTCAGGGTCTGATTTGGTGGGTGGGGCCCCTCAGGGTCCGATTTGGAGGCCGGGGTGGCTCAGCCTCCGATTTGGAGCCTGGGGTCACTCAGCTTTCGATTTAGCACGCTGGCCCTTTAAGACTTATTTCGGTACGCCGGCCCCTTAAGAATCACTTTGGCGCGTCAGCCCTTTAAGAGCCAGTTTGGCGCACTGGGCTTCTAAATCCACTTTGGCGCACATTCTCAGGGGTATGCATCATGTGATGAAGCTAGATTTGCATTTGTGCTGTGGGTTTCGCTTTAAGTGCAGAAATTATCTGCCAGAAACTGTGTCCTGGAAAGGTCATGTGACGTTCGTAGGCGTTGGCATAGTAACTGGGTGTGCTTGCGCATATCAATGAGCATAACTGCCATTTCAATTGCCTCAGGGCATGTTTTGTCTGTGGCAACATTTCCCCATTGAATTGCATTGAGGAAAATGTTTTTTCAAACGCAAATTGCGCAAAAACTACAAATCCGATCGACACGAAAAATACTTAGCACACCTCTCGTGGACGCTGGCTTCGAAACAACACCTCAGCGGAGTCTGTGCGTGTAGCGGTTCGGGCCGCATTAATTGTGGAAATCAACTGAAAAATAAGAATAAGTTAGCAGCGTTCGGATTACAACATTAATACTAGATGTGTATTTCCTGAAGGAAGTACAGATAGTGGTTTGAAATGGTGCCCGGGCTGCCCCTTTAAGAGAGACTTGCCTGCTGCCCCTGCAAGACTTTCAAGTCAGGATACGATTTAACTGTGGGTGCCTCTCAGGGGCCACTTTGGCCTCAGGGTCTGATTTTGTGGGTGGGGCCCCTCAGGGCCTGATTTTGTGGGTGGGGCCCCTCAGGGTCCGATTTTGTGGGTGGGGCCCCTCAGGGTCCGATTTTGTGGCCGGGGCCACTCAGGGTCCGATTTTGTGGCCGGGGCCACTCAGGGTCCGATTTGGTGGCCGGGGCCCCTCAGGGTCTGATTTGGTGGGTGGGGCCCCTCAAGGTCCGATTTTGTGGCTGGGGCCCCTCAGGGTCTGATTTTGTGGCCGGGGCCACTCAGGATCCGATTTTTGTGGCCGGAACTCCTCAGGGTCCAATTTTGTGGCTGGGGCCCCTCAGGGTCCGATTTGGTGGGCGGGGCCCCTCAGGGTCCAATTTGGTGGGCAGGGCTTCTCAGGGTCCAATTTGGTGGGTTGGGCCTCTCAGGGTCCGATTTTGTGGCCGGGGCCCCTCAGGGTCCGATTTTGTGGTTGGGTCCCCTCAGGGTCCGATTTTGTGGTTGGGGCCCCTCAGGGTCCGATTTTGTGGCCGCGGCCCCTCAGGGCCTGATTTTGTGGCCGCGGCCCCTCAGGGTCCGATTTTGTGGGCGGAGCCCCACTGGGTCCAATTTGGTGGGCGGGACCACTCTGGGTCCAATTTGGTGGGCGGGACCACTCTGGGTCCAATTTGGTGGGCGGGGCCTCTCAGGGTCCGATTTGGTGGGCGGGGCCCCACAGGGTCCGATTTGGTGGGCGGGGCCCCTCAGGGTCCTATTTGGTGGGTAGGGCCTCTCTGGGTCTGATTTGGTGGGTGGGACCACTCTGGGTAAGATTTGGAGGCTGGGGTCGCTCAGCCTCCAATTTGGAGGCCAGGGTCATTGAGCTTCCGATTTGGAGGCCGAGGTCAAAGAGCCTCAGATTTGGAGGCAGGGGTCGATGAGCTTCCGATTTGGAGGCCGGGGTCGATGAGCCTCCGATTTGGAGGCCGGGGTGGCTCAGCCTCCGATTTGGAGGCCGGGGTGGATCAGCCTCCGATTTGGAGGCCGGGGTGGATCAGCCTCCGATTTGGAGGCCGGGGTGGCTCATCCTCCGATTTGGAGGCCGGGGTGGCTCAGCCTCCGATTTGGAGGCCGGGGTGGCTCAGCCTCCGATTTGGAGGCCGGGGTCGATCAGCCTCCGATTTGGAGGTCGGGGTGGCTCAGCCTCCGATTTGGAGGCCGGGGTGGATCAGCCTCCGATTTGGAGGCCGGGGTGGATCAGCCTCCGATTTGGAGGCCGGGGTGGATCAGCCTCCGATTTGGAGGCCGGGGTGGCTCAGCCTCCGATTTGGAGGCCGGGGTGGCTCAGCCTTCGATTTGGAGGCCGGGGTGGCTCAGCCTCCGATTTGGAGGCCGGGGTGGATCAGCCTCCGATTTGGAGGCCGGGGTGGATCAGCCTCCGATTTGGAGGCCGGGGTGGATCAGCCTCCGATTTGGAGGCCGGGGTGGATCAGCCTCCGATTTGGAGGCCGGGGTGGATCAGGCTCCGATTTGGAGGCCGGGGTGGATCAGGCTCCGATTTGGAGGCCGGGGTGGATCAGGCTCCGATTTGGAGGCCGGGGTGGCTCATTGTCCGATTTGGAGGCCGGGGTGGCTCAGCCTCCGATTTGGAGGCCGGGGTGGCTCAGCCTCCGATTTGGTGTGTCGGCCCTTTAAGACTCATTTGGGTGCGCTGGCCCTTTAACAATCACTTTGGCGCGTTGGCCCTTTAAGAGCTAGTTTGGCTGACAGGGCTTCTTTTAAATCCACTTTGGCGCACACATTCTCTCTCAGGGGCATGTGTCATGTGATGAAGCTAGATTTGCATTTGTGCTGTGGGTTTCACTTTAAGAGCTGATATTATGTGGCAGAGGCTCTGTGCTGGGGTTCAAGTGAAGTTCGTAGGCGTTGGCATAGTAACTGGGTCTGCCTGCGCATATCAATGAGCTCAACTGTCATTTCAATCGCCTCAGGGCACGTTTTGCCATTTCCTATTGAAAAGCATTGGAGACAGTGCATTCCAATGACGGGAAAAAAAAATTTCAAACGCAAATTGCGCAAAAACTACAAATCCGATCGACACGAAAAATACTTAGCACACCTCTCATGGACGCTGGCTTCGAAACGACACCTCAACGGAGTCTGTGCGTGTAGCGGTTCGGGCCGCATTAATTACGGAAATCAACTTAATAAGAAGAAGAAGAAGAAGAAGAAGAAGAATAAGTTAGCAGCGTTCGGATTACAATATAGTGGTTTTTTCAAACCACTATAACTAGATGTGTATTTCCTAAAGGAAGTACAGATAGCGGTTTGAAATGGTGCCTGGGCTGCCCCTTTAAGAGAGACTTGCCTGCTGCCCCTGCAAGACTTTCAACTCAGGATACGATTTAACTGTGGGTGCCTCTCAGGGGCCACTTTGGCCTCATGGTCTGATTTTGTGGGTGGGGCCCCTCAGGGCCTGATTTTGTGGGTGGGGCCCCTCAGGGTCCGATTTTGTGGGTGGGGCCCCTCAGGGTCCGATTTTGTGGTTGGGTCCCCTCAGGGTCCGATTTTGTGGCCGGGGCCCCTCTGGGTCCGATTTTGTGGGTAGGGCCCCTCTGGGTCCAATTTGGTGGGCGGGACCACTCTGGGTCCAATTTGGTGGGCGGGGCCTCTCAGGGACCGATTTTGTGGTTGGGTCCCCTCAGGGTCCGATTTTGTGGTTGGGGCCCCTCAGGGTCCGATTTTGTGGCCGGGTCTATCAGGGTCCAATTTTGTGACTGGGGCCCATCAGGGTCCGATTTTGTGGCCGCGGCCCCTCAGCGTCTGATTTTATGGCAGGGGCCCCTCTGGGTCTGATTTTGTGGGCGGAGCCCCTCTGGGTCCAATTTGGTGGGCGGGACCACTCTGGGTCCAATTTGGTGGGCGGGACCACTCTGGGTCCGATTTGGTGGGCGGGGCCTCTCAGGGTCCGATTTGGTGGGCGGGGCCCCACAGGGTCCGATTTGGTGGGCGGGCCACTCTGGGTAAGATTTGGAGGCTGGGGTCGCTCAGCCTCCAATTTGGAGGCCGGGGTCGTTGAGCTTCCGATTTGGAGGCCGAGGTCAAAGAGCCTCTGATTTGGAGGTCGGGGTCGATGAACTTCCGATTTGGACGCCGGGGTGGCTCAGCCTCCGATTTGGAGGCCGGGGTGGCTCAGCCTCCGATTTGGAGGCTGGGGTGGCTCAGCCTCCGATTTGGAGGCCGGGGTGGCTCAGCCTCCGATTTGGAGGCCGGGGTGGCTCAGCCTCCAATTTGGAGGCCGGGGTCGATCAGCCTCCGATTTGGAGGCCGGGGTGGCTCAGCCTCCGATTTGGAGGCCGAGGTCCAAGAGCCTCTGATTTGGAGGCCGGGGTCGATGAACTTCCGATTTGGAGGCCGGGGTCGATCAGCCTCCGATTTGGAGGCCGGGGTGGCTCAGCCTCCAATTTGGAGGCCGGGGTGGCTCAGCCTCCGATTTGGAGGCCGGGGTGGATCAGCCTCCGATTTGGAGGCCGGGGTGGATCAGCCTCCGATTTGGAGGCCGGGGTGGATCAGCCTCCGATTTGGAGGCCGGGGTCGCTCAGCCTCCGATTTGGAGGCCGGGGTGGCTCAGCCTCCGATTTGGAGGCCGGGGTGGATCAGCCTCCGATTTGGAGGCCGGGGTGGATCAGCTTCCGATTTGGAGGCCGGGGTGGATCAGCCTCCGATTTGGAGGCCGGGGTCGATCAGCCTCCGATTTGGAGGCCGGGGTCGATCAGCCTCCGATTTGGAGGCCGGGGTCGATCAGCCTCCGATTTGGAGGCCGGGGTCGATCAGCCTCCGATTTGGAGGCCGGGGTGGCTCAGCCTCCGATTTGGAGGCCGGGGTGGCTCAGCCTCCGATTTGGAGGCCGGGGTGGCTCAGCCTCCGATTTGGAGGCCGGGGTCGATCAGCCTCCGATTTGGAGGCCGGGGTCGATCAGCCTCCGATTTGGAGGCCGGGGTGGCTCAGCCTCCTATTTGGAGGCCGGGGTGGCTCAGCCTCCGATTTGGAGGCCGGGGTGGCTCAGCCTCCGATTTGGAGGCCGGGGTGGCTCAGCCTCCGATTTGGAGGCCTGGGTCCATCAGCCTCCGATTTGGAGGCCGGGGTGGATCAGCCTCCGATTTGGAGGCTGGGGTGGATCAGCCTCCGATTTGGAGGCCGGGGTGGATCAGCCTCCGATTTGGAGGCCGGGGTGGATCAGCCTCTGATTTGGAGGCCGGGGTGGATCAGCCTCCGATTTGGAGGCCAGGGTGGCTCAGCCTCCGATTTGGAGGCCGGGGTGGCTCAGGCTCCTATTTGGAGGCTGGGGTGGCTCAGCCTCCGATTTGGAGGCCGGGGTGGCTTAGCCTCCGATTTGGAGGCCGGGGTGGCTCAGCCTCTGATTTGGAGGCCTGGGTCGATCAGCCTCCGATTTGGAGGCCGGGGTGGATCAGGCTCTGATTTGGAGGCCGGGGTGGATCAGCCTCCGATTTGGAGGCCGGGGTGGCTCATTGTCCGATTTGGAGGCCGGGGTGGCTCAGTCTCCGATTTGGTGTGTCGGCCCTTTAAAACTCATTTGGGTGCGCTGGCCCTTTAACAATCACTTTGGCGCGTTGGCCCTTTAACAATCACTTTGGCGCGTTGGCCCTTTAAGAGCTAGTTTGGCTGACTGGGCTTCTTTTAAATCCACTTTGGCGCACACATTCTCTCTCAGGGGCATGTGTCATGTGATGAAGCTAGATTTGCATTTATGCTGTGGGTTTCGCTTTAAGAGCTGATATTATGTGGCAGAGGCTCTGTGCTGGGGTTCAAGTGAAGTTCGTAGGCGTTGGCATAGTAATTGGGTCTGCCTGCGCATATCAATGAGCTCAACTGTCATTTCAATCGCCTCAGGGCACGTTTTGCCATTTCCTATTGAAAAGCATTGGAGACAGTGCATTCCAATGACGGGAAAAAAAATTTTCAAACGCAAATTGCGCAAAAACTACAAATCCGATCGACACGAAAAATACTTAGCACACCTCTCATGGACGCTGGCTTCGAAACGACACCTCAATGGAGTCTGTGCGTGTAGCGGTTCGGGCCGCATTAATTGCGGAAATCAACTTAATAATAATAAGAAGAATAAGTTAGCAGCGTTCGGATTACAATATAGTGGTTTTTTCAAACCACTATAACTAGATGTGTATTTCCTGAAGGAAGTACAGATAGTGGTTTGAAATGGTGCCCTGGCTGCCCCTTTAAGAGAGACTTGCCTGCTGCCCCTGCAAGACTTTCAAGTCAGGATACGATTTAACTGTGGGTGCCTCTCAGGGGCCACTTTGGCCTCAGGGTCTGATTTTGTGGGTGGGGCCCCTCAGGGCCCGATTTTGTGGGTGGGGCCCCTCAGGGTCGGATTTTGTGGGTGGGGCCCCACAGGGTCCGATTTTGTGGCCGGGGCCACTCAGGGTCCGATTTGGTGGCCGGGGCCCCTCAGGGTCCGATTTGGTGGCTGGGGACCCTCAGGGTCTGATTTGGTGGGTGGGGCCCCTAAGGGTCCGATTTTGTGGCTGGGGCCCCTCAGGGTCCGATTTTGTGGCCGGGGCCACTCAGGATCCGACTTTTGTGGCCGGAACTCCTCAGGGTCCAATTTTGTGGGTGGGGCCCCTCAGGGTCCGATTTTGTGGCTGGGGCCCCTCAGGGTCCGATTTGGTTGGCGGGGCCCCTCAGGGTCCAATTTGGTGGGCAGGGCACCTCAGGGTCCAATTTGGTGGGTTGGGCCCCTCAGGGTCCGATTTTGTGGCCGGGGCCCCTCAGGGTCCGATTTAGTGTCAGGGGCCCCTCAGGGTCCGATTTTGTGGTTGGGTCCCCTCAGGGTCCGATTTTGTGGTTGGGGCCCCTCAGGGTCCGATTTTGTGGCCGCGGCCCCTCAGGGCCTGATTTTGTGGCTGCGGCCCCTCAGGGTCCGATTTTGTGGGCGGAGCCCCACTGGGTCCAATTTGGTGGGCGGGACCACTCTGGGTCCAATTTGGTGGGCGGGACCACTCTGGGTCCAATTTGGTGGGCGGGGCCTCTCAGGGTCCGATTTGGTGGGCGGGGCCCCACAGGGTCCGATTTGGTGGGCGGGGCCCCTCAGGGTCCGATTTTGTGGCTGGGGCCCCTCAGGGTCCGATTTTGTGGCCGGGGCCACTCAGGGTCCGATTTTGTGGCCGGGGCCACTCAGGGTCCGATTTGGTGGCCGGGGACCCTCAGGGTCTGATTTGGTGGGTGGGGCCCCTCAAGGTCCGATTTTGTGGCTGGGACCCCTCAGGGTCCGATTTTGTGGCCGGGGCCACTCAGGATCCGATTTTTGTGGCCGGAACTCCTCAGGGTCCAATTTTGTGGGTGGGGCCCCTCAGGGTCCGATTTTGTGGCTGGGGCCCCTCAGGGTCCGATTTGGTGGGCGGGGCCCCTCAGGGTCCAATTTGGTGGGCAGGGCCCCTCAGGGTCCAATTTGGTGGGTTGGGCCCCTCAGGGTCCGATTTTGTGGCCGGGGCCCCTCAGGGTCCGATTTAGTGTCAGGGGCCCCTCAGGGTCCGATTTTGTGGTTGGGTCCCCTCAGGGTCCGATTTTGTGGTTGGGGCCCCTCAGAGTCCGATTTTGTGGCCGCGGCCCCTCAGGGCCTGATTTTGTGGCCGCGGCCCCTCAGGGTCCGATTTTGTGGGCGGAGCCCCACTGGGTCCAATTTGGTGGGCGGGACCACTCTGGGTCCAATTTGGTGGGCGGGACCACTCTGGGTCCAATTTGGTGGGCGGGGCCTCTCAGGGTCCGATTTGGTGGGCGGGGCCCCACAGGGTCCGATTTGGTGGGCGGAGCCCCTCAGGGCCCTTTTTGGTGGGAAAGGCCTCTCTGGGTCTGATTTGGTGGGTGGGGCCACTCTGGGTAAGATTTGGAGGCTGGGGTCGCTCAGCCTCCAATTTGGAGGCCGGGGTCGTTGAGCTTCCGATTTGGAGGCCGAGGTCAAAGAGCCTCAGATTTGGAGGCAGGGGTCGATGAGCTTCCGATTTGGAGGACGGGGTCGATGAGCCTCCGATTTGGAGGCCGGGGTGGCTCAGCCTCCGATTTGGAGGCCGGGGTGGATCAGCCTCCGATTTGGAGGCCGGGGTGGCTCAGTCTCCGATTTGGAGGCCGGGGTGGCTCAGCTTCCGATTTGGAGGCCGGGGTGGCTCAGCTTCCGATTTGGAGGCCGGGGTGGCTCAGCCTCCGATTTGGAGGCCGGGGTGGCTCAGCCTCCGATTTGGAGGCCGGGGTGGCTCAGCCTCCGATTTGGAGGCCGGGGTGGCTCAGCCTCCGATTTGGAGGCCGGGGTGGCTCAGCCTCCGATTTGGAGGCCGGGTGGCTCAGCCTCCGATTTGGAGGCCGGGGTGGCTCAGCCTCCGATTTGGAGGCCTGGGTGGCTCAGCCTCCGATTTTGAGGCCGGGGTGGCTCAGCCTCCGATTTGGAGGCCGGGGTGGCTCAGCCTCCGATTTGGTGTGTCGGCCCTTTAAGTCTCATTTGGGTGCGCTGGCCCTTTAACAATCACTTTGGCGCGTTGGCCCTTTTAGAGCTAGTTTGGCTCACTGGGCTTCTTCTAAATCAAATTTGGCGGACATTCTCTCTCAGGGGCATGTGTCATGTAATGAAGCTAGATTTGCATTTGTGCTGTGGGTTTCACTTTAAGAGCTGATATTATGTGGCAGAGGCTCTGTGCTGGGGTTCAAGTGAAGTTCGTAGGCGTTGGCATAGTAACTGGGTCTGCCTGCGCATATCAATGAGCTCAACTGCCATTTCAATCGCCTCAGGGCACGTTTTGCCATTTCCTATTGAAAAGCATTGGAGACAGTGCATTCCAATGACGGGAAAAAAAATTTTCAAACGCAAATTGCGCAAAAACTACAAATCCGATCGACACGAAAAATACTTAGCACACCTCTCATGGACGCTGGCTTCGAAACGACACCTCAACGGAGTCTGTGCGTGTAGCGGTTCGGGCCGCATTAATTGCGGAAATCAACTTAATAATAAGAAGAAGAATAAGTTAGCAGCGTTCGGATTACAATATAGTGGTTTTTTCAAACCACTATAACTAGATGTGTGTTTCCTGAAGGAAGTACAGATAGTGCTTTGAAATGGTGCCCGGGCTGCCCCTTTAAGAGAGACTTGCCTGCTGCCTCTGCAAGACTTTCAACTCAGGATCCGTTTTAACTGTGAATGCCTCTCAGGGGCCACTTTGGCCTTTGGGGCCCCTCAGGGTCTGATTTGGTGGGTGGGGCCCCTCAGGATCCAATTCGGTGGCCTGGGCTCCTCAGGGCTTGAATTGGTGGACGGGATCCCTCAGGGTCCGATTTTGTAGCCGGGGCCCCTCAGGGTCTGATTTGGTGAGCGGGCCCCTCAGGTCTGATTTGTTGAGCGGGGCACCTCAGAGTCCAATTTGGTGGGCGGAGCTCCTCAG